>NC_090911.1:2313598-2994128 GCF_040956055.1 Brachionichthys hirsutus | reverse complement strand
AGAATCAGTAATTTATTCTGACAAGGTCCACTGAAGGATTCACAATTCACAGTCTCAAGCATTATTTGAATATTTTGGACCTTTCATGTTCTCTAATGGACATAGTTTTCTTGTGCGATTTTTCCACAGTCCACTGATGAAATACGCAGTGTGTTAAAGGTCAACGTATCCCAGAGTGCTCAGCTTTTCGTTCTGGCATCCTGCAGACGTTTTGGTAGGAGAGTTCAGGGCAGAAGCTCAACTGTTCAGTAACCTCTCTCACCTCTGTCACAGCGAAAGGGATGCTGCTAGAGGTCAAACGGACACACAGCAACAGAACATTATTTAAGAGGAAGTCAATACTTTCTGACCCGAGTGCTCCACACTCACTGATTGCTGTGGTTCATAGCATTTTTTAGAGATGTTTTTATCAAACATTTTAATGATATAACAATCTGTCAAAAAAAAGCAAAAAAAAGTCCGGAACGCATTTCAAAATGCTAATGTTTCTGAGCACATAAAATATGTAAGATTTTGGATTTCAGAGAAATGTTCCCTCTTGGCAACTTAGTCATAAAAACTTTATTTTTCAACTTAAGAATAACACAGCTAGTGGGCTGGTAAAACTACCGTGCATGCTTTTATTTTAATGACAAGCATTATTTATACTGGTTGGCAAATGCCTGCTGCAGTCTCAGTTCAGTTTTCTTCTCATGAAGTGTTTATGCTGGTTTATGAGGAGTCAGATCGGGATATAATCATCTGAAGTCAAAGACGAGCAAGTACGTCACTGCAAATGGTAATATTTGGTTGAAAATTGTAATTAAGAGGATTTGCATGTTTTAAATGGCTGACAGCAATGCACGACAATTTCCACAAATGTAATTCCACCTACTGGTTGTTTAACCCTGAAAAAAAAAATGATTTCTGTCTCAGAGCACAAAGTTTCAATCTTCCCAAATTGAGTACAGATGACATAATGTTTGTTTAAGTAAACATTGTCATGTGCAAAAATAATATTAAAGTAAGCACATCTGAGTTTATTGTAGTACAATAAAGGGCAGATGTAGAAAAGCATAATTACATCATGGGGTTTTAACCATTTCATTTGTAATCAATTCCATAGTGACTAAAAATAACATTATGCTAGCTCCAACTAGAGAAAACTATGGTAACATAAATAATATCATTACAGTCCACATTAATACACCTAAAAATAATGTTATGTCCTGGCAGTAGTGGATGAGACTGACTATTAAGCCCAATCAAGTGCTGCTACTGCAATTTGTAAGAAAACACTAAAACCACCAATCAGAACCAAAATGCTGATGCTAATGCTTGTGTCTGTGTGTAACTTCATCTCCCCGACACATGCTCTCCACTCAGTCATGCAGAGCAGCACCCCCTGCAGGGATTCGGATTGGAGGCAGGGGTCGAGTTCAGCAAGCAGGATGGGGAGGGAACTGGAAGCTCGAGGTTAATCTTTTAAATGTTCAAGCCGAGGTTGCTCTTTTCTCAGTCTGACCAACATCTGATATTAAAATGTTTTTTTTACGAAGACCATCACTGGAGATAGTCCAAGAATAACAGCATGACTGCTGCTCATATCTAGAAAGCATCTGGTGCTCCTGTCGTTTGAATCTGTGTCACTCTCAGCATGAAAACCCCTTTTCTAGTCAAAACGTTGCAACGCCTTCCTTGAACTAAGTGTGAGCCGAGTGCACCGAAACAGACGGTCAAACAGAAGCAGATGACATCAGAGGGAAACGGTGCGTGAGACTTTGGGAAGGGATATTCTTCTGCAATCTCCAGTTAGTATTACTCCCTTTGCAATAATTATGCATCCATGTGTTGCAAGAATAATTGGAAAAGTTGGTTCTGGAGTGGCAACGTGGTGTTGCAATGGGTCATGCTGTGGCCTCATATGACGAAGGTCCCGAGTTCAAATCAACGGAGGGCATGGAACCTTTCGATGCGGTTCCCCTCTGGGTTCTCAGGCTTTTGCTCATTTCTAACAACATGCAGTAAAGGCGGAGGAGCGACTCTAAGCGGATTAGATATAATAAGGGACAATAAATCAATAATAAACGGACATTTCCTATGCATTTTGTAGTGTAGACTCAACAGCAATACTTTATAGTGTTGGTTATACTGCATGTCTCAACCCAGATAATTTTACACACGCCCTGCAGCAGCTTCCTCGTAGCATCTCATGCATCAAGCCCAAACTATTTTATGAATACTAACACAGACGACAATTAATTGTCAACTTCCAAGAGACAAACTAAACATTTATACAAGTAGGAAGCCCTATAGGCAATGATCTTCAGGATACACTCTTATCAAACCTCTGAGTCCAGCAATGACAATCTAATGTGTGTCCATTCTTCTAGAGATATATCCATGCCAGGTATCGACTCCACTCAACACTGCTTAGTGTCCCAAAATGTGATCGCAGTCAAGATTGGCTTTTGCTGCCTCAGGTGAACTTCACTCGTCCAGCGCAGCGAGAACTGCTGTAGCCTGCAGCGTGCAGTCAAGAAGCCCCGGCTGGTCATGGATGAATTATATTAGTGGATTATTGGGTTGTTTGGGTTGACGGTCGTGCGCCGTTTTCTCTCGGACTGCGGTTTGAACTGGCATCGCTAAATGTGTGCAGCAGTAAAAAGTCCACCCCTTTCATTGCGCTCTGCGCAGGTTTCATTTGCAGCTGTAAGACGCTCACTGTCCCAGATGGAAGCCACATGTTTAAGATGTTTCATCAACTTGCAATTCTAAAACGCCTTAACTGACAAACATAGGCCATTGGGATAAATGTTTAAAGAAATAAAACAAAATTCATGGATATCATGTTTTGAGCCCTTCAAAAGTTAAATTTATTTCCCTTTAAACTGTTGTTTAAAGGAATTTCAAATGAAAGTGTTTGTTGTCCTTCCTTTTATCCTCTCTACTGTTGCTACTGAAGAATAAATAACTAGTGATGTAAAATATGATATTTGTAAGAAATGCCTGTGCAGCAGGATCCTACTGTGTTGAGCTGCCTGTTGGATGCCATAAACGCAGCAGCAGCTGCACGTCTGCTGGGACAGAATGCAGCAGCAAGCTTTCTTACATATACTTGGGGTAGGGATTAAATCGCTTACCATCCATTACAGCATCAACTTTATATCATTGATCGCTTTAAATCCCTACAGGTCTGCCTACATTGAACATTTTCTTACATTTCATGATGATCACACAGATGAGAGTCAAATGGAGCTGAAACCGCCATCATCGGAAACAAAGGAAGAGGATCTAGAATGTATTGTATTTCCTACAAAACTGTGTACTTAACTTCACCTTCATGTCAAATAATTTAGGTCATGTTAAAAAGTCAAGTGTTCTAATGTGTGATGCCGTCCCCAGCTTCCAGTTTACGATTCAATCATTTCCTGTTGATGCCTATCCTGTGTAGGACCATGGAGAGCTGGAGCCTATCCTGGAGAGGGGTGCACCCTGGACAAGTCGCCAGTTTATCACAGGACCACATAGAAAGACAAACCACCAATCACAGTCACATTCACACCTGTAGTAAATCTCGAGCCACTCTAGAACCTGGAGGGAACCCACACAGACACACAGGGAGAACATGCAAATGCCCAGGTGTTCAGGGGGATTTGAACCCAGGACCATCTTCCTGTGAGGCAACAGCTTTACATTGTGTTATTTACCTGATACACTTGCAGCCATTTCATTTTACCCCAGTGTGAGTCTCTGTTTTGATGCCATCTCAAGTCAGGCAGGTTTATCTCCTCACCCACACAGATTCAACTGCTTCAATCAACCATTTCCAGTGTGTGCCAAATTTATGCAGTATATCAATCCCCTCACAAACTCTATGAGCTGTTTGGATGGCACTAAACTGTTCCCATTATTCCATCCTACTGGCAATCTGTTCTGTCAACAACATCCTTGTTTTTCACCATTTTGTAGTCTGGATAAGTGACAAGATGCAACTAATTAATCTCGTACCCCTCCTGTGCTTATTACACCCCCACTTCCAGAGGCGCCGTGTGCCACCTCTCCCCAGGAGAGCAATATATCCGCAAGGAAGAGCAGGATGGCCAGTGCAGGCTGCTGCCATCAGTCAACTCTTGCATAAGGAAAAGGATATTAAATGCAGATGCTTAAAGCTACTGGCATGAGGCATCTGACAAGGTGTTAAATGATTAGGGTGGAATCAGAGCGCTGGGGCCCCGCCAGTTTACCGCCCTGATTAGGCGAGAGGCTCATTTATAAGCTTGACAGTCACAGGATAATTACTAAAACACACAGTAATATATGCAATGGCAGCTGGGAGCAGCGTAGCGCAGTGATGGACAGGGCCGAGTGGGATGTGTGGGTGAAGATCAATGACTTTGCTAACTTGCAATGATGCTAAGAGGTGACTGGTAGATAAACAGTATAATCATGACATACCTCTTTCAAACGGCTCGCCAGTCCATTCAGGTAAGCTATTCTAAAGCGTAGGGAACCTAAAGCAATAAAATAAGATACATACACAAGACTGAAATCTCAGGTCCATATAATCATCTACTTGACTGATAATTGTGTTCATTGAGCACCGGCCTCCAGAAATAAACGCAAACTGCAAATGCATGCTGTCCATTTCATCCATTTTACTGAAGCAGCCACTAAATACATTCAGCAAATGAGGAGCTCAGAAGAATGGGATAAGATCGGCAGGCTTCAAGAAGCCACAGAGAAGTAACTCCAAAGGAGAGTGTCACCAAACTCAACAAGTTCAAAAATCCCATCTATTGCTCAGTGGATTGCAGAGTAAAGACTGTGAGTCGATGTATAACATCAAACAGGAAATCAGGGACAAGAACAGAAACGTCTGATAAAAACAGAGAGAGAGAGAGCAGTTCAGTGGAGGAATACGAGCAGAAGACGAACGTGAAGCAGCACAAGGCTTTGATTGATGTCTCAATAGAATACTGAGGCAAACGGAACTAAACTGCTGCCTTATCACAACACGGTTGTCTGTAGTTCGTACGAGACAGAGAAAGACACTGATCCCAGAACAGCCATTCAATCACAAATGTTGAAATTCACTGAAGGGAGAAGTTACTTCAGTTGTCCCTAAAAAGCACAATTCTTGTTTCCTAACTGGTGCCAGCAATTTTCAAATTAATATACGGCGTTAAATGTTCTAAAGAATGATAACAATAATAACAAATTATAATTCAGTGTTTAAAATGTCCAAAATATGAAAGGGCACCTCTAAAATACAAAGGAGGCCTGTGCATGCCTTGTAGAGGCAGCGTTTTCAAACAGCCGGTTCTGTGCGGAACAACCAGGTGCGTTATGATCAACCACACTAAAGTGTGTACCTTTACACACCATCGTGCATCACAGCCAGGATGCATGCGGTGACAACACCTACAGAAGCTGCCTGTTTGGTGAAGATTCACAAAGTAATGGAAAGGAGAGACATAAGGGCTTAACTAATAAAAGCTAGTAGACCTTATTTTTAGGAAAATATCTCTATTTGACATGCTCAGGGAATGGGAATATACCAGGAGCATAAATCATGAACATAACACAAAAGGCGCATCTCACAACACCTCAAAGCGTTGGCGAGGAATCTTTGCACTGGTTCTTCTGGGATCAAAGTGAGACTCATTTCACGGAGAAGGAATCATATTTTTCTTTTGGCAAGGATTTGCAACATGTACAATTTTCCCTCTAGATGTAGGTGAAAACAAGTTGCTCTTTAAATAACTCAGCAATTATGTGCAAAGGAAGAATTTTAATGACACTTTTCTTCCCACCTGTGGGAGAAGCAGGGTGAATGGTTGACTAATTTAAACACAACTCAAACACAAACTCAAATGCCTATTAGACTTCAAAGGCCCTGCTCCAAATTCCACTGACATATCTTACATTGCAGAGCCAATGCTGCTGCTTCATCTCTGTGGCATCGGCAAAATTCACATGGTCCGATTCCCGATTCAGTACTAAAAAGTAACATTGATTGGGAATGTCCTCTACAGTGAACTATAGGCGGTTTGCCATCATGATAATGTGACGAGTTAATATTTATCTTTGTGGCAACAGTAGGCCATTCATGAATTTATTCATCCAACCATCTGCTTATCCGAATCCAGATCACAGGTTGCGTTGGCGTCTATCCCAGCTGACAATGGGCCAGAGGTGGGGTACACTCTGGATAAGTCGCCAAATCATCGCAGGGCCACGCAGAAACACAGACACCCACTCACACACGGACAATTTGATGTGACCAATTCACCGAATTCACTTGGTTTCTCCCAGAGAGCCGGCGAGAACTCAGACACGGGAAGAACATGCAAACTCCACACAGAAAGGAATCAAACTGAGGATCTTCTTGCTGTAATGCAACAGCGCTACCCACTGCCCCAGTACATATGTCAGGAAATTAGATAATTAAATGAATCAATCTTCCTTATCATTAAATTGGTATCATTTACATGTCGAAAGGAAGTAATGTGTTTTTCTTGGGATTTCTTTCGGGGGTAAACTGCAAAATCCATCTTTCAAAAAGTTCAAAAGTGTAATTGCATCAGCTAATTACTAACGGCTGCTCTGCGTGAAGCTTCTTCTGTGTCGTCGCTGTTCCTGATTGTCTGGAAGGAAAAGTGAGAAAATCTAAATCGACTATCTGCCTCATTTGATCCAGAGTAAAATGAAAGATCTCATAAATTATTGGTGGGGAGATCGATCCATTGTTTTCAAAAACAATGTTAATGAGTTGAGTAATCACACGGAGAGAAGCATGGAAGTGAATTCATCAGGTCAACTTGAGCTGCAGTGGTACGTCATTATCCAGCTGTAGGAGAGCTGAGGAGGGTTAAGATGTTTGTGTACACACTGGCTGCGATATGTGGTCGGAGCTCAGATGTCTTAAACCCATGTACAGCATTTATAATATATATACATATATATGATTTAAATCATGATTTGAATGCACATTTAACCGAGTGGTGTCAGATTAAGATGCACATTTTTTCCAATACTGTAGATAGATTGTGATACTGATTGAATTTCTAACTGGATCTACTGGAACGATAGTTTTCACCCCATTTAGTAAAAATAAATGATAACATTTTGTCCCCAAGCATTCTCACCCAGGCCACTATTTAGTATTGTTGGATCTTGATTAACGCCTGGACTCAGTGAAGACTCAGTTCATCATCAACTTTAGTTTTTCCATTCTCCAGCCTCTCTCTCTTTTTCGTGCTATGCAAAAGCGAGAACCATAACCTTGAACCCTAAATTGGTATTTTCTTTCTACTTGTCACAGACAATGATTGAAGTATTCTCTGCTCCAGCTCGTGCACTCTCATCGTCTCTTCACTATCACTGGCCATTGTTGTATGGGCTCACACTAACACACTCAAGTGCAATGACAACTGCAACTAGAAGTTTCCAAGTACTCTCATTTGTGCATGGTATCAAATGTGACATAGGAGATTTTCCGTACATGAAAAACAACCGGGTTCATTAGTTTTTTTTCCCACCTGTCTGTGAGTGAGAGTTTCACTGAGAACTGATTTTCAGTCAGAAGGTGCTTCAGAGGATTCATATAAACTTGTGTATCTCATGTTTTCACATTTGTTAGGTTTGCCTATTTTTGAACATAAAACAAATCATGCATTATTCATATTTCCTAGTTTAATTAATGAATCAATTGATTTAAATTAATTTTCCCTGACTTCATGCTGTCAGTGGCTTGTCGAATATTGTTTTGATTAATTTCACTCGGCAGAAACCTTCTGTTCTAATTTGGAATTTGTGGTACAAGTCATTTGCTTAAAGAGCCATTCAATACTTTTGGTCGTTTTCTTAAGTAGTCTTTTCAGAATTGCCTTCTTGACTGCTTTAGTTTATTTCCGCACTGATACAGCCGTAAACATTGCGGATCTACATCCTGTTTTTGTTCGGGGTTTTTGTTTAGCTATGCATCCACTGCTACCCTGCCTGGTTTGCTCTAATCTATAAATGAAACATGTTCCCATTAAAAGCTGTTTCCCTCTCCTTGAAGTGCATTGAAAGAGATAAGATTAAGAGCAGAGCATCGCATAAATAGCATTTCCTCAGCCCACCTAAACGATTCTGCTCAAATGCAACGAAGTAAAGAAATTGCACTGGGACTGAGGGATGGGGAGGGGGTGCACCTGTCATCTCATCAATAGAAGGGGGGCGTCTTTCAGAGAAGCACCAGAAGACTGTCTGTTATAGAACTAATAAGAACAATACTCCTGAACAGACGGAGGTGAACATAAGCCTGGGTGCTACATTTCCTGGTTGCTAGGCACCACCTGGAGTCAATGAAAGTGTTCCGACATGAATGCAAACCGATGCCCCAACATTTTTTTCTGATACCATGTGCTCCTGACTTTATTTGATAGCAGAAGATTTAAACATCAATGGCCACAGCAGGATGTCGAAACAGCAGAAGAATTTGTGGGCATCAAATCCAAACCCCCTCATAAAATCATGCGTACAGACTAAGAGTAGTTTGATGTAGTACTTTAGATCAGTGGTCCAAAAAGGTTGGAGACCTCTGCCTTAGATGTACTGTATGTAGTGAAATATCAGTGAACGGTCATGTCCGGTTAGTGCAGCTGATAAATGGTGGCTTCCAGCCAGAGATCATAAAAGGAAAATGACTGACCACACATCCGGTGGAGTCCAGCTTCCGGTCAGATATGCAACGGAAGTTGCGACTGCAGCCTCCATTGTCTTTGGTGCAGTCTCTGACAGGCCCAAAGGAGTCCAGGAGAACCTCCAAGGAGTCGAATGATGAACTGATCATCAGCTCCTCCCTGTTAAAGAAATAAAAATCAGCGACAAAAGGTTTGTTTTTGTGAATGTGTTTCTTTAATGATGAGTACTGCACCACTGCAGTAAGCCTGAGCTAATGCTAAGTTGGCCTTTCAATAGATTCTCGCACCATATACTGACTGCCACAGAATGCAAAGGCATCAGAATAAACTCAGACCAAAACATGTCAAATTGTCTTCCTAACAATTCTGACTTTTTAATGTTATTCATTAAATATTCAGCTTAAACTATTCATCAATGCCAATAAAGTTTTTTTCCTTGAGTTACAAGAAATATCAGCCTCCAACAAGCTAATTATTCAGAATGAGATTCAGCTTTCAATGACTTATGCATTGCTGTCAGTAATATGTAATTTGCTGTCACTAAAATTGATTGCAATATTTTCACATTTCTTTAGATCATGTTTTAACATTGTGTGTGTGTGGAAACATCACAGAGACGCTTCATAATTTTGCGTTGCAGGAATTTTGCTCTCTATTTCACATAAGGGAGATATATCCACTTTCACGGTTTACAAATATCTGAATGTTTAATTCCTTCTGTGTCATCGTGAGAATAGCTCGGATCAGATCTCTGAGATATAAAACACCATGAAACCGCTGCTCCGACCTTGCTCCGAGCATTCGCTTTGGTTCTGTGATTTCTTTTGTTTCCTGTAAATTTCAGGAATAATAAGGTCAATAAGCAGGTCACCCAAAAGGGGGGGATGACAATTTACGTTTATGCACATGAAGAGCATAGCAGAGTTTCTCCTCGTGTAACAACACTGCCATGAACCTTACCTTTATTAAAAAAATAAATAAAAATGATTGTTTAACACTCATATTTTATGGCTCCCCAAACTCTCCAACTATAAAGATGGTTTTATCATACAAAGCAAATTTATATGATAATTACCCATTCATTTAAAAAAGGCCCACTGAGCAGGGCCCATGCAGAGGATCAAACACAAAGCGCTATAAAAGCAAAATTATTTTGGAACCGCAGTCCACACAAATACTCACAATACTACCTATGATTATATTTGCCCAAAAAGTAATTAGATAAAACATATATGAGCGACTCTGTGACGTGCCTACAACATTTATTACGTCCCACAATGTACTGGAGAGTCATTAGCATACTGGCCCATTTGCTGTTAGAGCCCGACCACAATATCTTATTCTAAGGGTGGTTAAGTTTGGCCTCGATAATATTTTACTGGCTGCATTTGAAGGTAATCCACTCCTAACCACCATGATGCTGCCCAATCAGCAGGAGGATGAGCAGAGCTCCATCTTCCAGGGAGCAAGAAAGGGTGATCAGTGATTATAGAGCATTGGGGAAGACAGCCCAAAAGCAGTGCAAATCAGCAGCTACAGGAATGTCTCAGCAATGTTCCCCTGTAGCCCCCCGGGAGAGACGGAGTGCGCTTTCATAAGAGCATAGATCAGAAAGAAATTAGTTGTTTACACAGCGTCTTGAAAGAAGCTGCCAAATAAAAATAAAATGTCAAAAAAGAAAGGTGGATCGGAATGTGTCAACACAGCGAGGCAGACTGAATAGTGCACGTGCAGAGAGAAAACATTTAAAGCAACTACGTTATGTAACACAGAAAACATCCGGCCTGGCGCCAGCAGACACCGAACTAATCTTAAATGGGATTAAAAATGCAGCATCTCCAAATGCAGTATTTAATTATTATTTTATTTGACTGAATATTGATATGAAACTAAATTTACAGACACTGAAACAGGTTAGAATTAAATAAACATGTTCAATGGTATATCATGAAACCTTACATGTAAATTAATTACATGTAAATTAATTAATTACATGTAAATTAATTAATTTGCTTTGTCCAATAACTATTTTATTTTATATTGTAGCAGGACTTGAGACGACGGCTGAAACATCCCTTACTCTTCCTCAGAGCTAAGAAAAGAAGCTGCATCTCAAAGTGCTGGTCAGAGAAGCTTCGGCTCTGAAGTTGGTTCACACGTCAGATGGAATCTCCGTCTCTCATTTCCAACCAATAGCTTTGTCAAATCACGGATGCATCTGAGGGAGGGTGATTCATAGCTCTCAACGAGACGAAGATGAGATGACGAGCCACACACACACATATTCCATATTCAGCACGGCAGCACAGAACCATTAATCTGTCTTCATAGCAGGCAGCATTTCAGCCATTTATGGTTTTGAACATTCCTTGTGTTTATTAGTATTTGATTGTTTTTGGTTGATAAATCTTGTTTTAAATGCACTTTCCCAAGCAGACATGCCACATCTATTACTTAGCAGATGAAGACTCTTCATTATGAATACATGTGGAGCTGAAGCAACAAAGTACTCATACTTGAAAAACCAGTGATCGAGCTTCATGCATTGGCATCAGCTGAGTTGTGGGGCGTCTGCAGGTGGGTTTGTCACTTTGATGCAACCTGAAGACAACAATTAGATGCACTGCCACCCACTTTGCACATCTGTCGTTGGTTCCCTCACAAAATGCCAACCAAGGATGGATTGATTTAATTTATAATAGCTTCATAGCGCTTCTTCCACCTTGATGAATGTTTCATTTATTAGAGGCCACTAATTTAATTTAAGCCTTTAATTTAAGCCTGGCATCTCAGTTCTATTTTCAGGTGTCACTGAGCTCTTACCTGCTGATGTCGACCAATTGACAGCTTCATTGAGAAAATGCCTGCTTAATATGAATGAATGACACTGTTATTGGAGGTGAAAATAGAAATCGTACTGCCATGCGTCTAAATTAATGATGGCATAAACATGAAGAAATAAATCAGCTGCACAAACCAGTGGACGTCTCCTTAATTGTTTTTTAGTCCTCACAACACTGGACTCGTATTATTCTTTTTATTTCTAATGCCATTTTTTTCAATAAGTTTCTATATATCTATATCCATAGTCTACAATATTCTACCTCAGGGGAATCAAGGTATCGTCAAGAGTCCTGAGACGGCTCTTTGCATCTGAAGACTGAAAGAGCCACTAAAGAACTTTCGTCCTTTTCAACTCAGCAATAAAGAAGTATTGCGACAGTAACATTGAAAATACATACAGTATTTTATAATATATGATACGGTCGTCAAACTATTTTGCAAAATGCATTACTGTGGAAGAGATTTGTGATTTCTGAACCATTTCAGAAACAAAAAGCTCATCATGGTTTAAAACCTTTCATTGTTATTTATATAAAACATTTTTTTTTGTAATATTATTAATTTTGTCTTCAATCTTGGCATTTTATTATCTTCTTAATAATGGGTATTAGGAATGTGGCATAAGACCCAAGACCCAACTGAATAATAAAATAAATAAATAACAGTATATGCAATTAATAATAGTAAGACAATAAGTGTCTAGAGCGACAAAGTCCTGGAAATTATTCAGTGCAGCATTTAAAAGAATTAATTAGAAAGAGAAACGTTGGTTACCATTACCATGTCTCAAAAACATTCAGACTTTTAAAATAACGCTGGTAGACAGAATGTTGTGCCACGTCTTACCGGACATCCACTGCGTCTTCCATAACGGTCATGTCTGTCTTGCACTTGGCTGAGGGGTTGATGGCGAGCTCAGCAGGCGGGATGACGAAGCTTTTACTCAGTGGCAACCACATTCCTTCTCCTAAGGTATACGTGAATCTGCAGCGGAGAAGAAAGGGGACCAAGGATGCGAAGTGCAGATAAGAAAACGCAGAAAGACCAAAAACAGAAATCAGGACTAAGGTGCGCAAGGCTTCAGCTGCTACATGAGCTCGACAAAAGCAAAATGTTCAATGGCCAAAACGATCATCATTCAATAGAGAAAACACTAACTGCTCCTTTTAATGTCCCCTCTGCGTCGCCTACTGTCCGCCTGCATCTGTTTCTTGCTGCTTCTCAGCAGATACACCCCAAGGCTCCGTCCTCCTTGACAGGCTGTGATGCTTTATCTCCTGAGTTTATCTTCAGTGATGTTCTGTTGATTTATCTGTTGATCCCATTCTGATCTTTGTTTCATCATTGAAGTATTCTAATTGTACACATTGCACTATCTTGGTGTTCTCCTTGTGTGCCTGTTATTAGTCAGATATGTTGGCTTCCTGTCAGGTCCATCACCCGGACCCATCTGCCTGCACCTTATGGATTTCTTTGATTAACTCCCTGAACTACATCTTCAGGGATTCTGACTTGTGCTTGAACCTGGGTCCTAAAAGTTAGAACAGGTTCAGATGGCAGATGCATTGGAATTTAAATATAATATTACTGGAGGAAATGATCAAGAACACAGTCTGCGACTGGTGATGCCAGCCCCCAAATTGGTGTGTGATGCCAGAGGAAGCTGAATCTTTGAGCTGCACCGTATTTCAGCATCAAATATATGACCCCTCATTTGGATCTTGGATAAAGCTGTGTAATTTTCAAGATCCCAAAGATAAACTGGAATAAAAAGACTAAATAGGAAGGAATAGAGAGACCAATAAGCATTTTTGTTAGCAAGGAGCATGCACACAATGCTTGGTGCAATACTGACTTAACAGCTGTTAAAGCAGGAAAACTCGCTTTCTTCATTGATGCTTCACATTATGGGCTACGTTGCTTTATTTGATGAGATCAGTCATTAACAACAATTAAATATTAACATAAAGAGAAGCTCATTTAACTTAATTAACTAAAATTAATAACAAAAACAACAAAAAGAATGGACTGTTCACATTTTTACCAGCATGGTTAATAATGACTAAAAACAAGATTTTCAGAAATCTAAATTACATCAAATCGTTTATGCTTAGCACAAGACATCATATCATATCGGACGTACCGCTAACATTTAAGAACTGTTACGGCAGTCGCTTTATCCCTTCTGTTGTCTAGTTTACCCGAAACCTTTGCAAGCATACATTTGTTCCTCATTATTTTAAATGTAGACTCCATTTAGGGAATGAAACGGCTGCACTCTAATTCAAATGAGTAACAGTGATTGAGATGATGAGAATAATAACACAGAATATCCATTTAAGGTTTCTGCACACGGAGTTTGGCATGTAATCTCATGTCCCAGTTGATCGAGATGTGGATCATGCAGCAGGGGGGGGGGGTGGCTTCAAGTTCCTAGGGAACAACAATCTGAGTCTATTTTTTATGTTCTGTGGATCATTATGTGCAAGTCACCTTTGCTGCTGAATGCTGAAATTAAAAAAACTGTGACCCAATGAGAAGCCACTGAACTACCAGTGTGATTCATCTTCTTAAAACTGTCCAACAGGAAAACATTGGTTTTGCCAAAGGTTGCCACATGCGCAGACAAAAACAAACAGATCTTTATGCATGTAAAGTGCTGCAGTGTCCGTAAAGTTAACACTTCATCAAGGCCTCATTGTGCTCTAATGCACATGCCAAATCAAAATGTCTGTTTTGCAAAGATGGATGTCTTCGCTGCAGGAGTGATCCAGAATAATACGATTCCTTCAGTTAGATGTTATTTATTCTACCTTTCAGCAAATATATCTCTTTTGCATAACTCTTCTTCAGCAGAAGGACATTGTGTGCTAATGGACACAATGCATACCAAATGAGAAAACCCGACAAAGAAGGGCCAGTAAGAGTTTCCCCCTGAGATGCAACAGGGCTATAAATCTGCAAACAGCAGATGTCCGGAATATGGGCTTTAAAACAAATCTTTATTTGTGAGTCAATGACTATAATCAATCTCTAAACACTCTGCAGATGACATGTAATACTTGTGACCCAAAGTGAAGAAGGGCTTTCTGATTAGCATCAAATGCAATAATAGTGCTGAAACATTATGCATGAGGACTTGTAGTAGGAATGAGGGGAAGTTGTTGATGAAATGGTTAACAACCAGTTTAATTTGAACTTTAAAAAAATGCTAGGTAATTCAGAATAGGGAAAGGTCGGCAGATGGGGTTAGCTGTGGGGGATGCAACCGTCGTTTAAAGAAAGCATTTACTCCCCATCCACCCCCCAAATTTATGCCTTTGTTTCAAAGTGAATTGGTCTGTTAATGAAAGTGCGACAGTTGTTCCACTTCTTGTGAAACAGGGTGTTTTACATAGCCGTTGTGAGGTCGAAATTCTATGCAAATATGATGTATTATTTATTGGGAAAGTCTTCTCTCGTGAGTCATTTCTCGGTCTCTTATGGGACCTTTTGCAGCAGCAGTGCTTGAATTCCCTGTGATGCGGTATGACGCACATGGTGACCACAGGACAAATTAGCAGCCATTTAACGAGCACCGCTTTATAACAGACAACTGGGGACCAGTGTTGCTGCATGATTTATTGGGTTCACCCTAACCTAAGAGCAGGAGAAAGTGGAAAAGGTAAAGAGTTCCTGTGAGAAAACAGTTGCTTACTGGAAAACATGTTTGCAGTCTCCACATGCACCCTCAGGAGGCGAAGCCAATGCAGCGTTTGGATGCTGACTTTCAGCATGTGCCTCCTCTGAGGATTCTGAAAGCATCCTTTACATTTTAGCCTCCATATCACACTGATGGCCTCTTTTGCTTATGGTTTTTAATGCTAGTATCCACTCAGGTAAACTGAACACGTGGCTCTCCAATAGCTTGCTGATCTTCAAGGGAGTTTTTCAGCATCCTGAGACAACAGGGTTTTAAAGCCACAGACTGCAACACTCATATTAAGAGGACTGGATTTCTGGGAGCAGTCTGAGGACAAATATATTTTACACTGCAAGCCTGCACAGGTGAACAGAGAAATTTAACTTGCAGAAAGTCAGCAATATTATGATTCTGATGATGTGTTGTTGTCTTACTCCATCTGTATAAACGCAGTACTGACTGCTGTAGTGTCAATGGGGGAGTCAGAGTTGTATTAAAGACCGTTTGTTCTTCTTCAAGTCTGTAAATGAAAGGCGTTTCTAATCATTATGAGGGGTGTTGATGATGCATGGTGCAGCATCACAGGAAATGTGGTTGGAGAAGTTTTGTGAAGTTCCACTTACCTGAAAATGCGATCAGAGGGCTGCTCTCCCATCACAAGATCAAACCCACGCTGGAAGATGGTGTAAGGCCAGGGCCTGGCATGAAAAAGAGAATCCGTCAGGAAAAAGGAAAAGGCACAAGGCACAATGAAACAAAATCAAAGCAAGTGATGGGTCAACATTTTCCAGTGTGCCCATCTACAAATCACAGCCCATGTTTCAATGTCTAATTTCAAGGCATCACCCTCTCAGAGGCCCCCCCAAATTACTGGCTGCACTGAGATGTGTGCTGGGTGCAAACATGCCGATTGAAACATGGATCCTTCGGCAGGTGACATGTAATGTGACTTTGGCTCGTATCTATTTACCAGGGGAGCGGATGAGGGAAGCTGACAGGATGAGAAACGGAGAGAGAGGAAGATAATTATGGGGAGAGCAGACAGTGACAAGTGGTGAAAAAGAGCAAGGAAAACATTGAGGAGAGGATACGGGTGGATTGAAGCAGAGAGAGAGAGAGAATGATGGCATTTAATGGAGAGTGGCAGCTTCGGGAGTTGACAGATTGCAAAGTGAGAGCGTAGGGAGGGGAAGTGTCGGGAGCAAACTTTCTACACCGCTGTAAGCAAAAAAAAAGGAGGTTCCAAACAAAAGGCTGTGGTCATTAAATATTTACCCTGGGATGCCCACTCTGTCACACAGGAAACCACCGGGGGGTATAAGACGCAGAGGTTCACAGTTGGGTGGACGTGTAGGAGAAAATTCTGTTGTCTCAATATCAGTAAAAATATCGACCCCCAAAAAATGAACATTCACTGGGGATTCCAATTACGTCTGGAAACGACTTCCTGTTGCAGGTTCAAAGACAGCATTGTCTCATGCTGAACGATATCAGGCTATCACTATTGTATTATACATGAAGTGATCTTGCATTGGTAGATCTTGCTAAAGCACTGACAACTTGATTAACTTCTTTCAGCCTGAACATTATTTAATGATACATTTTAGGCCTTCACAGCTCTTATCTGCAGGACTATGGAGACAAGGTGAACATTGCTGACACGAGATGTCATGTCATGGGGAGCAAAACAGCTGGCATCCTACAAAGAGAAGGTGTTGCTCTGAAGGAGTGCCGTCAATGCGTCCCTGATGATGTCACAGTGAAGCAGCATCACTCTCTTGTTTAATAATAATAATGGCAAATAGGATATGAAAAGTGTGCATTACATAGCGGAGGTTCCGGCGAGCTCCAACTCTACAGGAGAGCATTGTTGAATATCTGGAATACCACTTTAACTACTCACGCAGAGTGAAGCCCCGGCGTGCTGCACGGTCAGCCAGGCAGACGCTTGGTGTGGAAGCTTGATAATTACTTTCAAAGGCTTAACACCATTAAGTCCGTTCATATTCTCTCAAATTAAATTGCACAGCCCATTTATAAACAAAAACAAGTGTTGATTGCTACTCTAATAGATCATTAATATTTGCTTTAAAATGTTAAACAAAAATAAATAGGAGGAGACATGATTGAAGCAATCTGTAAAGATGTGGGTTTTAAATTGGGATTTGACATTTCCAATAGGCAGATGGGATGTGACAGTAAATTGTTTAATTACGTGGCAGCAAGATGAAACGTTGGGTTTGTTGACATAAAAGCAATGATTTAAAGACACTTTAAACACATTAATTTTGTAATAACTCCAATCTAATTTGGAACTATTTGTAAAATAAGTAAGTAGACTAACCCTCACGTAATTTGCAATGCAATCATCATTGTTTTTTGGTGTATCTTTTTTAAAAACGGCAGGTTTGATGCAAGACTCCATTGTTGGATTATGTTCCAGCATTTCATCTGCTTGGTAATGAGCAACTATTATCCACGATGAGTGCTACAATGACTTACCCTTGATTGGGTCCCCACTCGCTGCGGATGCACAGGTGCTTGTGCACTGGGTCCTTCATGTATCCATCAAGGCAAAGGCATTCTCCTGGAAACAAAAAGCCAGTGATCCAATCATGCGTTCATTAGAGTCAAGCCCCTTTGTATTCCCTTTACTCCTCTCCTTCCAGTTTAGTCAGTGCCATCCCGATGATCACCCTCTTCATGCAGTTAGAGAGCTCTTAAATACCCTTTTCTAATGAGTTGTCAGTTTTTTCAGCTTTCCTGAGCCATTGTTTTGCCTAAATTTGTTTTACAAGAGTTTTACAAGACAAGCACTTTTCCTCTGCTCTAAAAATGGCAGCTAATGGCCAATGGCAACCAGTGAAAGTGAGAATGCGCCCTGCTGTGCATGATGTCAGAGGATGGGTTTCTGGCATATTTAATAAGTGGCTCACTACCACACCATTATGTCAGCAGACTGAGATTGCAGCTCCATTATTTTATTGTATGTGTTTGGGGGATTGAAAACTGATGATCCACAGAAAGACCCCATGCAAATGCAGAAAGGAATCAAACCCAGAGCCTTCTTGTTTTGAGGCAACAGTGCTACCCAGTGCGCCACTATGCTGTCCATCAGTTAACGTGTAGTTATTTGTTTTTTCTGTCTAGATGTAATTGACTTGGTCTCTGTTCGTGTAGTTCGCAGTTATCTTGCTGCTCCGATTGCCCAGGTTCACAAATTCTACTCAACACTCAGGCCAAAGGCAACATATCGGGGTAATGATTGTCACTGTGCAACTGTATTAGAGGTGGATGTTTTATCTGTATAACCTTGAGGTTAAAGACCTTAAGAAACCTAAAATAAAACACCCAATGCCTCACATATTACGCGGTATCATTTGAGTGCTGGGTGGATGTGAATTCCGTGAATGGGCTGCTTTGATATACTGATGAAAAAGAACGAGTGAAGCGTCAGCTTTGTTTTTCGTTGTCATTGCCCCGGTGAAACACTGACCTTGACTTTGTTCAGTGTGATCGCTGTGGTTTCACCTTTGGTTAAGAGGATTACTCAGGAGTTGCATGTACGACATGCTCTATTCATGCTCAACAGACGGCAAGTGAAGGGGGCACGCTTTGTGGCACCGATGTTAATGGTAAAGGTCAACTGCTGGACCACGGCCTGCAGTAAGGCTTTCACTGAGTTCATCCTTGTTACGTTTAAACCTACTAAGGAAGTTGGACTTTTGCTTTTTTTTTCTAAATCCATTTTGCTAATTGTAGAATTACTTCCTTTAAAAGTCCAACCTCTTTCCGTTTACTGGCCGGCTTGCAGCCGAGAGCAAGCTTCATTTATAATATCTAAGACATTTTAATTGTTACCAAATAAAAACTCTGCACTAATATATTGGTAACGACACACGTCAGCCAACAAATAGGAAAACTGACTACATTACAAAAGTCAATCTTTAAATAATTTAGTATATATGCTTTAGTTTGTTCACAAGGGGCCATTTTAATGATTTCCCATTATTCCCAAGTCCTAAAGGCAACATTCGCTGAAATATTGCTCTTCAGTTTTTAAAGTCAGTAAATAACTGTGTGTATATATATGTATATATACATATAAATATATATATATATATTTACGAAGGTGAAAGGAGCTCAACTCAGGTTGCTTTGCAAAACCTTTAGATAAGAATGCAATAAGAACTTTCAGATCTGAGAATGGGTTTATGTATGCTTACAGCCTAAACGGAAATTGCCTTAAACCTGAACAGACTCTCAACAGGAAACTGGACCTGCTACTACTCATTCCACGATAAAAGCACTTAGTAGTACGTAAAAAGAGTACCACTGTGTCTCACTTTGGGCTATTGATACTCTCAGTCTTTGTCTCTCTCTTCGTCCTACATAGCTACTACTGCTGCAAGAATCAGCCAGGATACGTCAGAAAGTTTCTTCACATTACATATGATCAGCCATTCTGACTGGGCAATTATTTATGCAAATGATATACTCTATTATTAACAGACTGCTTTTGCAACACTTTTTTTTGCAGCACTTGACATTTAAATACTGTAATTCTACTTTAATTGCTCTTTTATCACACTGTAAGCTTAAATATTTTTTACACTAGCAGGGTATTGCCTTTCCTAATTACCTGAGATACAGGCATTGAGCCAATTTCTCAGTTTCACACTTAATTTTCAGTAGGTGAGCTATAAGCTATTCATAAGATAGTTATCATCCTTTAACAGACGTAAAACTCAACTGCATTTAGGACAACCAGACGAAGCTAATTTTATTTAAAGGCTGCTCCTTACATAGCCAGGAACTGATGGGCATAAACAGTTGGAATGAACTATGCTTTTTTTCATGGTTTATTGTCACTTCTTCACAAAAACTATTGAGCTCATGAGGCAGACATCCTCACAGCGATTGACTACACAGTTAGATTAACCAGACAATAACGAAGTGGGAACACGTCTCCAGAGCAACAACATCCGTTTGGTGCGTCATAAAGGTCCCTCCAGATTATGGTTGGCCGTGGCGTGAAAAGATCGCGTTGACTTTAGCAGTCAAAGGGTGAGGTTGAGGCTTCAGTCGGTTCTGTCCAACATCTTTTTTTTTACATCTCTCAGAGCAGCACAGATATTATCGCACTCCATTTCAGTTTTCAACAGTACCTCCTCCAGCAGAAATAAGGATTGGATTTACGCTATCTATAGCACCCCAGCAATCGCCTTGCAGCCCCCACACACTATGCTCACGCTGACAAACACAGCCAGAGATAAACACAGAAATGCAATGGTTTTGCTATGAATGCATCACATGAAAAAAAAGCATTAAGGCCATTATGTCCCTTGGTATGGTTCATATATCATCTAAAAAAGGTGGGATGATGTATTTTCAGTTGTGTAGATTTTATTGTTTGTTTGTTTGCTTGCTTCCTTTGCAAAGAAAGATAGCAGGGTGACATACTAGCATGGCTTTTTGATTTAATTAGCTCAATTTGCATTTCTCACAGAATAGTTAAGCTGCTGAGTAATGGATGCAGGGCAAGGCCGAAGCGTTCTCTAAATGCATTCCAATTTTGAATGACACAATGGCAGAAACTTTCTAAACAATCTAAACTCGGCCATTGTCTGGTCTCAATCACAGATATTTTAGTTAGGCTCCAACAGCAAATCAAAATCAACACCTGAATTTAAGTGGCAAGGACAATTATGAAATTAGATTTTGTGAGATTACGACATGGTGACTTGTCTTGAAAATCTAGGGGAATTTGTTTGCATAGCTTTCATATTTCAGGCCGAATCATTCTGTCACAACAAGATGTGCCACATCATTCTGTTTTAAAGTCTTCCACTATCTCCACAGTAAAGATGGGAAAGGTCAGAAGTTGCTTCCTTCCAAATTCTGTTTAATTGGCACATGGTTCTGCAAAGTTTTACGTTGAATGTGGTACATGGTTTAAATAAAACATTAGGTAAAATAGCTGCACATAATCCTAATTTGAAGTGTGTCTTTATTCTGCAAAAGTGTCTGGGTTCTCACCCAAACCCAACCCTCACTCCACCATGTTCTGGATGTGCTGTGGCATGTGCAGAGCCTTGCTTGGTACTCTGAATAGGACTCCACTGCAGTAATTCAAGTGGGAGGTTATGGATTTTTGGATGTGAGTCAGAGTTGGAAAGTGATGGGCCTAGTGTGGAAATGTTTTTGAGGTGGGAGAAGGCAGATTTGGTGATGGAT
Organism: Brachionichthys hirsutus; assembly: GCF_040956055.1. NCBI lineage: Eukaryota > Metazoa > Chordata > Actinopteri > Lophiiformes > Brachionichthyidae > Brachionichthys > Brachionichthys hirsutus. Next base: position 2,972,693 of record NC_090911.1, on the reverse strand, counting down.
TTAATGTGAAATTGAAAAGAGAGGATGTAGTCCAGAATAATGCCCATCTTGTAGACCTCACAGGATGGGCACATTGATTTGCTGCCCATGTCCAGAGGCAGATATCCAACCGCCATACTCAATGCCCCACAGGTCACAGCCAGGAGCTCTGTTTTGTTGCTGCTGAGGTTAAATAGTTTGAATAATAGCCAGATTTTGAGTATTGAGTAGTGCAGGCCGAGAGCTGCATGTCATTGGCATAAAAGTGGAAAATGGGATCATGTTTGCAGATGACCTGAAGATAAGTGGACTAAATACAGAACCTTGATGCACAAATGTATTAACTATGGCTGGAGGGTATCATCAGTTGCCTCGTGGAGAGGCATGATTGAAACCAGAAGAAAGTAGTTCCAGTGGTAGTGAGATAAACGGTTGAGGAGGATGGTATGAAAGATGGTATCTAAACGCGCCCCCCACTTGGTTGTGCTTCAACAAAGTGGTTGGAAGTGGTTGGAAGTTGTGAATCCCTCCAGGACCACCTAAATTGATGCCACTTTAATCAACCAATTTTAAAAACTTACTAAATCGCTACAATTTAAGGTGCAGTAGTCGTAGCAGGCAGCCGGATAGGTGCCAGTTCACCTTTTGGGGTGCCCTTGAGCAAGACCCGGATCCCAAAAGCTTATCCCAGGGCACGGCCATGTGACTGCCCATCACGCCACCATCTGTCCCCATATGTGCATGTCTATAGAACCTTTGTGCATGCGTGTGCACTACTGACCTATAACAGAATATAGTGTGAAAAACAGTGTCCCCCCCTATGATGATTAATATAGTATCATAAAATAAAAAAAAACCCGATACTGAGTATTGTATGTATTTCCCAACAGGCAATGAGGATATATGGCAAAACCACCATATTTACTTGAGTCAAAAACTATGCAATAAGTGAATTTGAATGTTAAATTACTTGACAGCACCATACTTCTTCGTTAACACCATCCCTATCTTGATAATTTTCCTTATCTGAGTCGCTGATTGTCTGAAGTTCAATTAAAACCTGCAGCATTATGGTATATAATGGATTTTCTTAATATAACCGATTTCTTCAGGTAATGACATGAAACTCATCAATACAGACAGAAAAAAATTCATTCATAACCTTATAATATGGTTTCCATAGTAACAGGCAAGACTTGTTTAGCGTCTCAGCTCACCGGTCTCTGGTTCACACTGATGCTCACAGGGATCCAGGAGGCGTCGTCCACACAGCTCGCTGACCCAGGGGCCGCTGGCATTCTGCTGGTAGTACAACAAGATCTGGGCAGGGTTCAGCCAGTCCGAGGCCTCTAACTGACTCCCCTGCAGCAAAATGAACCTTGATCCTGAGGAGAACAGAAGAAGGTTTAGAAAATGAGAAATTGAAAAACAGTTGAACCTGAATGACAATGAAAAATGAGGTCAAGTGGAAGGCAGATGGACAAAAAATTAATTAAAGCACATACAAACATTTTTGTGAAAGTAGATTTCATCACTTCAAATGTGGACAAAGAGAAAATAATTTTGGAGCTTGTAACTAAAATACTCTTCTTCATTAGTCAAGCACAAGATGCAGTGATCTTCCAAAGAGATGAAGATGTGAGCCGAACAATTAATGTTTGAAAAAGCAAATGGCAACTAAGTATTTAAAAGATGACAACATATTATCCCAGAAACACTATATTAAAATGTCAACCATCCAGACCAAAAAAACAACAACTTATATTTTATTAATAATTACAAGTTATTAAAATGAAGTTGTGAAGCACGGTGGCGCAGTAGATAGCGCGGTTGCCTTGCAGAGTTTGCACATTTTTCCTGTGTCTGTTTGGGTTCTGTCCGGGTTCCTCCCACCTCCAGAAACATGTGACTTAGGTGAGTGACAAAATCCAAAATTGCCCGTCGGTGTGAGTGTGAGTATGAGTGGGCGTCTGTCTTTGTGAGCTGGCGTCTCATCCGGGGTGTGCCCCACCTTTTGCCTGTCGTCAGCTGGGATAGGCTCCTGCATACAATCATGAAAATCTTGCCAGGATGCACTGTAACGGTTCTGGTTCTGGTTCTGGCTTACATTCTACCACTGAGGTAAGTGAGGCAAAATATGAGGATGATGAGACATTTATTTCATGTACTGGTTGGTTTTATGTGCAATCAATATTAATTTTATTGATAGAATCTTCTCATATTGAACACAGTTGCTTACTGCATATTCTGAACTCCAAAATATGGAGTTTGGTCTCTGGCAGGTTGAGGATCAGAGGAAACCTGGCATACGAGGTTCCTTCAAAGTCTCAGATCTCCTATGAGCTCATTAGAAATCAGCATTAACACACATTGACCACAGCCCTCTGCATCTGCAAACACTGGAGGCACTCGGTATGTGCTAAACCGAGCATATTTAATGCCGTCTTGGCAGGCTATATGTGCCCTAGTTAGATACCATCATCTTTGATGAGCCCGTTCAAACTCGAGCACTGCAATGGACACACACATCTTGTTTGCATCACCATGTTGTGTCATAAATGTAAAAGATTTAAAATTTGGAATCCAATCAGCAATTTTTCTGGTTTTATGGCATATATGATCTGTTTAAAGACTGCTTCTTTGTGTCATGAAATGTATTCTAAGATCAACATGGACATTTGCTAAATAAATGTACTGACCATCATACTAACTAAATGTCTTGTAGGAGGGCAGTAAATGGAAGACATTGTGATAATATAACCCCAAATGAGCAACGGAAACGGTAACACCGTGCTTGGTAATGGTCTGTGAGGCCACTTCAAACATTGAGGCAAGATTTTTTCTCACTCTTTATAATTACTTTCCTTGACATACAAGGCAGGGATAAAGGTGTGACTACATTTCTGTGCTTCTCACTTCACTGGATGCAGACTCCGGCACAGCTGTTGGCATTAATAGCTTCTTTCCCAAGTGGTCGAATCCAGATTTCCATCTGATTCACCGTGACATCAAATCAAGTCTGATGAGATTGTGGAGACATTTATGGAAACATTCTAAATCGATCCCAGTTTTGTAATTCAACACACAAAAATCCACCATCTTTCATCTCTTCTTTCAAAGTTGTCTCCCTGGATGCCTCCCTGGAATTTTATTACCTCCCTGGCAGGCCAACATATGCACCACCGGAAAACTGCAGCTTTTGAATCAAATCAGACCTCCAGATGATAGATGAGTGAACCCAGTCACAGTTTATAATATGTCCAGACTCCTGCGACAGCTGAAAAATGCCAATGAGCTAGCAGACGTCGGCGCTTGGCCCCCATGGTGACTTTTTCTTCTTCTTCTGCAAACGCTAGATTGAAATTCATTAGCAATGCAGGTCAACAAATCAGAAAGTACAAGGGGAAAAGTGATGGAGTGCTCACTACAGGTGGTCACTGCGACCTGGCTTCAATGTACTTTGAGGGCACATTTACTGCGAGGGTGGTCGACCTGGCATTTACCGTTTTCTTTGAAAGAGTAAAGCAAATCAGTGGCTTAGCTGCAGGACATAAATGCTTGGTTTGAAAGCTGTAGCTAGCTGAACTCCCTAAAGAGTGGGAGGAAATGCCAGCTCAGCTGCATCAGAAATGTACGCATCCAGAGAGTTGTGTGTGAAAAGGCTGCATTCACAATCCGTGTGCGGCGTAAAGCCTTACCATCAGCAATGAGGTGTTCCGGCACGTGGAGGATTACCCGGACTGAGAGGCTGCAGGAGAGGTGAGAGGCGCAAACCAGGCCGATCACACAGCTGATCACACTGATCAGAGTTAGGGTGGTCTTATTGATGGGGCTCCGAGGGGAACCTGCTGCAGAAAGGAAACACAGGGAGGGGGTGGGGAATGGGGGGTTAACGAAGATATGTGAAGAATCACTTGCTACTGATTCCCCCCAAAACCCTTTTATACCATGAATATACATGCACACAGACACAAACTGCCTAGACATTTTACACGCAAGCCAAGCAAGGGCTTAAGAGCCATGAAAAGGACCTTCGGAACACAAACCTCAGGCTTTTGGGACGGTTTGACTACACACAACTCAGTGGCTCAGAAATAGGTTTTTACCTTTGAAGGGTATTAAGGCTGGGATGAAGTCAAAAAAAAGGTGAGAAAAATGGGCCTAAATGAAATGGTTCCCTCTTTCGTCTCCCCTCTGCCAGAGCGAGAACTCTTCCCTTATCTCTTTCACTACAGAGTCTCACACAGAAAGTGTTAAACGTGACCTCATACCCACAGGGCCATGGGTACATGGACACACACACAAACACACGAACACGCACAAAGACCACAGTGACCTTGAGTGAAGCGACTCACACTTTGTTCTAAGCGCTTATTTTTTCACGGGCAGAATAACTCGCAATTGCATTGTCACTTTTAAATTACTCTGGCAGAACTTTCTCATTCAAACATTGCCTGAGGTGATGCTTTAAACAAAAACGCAAAGTAGAACGCTGACCTCTTCTATTGTGTCTAAAACTAGTTTACTTAATGAAGTAGTCCAGCTGGAAAGTGGATGCAGGGCATAATTCTAGCTTTTTGACATCCTTTTTCTTAAATAATCTTGACATTTTTGTACATTAAAAAATAAATATAAAAATAATTATCATTGAACATGAAAGGATACTTTTGTCACACCTCATGAATCATCCCTTCCCTCACATCACAACATCCTAGCTGGCGCAGCGCAGCAGCCACTTTATTCTATTTTTAAGCTTTGCTCTAATTAAAGGTGTGGGCCACACTGGGGGGCTTTGCTGTGTTTGTGACACCTGTGCACATGACGGCAGAATAATAATTGGCTTGGAGGCGTTGTAAAGGCTTGTAACACCTTCTGACAGCAGCCATTATTTTGGGACCATTGTCTTTTCTTTTTTTTTTTGCTTGCATTTTCACTTGTCTCTTCCACAAACCATAACTGTACATTGAAGCTGCAGGGACGAGACATGCGGACAGATACAGCATGCTGCACCACTTCACTTTGACAGCATTTGCATTTGAGCTTCCTTAGAAATAATATTTGTATGTAATGTTATTTCAAAATACAATTGTTTTTCATGTCACACGATGCAAACGGAAAAAAAAAGCTGTGCTCTTAAGAACCTCAGATCTCATTGTCTTGTTTGATTTCAGTCAACAAGATTGTATGCAGATGCACAGAGATCAGTGTTACATGCTCACCACCACTATGATACCATTCTACACACACTTGCTTTATGAATATAAACACAATACTATATATATATATATATTGCACAGTGCTTTAGGAGTTAGAATCACGAGCACACACAACACTGGAGCATCCATCTCCTGTATGCACTGTAAAGGTTACTCGTCATGCGTCGTGGTGATGGGAGTACCACCGAATGGCGGGATAAACTGTCTATAGGCGTATAAGTCCTCCTTACCCCCTGAGCCCCACGCGCTGTTGGCGTTACCATTTCTCATACCTCGACTCCGGCGGCGACTGCGGTTTGGATCGGTGTAAAAGGCCAGCTGAGGCTCGCTGTCTGCCTCCGTCCCAGAGTCCCCATCTGGGTTCAAGAAAGTTGAACCCGCTGTTGGATTCACACATAAACAAATAATAATAATAAAAAAACATCTACAATGAGAGGAAATAAAAAAGAAGTCCCAAACTAATATTTGGGATTTCGTAGTCAAGTTGGCAAAACAAAGATGGCAGAAGGAGCCAGAACAGAATATGCAGTCGCTGCGGTACGAGACAGATGAGAGCCTCATTTTGTTTTATTCAAATAGATTTGAAATGAAGGCTAATCGACATCAAAGCCAAGCAGAGCAAGCTTGATACAATTTTCCCCCCTGGAGCTTTAACATTATGGACAACTCCTGTTTTAGCAATTTAATTTACTCATCTAACAAGAGCACAATAAGATACAAGGTCCTTGTAGGTCCTTGAACAAAATCAGAAAACCACAAAGCAGCTGCGGCTTAACTACACACACACACACACAAACACACACAAGCTTTCTTTCAAGATGGACCTTTTTCAGTGGATTGTCAAACACGATGGAAGGAACTCAAGTCAAATATGCAAGTTTAAAACCTTAATTTTAATATTGGAAGAGACAATTAACAAGGGTGAGCTATGAACATACTGCATGTTGGAGGTCCCGATTCATCTAATCTTCAGATCCCAACTCATTTGCAGGTATATTCATGCAAACTGGGGGAGGTGTCTGTATCTGGGTGGGCCATGTTCAAGGCAAACAGAGAGGGAAGCTGCCAACTTGAAGGATTACTCTTAAAATGCTGCGCCAGGGATCTCGTGAAAAACACGACATGCACTGAGAGAGCAGATGGGCTGAAGTCTCAAAGCAAAAACCAGGTTAGACATAGTGAGGGACCTTCGGTTGACCTGAAAAAGGCTTTGGCTGTCCATCTGACAACTCACAAAGGAAAGCCTTTCATGACCTGCACTTTGTGGAGCAGGAAAGCACGACTCCTCGCTCAGTGTTGAAAACTGCCCTTTCAGGAGCCCCTGAACCAGAGGCCTGTGCACTCTGCAGAGATGGCAGATTGGCACGTATTGGCATGCATTTGCAGAGCCTCAGTCACTGGGGAAGTCAAGACAGATACTCCTCAGCCGGTAATGTGCCTGATATGGAAGATATTTGGGTTATCGGGGTATGGCATGGCTTCAACCTGGAATGCACCTGGGAAGTGCATTCCAGGGTTCTGGAAGAGAGGTTTAAACCGTCCCGACTGTGGACGACTGGAAAGGAAGTGGTAGGGCCCTATTACAACAGTTTCCTTACATCAAATCAAGCATTACTGTCATGGCGCAGGTGGTTAATCTATGATCATCTATGATTCAGAGGTTGGCGGTTCGATTCCCAGCTCCGGCACATGTGTACACTGTCGTTGTGTCCTTACGACAGCAGTGTAGGCGAAAAGACACTTCACCCACATTGCCTGTGTGAATGTAGTGAGCGAGTGAATGTTGGTGGTGGTCAGGAGGGCCGATGGCGCAAATTTGCAGCCTCGCTTCTGTCAGTCTGCCCCGGGGCAGCTGTGGCTAGTAGCTTACCACCACCAAGTATGGAGTGAATGCACAATGTAAAGCGTCTTTCGGTGTCCAGAAAAGCGCTATATAAAACCAAAGTATTATTATTAGCAGCACGTACAACAGCACTGTAGGCAAAATGAGAGGTTGTTTCTCTAGGGTTCGAGAAGACATAGTGTCTATCATGCTTTTGTCTAATCAACAGACCAGAAAATAAATGAATTAAATGTGTGGTAGTGCCGTGCCTGGATTTGCATCATGTACATGAGGAGGTTTATTAAATTTATACAGTTTCCCTGCCCCTTCTTCATCATAGTTTCGATTGTTTTCTCTCTTTCCTCATGGTCCCAGTTTACTTGTATTTAGTTTTAAACATTTTGTATGGCTCTCACGGAATTACATTTAAAAATATGTGCTGTTCATGGCTCACAGCCAAAAAGGTTCCCGACCCCTGCTCAAGAAGAAGGTTCCTGCCTTGCTGTCGCTCCAGCCAGCCACTCATCACTCACTATCCTTTATATACTTTTTTAAAAGCTGCTTTTCTCCAAGTACACTTGGTTTGACCTTTCTGTCGTTTCTGAGTTTTGCAATATGGGTCCAGGTTATTTGATGCAAACAGATTTGATACGATGCTTCAAGGTATTAAGATCACATAAGCTCACGAGGAAGCAGACGGATGCTGTAACGAGTTGCTTTCGGAATTCTTTACATCAAGGAAAAGCAAAAGAATATCTGGAGTCAAATGGTGGCTATTATTTGTCTCCACAGCTATAATACTTACTGCTGTTCCACAGCCCCGTCAGCTGCGGATTACATGTCTGATATTATCAAGCAAGCAGATTAGAACATTTTATCCTAAATATCACACCAGAAAAATGAACGTAATCTCATCATTTATCATCTTGGACATTGTTTAAGTGTGACAAAAGTTCCATGAAATCTTAATTAAAGGGATAATTTATTTTGGTAGGACACTCGACACAGCGTTGTGTTGAAAACAGACGGCAGGAGTCCAAGTCTGATGCAATAGAAAATGAGCACACTGGCAGTGGGGAGCCTGAAGAATTATTTTGTGTTAACGGGAGAATGTATGAAGTTCACAATCCCTGTGAAATGGAAAACACATACAAAAACACACAACACAATTTAGACTGATCATTTGCAGGACAACATGACTCTTGTATGTGGGTTCATGGCATTTGAATTCAGTTGAAAGAAACGGCACAGAATTTAGACAGTTTTAATTGATACGGAGATTCCAATCATACAATTGAAATTTCACTTTGGTGAAAAAGTGAATAGCACTCTTTTGCTTCAGAGTAAAAAATATAAAAATTAGGCAGTCAGTGTATCTGACTGGTCTCTCATTTAAGGGACTGATGCAGAGAGCAGGTACGGAATGGTTTGATTAACAAAAAGCTGAGGCAATAAAAGTCTGTGTTTTAAATGAGGCTTGTGTTGGAGTTAAGGCCACAGAACGGAGTATTATTGGATTGCATATCTCAAAGCGAGAGGGAAGCAAAGATTTACGGCCTCGACGGGATACATGTCGAACAGCAGACATGAAACAACTCCTGGCAGCGATGTCAGTGTGACAAACTAATGAAAGGACTTTGTCAGCTTTGTCAGCTTTCATATTGTTGCTTTTAGTACAATATGAATGCACGGCTTAAATGGCATTGGCAGCCATGACTATCTGACAGCGCAGGCGTTGGCATTGCTTCACTTAACAAGTGGGGAGGATATTTTGATGATGCCATTCTCTCAGCATTTGTCACAACCGATTAAATAATAAAGCAACGCTAACTACAATATCCCCCATGCCCGCCCCCCCCCCCCCCCCCCCCCGAAATGTTTAATGGATGGAACCGCATCCTAACGTATTCAATGCATTACCGAATGTCAGTAGTGAAAGGAAAACACATATTCATACAGTGAAGGGGAACTAAGCCATTGACCCATTCTCAATAACAATCCAGTTCATATAAAAGTGACAGATGAGATCTATTAATACGTTGCTCTTTCTCAGGATAACATACCGTTCTAAAGTAATACTACTGTAGTACTCGTAAATATTACTAGAACTAACAGTAGCAATGCTTGTACAACAGCCAACAATGGCTTGAACATCATATAATGCATATATTGAAACACATTAGAAATAGTTAAATATCATAACTATATATATAATTAAGTATAAGCGTGATTAAATGAAATTACATTTTTAAGACAATCTGTAAAATGGGAACATAATCTGCAATTTACTGAAATATCATATATAGTATACTATCTTAAGTATTTTTTTTTTTCGCATTAAACGGTGACATTATTTTTCCAGATTTTTAATTACCAATAACCAAATTTGTCATCCTTACAGCACTTTAAATTTTGAATTGTGGCTTCAAGAACAAAACACGTTTCCTGTTATATTATAGGCTGTTCATTATTTATGAGAGGAGGGGGAGGTGTAAAATGGGGGGAACCTGCAAATATAAATAAATCATAAATCTGTCTGCAAACCACATTCTCATAGTATTTCATTGTGGCACACAAGAGAGGGACACATGCCTGTATGCAAAATACAAAAGCTTATACTTTAAATATGTTTCCTTTTCAAACACATGATTATAATCAGCACAACGTGGTGACGGGACTCACCACACTGGATAGTCATGTGGCTACATGCATGGACACAATCCGGTCACATTTAACAAATCTGATTTGTTCATCTCAAGAGTTAAAGTGCTCTAAATCACATTGGATATGTGTCTTCCCAGAAAACCTCCTGTATCTCGACAGCTGAGAGCACAGTGCTCAAGGTTTGGGTCAAATCTGTTGGTTCGTGAGACTGACAACGTTCCAACAGAGCATATTTCTGCCCGTCAGAGTAGCGGCTCATTTATGCAGCACAGCCAGGCTAAACATGGAGCGTGAGAGGCAGGAAGAATATTGTTGGCTCTCGAAATTACATTATGGCCAGTGCTCTGCAACTCCAAAGTGAGAGCGAGGGTAATGGTCTTTACTGAGAAGGAGGAAGGAGAATCTTTATCAATCCAGGAGAGTCAGTAGTAGCTCCTCACGACTTGAACGCCAAGCCGCTACTGATGCAACCATTAAAATAGATGCATCACAACGCGAAAGGAAACAAATGCCGGTGTGAATTTTAACAAAGGGTTTTCAAACGTATTACTTTCCAAAATATTGTTAACAGAGAATTTTCAAAACCAACAATTGCCAATAACCACCACGACAAACCGGGTCCATTTGAACAAAGTCCTGCTGGTTGACAGAAATTACATCAGATTTGCTGTTAATTAAGCATTGTTGGTAAAAAAAAATCATTTCATCAAAAATAAAAATGTAACCAAGACAAACTAATGAACCGAGTTGCACAGTCGACCTCTGCAGTCTCTGAGTTCAGTTTTCATAAATAAAACGACAACCTGGAACTTCAGCTTTGATACTGAGATTAAAACAAGGCATCCATTATATTATTAGCAGATATTTAATTTGACATTTCAACTTGACAACTATAGGAAATGAACCTCAGTAAGTAGTTTTCTGACCACAAGAAAATAGCAAAGCTATCAAGTCTTTTACTGGCATGAGAAAAAGATTTGAAAGGTCGGTTTGAGCTGGTCTGGAAAAAACTACTAAAATTGAGGTTATGATTCTACAATACAATGTGTAACGGGGCTTTTTCCGATTCTGGACCAAAACAACTATGGCTAAATGCTGCAATTATTATTTTCAATGTGATTATTTCAATTATTATCAAAAAATAGTGCAAGATATTGACATCTTGATTAATGAGAACAGCGTCTTCCTCAATAAGTTAGCCACATGCATTCGCCCCAAACATTTGCTAGGAAGACATGTACAAAACTTAGTTACCACTCAATACTTCCTTTCAGATTAACAGTAGAGTACAGTAATACCGCGATATACGAGCGCTTTTATACGAGCTCGGTCCTGGAATGAATTCTACTCGTATGTGAAGGTAATACTGGAGGCTACTGACAGAGACGACACACATATGTAGCCAGTTTGAGTGTCAGCTATTCACAATATATTCATTCCAATTCAAAGTTGCCTCCGCAGTAAGCAGGCGGATCTTCCTCACTAGCTGGCTCATCTGCCACCTCTCTTTCAGACATGAAAGAGAACCAAGGAAAAAATCAAATTTACTCACCTAGAAAATTTGGTTCGAATCATTTTATATTTTATGCTAATAAGCGAATGGTTTGGAGGCAGACGCCTCTCTCTTCCTGGCAGTGACGGACTACGATCACTGGTGCAATGAATAACATTAGTTCCACCTGTGCATTCCCTGTCAGGATCACATTGTTTGCTGTAGAAAAGTCTTATGTTGGGCTGATTTGCAAGATAGTGTGACTTACTCTTCCTGAGGATAATATTAATGCTCAGCTTATTGAGCAGTATCTATAAATCAATTTAAAATCTGCTAAATAATATAGTCTCAACTGTCTGTATATCCATGAAAGCATAACATGCAACCAGTATCCATTTAAAGGGCAAACAAAAACAAAGGTGGTTTAATTACAGGGGATTAACACAATCCATGTCAGAGGTGGGTGATTCATTTTTACCAATCTGAGCTGTGTTGAAGGGCCAAACCATCAAGGAGTTGAACTTCTGCCCAACACTAATTTTCTCTTGTAAATAGCACTGAATAATGTCGTTTAGCAGTGCAACTAATCAAAACAATAATGATTTTGTTACATTAAAGATAGGAAGCTGTATAGCAGGTCAATAATATAATAAATAAATAGTATTAAAAAACTATTTATCTTTACTTTACTTTCAACATGTTAAACAAAATGTATACAACGAGCGCTAAGTGCTTTTGATGTATTACTTATGAGAGTCTGTTTTGGGCTTGAACAAGCGGGCTGAAATCTGGTTGAATGTCTGAAGGGAAGGTAGAACAGCTGAGAGACGATCAGCGATGGAGGAACTGTGTTTGGATGGACATCACTGACATCTGTATGCATGTAGATGCAAAGAGGGCAAGCGTGTTCTGACTCTGAGCATGTGTTGAAAGATCAGTTTCATGGAGGAGTAAACATGAAGCAATGACCTAATAGACGTTTGTCAGACTGTAGGTCAATGAGGTGCATTCTGCACTATAAATATGAATTGGGGGGGGGGGGGCAGCTTTTGTGCATTTCAAAACCGTATGTAATTTCATCTTAAAAATGAGACCCCATCTCCCACAAATCCAGTCTGAATGGGGTTCAATGATTCCATTCCCCATTTCTCATCTCCAAGGCGAACAACAAGTTGTAGAAGAGACACCCACATTAGCCCTCAACAAATGCTTGCAAACTCTATCAGCACCACCTCATGCATAATCTGTTGCTGTCCTCAAATGCAGCCAACAAATGTACAGTAAACTTAAATATTATGAGAATAAATACAACAGTGGAACGACGTCTGGGAAAAGCTTTTCTGATTGTTTTACTGTCATTTGAATGTTGCAGTAAATCTAGTTTTTATTCTCACAAATAAATTACACTGCCATCCTTTGGTGCCAAAATCCTTCAATGCATATTGATTTGGTAAGGCTAGTCTCTATTTCAACCAATTAAAATCGCTATCATCCTAGCATGGTGAAATACGCAGCAAACACACGTCACACTGGCCTGTTGTTGTCTCTACAGCAACTCTGAGCCTCTCCGTTTTCATATTTATAGCAGTCGTGCATGAAAAGTCCACCTCACATAGAGGTTGTTCTTCTCAAAGCTCGATCAGAAAAGCTTTGTTTTAGACTCAGTTCAGTCATTTCTTCCGGCTCCTGTCAGGTCCTGTCCTTTCCAGCTGCAGATGAGCTGCATGGGTTATTAACCCAGTCAAGGCAATCACTGGAAAGTGAAGGGAAACTTCTGCTTAAGAGTTTGCAGATATTTACCAGTTGTCTCCCACAGCGCAGAAAAAGGAGCTAAAACTCACGCGGGTAGCCACCGGACCTCCCATTTCCTGATGCAGTGATGCAAACATGCAACATTTTACAGGTCTGGTCCTCACAAAGTTTATCATGTGCACATCATCTTCCAGTACAGGAGCTAGGCGAATGCTTTCTTTTTCAGACGACATTCGATGCTGCTCTTTCCCTTTGCTGTTCCAGAGCATGCCAGCTGCTCCATCCCAAGTTTCCTCTGATGATGTCTCGATTTACAAAGCGCACATTTATGGCCAATGGTATCCAAGGATTCATTGATTTGCAATGCAAATTTTCCACTCACTGGCAACCTTTCCAAAACTATCTTTTCAATACTAGCAGACATGTCTTCAATGCATCCGAACACTGTATTATTTTAGAGAGGGTCTTGGGTTATTTCTTTAGCGGTGTGAGCACCGACCATCTCTTCAGATCATTTTGCAGCCTAGAAGTATTAATGTCTCTGCTGTTGTCTGTGGCCAGTTCCATTTAGTGATGTTCAGCAACTTGGCAGCTCGCTTTGAGCTTTCCTTACTTGTTTTGGCGGTTTTCCTCGTTAGCGCTTCCTGTCTGTTCACGAAGTTGAACAAAATAGTCTGTGTTCTTGGTTTGAAATGATGGGAGTTTTGTCTCGACTTTAAGTTTACTTGGAACCATGGCACTGTGACAATTTCCCCCTGCACTCCAGGCATTGTGGAATCGGCTCAGTTTGTTCCCCAGTATGAGTGAATCCAAAGGCGAGATAACTTTCATTGCATTGTCTTGAGCTCACCTTTTCTTCTGACCACTGCTAGGGCCTTCACCTGGGTCAGGGGTTTCTCCAAGATTCAGTTCAGATCCCACTCCCTTAGACTACCAATCAGGTGGATGATCTTCCACGGCCGACCTGATCGCTTCTCACGGTGCACTTATGTGCCACGGCATTGTGGTTGAGAAACACTGCCTTCGAGACAGACCACAGTGCAGCAAGGCCAGTAATATCAATGATGATATATCAGGATATGCATTCAAATAAACCATATTCCTTTCATACTGAATCAAAGATCAGCATACATCACTCATTTATTGTATGTATTTTTATCCCTACAGAAGTACAATTGTACGTTAACAATAAATGAATCAACTGATTTCCACATCATTAACTTCCTTATGTTCTATGTCCACAGCTAATTAGGAGGAATTATGAACCTGCTCACCAATAATAATCACCTACTCATGGGAGGCTGCCCACCGAGGACCACTCCCTTCACTCTGTCTGACAAGGGCTTTAAATGTGGTTTCTTTAGGTGCTTTTGTACAAACTCCAATAAATGTGCTGCCCTTACAGAGCAAAGAGAAACACTTTGGCATCCTCAGCAAAAAAAGGAAGAGTCATTACCTTACCTGCCTCCCCCCCGTAGACGTCGTCCACTGAGGACAACAATAGGTCTGCCTGTGCATATTTTATGACAAAGATGAAAATAGCGGAGTAGAAACACCAACAACAGCGATTGAAAACTGCATGAAGCAGATCTAATTGCCTGCTTAGAAAGCCTCGTTCCGATGCAGCTGACTTTGGAGAATACATCCTTGTACATGGAAGCATAACAATTTCAAATGTGTGTGTGTGTGTGTGTGTGTGTCTGTATATCACATATCAAGCTAATACTCCCTTTAATCTGTATAGAGGGATTGCTTTTCAATGTTTTTTCTGTCCTCTTCGTGCCAAAATAAAGACAATTTCACTGAAGATTAAAAAGAGGCAACCACTCCTATTTTGTCAGGGATGGATTGAACACTTTCGGCCAGATGTTTTTATTACTTTTACTTTTTGCATTCCTTCTGAACTACAAAACATTGGTCACAACACTAATTTAGCATATACATTTTCTGTTTTTCTAGCCGTCTCTTGGAGAAAAGAGCACCTTGACACCAGGAGATGCCTGAAAACAGGTATGCATGTTATGAATATATCTGGCTGCCAACACGAGCTTGTTGCAGGACATTGCCAATTGTTTTGGCACTAACTCGATTGTGTCACAATACATGTTTACTGCCACGGTGATCTCATTAAAATTAATGATCCCTTTTTCCTTTTTGACAAAGCACTGATTTCTGTCGGAATACAACACTGGACCTTTTGACCCACTTTGGTTTAAAGCCTCAAACATCAATCTGTTCTCGACAGTTCCATGTTACAGCATTTCTGGGCAAATGCGTTTAAAATCTTCCGAGGCAGCCATTTAAGATATTCATAAAAGAGTTTGCTGGAGTGTTGTTTTCCATCAACTTGCTAATTTGGTTTATTTTTTGCATCTGTGGGAAACAGCTGAGGCTGTAGGGTTGCACTAACATTGATGAAGGGGCAGCTACCTACCACGGGTGTTGCTGGAGAGACGCTTGCGCTGGTTCGTGGACGTGTTGTGTGGGAGCAGGGTGTTCTGCTGATGGTTGCTGTCAATGGGGCTCGTTGCGATGATGTTGTCCTTGTATTTTTTCATTAGAGCCAGCTTGGTGTTGTCGCTCACTGTCAGAGAGTGGGATGTAATTACAAACGTCAGGAACACATTGAAATCCTTCTCTCTGAGATGAGACTGAAAACAAATTTGAAGAAAAAAAAAAGTTAATATTGACTAGATGTAGGAAGTTTGAAAGCCACAATGTAGCAAGCATGAAATACATTATTGCTATGAAACCGCTTTCAGCAGGGTGTTTACTGGGGGAGAAGTCAAACTGCCAAAATTAAAGAGTGAGCAAATCTACCGTGAAATTAAATGCATTTAGAGAATATAAACTGTCTCAGAGAATAAAATTATCTATTTTGTTAGATATTTAGAGAAGTGGTTCATGCGACACGACAACGTTATTGTACAACATCATGTTTGTATGATCTCCCCAAAAAGAGTAATTCACCTAAAAAATGTAGAGACCACCAAACAGTTTTTATCCTTTATGCGTCACCTCTCTGGTCCAGAGTCCAGACGCAACAAATGAAAACAACAAATGTTTTCAACTATTTTCTATACCCAGATGACGCATCCTTATATGTTCAGAAAGTTTTACCAGCAGCATTTACATCTGCCACATGCCCTATACATTTTTTTGATTACTAGTAGGTGCTGCATAGTTTGGAAAATGTCTTAACGCTCAGCAAGGATAATCCATTTTTAGTGATATTGGGATAGAGAGTATACTGAGTATACTGATCATAAAATTAACTGAAACTGGTTATGCAGAGAAGTTGAAATTAAACAAAATGTGCACAACCCTGAGTTTGACGCTCGAGTGAGTACCGGTTCACATACCTGTCAACGAAAATGGTTTTTCTGTATTTTGGTACGGACAAATCTGATTTTTGAGCAGTTAAAAATCAGTTAAAAACAACTCTGACTCACTGGTGGTTGGTGTATAAAGATACCAAGAACAATCTAGAACCTTTTGGTGATGGTCCAGATCACCATGTGGACGGTGTAAATCCAGCTGGGAGGGGAATGAGCTGCGCTCTCTCTAGTGCTTTTCTAGTTTGGTTTGGATTGGCTTGATAATGCAAAAACACATTCAATCTTTCACTTGTTTCGGTATTCAGCAGTGTTCTATTATTCTATCACAAAAGGTTAGGGTGGCTATAGTCCTGAATATTACTGTATTTTCTATTGTTATTTGTAGTTCAGATTTCTCGTGCTCTACTGAGTGAACTCTCCTTTTACTCCCACTTTTTATTGCTGAGTATTCCATGCATGCTCTGCCACCTGCTCTATTGCTCCAGCACACCGCATTAACGGCCTAAATGCATAATAAACCGGATCACTCCGGCTCCATCACCTGTGGGGCAGCGCTGTTTAGATTTCATGCTAACACAGCTTGTAAGTGACATCACCAAAAAATGATGTCTTGATGAATTCAGGTTGAGGAATCCAAACCATAGCCTTGGAGCTTATTGAAATTCAGAGGACTGCATCACAAACCTTTTGGACTGGAGTGTTGCTCCACTTCAACATCCAGTGATTAAGAAAAAAAACAAAAACTAGAATAATTACTGGCAGACAAAAGAGTTTGGTTACTTCAAGTGGAATACATGCTTTGAAAGAATATGTCTATTGGGAGAGTTCAATCTGCTGTACTCCTTTAGTCACACAATTTAAGCTTAGATACTAATTATGTAGCTCATTTGTATTTGAGCTGTGTCTCCTTTAAGTGTTTTACATTGAAAAAGCGATTGAAGCCTTGATGTTTTTCAAACTCAAACTATAGTCCCCTATCATTCGCTCTCCATTTCTGAAGATTACTTCCCACCTATATGAGAAAATAATGGATTTTTCAGCAGTTAATTAAAAAATCCAATTATTTTTCCTCTGGTTTCATGTTGACTATTTCAATCATTATAATTGTGTCAATGTAATTATACCGTTCCCTGCTTGGAAAACAATCTTTCTGTACATACACAGTATATATATATCGTTTCCAGTAGCAGCAATTATAAACTTTTTGACAAACTGACTAATTGCTTTGCTTTATTAAAAACCGTATGGCTGTAAAAGAGGAAGATATAATGTTCGAAAAACTGAAGTGTGAAAGCATCAGAGATAATTTATTTAGTCATTTAAAAGTTTCATCACTAAAAAGGATCTGGAGAGCTCAATGAAAATGCAGAGCCAGCTAAAAAATATATCTCTCTTTCAAATTGCGTATAACAATTAGATCCATTGTTAACATACAACACACCTCAGTTCTGCTTTACTGCTCAAAACTATAAAAGGAGCAATTAAATCACACTTCCCAGATCTCAACAAATCAAATATTCCAGTTGAAAATCGATTAATTCCATAGTGTAAATCATTGAGAACACAATCATGTAAAAACAATCGTTCTAACCCTAACCCAGTTTTATCTCATTGATGACTGTAAAATCAAAGTGGAAAACTCAGATCACAGACTGATCCAACGTGTGTGAATTTCCTCTCGATCACACTGTCTCAGTAGTTTCATCAGTTCCTGTCTGCATTCCCTACGACATCTGGGCAGGCTCCTGATGAGACGACATATGGTCTCAGTCAGCTCCTGGCCAGTCTGTGGTGTGTTATGCCGTCAGTGGGTGCTATGATGCATGATGTCCCAGAGGTGCTCAACTGGATTCAACTTGGGGGGCTATAGGCCATATCATCAATGTCTTCATCATTCAGGAACTACTGACACACTCCAGACACATAAGGCTGGTCATTGTCCTGACGCAGTGGGAACCCAAGACCCACTGCACCAGCATATTGTCTGACAATGGCTCTGAAGATCTCCTCCTGGTACCCAACAGCAGTCAGGGTACCTCTGGCTAGCCAGTGCTTCTCCTGTTCTTCTGTTCACAAAGAAGCAAGTAGCGGTCCTGCTCATGGGTTGTTGCCCTACTACGCCCCATCTCCATCTCTCCTGGTGTACTGGCCTGTCTCCGGGTATATCCTCCATGCTCTTTACACTGTGCTGGGAGACACAGAAAACCTTCTAGCATCTGTAAGTATGGATGTTCCATCTTGGAGTAGCTGCTCCAGCTGAGCAACTTCTGTGTGCCAAAATATCTGTGTCTATCAGAAAGGACACAGAGGGAAATGTCTCTGACCACCGCCCGCCTTGCTACTTGTCTCTTCTTTTCATCTGCTGTCCGTGCAGTTTGCCCAACAGCATAACTGGACAGCGCCATATCACAGGAGTTTGATTGACTTTGCGTTACACTCTGACCATTATGTGTTCCCTTTATTCTACCTTAAATTGTAATAAATCACTGACATTCTGCATCTTATTGACTTGAGTACATAAAATCCTGACTTCAAAACAGTTATGGAATTCTGGGTGCCTGTTATGATGGGACTGTGATGAGGAAGCATGTGAGGAAGTTCACGACTAAGATATAGGACAAATAAAACTCAAGTGAGGGCACACAGGTTAAATTCATTAAACATATTCTCTCAGGATCTCATCTCATTACATGTTCGCTCACGCGGCTTTGTTCATCTCTATAACACATCCCAGATCACACCGAATTCAACATTAACATTTTTCTGGAGGGAGGGACAGAAGGGAGGGGGAAGGTTTATTCCTTCGAAAGGGAGTCCTCCTCCATAAAATGACTGGGTAGCTGTTCTCCTGGGTTTTGTTCCATCTCTCTCTCTTTAGCTCAGTTTTCTTAAAAGTCTAAATCATTGATTTCTCCATCCCGTACTGCAGCGAGATCCCAGACACGGATGCCGTTTTCATATTTTACAATTATTTCCTTCTTTAATTCCTCTTTTCTTTTCCAGTAGTATTTCTGCTGCCTTACTTTGGATCCATGACTAAGAGCTAAAGAGAACAAAGCGAAAGAACACATACACCAAGTGAAACATCTGCACAGTCTTTCTCCTATGGTCGACTCAACTTGAACCAACTGCGATTGACTCCGCCTTCGTTCTCGTGTCTGCGGTTCACCTCGGCTCCACTCGTGTGTTCAAACTCCGAAAAACTGTTCAACTTCCGAAGCATTTTAAACTCCATTTTTTTTCTCGAAAACTGAGTCGTTGGAGAACCGAGGTTCTATTGTACTTTATTATATTATATATCTAGCTCTTACTCTGGAAAGTAGATTTTTTTTTTGTGTGTGTGTGTGTGTATTTTGTGTATCAACTAACCAGGAGTGAGATCTATATTATTCTTGTCATTACAGCCCTGGAGTGAGTCAAGGGTACGGGTGACCTGGCTGGCAAACTCCTCCCCGCCGTTCATGCACTCCCGCTGCAGGTGGTGACGCAGATCAGTAATGTCGTACTCATATCTGTTGAGGATATAGAAATCAATTAGTCATGCATTGCCTTAATTATCTGAATTGAATATAATCTGCATTCCTAAGATTTAACAGAGCCAACAAAACATTTAGGACCTGAAAGCGTGACAGGATAATTGTTGTGGTACGTAATTTAAAGCCCCCAAACTCATTGCAAATTAATAAACCTGCATAATGCTTCTTTCTATTTACTTGTTGAAGAATGTGGATCGGGTAATGCAATTATTCACCTCAGTAGCAGAATGTGTTTACAATAAAGTGTTTTACGTGTACTTTCTAATTGTTTCTTATAATATTCACTCAGCTTGTACCCATCCAGAATCGGTGTCTCCCGTATACTGAGGGTACCGCTGGAGTTTGGCCCCTGACCCCGGGAGTTCCTCAAGCTTTCCCGGGCTTGGCCTCCCATCAGCACTGAAGGGATGTAGTGGATCTCATTAGCCGCCTCGGCACTAGCACTCTTTTGGGGCTGAGGGATGCGGCGTCTTTTACACCAGCGCCTGCGTGTGTAGAGGATCAGGACCAGGCACAGGATGGACAGCAGAAGGGCAATCATTCCACCCTGAGGGGAAGAGGGTGGCATTTGGAGCAGAGACAGGAAGAAAGGGCAGAGAGAGAGAAACTGTCAAAGTGAAGAAACGATTCAGAAATTCTGCCAAGCAAGAGAGAGATAAAACAGAGAGCTGTGAAGCCAGTGGTGAGATATTAAAAAGGTTGCAGGCTCAGTTTAATGAACAACACCTACATTAATCTTAAATGTCAGTAACCCTCATGTTACTGTCAAATTAAGAGCACTGCACAGGAAAGCTCAGAACATGGCTGTTGGCTCATTGGAAGTAAAGTTTATGTGATTAACATTATGCAGATTCAAACATATGTATACTGAGGTTATTGAATTATAATGGCTACATCTCTAAAATAATTGTTCTCATAGTTTTGAAAAGGATGACAACTTGGGAAATACATGCATAAAAGTGTAGTACATGTATTTGTATTGTTGCTGAAAGCAGCATAGTTTAGTGCACAAACTAAATAAAATACTGATTTCTTTTATGGTCTTATTTGACCTGAACTAAAACATCATCTGGTCTGAGCATGGCTCGAAATGTATGTGTAAATGTAATGAGTTGTGAGTCCGTTTTTGGAGTCGATAGATGCAGTAGCAGCCACCCCGGCACCAGTTGGCATCGAGGATGGGGCACGGGCACAAGATGAAAGATGAAGAGCACTGAGCCTGCCCTGAGGACAGGTTGGAAGGCGGGACAGAACGAGAATCAGTCAGAAGCCAGAGAGAAAGAGAGACGGTGACAGAGAAGGAGTCACAGAGGGAGCAATGAAGACAAGAATCTTGTAAGGAAGCAGGATATGGATGAAAGTCAAGGCAAGTCTAAAGCACACAGCCTGTGGAAACATGACAGACAGACAGCAATTCTCATTTTGGATATCAGAGCTTATCTCTTCCACGAATACAGGACATCAGAGAAGATTTATGGGCACTTTTATTTTACTCAATTCTTTTATCTAATTTTATGACTTGCTTTTTCATGTTACTGAAATAGATAATTTAATGGAAGTGATATGAAAGTGACATTTGCTTAACAAGATAACGTTAAGACATAATTAGAATTGGAACCCAAATTGTAACGTGTGCAGCACATGCAATTTACTAAATCTTTGTGCCTAATCTGACGCGCCTCTGCTAAGGATGAAAGCCGGAAAATGTCAAGAAGAGTTAAGAAAATGTCAGTATGACAGCACAAAGAAAGAAAGGCAGCAGCCATTGGAGATGCACTTAAAAAATGTTAATCCCTGTTGTTGTACACTAGAATGGTCATTTAGCCGTTAAGGCTCAAAAGACTTAAAGTAATAATAACAAAGCAAATAAAAAAGTAGGTAGGCTCTCTTTCCAGGCAGTTGTTGAAGTAGATGTTTCTGACTTTACGGACAGCTAATCCTCTTCTCTATTCACAAGAAAAATGTTAATTAATAAATACATTTAACAGTGTCAGTATAGTCAAAAATATGTCCATAAAAAATCTCATTTCAAACATATTACATGAATAGAAAGGAGCGCCTCATCTTTTAATTTGAACAGAAAAAGGTCTAGTTGCATAAAATGCTTTCTTAATCTGCACACTCAAGGACAAATAAAACCAGGCTATCAGTAAATCTACATGCACAGAGGACAAAAAGGAGATTTGAGTAATGAGTTTGTGATTTCCAAGAAATACTCTACTAGAACTTGAAGTAAACTTGTCTCTGCAGTAAACGCAGTGTGCTACCTATACTAAATAAAATGGTTGACTTGATTTGGAGGAATATAGATTATTATCTATTATCTTGTAAAATCTGATTGTAGTACTATTGTTCATATTTTTCTGGGTAAACTGCAATAATGTCAAATGTGAAGTACATGGAATGGTTCTCAATCCAAAGTAACTCAGTGACAAATGCAATTCAAACCCATCAAAGTGCATTAGCATCCACCCATAGAGGGATAAAACAGGCAGTATTGGGGGGGGGGGGGGGTTGCCAGGCTGGAATGCCAGGCTTTACTTGTAATCAAATTGAGGACTAAGTAGTATATGTCCTGTTCCAATAAAGCCGAAGCACATATCAAAGCATGCCAGTGCTGCAGCCCCGTAATCCATTTACTAACAGATGAGGATGATGCTCTAATGGCACCGGTGCTCTTTAGGACTTACACTCCTGTCATGTAAGTCCTGAAAGGAAGCAAGAAGACATGGCCTTTCTCACGCTGACAGAATAGGCATGGCATTATGGCTGCGCTATCAATCACTTCACAGTCTCTGGATGTGAAGCAATGAGAGGTAGGGCGGCTAAAAGCGCTCGACTGTCTGACAGCTACAAGATAGCTAAAGGAAATGTCTGGCTCGATGTGATAAGTCACATCACAGCCAAAGGCATTCTGATTGCATTTGATATCAAGTTACAAAATGAATGATGAAAACTGAAGATTGAGCACACTGCAACCTCTCATGCATTTATTACACAAGGCTAAAAGGAGGGTTAACGTTGCCAAAGTATAATATTTAAACACCTAAAATGAAACTTGTGCTGTACAAATTTATTAAGCTCGACGATCCAGTGTCGATTTTGACATTGAACAAATGTAAAAGTCGCAACCCCATTTCACACGTCACACAAGAGTTCGGTTCAACAAATGAATATTAATGACAACAATAATTTGAACCATCAGATTCAATTTGATGGATTTCTTGAAAGCTAATATAGCATGAAGCGATTATATGATTGGGTCTGCATGGCGTGAAGGCGTGACTGTGAAAAGACATTTGTCATATCAGAATGTATTTTCTTGAAGTTAAATATAGTCACGGTTGTACATTAGATAATGCGTATAGAGCATGGAATATTTTAGGAACTCTGTCACCAGTTCTTCAGTTTAGAAGGCTTCATATTATGTGAAGATTATACTGCAGCATATGTCGGATCATCTGACTAATGGCGTTGCTGGAAAAAACATAAACTACTGCACGCAAGTTAAGATAGATGTATTTGAGATGTAGGGCCTCTTAAAGGGTGCTGCTGCCGATCTGTCTGAGGAAAATTAAATCGATGAAATAACCTTTCTCAATGTTGTTTTCTTAGAGCCTGCATTCCTAACAACCTTGGTAAAGCAATTTGAACAGCACAATAGTGTAATCATAATGCTGCATTCATGTGCTTTCACACAGCTTTGATGAACACAGTCAATTGTCAGATCAACAACATCAAGTTATTCATATTCATTTTATTCTGCATAAAAATCAGTTAGAAAGGAAACAATGCAGTCATACAATCTCAAGTATAAACGCTGAATGAAAAGACATCACTTGGGAATAGATCACCATTTGTGGGCATGAAGCTGAACCTCAGTTCCAAACTTCTTATTATATATATATATTAAAGTCCCACCCATGGTGAGAAACACCTTGGAGCATTTATTTTGCAGGATTCTCATTTTCCTTGAATGACTATCTTGTCTTTTATTTGCATTATAAATTACATTATTGTAACACATTCCTTTTGAACATTTTATAGAACAGATCAAATGGCCGCTGCCCTGCGGAACTCGTCCCCTTTCTGAAGTTGGTTGGGAAATTAGTTCTCCAGCCCAGAAAAAAATATTCTGGTGCTACACTGAATACCTGTGCAGGATATTCTCGGCTCCCGCATTAGTGACATTTGTAAGGTGAGATGACAGCAACTTGTGGATATAAAAAGGCAACACGTGACCCAGCCCCCCGCCTGCTGAGCCTGCTGAGGTCTGGCAGGACCACAGAAGAATCGGCGGCCATACGGTCAGATTATAGAGAAGCTTCTGTCCTCAAGCCGAGACATTCCTCAAATCCTCATCTACGTTCAAGTTTATTTTTGAGACACAATTATTTATTATTTTTTTTATTAACCTGATATAGCTTTTGTCTTTTGTATGACGCATGAGGAACAAAACTCAATGTTTATTATACAATTTTGTGTCGTAATTGCTGGATACATGAATTCATGATCTTGGAACTGTAAGCACGCTGTCATCTCAGGCTCGGTCTGAATAGGCCCAGTAGGCATCTGACTGGTGTATCATACATTTATGTTTCATTTGTATTAATTAATCAGAACAGCATGCCAACATGTTTGGGGAAAAAAATAAAATAAAAAAAATGCAGCTGTACCAGACTAAAGCAGATGCTGCAGCTGGAAACACGTCGAGTCCACATCGGATTTAAGTTCAAATTGTCCAGCTGGACTTTTATATAGTCATCAGCTTTGATTACTCAAAGGTAAGGAGCACATTTCTCATGTATCACATCCAAACTTCCTCTGGCAAATACTAAACTGTCTCTCAGATTATGTCACATCCAGGGATTTTTAGATTCTGCACACAGCAAAAGTAAAATAAATGGAATTCTCAATGATCTAAAATATTTTGTCAATATCTGTTTTTACATAGTTCAGTTCAGCCAGCCATGTAACAGTTTTTTACAATAGTCTTGTTAGACACTTGTATGGACATTCATTTTTTACACTGTAATGGTATTTATGCTCCTCACTGTGCCCCTTTGACATACTGGGATTGAGTATAACAGGTGGAATGAAAAAAAAACCTAATAGACAGAAAATTATCGTTGATTCATGACACTTCAGAGCAGATTGAGAGCAGACTGTCGTCATCATGATGTATCAGGATTTGTTATGCAATGATTTACTAGTGTAAATCTAGGGCTCACTGCAATGTCAGTCTTGTCATGCTTGAAACTGCTTTTTGGTCTTTGTGCCATTCTCACATAAAAATGCATCTTGTTGTTTCTCACTAAATGTTACACTTGGGGATCGAGCCATGCAGATCAAATAAAAAAACAATGTCAAAATATCCAAAGGTAAGTTATTTGGCAACCCATTTTTTTTCCTTTTTCATATTTATCTTTTAGTTGTCTGACAGACAAAATCTACGAAACTATCAAACACTCTTCCCTCACTAAATCCCAGAACTTTCCTGTAAAATGGAAGCTTACTTATGTCATTGTTTTACACTTGTGACTGCAACGAGTTGGTGCAATGTCACCAATATCACCCTCGTCTTGATTTGTTTTTTAGGCGGTCTTTCATGCAAGCTGCACATATCAAAAATATGAGTTTTATTTTAGAGCGACTTTATAAAACAGTGCATGGATGAAGAAAATCATAACAGCAGACATAGAAATAGAATCCAAAAGAAGGAAATTGAGCTACTGTGAGGGGAAAATACTCAATTAAAAAAACACATTCTTTATTTTTGACAGCCCTTTTGCTTACAAATTCCAATTATACAACATTTACTCCAACAATGTTCGGTGACTGCTGTCTCATGTTGAACTGCATGTTATCTTAATGTAAATCATGCTAGACCTTTGCGAAATTTTGTTTCCTGTTAATGCATATGCATTGTTACAAATTCATAGTCTGAAACTCAAATGATGGACAGGATCAAGAATCCTTCAATCCCAAGGGTTCATCTTCCCAGATCCAAACACATTTGCATGGAGATGTAACAATTCCTCGTGTTGTTTTCATTTTACAAATATATATAATTCTACAGATAGCAAGAAATGAGTATCTTCCCTGCTTCTCTATAAAACCTTGAACCTCTATTTTATTATTAGTGTTGGAGATGACTATTCATTACTTGGTTTCAAAAGAAACAGAACATCTTGTCCTGAGAAACACAATGTCATGCAAATCCAGGAGATAATCACACTCGCACTCAATTATTTGGACTCACTTGAAAAGAACCTTTCATCACACTTATTTGGTTCAGTTCTACCTTTTGTTATACCCTATTTATTTATTTTTATTCAATTTTGCATTCTTCATTATCCCTTCATATGACCTGGAATTGCTATGAACTGAATCTAAAATGCTAACACAATATAAAGTATAAGCAAAGAAAGGCTTACTTCCACAGCAAAATTTGTATTATATCTCCAATTATAAAATCAGAATCCTTAGCACCATTGAGAAGTTATAGGCATCAAAGTCTGGTAAGTATGATCCATGGGTTGTCCATTTATGTCCCAGTTCTCCTAATTAAAATTTATTGGAAGTATCAGTAGGGAAGTGTCACGATACCGTCAGTGGTGTGAGACGCAACGGAGCGAAATATTATCATGATACTGACAGAACCAAAGCTGCCTCTGCATTGTGTTTTTCTCTCAGACAGGCTTGTCTGTATAGGAAATGAAATTAAGGCTGAATGCCTGTTGTTTTTTCCTTTCCAGTATGAAGCCAATGTGGTGTCTTCTGCATTTGGAAAGGGACAATAAACCAAGCAAGCAGCGTGCAACATTTCTAACTTATCAAAGCATGCTGTCTGCTATACAAGACAATGCTGCTAAAATCCCAACAGAAAGCGGAAATTATTTGATGCTGATGCTCTATGAAATCCAACTGACTTTTCCTGTGAGCTCAGTGAGACACAGCTAGAGGCATAACTCAGACACGAGGGAGAAAAATGATATTAATATAAATTTTGCACAGTACGTCAGATATGTCATGTTTGATACTTTGGCCCTGCAACCTCCAAGTGTTCTTGTATTTCTGAAAACGTTAGAACAACTTTTATTTTTCAGATGAAAATATTTTCCCCAATTTGAGCTCCATTATCACAGACTGTACATGCTCCACAGGTAGGAGCACATGAGTTAGAGGAGAAGGATAAGTTATGGAGTGACTTGGATGAAGTGGTTCAGAGCTGAAAGAGTCATGATTGGAGCAGACCTCAACAGGCATGTTGGTGAAGGAAAAGAAGAAGAAGAAGAGTGGAGGGATGAGCACACAGGGGGACTACATCTAGTGTAGACAGAGCAGTTTAAAGGAGGTTGGTGACTGTAAGGTCTTGGTAGGAGAGAGTGTAGCCAGCCAACATAGGCTAGTGGTGTGTAAGATGACTCTATTGGTGAAGAAGATGAAGAGGACTAAGGCAGAGCAGAAGATAAAGTGGTGGAGGCTAAAGAACGAAGAGTGTTGTGTGGCTTTCAGGGAAGAGGTGAGGCAGGCTTTGGGTGTGCAAGAGAGGCTTCCTGAAGACTGGAATACAACAGCTAGTGTGATCAGAGGGACATGTAGGAGAGTGACATGAGGACATGAGAGTGGCTGGGGTTGAGCAGGACAATGCAAAGGACAGGGTGTAGTGAAGAACATTGATTTGCTGTGGCGACCCCTCACGGGACAGGCTGAAAGTACAGTAGTAGTAGTAGTAGTAGTATACATGAAGATAAATAAAAGAGTGCAGCAAGACCAACGATGTGCTTTAGTTCGCTAGTCAGCTGAAATACCTATGAAACGAAGGATGCAGGAGTAGCCAATCTAAAAGTACTCTGCACACACTTCACTTAATTCACAGGTTAATGCTTCATTAATTGGTAAATTGGAAGCTGCAAAAGAAACAAAGCAAAACAATGTTATGTTATATATATTAGGGAGAAAATGTATTTGCAAAATGTCATTTTCTGCAAAAAATGTTTCGTTTTGGTTGAAATCTAACCCGCAAGGCACTGCTGTCTGCATCAGAGATTCAGCTCCTCAACATACAGGCAGGCATATGGACTTTGTGCTCCTCCTCACAGCCCATGGGGAAACTATGGATTGGTTCGTCTCGCTCGGCAGGCTTTACAAAAACATGCGTAGCTGTGATGTTGAGAGAGGAGATCTAGAGGGTGGGATTCAGCTGAGGATACTGTTTTACAAGTGGCCAGGGCCACATTGATTTAAGGTTTATACGATCAATGCTATCAACACAGGGTTTAGGAGGGTCACCACATGAATTCCAATGTCCCATGAGCTAAGCTGCGTCAAACTGCCCATCTCGTCCAATATTGGCGGTTACATGAATGCAAATCTATGTTAAACAGTTTTTAAAGGTCACTGATATATATTACAGTTAGAATGTGTGACTCTACCTGGGGTCAGATTGAAAATGCTACCACATAGCTACCAACAGTTATTGGCAGAGTACCGATGGTACTCTGATGGTTGGAACTGTTTTCACATTACAATCAAGGAAGCTCGCTGTCATTTTGTAGTTTAGATCCACTTTTGGCATGACTCTCAAAATAAAGTTTTAAAATAGCACTTTATGAAAAAGTATTCACATGCAAGAAAAAAAACAGTAACTCTCAAATCTGTCTTTGAAAATCCTACCGTATCATTATATCGTATGATGTCTTGACTTTGCTCGATTTCGTTTACTCTATAACTGCATATTTGGATGGATCCATTAAGGAGATGTGGCAAAACTGAAGCAAATGAAAAACATGGGCATTAAAAACAGAATTGTGTGATGTAAAAGTAAACAAGTGATGAAGAAAGTCAACAATCAGGCCACACTTAATATATGATGCAGTGTCAGATATGGGATGCCTCGTGTCTACTTGGCCGTGAAGTTGGGATTCACTGTGTTACTATCCACATTTCAAGCTAAGGTCGGGGACGTGTCTAAACTGCAATGCCTCTTCTGGTTTTAGTGTAGAAATAAACAAGGTTGGTCATCTATGAATGATCAAGTACGACCAGTGGAGGACAATATCATTGCCTAACAAGGTGACCACAATATCCTCCACTGGTCATCTGAGGTAATATCCAAAATCAGAACAGCACACTTTAAAAACACCCCCCAAAAATGGTTCAAATTCCTACTTTTGGTAGAGCATTTGGAAGTCAAGAAAGAAAAACAATAAAAATAGGAGGAGACAAAATGCTTTCTTGGCCCCAAGGCCACATTGATGCACTTCATTGAACTTGATTAGCTTCAGACCCATAATAACTCTGGCATGTTTTCTCTTCCATTGGGTTTAAACAGTCTCCTGGAGGGCATGGTGGCAGATTAGTCTTTCTGCTTTCCGGCTGCTCCACTCTAGCCAAAGGCAGTGTCAAACACAATCCTTGAGATCGTCGATGGAAATAGGAGATTTCAGTTTAACTCTAAAGAGCAATGTGAATTTTGGCATACATTAATTTGAATATTCTAGTAAATACAATAGAATTTAGATAATAAAGTATCATGTTATGCCATGTCAGATTTAATCAAACCCTCTTACTGAAATCAAGAAGAGCAAAAAAGAGTCAGTGTGACTTGCTTAAGCAAGTTGACCTTGACCTGGATGTCTGAGAACATACAGAGAAATGTTGGCCAAACTGAATCAGAAGTTGGCCTTGCAATAAAATATTTTGGTAATCTCTCCAAGCCTTTCTGAGGCATGTCTTCAGCCAATTTACAGATAGAATAAAGAGATCAAACCAAAATTATGAAGTCCAATTCAAAGAGGATACCTGCAGAATAGAATGGCAGCTGTGACATCATCACTTTTACTAAACTAGAATCGTTGTCAATTTTAACTCCTCTCTGCTGCCTGTTACATTTCCATTAAAGCAAAAGGGTTATTTACACTATTTTAATACTGCAAAAAAAAAACTAAGGGCATCCACATCTGGCTGTTTTCATTGGTGTGGAGAGGATACTGAGTGAGCAGTTTTAAAAACCATGAAAAACACAGCTTTTCTGTCAACAGGCTGTAAAATTAGACTGCAAAAATATAAAAATAAAATTGCATTTTGCCCTGCATGTAGAAACCACTTGGCATGCCATATAT
Source organism: Brachionichthys hirsutus (assembly GCF_040956055.1). Taxonomy (NCBI): domain Eukaryota; kingdom Metazoa; phylum Chordata; class Actinopteri; order Lophiiformes; family Brachionichthyidae; genus Brachionichthys; species Brachionichthys hirsutus. Next base: position 2,942,767 of record NC_090911.1, on the reverse strand, counting down.
TTTGATCTAAATTAAGAATTTCACAATGTTATCCTTTTCCACAGATCTACCAGAAATCTATCTGTGTGGAATTCAGATGTCCTCTGGTCTCTCCACACTCACAGAACAGAAAGGCACTCCACGGTACGTGTACTTGAGCTAAAAAGCCCATAATTCAACCTTCACAGGACCCTTTTGGCATCCACGAGGAATAGAACCAGTAACATGGGCTTTGGATATAGAGGTCAAGGCCTCCAGTCGGGTGGCAAGCTGAAGCCTTGGTCGCACAGCGACATCACCTATTCCATCTGTTGTCACATTGCTCATCCTTCTCTACCAGCACCTTCATGACAAGACACCCTTGTGGCAGCACTATTGCCCCAGCTCTTTCAGGATGACAAATTAGCAGAGCAGGGAGCACAAAGACACCGACCTGAGGTTGAAATGCAGATAAAGTGATGAGCAAAACATTTGAGATTAGAGGAAAATTAAAAGCGTAACAGGCAAAACCATTGCACTCGCTCTTTCATTGTCTCATAAGAATGCTGTAATCACTCGAGGCTGAGCTCATAGAACATCTGCTTCATGGTTACTAACATGTAAAACAAGCTTCAAGGTCAGCAATTTGTTTCACGATCTCAAGCTCTATGGCATTCAGAGGTCATCTGTAGCTCTCTTCCTACCTTCAGAAGTAGAAAAGAGAAAAAGCATTCTACAGCTGACTAATCATTTGTGTATGCAGCCATAATATGCTTTCAATATCTGAAAATACATATCATCCATCAAAGTATGATTGTAATGTCTTTGGGTGGGGAAAGGGCACTGGGAGGAGGTGTGGTATATCTAAGATCTAATAAATATACATTTCCTCAGGCAAGAGGAGGTAGCTGGGAGATCTAAAGATTCATTTCCTAGTCTGCCAACATAGCAGATAAGCTTTGATGCAGTGCAGGCATGCAGAAATCTACATTCAACTGAAGTGTGGCCTTTAATAAAGATATGCTGCGAAGAGATGCATATTTTTCATTTTGTTCGTGTTTAATCACAGGGATACCTGCCTCTTTGATACGTCCGAACTAACTGGCTAGTTAGTTGTAACTGTTACAGTAGTAACAAACCATTTTAAACATGTTATTGTCCATAGCCTGTAGTGCTTGTGCAGAGTTGTTACACTGCTATGATAAGACATGTCCGGTGTGCAGAGCTTACTGAGCATCCATCATCTGGACTCTGCTTGTAATACTAGCACGCTGAGAATCTTTTCTGTGGCTTGTTTTCAGGAGGAATTATGATTGAAATGAAATGTGCTGCTTTCGACCAGGCACAGTCGTCTTTGTTGGTGCCGTTGTCGTTCTGTCAGTGACATTACTTATGCAATGCATCAACATTACTTGCTGGTATATCCACGTTGCAGCTTATGCACAGTTTCCAATTTATCTTATTTTTATGAATATTGAGCCTGTTGCAAATGGCATCTGAAGGCAATTTGAATCTGAAACTAAATCTGAAGGCAATCAGAAGGCTTCAGACAGGTAAATTCTAAACATGCATAAAATCAGACAGACATAATTATATCATACTATAATTAGACTAAACGTTCTTTTGAATCAAGCAAAATAAATTATATTGTGATAAAACTCTTTCCATTTTAGCTGCCTCAGTTTTACCATGACAGAGATGTGCAGGATGCGGAGCTCCTCTTTAGCAGAATCTTTGGCTGGATCTTCAGTTGGTTCTTGAACGTTCAGGCCGCCATCCTGGTGGTGAATATGGAAGAGCAGTGTGCCGTTCTCCAGCCACTGCTGCCTCCAGCGCACCAGAGGGATATCCTCTGAATTCCCAGAGATCTCTACAAGACACAAAAAATTAATTTATTATGACAGACAATTTATAGCAACAACCACAACCTCGACTTTGGAAAGCTTTGCTCATGATACTTTGAGGTTACCTTCAGTAATGAAGATTAAACTTTCCATTGTGAAGGCATACAGCCGAGTTGATGGCCAACCAGGATAGCATTTTAGCCACTTTAGCTTTAGATCATATATCTGCTGTGGTGTTTGGTTTATCACCCTTCACCCTTCAGCAATGCCTGGTATTAAGATGTGCTTTTTTTTAACTGCTAATTAACAAATTAGCATGCTAGAAGTGGACGGCAGTGGCTCGGTGGGTTGAGACTTGGGTTGGGAACTGGAGGGTCATCAGTTAAAGTCCCAGCCCAAACCAAATAGCGTGGGCTGGTGGGTGGAGAGGGGCCAGTTTTCCTCCAGGGCATTGCCGAATAGAATTTTGTTATTGTGTCTAGTATTTCATTAATGAGAAAAGCATTCGGAGGGTGCAAACCTCCACCAAGCAGCTCACTCCCCTCCTAACTGGATCTCGACTGTCCACATGGTGATCTGGATCAGCACCAAAAGGTTCTAGATTGTTTTTGGTATCTTTATACACCAACCATGAAAAGTAAAAGTGAATCAGAGTTGATGTGTATTTTATTACTGATTTTTTAATCCATAAATGGTTTTTAAATGTTAAAATGTAATATTTGTTCCTGACCTCATTCTGGATCAGATCCAGAAGACATTTTGCATGATAGTTCGTATCAGACCGCTTTTTGATTGTGATTTTTGTATCCAAAAGGGTATCCGGATTGCTAACGGATGGACAGACAGACAGACAGACAGACACCGGTGAATACATTTATCAAAATCTGTCTGTACATTTTTGAGAAAAATGCAGGCAGAACCAGAACCTCCTTGGTGGAGGTAATAAAGGTTTATTTTTTGTTAATGCTTTCTTTCTTAAATGTCAGGCTTCATATTTTGTGATTAAAAGATTAAGTGTGACATTGTGTGCCCTCTGTCAGTGCATAGTATTTAAGTCAAAGCCTTTCTATTTGTGTGAGCTTCCTGTTATGTAAATCAAAAACAATAGACTGGTAGGTTGCATGTCATTGGAAGCGACTACCTTCTATGACTATTGCCTAAGCCCAAAACCCCTTAAGGTGTATTTAAACTTAGGAAGAATACAATAAAATAAAAAATAGCCTGCGAAGTTCATGATGATTAAACAGTGATTCTTACTGAAGCATTGGAGCCAGGGAAACACCGTTTTATACCTCAGCTCCTTAGACAATATAGTTCACTCCTCGCTGTTTGAAGTATTAGTTATGTGGTCCAAGTCCCAGAGTGCTTAAATGGGAAACATTATAAATGCATGATAGAGCTTAATGGATGGTTTTGTGTTATGCAAGTGTGAAGAATAGCAAAGATGCATCAGGCTCATAAATCATGCAAAGTTAAGAGTTGCTGACTTGAAGACAAATTGAGAAGGACAATAGAGAAAGAGCAAGCAAGTCAGAGTGAATCCCAAATCACACACTGCAAACAAGCCGCTTTAGCAGGCTTACTTCTTTGTATTTTCTTTTTTTTTCTCAACAAATGTTGTGGATTCACAAAATGTGTAGGATTATCCCCTAAGAAATCTTTACAGTATTTGGAGGTCAAACGTTGTACGTAGACTACCGGATATGCTGAAGATGGTGAAAAAGGATAATAATAATAATAATAATTTATCAAAACAATTTTACACTTTATAAAAAAATATGTTTTTCAAATTTGTAACAATTCTAAATGTATATGTTATAACAATTAATTTCAATAAAACAGATTTTACACCTAATTTAACCTAGATATAACCTTTTTTTAACCTTCACATCAAGTCTAATTAAGATTTGCTGATATTACTCACGGTGCAGTGTCTACTACTATAGAGACTTATGTCAAATACAGAGATTTTTTTTACTCCCTGATTTATGATACAAGGTTTTTCAAAGCTATTAAATTCCTCCCCGAGTGAGGTTTTATTCTTAAACAGAGACGGAGACAATCCAATGAACCAATTTAAATAATAATACATAATAAAAAACTTCATTATAAAAATTGCACAACATTTTCTCTGTGTCACAATGTTAAAGTATGACTCAGTGTTCGTGTTTCCGCCAGCATATTGGCCCCGGGGTGTGATGATTCTCACTTCGGGTGCAAGGAACTCCGGGATCATTCCCAATTCCGTCAACAGCCATGACAAAAACTGGAGCTGCTGACAAATAATAACACCTATATTCAAGGAACAACTCGGCAGCAGGGTGGCGACGGTGGCATAAAGCAAGAGAGCAACTTCAGCCTGGCGTCCAACTTTAAATAGTCACGGAGCACCAGACCAAGTTTCTCCAAACGAGGCAGCTGCACCGACAGGTGTAATGTCTAATGTCGGCAGAGAAAAAAGTCCATATTTGTTGTGTGATCTCATTACATACCAGACTCAAAGATTACTTGACAGCAAATCATCCGTCTCTTGCCAGGAAATTGTGTTTCCTTGAAAAAATCAACACAGCTAACAAGAACAAATGATGAAGTGTGCAAAATTTAGAGGAAGACCCAGCACTGGTGACTTGGTAATGTAGGGCAAAAATCAGAGAAGGTCACATATTAAACAAAAAATGAATATATCTTTGGACTGATCAGGTTCTCCAATGACAGGAAGTCATATTATTCCTATCATACGTAGTTGACCATCAGATGATTGCAGTCTTTATATTGTAAAATATAGACTGCATCATCATCAAAAGGTTCTAGATTGTTCTTGGTATCTTGGTACACCAACCATGAAAAGTAAAAGTGAATCAGAGTTGATGTGTATATTTTACTGATTTTTGAATCTATAAATGGGATTTTCAATGTTAAAATTAAATGTTTTACTGACTCCATTCTGGATCAAATCCAGATGAAATTTGGTGTTAAGATGGAGATCCCCACCCCACATGACTGTGTCACAATCCATAAACATAATAATAATCAACCGATATATTGAGGAACACATTTTGAAGCTCTATTGAGCTCCATCAATATGTTAACGAAAATGTCAAAACGATCCAGAATCTAGGATCTCTTCTGGATCGCCACCAAAATGTAATCATCTGTTCCTGGTAACATTCCCAACATTTCCGGAAAATGTCTTGCAGATCCGTCCAGAACTTTTGAGTTATCTTGCTAAAACATGGACAGACAGACACAATTACATAACCTCCGCCTCGCCTGGGCGGCGTTAAAAAGGCATGCGTCACAAAGAGCTTAAAAGCAGAAGCTGAGCAAATACAGCAGTGTCCAGAACAGGACAGCAGAGCTGCACTGAAGGTGCACAAGTCATTAGTGAATTGTCCATAATTGATCAAAGTTCATGTAATTTACTGGTTAGTGCAGCAGTGATTGTGGTGAGAAATCACAGTCTGTAAATAATAATGAAGTCGAAATCCGATCAAAAGGAAAAAAAGGCCAGAACTGAGTCACTCAAGCAGCAACTTAAAGCTTGCGAGATGAGAATTAGAACAGAAACAAACAGGACTGGAAAGCCAGGGGAAGGCATGAACGATCAAAGACATCTGCTGTCACGCCACAAAACCTCATTTTGTGCAGAAATGTTAAGATAATAGATGATTAATTAACAGTATTCTGCTGTATTAACAGTATATAAGACAGGGACATTCTGCAAACTCAGATGAATGACATATGTACATACAAGGGATGCCAGAACTACAGTAATTACAAGAATGTAGCGAGGGATCCATTTACCATTTTAGTATCAGCATTACGGTAACTTAATTATCACTGATCACGTGCTATACATTTATGGTAATTTACTTGAAAACCATAAAGGAGTGTTTATTTATTTGTATTAATGTATTTTAATTCTGAAAGACAGTGAGAAACTGTAAAAAAGTACTGTGCAGGTGAAAATGTACAGTGCACGGTTTTACAGTGCATGCTCCAGTGATTACTGCCTTAGATGTACTTGGTAGCAAGATTTTACCACTGATCGCATACTTTTACTCAGTACGCAAAACACGTGGACCATATATCGGTTTACTGTATACCACTTTTGCACTTGCATCATGTGTCTCTTCTGATTTAGTAGTAGGCTTCGTTAGTATTTTATTTGTTCTGATTCATCCGTTCGTACTCCATGACCTAACATAAGAACATAAATTATTTAAGATAAAAGGTCTGCTTCTTTTACTTTGAGATTTAACTAATTAATGTAGCACGCTGAGATCATCATCTGACGTATGATTTTCACATTACAGCAAAATGAACACTAATAAAGTAAAGTTACTATCAGTCACACATTACCCATGCAGAGAGTGATATGTTGGATTTCAATAATGGTCTGAGGTTGAGTTTTATTGCAGTTCGTAATGATGCTGCTTGTGCAGTTGGCATGCAGAATGCGTCTTTCAAAGATCTAAATCTATTTAAGATCAAATGCATTTGTGATGGCTTCTTGTAATTTGTCATCACACACATCTTATCTGAGCGTGTAGATTCAAAATGTGATGTAATCTAATCAAAAGCTGTGCTTTATCTATTTCTGGACCTTGCGCTCACAAATTTGGCTTTAATTACTTTTTAGTGTATGAGAATAAATGATATCTTGAAAAGAACATGCAGAGATACTGAGATAATACTCAATTCCTACAACGTATTTAGTGCATTTCTATAGACATTGCTTTAGTGTTTCTCCTCAGATTATTCTGTTGCGTTGAGTAGAAACACACTAGGTTGTCTCTACATATTAACAAATGATTGCAATAAATCTTGATGCATTTTTACCCACAATATGAAATTTAAACTTGCTTGTGATCATTGGAATCACCAATGGCCATTATTATGACTGAAAAACTATTTTTTTAAATACATTCTAGCATGCTTATAGAACATATTGGGCTGATTTAAAATTATTTCTATTTTGTTTTTGTTAAAAGCCTGTGCGAGCAAATGCAGCCTTACAGAGTGAAGCAGCTAAACTAATGAGTCACATGCAAATGGCAAATTATGCATGAATTATCTATCTAATCGCTTACCTGGCTTAAACTCTTCATGGTAACAGCAGCATTAATATTTTGTGTACGGATTATTCACATGAAAAAAACCTGAAGGTCTTGCAATCTCTTGACTTGCTGCTATGTGATACTTTCTACTTTGTTAGATACTCTATCACACTGATTACTGGCAAAGGAGACACTTCCACTCTGGATAATAACCACAACCCTTGTATGGATATTAACCTGTTTACAAAGCAACATACTTTAATAACTTACCGGGTAATGCTTTTACTGGGCTAAGGTGTCTCTTTCTTTATCTTTCAGTGTGTGCGTGTGTGCGCACCCACGCTCGCACACACGCATTCATGCATGTGTGTGAGTGTAATTGTCAGAGTGTAAGGAGGTTCGACCACCAGACAATAACTGATGCTCCTCCTGCCCATACAGAGATTTAAAAGTCTTGGCTGTGGGACAGAGAAAACAGAAAGTAAGCACCTACAAGCATTAAAAATGATCCGAGTAATCTGATTACACCACATTAGAGCTCTTCTGAATGCAGGTTCACTGAAGCACTTTATTTAAGAGTTTTCTTTAGAAATCAACTGACCGCGCATTCATCTATCTTAAGCATTCTATAAGTCTGATCTTTAATCCATACATAAATAAATGGGCAGTAGCGCCACAGAGAATTCCACTGCACACGTCTCCAGTCGCCAATCTACCGTCAAACCTCGTTGGATGGTCACGGATTACCAAGGATTATGTGTTGCTTTTGTATTTAAATCTGTTTTTCTCCATGTCACAAGGACATCCATCTTATCCAAGCAAAAATCATATTAGCAGAAAAGCATCATTGGAGACAAAATAATTTTAAAGGAATGTTTGTGCCACTCGTCATCATAGAACATGGCATAACTCGACAAATTGCTTTAAAACAGTCTGCTTGGTACATTTTTGTGGACAAGAGGCACATTTTTTGGAAGTTTCAGCAATATAACTCAAATGTTAACACCCACCAGGAACATTTTGTCCTGTTCCAGGGAAGAGTCAGCGGCGGGAAAAAAATCATTACATTTATAGGAGTGGAATTCTGTATAAGACCTGAAATAGATTCATGCATGTCCTCTGGAGGTTTTTGGATTGCAACGTACTGTTAGCAGTGACACCAAGGTCCTTTGTTGTTTGTCTATAACTGATCAGTAATTGTGATATCTATCCATGCATAAAGTTTGGATTATGTTTGTTCACCGGATATATCTGAGTTTTCTGCTTGCATCCCAAAAAATAGAGGTGACAAGAATAGACGGCAAACTCATGGCATCACTGCTGGTCTAGCTGCAACTCAATAATGTTTCTACCGCACTTTTTAAATCAGTTTTGCTGACAACGTAAAGCCTGTTCCTGGGGTTTTATATATAGTTGTATGAAATTTGAATTTTACATACCTGACTGGTTTTAGTTTGAGCAAAGTTAACAAAACTTTATTTGTTGGCAGTGAAAGTGCTCCTATTAAAGAGTGGATATCATAATGGGGGAAAGTAGGTTGCTACAAAAGTAATAAACAAACTGGAAAAAAAGCATTTAAGAGCTGCACACCTTCAGGTTCAGGTGACGCTTGTGTGATTTTTTACAGACATCTGTCCAGAGGTTTTTGAGGATTTGTGGACAGATTGGACCCTGTTATGAATGACCCCCTCGGCTGGAGCATAAAACGCAAACGTCTTTGTGGAGTTGATGTAACCATTCCACTTTAGTGGGTCACTGCTACGGACAGGGTGACTGCATTCATGGCAGTTCTTCTGTTGTTGATTGCGTATCAAAAGAAGCGGTTCAGTATTGTGTCCTTACCCGCCTGTCAACCGCATGGTGAACTGGCCTCAGCTGCATGAACTCATTGTATATGAGAGTGTATTTAAGTGATGGAAGTGATGGAAGGGTCTGCCATTCTGATGACAGTTTTCAGTGTTTGTATTGCCCCCAGCTTTGTTAAATATTTCCCAATTTAAAAACCACCTTCTTCTGAATTTGCAACACTTTCATCATCTTGAAAGAAAAATGTACTTAAAAAAAATTATATAATAAAAATAACAAGGAAAATGTTAAATATTTTATTACTTTAAGCAATCATTTGTGTGTATGCATAAAGAAAGGCAATAGAAGTATATTTTGTGTTCTCCTAAACACATACTCAATGCAAAGTTGAATATGCAAAGTTAATAAGTTTTTATTACTTCTGAAAAAAGAACCTTGAATGTTCACTTTTAAATTGGCTCCTATTTTAAAAAATTAAGCATAATCCCATTTCAAAAATGAGTATTTGTTTCTCTGGATATTCCAGAGTTTTTAATCAGGGTATATTCTTTATTATGATTTCAAAAATAATATTAACATTAAATGTCCATCCACTGTCTTGTAGATTGAGACAATCTTTACTATGGGTCACGGATGCTACTGGAGTCTATCCAGCTGGCTATGGGCAAGCCACACAGAGACAAACAATCACAATATTAAATATATAAGAATATAAATTGATAATATGCAAATGTTTCTCCAGTATAAAATTCAGTAAATCCCATAAAGTTAAACGTAAAAACGTTGTTTCTTTCTCCCTCCCAGATGTTGTAATGCCACAAATCATGTGTTCTCTCTCTCTCGCTCCAAACTCTGTTCCATGGGGATGACGATAACAATCGTCACATTGCATGGTCATCAGAGGGCATGGCGATAAGCAGAAATCACTTTGGAGCTGTTGATTCTGAATTCCCTAACCCAGCAGCAACAAAGGACTGTTTAAGTGAACACGACATTGTGGCTTTGAGAGTGGCTGAGCGAGGAGCGAGGAGGGCAGCCGGAGAACTGATTTCCAGATCATTATTCCAAGTGAGCACGAGGAGGATGTCCTTCAAGCCTGTCCTCTAACTATGTCAAAGTGTGGCTGATTACTGAGGGGGCTGTGAAGTATCCACTTCGCACAGTAAACGCAGTGCCTCGGTCTCGACAGAAGAAAACCGTCATATAATAAAATGTTCAATATCTACAATGCATATGTGATGATCTCTATTGTGAGCTGGTCAATGTACATCAATATTATGTATATGTATGATAGGTTATTTGAAATATCACTGTTGACTTCCTATTGAAGAGATCATGACAATGATGCCTTGAAACACTTCAGAATCCAGAGGCCACAATATAGTACATATTCTTACATCAGCACATCTCAGCCTTTATTTTTTGACATTATTCAAAACAGGGTATGAGTTTGGAAAAGAAAAGGAGAGTAGCAAGAACAACCGTTGAACTAAAGAAGAATATGAAAATGGCATCCGTGTCTGGTGCCGTACGGGATGGAGAAATCAACAATATAAGTCAAACCTGAGTGGCAGATCAGTATGGTCTGATTAAACAGTTTATTGGAGCCTGCAATCGACAGATATGGGAATTTGTGACTTCAATGTTCCTCCAACCATTATCATTTGATGCTTGAAAGACGTGTTTTCACGTTGCACATGGAAACACTTTCATTGTCAATCACGTTGCTGCAGACCTTTATAAAGATGATTCTCCCCAGAACTTTCATGCTACTGATATGAATACATCTGCCTCTCCATCACCACCGAGTTGTCACAAATTCCACCATTATCAACACCTGTGCTTGGAATCCAATGGCGGATTCAATCAGTCTTACTTTTGACTTAAATGTGAAGGAAATGTGAAATAAATATGTTCACCTCATTTTTGCATCAAAAACCCAACATTTTATCAAAGAAAGCTTGATTGTTTAAACCTGGCTGATATAAAAGTGTTGCTTCTGTTCCTCATTTTAAATCAGTAGCTTCCTGTTGAGGGATAAGTGCTGCATTAGACCTTATTATGGCACTCTCTCTTCAGCTCTAGACCCACTTTCAGATCAATAACTCCATTGATAAATGCAATAAATGGAATGAGTTTTAGGGCTTAATGTACAGATAGTGACAGACATATTCAGTAAGTAAGGAGACTGGCACACTTTAAGGAGTATTGGCAAGACACAACGTTCTGATCTAAACAGTGGTTTCTGACACTTTTGCCCAGAGAGGACGGAGGAACCGATCATGTGGCTGGGGAGCTTGTACTGGGATTTAACAGAAGGGTAGGTTCCCACTCTCAATTTACAAAGTCATTGCTTATGGCGGCAGCAAGAGCAGAGGGGATGACACCAAAGCAGGGTAGAGGGGGCATTAAAATTATTTCTGCTGTAATGGGATATCAATGAAGAATGGAGGAAAAACTGCATGGGATGAAGAGGAATGGATAAATCAAATAGGTATGTAATTGATTAAATGTCTAATCCAAACTCAAACGGGGTACAATCCCTCCACTGCTGCTCCATTCACCCACCCACTCACCTCATAGCTGTGAGCTGCTCAAGTGTTTTTAAGCTGCTGCAGCCAAAATGTGTCAAGAATTCAAGAAACCAAAAATGTTTCTATCACCACAACCACCTAAAGCTTGTGCAGCAATTTACTCGGCTGGAAGAAATGATTCCTGGGGCGATTATGATCCTGCGACTCAAACATAAGCACATTTGTGAGTGGCCAAAGAAGCCCAAAGCAAGAATGAGTAAAAAAAAGAAAATGAAAAAATACTCATCAATTCAACTCAGATATGGTTTAACTGCTGCATCCTTTTTATTGCTATTTGGGTATCACTGGGAAAAAGTGTCCGAAATGGAGACGTTGAAAACAAAAAGGTTTCAACAGAAACAAGCTGCTGTAGAATTCATGGACAAACAGGTAAGAAAGTGACAAAGTTCTCTGGAAATATTCCCAGATTTACTGTAACATGTTTGTTCTTCACAATTTTATGCATGCATACAAATTACCATACAATCAATCAATGTCAGTCCTTTTCTTAATGAGCTACCTAACACAGCACAAAAGGTAATTAATGAACATTTGAATAGCTCTTGGATGATTTTTGTATGGGACATGTAGTCTGGACAACGTGCTGATTGGTCTACTTCAAGGTGAGCTGAGATCACAGGATGTTCTATCGGGAGCCTCTTTGAAATACTTGAAGTGACCACTTGGCTGTGATTACAAATTCCACTCGTGAAGATCCACACCCAGCAGTTTCTGTGAATGTGATCACACAGACAAATCTAATGACAAAAAGGAAGGCAGTGCGGATGGAAGGCATTGCTGCCAAGATTAGATGTTTTAAAAAGGTATTTGGTGGGTTGCTAAGCGGTTCAATGAAAGGTGTAATGCACATGTGTCAAACTCAAGCCCCCCCCCCCCCCAAGTCATTTTTTGTGGCCCGCGAGAGCTGTGTGCAGACATTTGTTTTTGTAAAATGCTGCATCTGTCACACATGTTCTTAACAGCCCACATTTGTTGGTTGTTCTGCAGTTCTGCCCCTCTCAACTGTGACAAAATAGTTTTGAACAAAGTAAATGCCATAACTTATTATTTAATATTATATACTTAAATAAATGTGATTATTGATCGATGGAGTAGTAGTGTGGTTTTCAATTGAAATGATTTATGTTATAATAACAGCAATAATCTATCCATATATCCATATATAACTATACAATTGAATATGCAATGTTTGTAACTTAAGTAGTGAACTGATCAAACTGAAAAAATCAGCAACATGGCAATAACAGTAGCAACCTGCTGCAGTCAGGAAATTAGTAATCTGCTGGTGGTGACTATTGAAAGTTATTTGAACTTTTATATTTTTTCCAGCATGTGCTGAAAAGTTGATTCCGGCTACATATGGTGCTCAGGATCAGCACTGGGCAGCTCCATAGGTAGCCGGCTATATATGGAGCTGTCCAGTGCTGATCCTGAAAGTGACGTCTTTTCCGCGGCATTGACTCGGGGAATGTTCTTTATCTTGCCCACTTTGGTTGGTTTGTTTGGTTTGCGCATGTCCATGACAAGACACGGTGGTAGCTTTTTGGTTTTGCTTTGATTTTGTATCGATTATCTTTGTTTCTCTGTGATGATTGCATTTGAATGGAACTTTTCCACATTATTAATTGTGTTAATTTATTCCCATCACAAACTTTGGTTCACACTTGTGATTTTTCTCATTTACAGTATGGCTTTATCTCTAACAATTTTTAAGTTACAACCTTTTAAAAAAGTGATATCAAAACTGAATATTTTATTGTAATTACTGTGGTGGCTAAATAGTTAAATAAAAAAACAAATAGTTATTTAACAGCATGTTAAGGAGTAGTTACATTTATTTTATATTAAATGACATTACATTTAGTTACATTTTTACTGTACTAATTCTATTTGCTTGTTTTACTGTAACCAAGGCAACCTTTAAAGTCACCAAGACAAAAGAAAACACACTCTCATGCACAGTATTCAACGTTCACAACAACAATTGTTTTACTTTATGGATTCAAAAATGAGACTTCCAATAACAAAAAAACATCTTCAGTGGTGATTGGAAAACATGTCCCTTCAGCTATGAACAAAGAATCACTGTATCAACCTGTAGCACAATTTCACATCTTGCTCCCTGTAGAATGAGATTAACAAAGCAGTCATTCAAACAGAACTGCAGCGATCCCATAACACAGTCCTCTCAGTGTTGGCTTAATTCAACATGCACATCAGCCCTCGCTGACGGCATGCACGGTGTAATGAACCAAGCAAACACAAAAGGCATTTGCCATCCTGAGACGAATAGCAATTACGATTCCCGCTACGTCTCATTGGTTAAACCATTTGTTCTTCTGCAGAGCAATTGGTATGGAGAGCATTTTAATCTCCCTGTGAAAGAGTTGAAGAAATATGTTTTGATGGTAGTCAAGATCTTAATCCCTGTTTCACTAAAATCCCTCTTCAATGTGATTCCATATCTCCATCATGCATGCGTCTTGAGTAACAAATGTAGGATTGCTGGAAGCTTGTTTGAAAATGCAATCCTTTCTCTAGTCGACAGAGACACCTTCAGATCTCACATACAACAATTAAATTAAGCTACAGCAAAGAGTATTTGGCTTTGTATCCCTGCACTTCAAATCATTTGACTCGTTAAAAGGTATAATCCATTTTCCAATGGCTTACCCTAACAATTTAGCGCTCCATTTTCCATCAGGCTGAGCTACAACTGCCCGATAGTCCCAAATGGGAAGAAAATTGTAATGGCGGAGAGAAAAAAGTTAAAGTGACTCCAACCCCTCCCCCCAACTTGAAGTCACCTTGAATGCTTGAGCATAATGTTCCATAGGGACTGCTTGCCATGCTCAAATGCAATTTAGCACACTTGCCAAGTAACACAAGTTCCTCAGCAACCCCTCAATAACCAGTTGTTTCTCAGAATGTTGTGCCGTGTAGTATTTAGTCTGAAGTTCAGGCCTCAGCACAAAAAAAAGAATAGCTGTATGTATGTGTAGCTGTGTGTGTGATGTATGTTTGCATACATGCATGTATCCATCAATCATCCATCCATCCAAAGGTGTAGTGAGATGGTCTCCACCTAGAGGCTTAGAAACAGGCATTAGCATTATACTTGCACCAGCTCGAGCTTGATGACAAACGTAGACTCAAGTTACAGTGGCAGACTTTGGATCAGACAACACTCCTTGCTCGCTCACTAGGCCCTACACAAACTTTGCTGTAAGCAGACTAGTCCCAAATGTTTGTGAAACTTAAGTGGACATGTACTTCAGTGCTTTTAAGCACATTGCACTCACTTTTAAGTGGCCCTCAAGTTTTTGGTCAATCGTGCGACAGTATAAATTATGCGGCAAACCACAGGATGCCTCGGCTCTCCTTTGAGGACAGTCAAAATTATAATGTTACAAATGCAGCCATTTGTGGTTGCTGTGAAATGATGCCACTTTCCAGGATTTACTTTGAGGGAATAAATGTGGTGTTCCAAAACCTGCTCTTCATGAAATGTTTTTGCTGCAAATGTTTAAGAAATGTTTGTCTGAGTGCACGTTGGTGTAAATGAATGAACAAAAAGTTAAATAATTATCTGTAGCAGCTGTTAAAGAGCCCCGTTGGTGCCAGTGTCGCAAGCTGTTTCCCCTGATAGCATGGCCGACTTGTGCCCCTTCAGCACACAGTACAGCACAGACAGACAAGGCACAAATCTCACAAGTCTCAAATCCATACTCTTCAGACAAGTCTTTCAGTCATTAGGACTACACCATGGATTAAATCCTCAAAACAGTTTTCATTCATTCATTCATATTCTGATCCGCCATTACCGGGTCGCTGGTCATGATGGAGCCTATCCCAGTGGTGGGGTACACACACAGCCAGACAATCATTTGCATGTTCTCCCCGTGGCTGCGTGGGTTCTCTCCGGGTTCTCTGGCTTCCTCCCACCAGCAAAAACAGGCAAGATTAGGCAAATATGACTAAACTGCCCATAGACAGTTTGAACTCTTAGTATTAGAGATTGAATTACTAAAAATAATAGCCAATAATTTTAACTGGTATGATTCTTTTTTTAATTAAATGTAAGGCAATGCAATATAAAATACATAATAGTCAATACATGGAAGATGAACATCTGACCCATGACGAGTTAACAAAAGACTCTACCCACCGGAATAACAACTGATGAATTGAACATATTCTCCACTCTGTGTTTCACTTCAGTAAAATAAAAAATACAAGAAAAACATAGCAATTTGTGGAATCCAAGGCTGTGGTGTCAGTTGAGCCCCTCGCTGTGGTTAGGCACAGTCATTCTCTGGAAGGCTGGCTTCAGACAAGACCTCAATCTGGTATGGATCACAAAAAAATGTAAGCCGAATGTGGAGCGGAACGCATCCAACACAAGGCCTTGCATTTTAATGCCAACAAAACAGCACTGCAAGCAGGAGCTTGCACTTTTTCTGTTTGACTCATTCTGGGAAAGTTTACTTTGCCAAAGTGAGAATCCTGTTACACATCCTTTAATGTCTTCTAACAGAACAACTCGGTAAAGTGGGAGTTCAGACAGTTAGCACAGCACTGTTAGAATGTTACCTAAGATGCTTGGAAAACATCCACCCACCATCCATATTGTCGATGAGAGCCGTTATTTCCGCTTTGCGGGTCACGGGTTTGGTGGAGCCGATCCCAGTCGGACATCAAATGCAAAAAAAACCCATTACATTGTGAAGTTGATTTTCTCAAACCTTAAGAGAACTTTCACGGAACTTCAGGATCATTTTACAGTTTGCCTCCACTGAATGTCTCTCAAACTCTTGGAATCTGTCCTTCAGGGGTTTTAGCGTGTAGTGAAATGCTCTCCCCCCAGCCTCGCTGAAAATCCAAATACAGCTTTTTCAAATGCAACAGACATGTTTGTCTAAATTAGCTCCGACCCTGAAAGGTGGGAATGACACTGTATCAGAATTATGTGGTCCAACCAGATGCAACGAGCTTACACTACTGTTGGTGCTGTTAAAGCTGCTTCCAGTAAACTACCGTTGTGCTGGGGGCTTATCTTAGACACACAGGAAGCACATCAATGAATTTATCACCAGCCAGCCACTTGGTGGGATGTAGCTGCAACCCTGTTGTGCTGCTCGGCCCATGAGCCGGTTCTGGTTCATTGATCAAACCACCAGCAGAACCTAATCTAGGGACGGTGAGCCTTTCAAACTCAGGCTCTGGACAGCGGAAGGGTGAAAAAAGGAAGTTTGGCCTGGTAACACAAAAGGCAGCTGGTAGAAAAAATAAATTAAAGAAGTTCAATAACTTTTCAGGCACCTCCACACCCTGCATGTCAACTAGCTTCCAGGGTTTTGATTGAAGCTCTGCACAGGCCCACAGTAGGGTTTTTCTATTCATTCGTTCTTCTTTGTTGGGGAATCTGTTACAGTGCCACAAGAATACATAAAAGTTTCAGTAGGAAGGTTCTATAGAGATTCAGAAAAAAGAGAATGTCTATTTTGGACATGACTCTAATACAAATAAAGATGATTCTCGGTCTATTTGCTGGCTCTGAAGCTTTGAAAGCTGCAACAAAGATGAGGTGTCAGAGTGAAAATGAAGAAGCACCGTCCCATCCAGGCAATTTCTATAGCATGCATTGTGATTTTACGTGCAGAGTTACAAAAGGGCAGGGTTACCTTAATACCCAGAAAACTGCCCTCACACGGTTGTTGTCACAGACATTGCACAGCCACTGCAGACAGTATGGATAAATCAGACAGGCTCTATATGCGAAACATTCAGGTTCTGTATACGTGATGTGGTGTGAAATGTGGGACTCCATGTCTGCATGTCCACTATCAAACAATCGGAGGGGTTTAGGTTTTATGCCGGGTATGTATAGTGGCATGCATGCACTCCAGTCATATTCAATCATAAAAGAAAACCCCCATTATCTCTCCCATTAACCGATTCCTTCAACATTGGACCCATCATGCCCAATTCTTTTCCATCCGTTCTGGAGCAGAAATTGAAGCCAAGTCTAACAGACCGCAATGACTCCTTGCCCTTGCAATCGCTGTCAATCAAGAAAATCGAAGGTGATTTTCAATAACCATGCTGTTCGCTTAATATCGTTAAATGGAAATTAGCTAGTTTGACAAGAATAAACCTTAATTGATGTTGATATTTGGTTATGATTTGTTGTTTTATCAATGACATTGAAATTGAAATGTGGTTATTCTATTTCTGAATCCTTTTTACTTCATAAAAGAGTGTGGTACTCGGATGTCTGGCTGTATGAATAAAAACATTCTGATCAAAACATTTCAGGTCTGTGTACTTATACACATAAACCTTACATAAACCTTAAAAGTCAAGTTATTGTTAATGTTTTCCAACATTTTAGAAAGTCAAAGAAAGAAAGAAAAAATAAACTCATGAGCATGGATCTACACTGAAACCTCCTATGACAGGTGGCATAATAAAGTCCAAATAATCTTAAAAAATGACACCAAGGCTAAACCTTCTAGGTTTGTGAAAAATAAATAAATATATATTTAAATATATATAGGCCTGATTAGATTCAATATTGATTCAATATTTTGTGCAATAAAATGTGGCTATTGTTAAAACTAATCAGTAATCTGCACCATGGCTCAGTTTCCATATGAACCAACCATAAAAGATTCAAATTAGGCCAGCTAGAGCTTCTTGTAGAAGACTAAATGAATATCCTGTTAAGTCATCTCAGATGATGCGGTTTGGACAGTAAGCATTTCTGATTCTTGTCCATGCCATTATTCAGGCAGGCCCATTGTTATCTGTGAATGGTCACTACTGCTGAGTGTAGGACCATCATAATGATTGTGTGTGAATGGGTGAATCCTGTCCCATACATTGCTGTTGGTGATCGATCATATGACTATTAGAGCATGAAAAAAGGAATTTTCCGGGATGCACTGTATACAGTATGTTTGGCTAATATTGAGCAAGAAAAGATTTGCATGCCATGTTCAGTGTGACATTCCAATCTAAGATGTTTACAAAGGTTGTTCCATTATGCAAATGCATACCTTTACTATTTAATAGGTAGACAGATTTACTTGTAGTCAATGATTACCTTATTCCATCCACAAAACAAGGAGCGGTGGAATTATGCAAACACGACATCTGTTCTGCACAAATACATATCTATAAAAAAATATATTGCTATAGGTGTGATGTTAAATCCATCCTTGGGCGTCAGCAATGGATTGATGCGAGAGAAACAAATGAGGTGATACCTTTCATGATATAGGTAGAGCAGTGGAAGTCATTCTCCGTTGCACCAACATCTATACAGAGGCTGTGGTCAGTCTAATAAAATTTACCACAGTAATAAAATGCATTAAACTTAGAATAAATGTATTGTGGAGTCATATAAATGCCAAGATTATCGAAATACAATACAGTTGTTTGATAAAAAATTAAGAGCAGTCAAGTACCATAAAATAAAGAAATCAAACGTCTTAATTCCATCTCTTCCAGTGGGACCATCACTCTTGCTACTGGCAGGAAACTTTCAAAATGATCATGCATCAGTACAGGAGGGTGCAATACATCATACTGAAATATATTGTGACACTTTGATTTTTATGATCATTTTTGTAAGCCTTTAAAAAAAATTAATGGTTTCAAATAGGGGTGACTTGTTGTCTTTACACTGGAAATGTGCAGTATTTTTATTTTCCGTTTTGCATTGTTTATCACTTTGGATTTTATCTTTGAGGGATTTTTTTTTTTTCCACTGCCCTTGCCTTCCAACCAGCAGGACAGATTGTCCTGCCAACCAGGCATTTCAAGGTCTGCGCAGCTCTCCTGGAGACCCGAGTGTGTTGTTCTTGCCTTTTTCCGAGCAGGTCTGAAAGGTTTCACTTTGTTAGAGGAGATGATGCATTCACTCCTCCATCTATCGAGGTTTACACACCACCATCTACACAGCCATTATCGCACTGCCAAAATCTCCTCCAGAGCATATCAGTCATATGTTTCAAGGATCATTGTATAAGAAAGGTCCATGTGGCCGGAGAGTCCATGTTGTTTGTCAAAAGTCTGTAGCAGAATAAAGAACTCCAACATGTGATGTTAGACTGATGGATTTCATCATATATTTTAAATTTTTTAACTCTATAATTGCAGCATACAGCCTCAACCAGGTTCACTACTACGCTGGTTGGCCCAAGGTCATGTCAATATGGATTTTTCTACAAGTTTGCATGGACCTAAAATCTGACAACAACTGCATTTCTTCGGTGAATTGTGTGTTTATAATCAACTAAACATCAACTGTAGCATCAAAACTATTAAAGCCGAGAAATGATCAACGATTATCAAATTATATAAATTAGTTTTAAAATCAGTCTAAGAGGAATGTGGTTTTTTTATTTTTATTCTGCTCGTATTTGATCTTCAGTTGTTCTCATTTATGAGTTTCAAACATCAATCCATTATAGATTTTAAGGCAGGGCAGTGGATATAACTAACACCATTCAGTCAAACAAACACTAAAAAATAAAATAAAATTTGTTATTAATGTTACAGCTTTCTCTGTTTTCCATCCATATAGAATCAAAGCATTAAACACATGAATAAAGGCCTCATCTAGGGTCGCCTAGGGAATGTAATTATTTACATATTTTCATCTTCATCACTTTTGTGATCAACTGCATTTACCCAGCTATCTATTTGCCAGGCAGACCCTGTGTTACACATGCTTGACATTAATATTCCTCTGAACCAAATGTCATGCTCACCTGTGACAGGCCTGACCCCCACTGAGGGGGGCCAATATGAATGTTAATCACTATGGGAGCAGACAATGCACACCAGCTTTGTGTTATAGGCACAGGTGAGTAGATATCTCCAGGTTAATATCTTAACTAAATTATCAAAATTCTGAATATTTTATTTATTTATTCGGAAGGGTTTTTCATACTATATTTTCCATATGGCCACATTTTTCATTTAGACCCAAGGGTTCAGTAGATAACATTTTAATGCAATTATTTAGCAATTGTAAAAAATGTGGCTTTAATGCGTAGCACGGTCAGCTTCTCCCTTGAGCTGGTCCCAAGCCCGGATAAAAGCAGAGGTTTGAGTCAGGACCGGCATCTGGCGTAAAAATTTGACACAGATTTGAACCTGCAAATAAGAAAACTCATACCGGATTTGTCGAGGCCCAGTTAAATGGCATGCAGCAATGTTAACCCACTGAACGCTGCTGGTAATTACTGTGGGTCAAAGACAGAGATGAAGAAGAGGAGGAAGACAGGTGCAGCAACAGCGAGAGAAGAGGGAATGGAAGAGTTTAGGACTGAGAGCAGGGACTTTGAATGTTGGGATGATGATGGGAAAAGCTAGAGAGGACCGGGTGAAGTGAAGGACCCCTAACTACTTCGGGAGTTCTACAGCTTCAGATGGTGACATAATTTGAAACTAGAGGCGGTGTACTCCTGTAAAAAATACACACCAGAATATTTAAATAATGTAATATTTAATAAAGATGAAGGAAGGGAGAAGATAATACCTTTACTGCACTCGGACGTCAGTGGGCCAATAATGTATTCACTTTCTTGCTGACGGACTGACGGATGAAGCTTGAAACCATTGTTCTCTATATGTGGCAATACAGCCGGCAGTCAGTTCACTGAAACCAGTGGAGAACAGGTAACGTTTGGGGTAACAAAATCCACCAATCATCAATCTAATATATCGCTGAGCAAGTAGAGTAATACCCTACTATGTCCAAACTCCTTCCTTCAATAAAATCATCAAAATATTTTTGTATATTAACAAAAGTATATCTGGAATGGTTTCAACTCTCCTCCAATGATTTTTGTCTGGATCACAACCAAAACAAGAAGAAACAGAACTCCTCTCATGCACTTTATATTCTGACACAAGCAGCAAGTATCAAAATCTCTGCCCAAAGCCACGTTGGAACTTTCAGCCTCTATAGGATGCTGACCTGGTTCAAAGATGCTGTTGTAGTGAACAAGCAGCTGAGGGAATAGATCTATGCAACCTTCCCCCTGTAAGATGACAGTAAATCCTCCTAGCTTCTAGCCATGTTGCCCTGGCAACACACCAACCCTCTGCTGCAGGAGAGTCAACAAAGAAGAACGAGCAATGAAAGAGAAACTCTGAATCTGCAACAGCAGCGCTGTCGTAAGAGGTGTAAATCCTGCCAAACTAAAATATAATAATAATAATAATAATAAACTTTATTTATATAGCACTTTTTTAGAAATAAAATTCGCAAAGTGCTATTACAGATAATAACAAATCATACAAACAAAAAATACATATTAAACAAACATTAATCAATGTAAAATGGGTGTTTAAAAGAAACAGTGGCGCCAGGGCACAAGTGATGAGACTAGGTACCCAGCAATAATCATAAAATAATAAAACAATGTTAAATAAATATAAAAATAAATAAATTTAAAAATTAAAATTAAAATAAATGAAAAGTAATTAAAACAGAGGACTCAATCAATTAAAAGCCAGTCTATATAAATACGTTTTTAGAAGTGTTTTAATTAGAGCTCAGACACCTGTCCAACTCAGTTTGAAGACATGATCAGTCCTACATTTCATTTTAATTAAATATAGTACTGACCATTTAATTAGCTTCAATGCTGATTGGCTGTTTTACCCATGCCATGGCTCTGTGTGTAACCAATCAGATGGTGCTGTGGGTGGGACAATGCTGGAGACAGAGAGGCGCGGCTGCATCAGAGCCAAAATAAGCTATAGTTTTAGGTCTGATTCAGTGCTGTCAAAAGCTATGAGCTAAAAGTTTGTACTTTTTCAGAATGTTGCAGAGAGCAACTCGGGGTGAGAGGGGGTGGGATTGACCCCAAGGTTGGGTAGGTTTCAATTTTGAACTCTCTGTGTATTTACTGCTCTCTATGAAAACAAAACAGAGCAATCTGTAGACATCTACAAGAAACTACACAACAAATGCATCAGAGATGACACATCCCCCTGTGTGCTCTGCCTGAGTGCTTGAAGATAGCTCACTTCATGATACATCTGCAAATGATAGTTACAGCAGTGGAATTATTATAATAAACAACACAGAAGAGCAAATGCAGCAACAGGAATCATAATGTCAACAGGATAGTTTGGGCAATTTGTAAATATAACAGTGACAAAGAATCAATTTAGTCAGGGTAAAACTAAGAATGAGATAAATGTGAACCACCTGTATTTGTGTATTCTACAACTTATACACTTAAATTAAAAATTAACAAAATAAATAAGTAATCGATACAAATAAGGGACTGATAATTGAAATTAATATTGCAGATTAAAAAACATTATGAGCATTAAAAAGGTAAACCGAAAGGTTATAACTTGTAACTGAAGAATCACATACAGAGCATCCTGATGCAAAAATGGTGAAACAGTTAAAATTAAACATTTGTATCTTGCATGACTAATTAAAAGATTTAACATAATATTTCATGTTAGTGAACTAAACAGGACCCATCACCTTGTCTCCTGTGCAAGAGAATCCCAGACAGGATTTCCATGAAAGAGCACCAAGGGGGCGTTTCTATTCATCTATAATATTTATTATATTAATTTATTTATCCAAGTCAGCTTGCTTTTTTCCGAACATGGGGCATGCCAATTGCCGATCAATCGGACATTGAATAGAGATTCATAACATCTTTCTCAGTGTGAAACAGTCTCACATCAACTACATGACTGATTCTCCTGTTGTCACAGGCCAGAACATAATTTACTTTTCTGTTTGTGAGCTGAAGAAAAAAGACAAAATAATAGCGCTGAGGCTGATGAAATGTCAAAACCAATTATGCTTCTGACAAAGTCTCTGAAATTAAAAATCGTTCATGCCGTCCAGCAGAGTCACTTTATTTTATACGCTTTTCTTCACTCATGGATGGTAGTTATATGATGTCTAAGAATAGCCTGGATGTGTAAAAAGAAAAGACCCTCCCATCAATCTAAGGGTGATCTCTTCCGTCTGGGTTCCTCTTGAGTTGTAATTTAAAATCTAAATATACATGGTGGTACGACTTCAAAATAATATCCCAGTGACTTATAACAATAATATAATTTATAACTTGGGTTTAATAGCAAAATAATACTAGATAAAATAATGTCTTGAAATGAAAATGTAAATGATTATTTATGTGTTTTTACACTGCCCAAACGTACCCCAACAGCCAGGCGTTCTTCCTGGGTAGAGCCTCTCAGTGTTCTCTTTAGGACTGCTGTATGCTCACGCCACTGTGTGCAGCTCCAGCTTCACCATGGGGGACGGGCATGACATTAATCAACCATGAGATTAACCCTCTAACCAGCATTTGAAATTGACACTTTATCAGATTCAAACAAACTAATTTGTTCTTCTCAAAGTTAAACTGTGTCTTGAATGCAGTAAATACATATCAGTCACAGCATTTCTTTAATACGCTGGTCGGAATGTAGATGATAGTAAAAAAAAACGAGCGGATCTGGCTCGCTACCTGATAGCATGTTTTTATCCTGCAATCATTTCCTACCATTGCTTTTATGCAGTTTGCAATAATTCATTTCCACTTGCATTCTTCCTTCCAGTCATAGCATTGTTCACTGACCTCACCATTTCACTGAAGGAAGCTGCTCATCCCACTGATCGCGAAGAATGTCACGATTTCAGACATTTACAGTTCAAAACAGATGTGCATGCCTAGAAGCTTCTTGAAATCATTTGAATGCAGGCAGGCTGCTGGCATTCCTCGTTGCTCATTAGGGAGGAATGACAGTCAACCTCGATCAGCTGCTTTATAGAAAGAAGAATGCTTGAATTAAACAAAATTCCACCTCAAGTTTTGTCCTGTGGCCTTGAAGAATGTATCGTGCACCATGATATCTCTTGGTGGGTGTTAATGTGCAAACTGACATTAAGCCAATGATATAGCAACACACAGACACGGAACTGTGCTGCGAGACGATGAATGCATTGCATTTTACAGATACCACCAGCCTTGCATTCACATCAGTAGACGTCATTTGACATCTCTGGTCTAAACACGGCATAGGATTTAAAGAATTGTAAGAGTTTGAGGAGTCAGTCGTCAATAAACTCCATAAATAAATACAATTAGAAGATAAATCCCTTTGAGAAAGAATGACACACTCATTTTATCGGGTTGTAAGACATGGCGATCATCTTAATGTCATACATGGATTTAATCCCTAACCCTATTACACACGTCTCTATTGTCAGTAAAGCTCCATAGAAATGCAATAACCAAGGCAAAGTTCACTTTGCCAGTGCTACATAAAGCAAGTATAGATAATCTAAAAGTGCAGTCATTATAGAGCCATACATTCACATATAATGACTTTGGCAGAGCCTAGTCAACAGTGGCAGAGTGTCTTTAAACAGCGTATTTGTCTTTTCCTTTTTTTTTTTTGAGTCATCGTTGAGACATAGATTGTTTATAGAAAGAAAGATGATGTGTCACTGTGGCAGTCAGCCAGGCTATAACTGCTGTCATAAAGGAATGAAAAGACATTGTGTTTGCTTATTTTCACCATCACACTCCATCCCATTCATTCTGTTGCTGGCTCAGTATTTGCAGAAATACTATCCTGGAAGAAAAGCCCATAGTAATGATCACCGCGCTCAAGCGTTGCCTTCTCCTTATGGGAGAGTGTTTGTGTTATTGTGGCAGCCAAAGCAAACTAAGACCACATCCATCTTAATTATTGTCACATTGCACTTCAAAAATGGTCATTTGTGTAAGGGCTGGCCAGAGTTCAGTTCTTATTCTGAAGAGAACAATATCAGCAGACATTGACAGCAACGTATAATAGGTCACATGACTGAAGTCATAGCAGACGATGCTGGGTGGCGCCAGAACAACAGGAAGAGGTGCGAATGTGGCACAGATACTTTTTAAAACAATAATGTAGGTACCAAGCTTTATTAGAAAAAGTTAATCTGAGGAAATAATTGTATCTAAATAGGTGGATCAAAAGATGAATATGTATTTGAAACTATTTATATCCTGTTTGACGTGGTTATTCCCCAAGAAAGATATGATGGAATAACACATCCAGTGCCTGCTAAACATTTTTAAAGCTTTAATCAAATGTCTATTTCAGAATGCCTGTTGTTACTCGGCTTTTTGTTTTGCAGCTATCTTCTAATTTTACTCCAGCCCTGTTGGATTTCCTTCTTCTACTTAATGGCTTTCTGATTGTGTGTCGAGTTCTTCTGTTAGCTTTATTAAAATTTCATATCTCCAGTAATTAAGCAAAGCGGCACTTCTTTTCTTGAGGGTTGCTCGGGCTGTTGAATTGTAGATCCATTAATTGGACGTGATGGTCTTGTAAATACAGCAGGCTGCGGTTTAATTGCAATGCTGGCATAGTGTCTGGAAAAGAATGCTGTCATATTAATATAGCTCGGCGGGGATTTGGAATAGCGTTTATGTTTTTTGATAATTTGATCCATAAAAATAATTATAGGAGCTGACAATGTGTGGCGGGCTGTTACTTCAAAAGAGTTTGCGGATACTTCAAACGTGAAGCCACATATCTCCAGTAAAGACTTTCAGTCAGCTGTCAGCTTGCCTCTGAAACCTTGAAATGTTTCCTCCGTCCTTAAAAACAAGCATTCCTGACCAGTGAGGGAGAGTTAGCCACGGTTATTATGCATGCAGCCATGGAAAAAAAGTGTAAAGAATATAAATGTGGGAGCTGCTCCACCACAACCCCCCCCAAAAAAGAGACAATTTCTCAGCTTCATCTGTGAGGACAGGTCGTCTGTCTTTCTATTCTGGAACAAGAACACGAAGAACATCTGTTAGTACATGTGGCAAATCAGGAAAGACGGCATGTGGAAATATAACAGAAACAATAACAACATGGATGGTGAATGGAGGACAAAAATGATATGCAGATTAGAACCGGGCCTGCACATCTTAAAAGTGAAACACATTCATTTGTAAGTAGATGAAAAATCCTGAACGCAATCACTTGTGCATGCCTGCTGTTCTGTCCTTGCCCTTTGCGTGTGTGTCTTCTCTAAACCTCGCCTGTCGAACATCAGATAATGTGTCCTACTGAATAAAATACATCTTTCTCTCCCGTCTGATGTGACATTCATGAGAAGAACTGACGCATGTGAATCTACAAATCAAGGTAGCGATTAGAATCAGGAGGTAAGACACGCAGGGGCTCTCAAACTAATCTCCGAGGAAACAGCGATGCCTTGTGTGCCGGTTGATTCAATAAGCAGTGCTTCCTCTGGCCCTTTTTATTAATTCTGCGGACAGAACATGTTACGAGGTCTTGTTAGATAAATTGTAATGGCCAGCACCTTCTCCTGTGTTGGCAGACCCACAGCATAATGGCCATATGCTTTGAGACCAGCAGATGCTCACTTAACCTTCAACCAACGAGGACCGGATCTGGTGCAACGTCCGTCACAAGCACATACCCCATGTACAGGGATGTGTCTCACACCCACCACAGGGCTTTACGTATTTTATACGTAGAGCACACAAGAAATGCAAACTGAACAAATGTTTCCACATTAATAATTTGCATCTGTTAATGCCATTCATTCTGAAGCAGTATTATTGTTACCTAAAGCAGTCCCTCCATTATCTGAAGCAATGAAACACAATCATAAGGAGAGAGTGCATTTGTCTCTGCAATCAAGTCCATAAAAAGTTGAACCTGCTGTTATCTGAGCCGTCATCGACAGTAATGCTGTTACCTTCTGCTCTCACTGGAGCAGCTGGAAGAGGCATGAACATCTCTTCAAAGGAAATAGTTATATCAGAATCAAAATACTTCATTGATCCCAGTGGGAAATGCGGCACATGCGCACTAACAGGCTGCTGTGCGTCTTTAGGATAGGCTAAGTTTCAGTTACAAACACATTTAGTACACATTAAACAAACACAGACTGGAATGCTGCTGGGATTTTCCCCACGATGATAAGGATGCTGTCCAGCCCTGGTCAGAGGGGTGGGGGTGGTGGGGTGGGGGGACTACAGGGTTCAGGACAGAGTTGGTGGGGACAGATGACCAATATCAGTTTAGTTCATGCATATAAAGATTATGCGTGTAAGATAGGAGCCACAGAACACTGCGACCTGGCCTTGGGATAAGATGTTATGGTTACAGAGACAGATAATGGGCCAGCTGCGTGTGGCTCTCTCTCTTGGATGGGGAGGGTCTGGTGAGTAAAAATAATCTAATTTTTCAGCCGAAACAGGGGACTTTATTTTGAGCCACCACCCGGTCCACAAAAGTCACGAAAATCAATTTTAGATCAGTGGACAACTTATCAAATTCTTTGAAAGCCGCCGTCTTGGAGACTTTCCGGTACACCAGGGCAACTCCCCTCCCAATTAGGAGATGCCCCATCCCCATTAAGCCAAATCGCCAAATATCCTCAATGTCTTCCACAGACAGGACCACGAGACAGACGACCCTCCATTTGTCCCAGGCATCCCTTATGTAGCCAGCCGCGAATGTCCCATCTGGGCCGCTAGGCTCCCCCGGGTTGCCGCTCCTCGATAAAAAAATAATGTCAATCGCACCGAGAGACCAACTAATCAATCCCATGATTTTCGTTATTTAGACAAAAGATAGCGGAGCGGGAGCAGAGAGACACATGTCTGTCCCCTCCAAAGACCGGAAGAAGGGGGTTTAGTATAGGTTTTACCCCCATTTTTGTTCTTTAGCAAATATTATTTGTAATCCTCAGATATTATGGTTTGTGTCTCATGTAATGTGAGGATTCATTAGTATACAACATCCTCTAACCCTTTGGTGAACTTAGAGTCAAGTATAGTCTTTGGGAAATACTGCATACTGTTGAAAACCTTTAGAGTCACTAAAATATGTTTTTTTGTTTTCCATCCAAACTTCAACAGGCACAAACACTGACCAAAAACACTGACTCACTGCTTGCTGTGATTGTAATGCCAGTTTACATGTGAGTAACACTGACTTTGTCCTTTATTTGAGGTCACAATACATTTTTTGGGGAATTTATCTGAATAATAAATACAATCAAAAAGTATTGAAAGTAAAATGGGTGCGATTTTTCATACAGCAAAGAGAGAAAGTGATCTGTCGAACTCAATCGTCTCATCTACAGCCTTGAGGGTCACGGGTGTTGCTGAGGCCTATCGCAGGTGACTCCAGGCGAGAGGCGGGGCACTCCCTGGGCGTGTCACCAGCATATTGCAGGCCATGTACATTCTCAACTCTGTTAAAAGTGAATTACGCTTTTTGCAACTTTAATGTAAACAAACAAACAAACAAAACAGGACATCTCAGATCCAATCCAAAATAAGTACGGTAGGTTAAATCAAATCATTATATCTTGTGATTTTTGAACACATACTGGATAAGACTGAGGTAAACAATAACAGACAAGTGACTTTTTCAGAATGCTGTTGTGGCCAGAGGCGGTGAGGAAGAAAGTCCAAAGACTGAAGGACTGGGCTAGCATCTATAGCTGCACATTCTCCACTGCGGAGAGAAAGATGCCTCCTCCCGGCCAGCCAGCAAAAGCCGGGGAAAAACATATCCCAAGAAATAAAAGACTATTAGCAGGGCAGGCCACTTGGCTAATAATGAAAGCAAAATATGCCCATGTCTGCCATAACGATCTGAAGTCTGCCAAGCCAGTGAGACGAATCAACAAAACTCCCCGAACGGCATACAAATGAAATGTATGCAAGGCAGTCACTACAAATACAGCACGACAAGTGTGTGTGTTGGGGTGGGGGGGTTGTTATTATACAGGACTGGATGTTAGCAGAATGTTTCAGTCAAATGACCAAAGTGCCAAATCCTCAGATGTACAAATTGGCAGCTATCGGCAGCTTAATGCTTTGGTTTGGCTCTCCTGCTCATGGACACAGCAAATGAAAAATGTTTCACCATTTGGAGTTTAATAATACGTGTATCTGAAAGCCAATGACATTACCACAGAGCCCACAAAGCCAAGCTTCATCAGCATCCGCTCCTGGGCCCGGGCTGAATTACAATGTCCGCCACTTATTCAATAGACCGACTGGCTTGTGTCTCACTTCATTTATTTGTCTTTCAATCCTCTCCTAATGCAAATCCTTCTTTCCCTCACTGGCTTCATCTTTCTTCGTGCATTTCATTTTTTCTTGTCCTCAGAATTGTCGTTCACCTTCCCTTTCACCTTCTCCCCTTCCACTGGCGTCAGCCGTCTTTTTGCTGCCTTGCTCAGTTGTCTCTTGCTTCCATCACCTGTCACCTTCAGGGGGTTTAATCATCAGCTTAATGTCACACCTTGTTTAAGGAATGCCTCAAAACACAAACACACACACACGACCTCCCTGCTCGCTGGTGATCTTTGACTTCCAGCTATTTCATAACTGACAACTTGCACTGTTCCATTTGCACTGCGTGATTACGCTAGTTTTACTGCTGCTAATATACATCTGCGTATCCACTCCCGATGCTGCTGTTTTTGTGATGTGTCTGTACTTGTATGTTTTTTGTATTTTTTCATTACTGTTACATGTAGCACGACTTCACCGAGAAACATTCCTAGTCAGTGAACACTCATTGACAATGGCAATAAACTACTGATTTTGATTTATCTTTTCTCCTGGAAGTACCAAGCAAATCAAAAGGCAACTTGACAAGACAGAGCTCTTTTACTTCTACCCCGCTGTGCTCTGATTGTTTGTGCGAGTTGCTATAACCATATGATTGCTATAGTACTTGAGAAATATGAATGTGAAGATGCAGGCTTAGGCTGCTGCTGTCACCTGTGTGACAGTGAATGGCAGGAAGATGTAGAAGCAGTGCTTAACGTGTACTTAAAAAACCAAACAGAGGCAGGCAGCTCGTAGGTTGAATAGAACAGTGGCAGACAGATAGAGGGAAGAGGGACAGTATTGCTACCCTAAATAATAAAAACAATATGTCTAACTGATGGCTTCTAATTGTTGAAGAAGTTTATTAAACCCAGATTTTGAAAGGACAAATCATCTAAATTGTATTTTTAAATGGTAAATGTTCAAACCAACACAGACACCTTTGTAGCATTATCTCTAGAAAGGTGGGAGATCAGCAGACCAATGGTAGCTCATATATACCCGATATACATCACAGTTTGTTTAATACACAAAACTACTCCAGTTAAAGTCAAGGCAGAGGCAAATGTTTAGCAAAACCTTGTTAAACATTTTGTCCCTCTTTAACCCCACACCTAGGTGCTATTTTCCATTTAACCTTGGCTCTATTTTTACCACCTGTATGGTTCATAGGTGATCAGCTGCCCAAGGGAGCAATCGCTGACAAATTGAAAATTGATAGCCATATAAATATTTCACGAACATGGCATGTCTGACATCCACAGCCTTCTGTCCCAGCCCTACCAGACGGCCTCAGGCTGGTCTTGACATTGTAAAAAATGCATTCCCCATTAATCCACTTGGTTTCCAGATGCTACATCCACCTTGACACGCTCGACCAAGTGACTTAATGACACATCTCACTGGAGCAGTGCCTTCGCCTGACTCACTGCACATTCCTTTTGTTTGTGCTTTTTCTTGCCATATCCGAAGTAGATAGATGTGGAAAAAGGTTTTTTGCGAATGAATCACAGTGACCGGAAGCCATGAGGTCCTGATTCAATTTAAAAATATTGTATTTACACCATGTCTGAAAAAGCTGCATGAACTTGAAAACAGGTATGTCTCACTGGAACAACTTCAGCAGTGTATAATAAATACTCCCTTGTATTTGTTGGTCTCTCTTTTGTCCAGCATTCAATGCCATGTACCTATTTCATAAAAGGACCAGAGGCTGCAGTTAAGAATTTAACTGAGAAAGGACACAGACATAGTCTTCTTAAATCAATCCTTTTTTGACATTTGCAAACAAGTCCCCATCATGGGGGACAATCGGAGGACCTGCCTGAACCCTGTTTCCATTCATGAAACAGAGGTGGACATAGGGGACAATTATAAATACCTGGCTGTCCGCATTGATAATAAACAGGAGACTAAGACCTTACAACGGCTGTCAAACCATGCTGCGGCTGTTTCATCACTCGGTGGTGCCGTCTTCTCTGCTGTGGTGTGTTGGGGGCAGCAGGCTGAAGACACAAATAGACTGAATAAACTCATCAGGAGGGCAGGTTCTATTGTAGGCATGGAATTGGAGTCCTTTGTGGTGGTGTCAGCGAGGAGGATGCCGAGGAAACTGATGAGCATCAGAGACAACATCGCTCACCCCTCCTCACGCCATGCTGGAGGGTTATAAGAGCACCAGCAGCCATAGGCTGAGGTTACCAAGAATAACAACAGAATGCCACCGGAGGTGTTTCTACCTGTGGCCATCAGATTGTATAACCCCTCCCCTTTCTGCAGGGAGGACAGCTAACTTCACTACCCATTAATATTACCATGTGTAATACCATTTTCTACATCAGGAGCTTTATTGTGGTCACTATCAGATGCAATAATTGTTCTGTTACATCTTGACATCATCTGGACTTTTCTGGACTTTATTTACTTTTACTCCTTGAACTTTTATATTTATATATTCACCTATTGTTTGTTCTTTCGTCATTTCATATTGTTGTAATCTTTATTCTCTTCAGTGCTTATATTTGTACTTTGAATATTTGTATTTTTTTATTTTTCCTTCCGGATTAATACATTTCTATTTTATTTGATCTGATCTTATCATCATCGTGTTTTAGGAGAATCTGACACTCAGTTTTTACGTTGGAGCTAGTGGACAAACAAACTTTCCATCACCATGGAGAGAGAAAATCAATAAATGCAAGACCATTTAAAACTCAGAAAATACCAGGAACTTGAGCACACTCTATTATTTGGCTGATAAACTACATCATTTTAGCAACAGCAACTTTTTAATCGTATTATCTGGGTGCAGACAGGAGGCACCATTCTTACCGGGACATTTCTCACGCATGGCTGATATTGTGGTCATTTAGCAACGCTGTACGTGTATAATAATGGGATGCCCATCATAATCTATGTCATTTAGTTAACAATTAGGCAGCAGCCCCAATCAAAGCTAGCATGAGGGATGATAATGTACCAGGCCTCGGGGACGAAAGCTAAAACGAGATTTTGGCAGTGGAATACTTCAGAAAATAAAGCCTGCTACAAGAGTTAAACATAAAACATTTGCATGTTTGATATAAATCACACTTAAACTGGAATATTCACATGATATACTGACAGTAAATCTGCAGTTCCCGCAGTGAGCGAGGAGTGTTTCACCAACAGTCTGCTTACTAGCTTTAAGCTACAATTACAACCGAACTTATAAAACTGGCCCACTAAAAACCTGTAAAAGATTAATCACACACCCCAGTTCATATTCTACTTCATTCAAACCACATGCCAAGAACAATGTCAAAAACAGTGCGTTGAGAGGCAAAATAGAGAATGATATGTGGCCTATTTTGAGTTGTGATTGATAGATCTTAAAGTAACACTATTTCTCGTGGTTCAGACTGGAAGACTGACATAACAAGGCCAGGAGATGCCAAAGGGAGACTGAGACGTGCCAGTAGGTACACAGTAGGGAAGTAAACAACACACACAAAAATAATAATTCAAATGTATCACACAACTCTGTAAGTCAGGAAAATACAACCAACTGATGCAAATTCTAACAAAGTATAACTAGGCACTGGGTAAGTTTGGCAAATCGGATTTATTCCATAAAAGTGTAAAACACAAAGTCTTGTTTGCATTCCCATCAATGATGTCAGTCTCTTTTAAAATGGCCATACCAGCCAATGAGACAGACAGCTGATTGGATTGGAAAATAACATGCGCACAAATCAGTGTCCCAAGACGTTACCAATGTCATTGAGCCGCAATTAAATTCAAACTGCCAAATAATTCCTGAAAAAGGTTCATGGAGAAGTGTGACTCTTTATTAGGCATATGCAACATGATGATGCCCATCATTTCATTATACTGTATGGCCCATTATGTATGTGAGGTCAACCATTTCACTAAATCCAAGACAACAGTTTTGATTCAATGTTTTGATTTTACTTTTGATGTCACTGTTCCCTAAAGTCTTCCTGGTTGCTGAATGACATTCAGTTTGTTACTTTTGTTCTTTTCAATATGCCCATCCCTTAAAGAAAAGAGAAAAATGACCACATGCAGATTACCTGCTGATGTTAAATAAATCTGAAGCATAACTTTGATGACAAAGAAATTCAACAGACGCAGCAAGCTGGTGTGGGCAGCTCTAAAGTAGTGTTAGGATAACATTCACATCATTGGCCATTACCAGCAACACGGTGGTGCAGTTGGTTGCGCTGCTGCCTCACAGCAAGGAGGTCACTGGTTCAATTCCACCTGGGGCTTTCCCCTGCAGAGGTTGAATGCTCTCTGCGCGGGCTCTCTGGCTTCCTCCCACCACCAAAATCTGGTGAATTGGTCACGCTATATTGTCCTTAGGTGTGGGTGTGTTTGTGATTGGTTGTCTGTCTTCCGTGTGGCCCTTGCAATGTGCTGGCATCACACATGGGGTATGTCCCGCCTCTTGTTCATAGTCAGCTGGGATAGGCTCCAGCCACACCCACCACCCGTCCTTCTGATAAATGGCCCAAGAAGAACAAATGAATGGCCATTACCATGACGACCTGACTTGTTAGCTATTACACATATTTATTGCCGACTTATTGTGCCTTGCACTGCGCTATGATATTATGTTGCTCGTTTAATTTTTATGTTGATAGCGCATTTGGAATATCATTAACATCTTTTACCACCTATGAAGAAAATAAAATCATAAAACTTTAAATTTACCTTTATTTATTTTAGTAGCGTATTGGCTGGGACAAACGCCAGACAAAACGTCAAACAGATTAACGGACGTATGGAGACCTCTGCAGACACGAGGCGTGGATTCAACCCAGGATTGGCTTGCTGAGCAGAAACCGTGCCATCGGCGACATCACACTGCTGCTGCAGTTGATACATAGATATGCATGGATTCTGTTACACACTGTGTAATCAGAAATTCACACCGATTCTGGATAGAGAAAGACAAAAAAAAATATGTGTAAACACTTTTTATTTGACAAGAATATATCTTGGAATTTAATAAAAAAAAGAAAAAGGCCTTTCCAAGTGCTCAATTAATATGTTTTTCATTTGGAGAAAATAATGGCTTAAAGTATACTGGGAAATGGGATTGTGGTTATACTGTACATCCCAAAGCGGCGTGTCATTTTCTGCTCTTATTTATGTAATACATTTTGTCCACAGATGCGAATCTCCAATGCAATGGAATCAGTACATCAAGATTAAGCCAGTGCATGTTCACATACTGTATAGGATTCTGTTTACTGATCTAATATTCTCGGTTCACTATAAATGCTTTCCTGATATCAAAGTTCAGTTTAATCAAACACATTTAAAGAATCCAAACTAGCTTCCATGGAACCTAAAATGTCCCGGCTCCCTAAAAATGACTGGTTGGATGTCGTGTTGCCTTTGAACCAACACCCTTCTCGTGCGTAACACCTCCCAGAGGTTGACGAACTGACAGATCAAGGCCAGCCGCTGATGACGGTGGCAAATTAAGATATATTGCTTTACCAGGGTGATGAAATCAGGGCATCAGAGGGGGAAACCGAGAAACTAGTTGGTCGCTTCCATCAGACAAACCCCCACCACCACCACCAACAGAAGCTAATCGAGCAAACTCTTGGGAATATTTTCTATATTATGCAGGTGAATGTATTTCCCAGTGCTCGTGTGTGCATTTCTCAATATTCATTTTCATTTGCTTTAAAACCTCTCGAGAGTTTGCTGTTCATGGGGCAACATAAATTACAACACCTTAGTGTAAAAAAAAAAGACAAAAATATTTCCAGCGACTGTCTCGTTGTTTGTCCAGCTGCCGTCCCACCAACGCTGGCCTCTGTGAGCCAGCATACAGATGAGATCCTGTGTTCCTTGATTTCCCTTGCCTGACAGACTACAACACAGCAGTGCCATTTTTAAAATCCTTATCTGCTGAATGGGAGACGGGAAAAATAGATATTGCTAGTGTTGCCATTTTCCTACCCAGTTCCCATGTTGTATGAACGTAACATTTACATGCTCCTATGGAAGTGCTGGTCTTAAAATGAGGTATGACTGGCAAGTGCACTGGCATCTGAAGTAATCCTAACAAAAGCATGGTTCGGACTCAATGGAGCAGCGTGTTTCTACAGTCTTAACTTCAAAAATCAAGCAAGACGAAAAGCAAAAACGCTGTTATTCCTCAGGTTTTTCTTTACCCAGTAGCACCTGAGGCAAGACTGGTTCACGCCAAGGCAAAAGCACGCATACGTCAGCTGGATAACATTCTGTTTAAAAGAAATCAAATGCTGCTGCACACGCACAACACATAACGCAGCCAGCTGTCCACCTGCAGCTCAAGGACCATCACCACAGAAGAAGACAATGTCATCATCAACAGAGGTGTCGGACCCTACAAACTCTACCCTACAAACCCATCAAAGCATTCTTAGAATCAGGGCAGTTTCACAACAACTTACGATCCCAACAATCTACACTATGGAAGGAAGGTGAATCCTCTTCAAACTAAAGAAGAAGCCCAGCTGCTCTCCATTTCATCTCTTAAAACGACCATGTCCTTGAATAACTGCAAAGTACACAAATAGATCTCTATACCTCAAAAATCCCCTTTGAAGACGGCCGCTGAGACCGAAGGAGGCAACAGTGGGAGCCGTGAGGCAGAGACATCACTGATGAGGTGCAGTTACAGTATTTTTACATGTTAGATCATGAACAAATAAATTGTGGTGTCACAAGTTTAATTCAGTAAATGTCAGAACTGGATGCAGCTCATTGGTGTGTTTTACTTTCAGATAGCAGCTTTATTCACATCAAATGACTCCTTCCTTCCTTCCTGTGACTGCAATAGAAAAAACTTTAAGACATCCAAGTACAAAATCATGTTACCATGGAAACTATTCACTTGCAGCATTATACCTTACACTATCTTTTTCTGTCACTCTCGATCTGTAAATTATTGCGCCCCCCCTCTCGAATCTTGACTGTTGTTGGATAGAACAAACACCCAAAGAGTCGGAACACTGACGGACTCTGAAAAGCTCACCCTGAAAATTCCAAAGCGTGGTGTATAATACTTAACCGGTTTCTCTTTTGAATGTAGTGTGGATGAGCATCGGAATATCTATGATTCACAAGTAAAGTAGGCCATGTAATTGTAATGACCAGACCAGACTACCTAAATAAGACGTGTTTGTCAGCATGGCACACCTTTTATTTGTGTACAGCATTTTTATTACTGGTTATGTTGAGATTTATATCAGACCGCTTTTTATATATCTACAGATATTGCTTCAAAAAAAGGCCCCCAGTTTGTTAAGCCATAGCTCTCCTCCAAGCAGTGAGCGCTGACCAGCCCTGACTCCACAGCTGCTCATATAGGTACTCTAAGATTATGCAACTCACATCTGCCAAGGAAAAACACTCCAGTCAGCATGGAAATCCAATTAATGAAGAAGGCATGTGCTGACTGGACCAAGCAGGCTCTCTGGCACCTTGCATGCACAGTCATTAGACAGCTCTGGAATATATTCATTATGATGGGAGTAAATGGTGGATACCCATGGTCTCATCCCATGTTGAAAGTTTTTGAAACATAGCTGGCATGATTTGCAGAGTTGTGGATCTTTTCCCACTGATGACTGACACTGATCCAGTCATTATCTTCTCTCACAGCAGCACAGCAGCATAATATCTGCACTGTGTTAAAAAAATGGACACAAATTAGCTTTGATAGGATTGGAACTGAAAGCTGGTAATTTAGAAGAAAGGTTCTGAATCATTTTTTTTAAATGACACCTGTGGCCAAGACATAAAACAGAGCACTGATAATACAACAACATAATAAATGGAAGTAAACTCCTTCAGCTAACAACTTATCAGTCAAATATATTCAGCCAAAAAAACAGAAATGATTATTTGGTTATATTAACAATATATGCACACTGGCCTCAGGTGGTAGCATTATTCATTCCTTAGTTTTTAATTATTTTAATTCTAGTATTTGTCATTTTTCTTTCAGAAACATCCATATATTGATGGTTAGCACTTTATGTATAATTATCAAGAATCAAGAAATGTTTATTGTCACTCCAACACTCGCATGAAAGAAAAGAATAATTGCACCCAGTTCGAGGCGTATAACAAGGTCATTAAAACAGAAAGACATTCATTCAATGCAAAAAAATTCTTAAATAATCATTATTTATCTTGGTGAGCCTAAGTATCAAGATTACTAAAAGTATTAATATTGTATTGTCTTTCAATATCAAACGAATAAAAATAACATGAAAAAAATAATTAGAATCATCATCATCCTCAAAATAAAAAAAAAAAACATTTTATATTGTGATTTTTCACTACATTTAAAATATACCGGTATATATATATATATATACACACACACCGGTATATTTTAAATGTA
This sequence comes from Brachionichthys hirsutus, assembly GCF_040956055.1. Taxonomy (NCBI): domain Eukaryota; kingdom Metazoa; phylum Chordata; class Actinopteri; order Lophiiformes; family Brachionichthyidae; genus Brachionichthys; species Brachionichthys hirsutus. The sequence goes on along the minus strand of NC_090911.1, from coordinate 2,904,925 downwards.
TATAATGTATTTAAATGTATATATATATATATATATGGGTTGTTTTTTTCTGAAGAAAAGCATCACCACTGCTTCCTGCTTACCCACTTACAGTTTTTTTGTAGCTGGAAAATGTGAAAAACCGTGTAATGTGAAGTCGCATCAGTGGAGTTGAACCCAATTTACACTGATGACAAAATAAAAGCTTTACTGGCATGGATCTGAACTGTACCAGCCAAACTGTTATTCAGATAGCAGATCTGAATGGGAGGCAGTGAATGGCTGACTTCTTTCCAGGCTTCTGTCCCAGATGTGAGAATCACTGCCAGAGCAAATACACCTCGAACATCTCCCAGAGAGCAACGCTGTTGCCTCACCTCGCATGGCACCGCACCAATAGGGTAAATTTCTAATGACGTAGCCATGCTTTTCTGGCACTAACAAGAAGCAAAAGCCATGAAGCCAGATTTTACTGTCCATCATAGAATCCTTCAAAATCAAATCGCATCTTAGATGTTTCACTGGGAGGCAAATTGGTTAGAAAAATGTTAGACGCTATGAGGAATTTAAATTGCACCAAACGCCCACACACCAACACAGCCAAGCATTTCAACCTACTACTCTGCAGAATCTCAACATGCCTCATAAAAAGATCATTTTTCTCCTCCTGAAATAAACACATAACTACAATTATTAGCCTGTAAATAAAACACTGAAATCTACTCTTTAAAAAAGTATTCTGATCGCTGCAACTCTAAAATTCTAATAACTGCAGGAAGTTGGTCACTGTGCAATTTAATATCTATCATACTGAAGTCTTATCCGTTGTGTGTATTTGTATTGTTTGGACCTGCAGTGCACTGCGCAGAGCCTCTTTTATTTCATTGCATCACTGTGTGTAATGACAATAAAGTACTATTATATTCTATTCTAAGTTGGCTGCAGATAAAAGACATGACATGACTCACCGTTGCTGCTGTGATAAGCTGCAGCGCTCTATATTACTGATTGAAGTAGCCACAGTCGTCAGCAATAAGGTTTAATCTTCATGATTTGGTAATGTGAAGTGAGGTTCAGTCATTTTCCAATCAAACACTCCCTACTGGATGGATACAAGGATAAATACTCGCTCTGTAATAGTGCAACATCATAAGAGCCTAAATGGGAGTGTGGAAGCATTACAACCCATCAGAACAACTATTACACAATGTGTTTCTATTTCTCCAAACAACCAACCTGTGTGCTTCTAAAGTTTAACTTCAATATAGGTACTGAATAAAAAGGTACAACTTTTTAAAAAAATGGTCATTTAAAATTGTTATTGTTTGTTGTTATAGCCTTATGAGTTTTCCACAAGTCGTTCTGATATGTTTCACGATAAAGAGAAGGAAGGTTCGGCAATGCAACACGGCTTTTCAATTTAAATGGCTTTAATTTAAAATATTTTATTAAGAGTATATTGTAGTAACTGTAAGAGGGAAAACAGAAGGATCAATTCAATGGTCCATACTAAAGTGCTGTAGGGGGTACGATAATGAGAGAACCAGCACAAGTACCAAGAGAGCTATCTTCTTGTTGAATAGTACAATATGCACAACAACCAAATGTTTGTTATATATATATAGTACTTTGTACAGATGTTCTGATACTTTTTACTACAAATGTTGCATACTAAATGAAATGAAAGAAAAATAAATAAATGAGCTGCCTCAAAAATAATTAAAATCTTTGTGTGTGTATGATTTTGGGTGAGGTTGAGTATGTGCATAAATAAAAACTAATGAAGTATTACAGCTGCAAAAAAAACTCTTAAGAACAAAGGCCTGAAGTGGTTCCATCAGTACTCTGAAAAGTACAGGGTTCAGAAAAAAAAAAAAATAGTAGAGGATAAACATATTATAATTATTCATAACAAGGCAAAGCTGACAACAAAAAAATGGGATTTAGTAGTAAAACTGAATAAACTATTTTCAAAGTGCCTTCTGTTTATTATTGATAGAGCTGCAATAATTAATGCAACTTGACTTTCCTGAGAAGGTGCATCCATAAATAATAAAGTGGCATTTTCTAATGCTAAATGTTTTGTTTAATTCAAAGTGTAATTTATTTTTCTATTGCTTTATTGTTAAGTCATTTATTACTCTTATGCATCCCAGTTGTGTGCACGATCATCCGTATATCCCAATTGCCCTTAGGAAAGTCAAGATGGCTCGATTTGATCCGGACAGAGTTTCCGCATCCTGTCACATACACACATCCCTCTGGCCAAGAGGTTTCACACAATCCAAGTGGACGCACACACGCACCCACACCCACACAGTTGGATTGGGTTGCAGTGGGGGAGATGCAGGTACATATATATATATATATATATATATATATATATAAATAGTCTTCCACGTGTAACACTGCTGCTGACAACAAGAATAGCTGAATTAGCAAAACATCAGTCCTTTACTAAAATACTTACCGGTATTTCTGCATCGAGTTAGGAGAACACACAACCAAAAAAAAAATGTTGCAAAGGCCTCTCAGGAAAATTGTAGTATTGAATGGGTCAGGTGGAGTATCTGGGAAGGCTGATTAAAGAAGGGATGCGATTTGCTCCTCCCTCCTCATTGGATGTGGTGTCAAAGTCTGTCAGACTAATGACTGTCAAATAAATAAAGAAATTGTTGGACATAATTTGGAGTGGATTAATGGATATTTGGCTAATGTCCAGCCTCTGAGAAACATGATTAAAGAAAGGAGAACTCAAGATTACTACTGTCTCCATCTAGTTCCTGTGTTCACTCTGATGCCAGAGGAGTAACCCAGCTTCTGTATCACCAGTGGTATTTGAAATGCCAGTCAACCAATGCATGTGATTTGAAGAATACATATTTGAACTACATCTTCCATTTTTGTCTTGTTTTGACAAAAATAATACTCAGTGTCAGTCCAAGAAATCTGTTTGCAACTGTACAGAATCTGATATCACATCTGATGTGCTTAGACCTTCGGTTATTTCCTTCTTCCCCAAAATTAATGTTCTATTATATGGTCTGCTGCTTGTAAAACTGGCAGAGAAAGGCTTCAGGTTGACCAAAACAAGGCTGCTCATTTAGTGTTAAATTGTTCTTATTTGACTAGTATCGAGCAAATGCATTGCATTTTATCTTGGCCTATGCGCCACAATAGACTGGAGTATAAGTTATTAATACTCTTAAAGAATATTATTATTGGCATTTTCCATCTTTGTGAATAAATGCCAGTTTGGCCATAGTTCTGCATGCTTCTCGCTCTACTTAAGTTGATTCAGTTATTCAAGAAAAACTATATTTTTACAATAATGGTTTTATTCAGGATCTAGATCAGTACATGTGGCAAGTAAGGTACACAAATTAATCCAAATAGTTTCAGCTAAAAATCTGAAACATCGTCTTTTGTTATCTCATTGTTCATCCCAGACAACCGGATCTTGAATATTACTTACATCCAGATCAGACGTAGTCTGATAGGCCTCACGGGAATGTGATTGTGCATTTTTATTTTGAGGTCTCCTACATGTGTGGATGGCAATTTTAGTGGTATTTGTGTTGAATTACATGACAATCAGTCTATTAATTTCAGCCATGCAGTTAAAGCAGCATTTGTAGGTGAGAAATATAAAGACAGCACAACAGAGAGAAACTACAATATCCATTTAAAATGAATGGAAATGCAATGATATAAAGAAAAATACCTCCCAAAGTGACCACATAGAAAAGGAAAGATGTAGATATATCAGCCAACACCTGCTGGACATGCTTTTTTAACATGCGTTCTATTGATTGATGACTTGGGCAACATAACACTTATCAAAGCACTACCAGTCACAGGGAGAAAATCCTCAGAAGACATAAAGCTGGCAAATCTGGGTGCCATGAATGTTACACTGCAAACTGCAATGAGCCTCACAGCATGTTTCAGTGGCCCCAGCAGCAAAAAGGGCTCCCAGGAACTTGGAACGAAGCGCTGCGGATGGGATTCAGCACCATGGACAGCAACCAGCAAAGTGAAGGCTGAAGTGACCCAAAGGAAATGTTTCTCCACAAATATTCACACATCAAAAATATCAAAATGCTTCAACCACGGGTCACTCCCGTTGCAGTAAACAATTCAAATGGAAATGATGGGCCAGATATACTCATGGAGACAGATAAAAAATAAAAAAAAACAGTTTCAAACACTCATAAATGCACAACTGTTGTGTTCTTCGCATGCTACCGAAAAAAACAAATAAAACTGGGGCTCCTGTAATGTTTTTATTGAGAAATGACAATTTTTCTAGCATTGGGGTGCTACGCGGCCTATTGCTGTAATTGAAAGTGCTCAGTGTTGCTTTGGTCCCACAGTTATCAGTAACAGAAGCTACATGGCAGCTAATAGCGTTTGCCTTCCACGGTCTGTAGCCGGGCCTGCGCTAACGCGCTAACGCGCTTACGCGCAGAGGCGCAGAGGCGCAGGTGTCGTCGCTGATTAGCGGCAGACAAACCGCGGAGACAGTCGCGACTCACCCAAGACGAAGAAGGGGAGCTCGGTGTTCTCCAGGTCGTCCACCACCACGACGTCCCCGGGGAAGTCGTTCCGGACGGAGAACAGCAGCTTGGGCTCGGAGGCCGACGGGCTGTGCATGATGCTCAGGTCGTTATCCCGCAGAAACGGCAGCGCCGACACGGTGACGCTCTTCATCTTGCATTCCGCGTCCTCGATCTGGTCCTCGTCGCCGTTCAGACATCGGACACTGCGCGACAGGACGGCCAGAAGGAGCAGCGTGAGCAGCGGTCTCGTCCCCATGTCGCTGTCTCTCCCCTCCCAGCTGTTTCAGACCGTCCTCGGCGTCTCAGCGCAGCGGATGAGCGCGCAGCGGCGTGAATGGAGCGGTTCTGGGAGGGCTGATAAACCGGCGGGCTCTCACTGTGCGGGAATCAAACGCCTCCTGTTCGGAGCGTGGATCAACTCGCTGAACATTGCGTGTGTGGCTGCATGCGCGTTAATGCTGTTGAGCCCTTTCCTGTAATTGATCGATAGTGTCCAAACGTTTCTGTGCATCGATTAGATAACCAACCATGTGTATTCATCATGTTGATTTACCTGTACAAGCATCATAACAACTTTCAAATCACAAGAGCCACCAGTGAGCATCTCAGTTTTCCTGAGCTGTGAGAGTGGGTGCATGCAGAGCAGCCCACTCAATGATGCGTGGACAGGCAATAAACTGCTAAAAATAAATAAATAAAGGAATGCTTGCAACACGTCAGAGCTACATGAACAATTTATTCAAGTTCAAAATAATTCTCTAAACAAAAAAAGAAAACAAAATCATCAAACCATTGATGCCGGGATTCCAAATCACACGGAATAGGAAGAAAAACTAAAATCACATAGTGGCGCGGTGGTAAGAGGTTGTCCTATGAGCGAGAGGTTGGAGGTTCGATTCCCGGCTCAGGCACATGTGTGCACTTTTGCACGCGGCGACCGGCAGAATCAAAAGTATTTAGTATTAGTTTGTGTGGCCATTTGCAAAAATATCTGTGTATGCTTCTGAGTCAGCAGATAATAACATGGATCTGGTCAGTCAGATCCATTAATCAGCTTCTAAACTGCTTCTGCTGCGACTGGAGCTGCTTAATGCACCAATGCATAATATGTCATAGGTGCTCAATATAATATAGACTGTAAGGACGTGACGTCCAGTCAATCGGATAAAGGCTGTCATCGTCCAGGAACCGCAACCAATATATATTGCCCTGTGTTTGGTTACAGGAGCAAACTTCGTTTGATGGCTGTTTTCAAAGTTTCACAGTTCCAGAGTCCTTTACCAGACAAAATAAGATGGATAATGTAGAATATAATGTAGATAGATAGTAGATAATGTAGTAGATAATACCAGGCAGATCTTCCAAAATGTATCACAGTGAACACAAAATTACATTTACTGTAGTTTCACACTTCAATATGAAGGTGCTCAGAAGCTCGGAGCCCCGTATAATGCACATCTGTTGTCATGAGGAATTATTGACTGAGCAGATCAATATCTCATCACAAATCACTGTATGGAACATATAAGTGCATCCACATATTCTATATATTCTTATTTTCTTTACTGAAAATTTGGACTGGAAATTACGATTTAGCTCGGAAATGCTTAGGAATCTTAGGAAGCAGCGCTGCAAGAGCCAGCTCTGTAGAGTTAGTGTCACGGCTAATTATAAACATGAACTCAATGAATGTTTTACGACCAATAGAAACAGCATTTCATCCAACAGGACAGTCAATGGACTGATTAAAAATAAAATGATTTATTTTAGTTCATTTAAATTCAACTATTGTATATAAGATACTCCTTCATCAAACTGATTAAGTTACTGCGTATTAAGCACTCTCCCGCCCCGTCTCACACACACACACATTGCGTATTCTGCTGGGGTTAAGCATTGGCATAGCTACATTACAAATCAATCACTGTTCAAATAGATTTTTGTCCCATAATGCCCTCACTCACTGAGATAAAAACAATGTAAAGGAGACATCATACATGTTAGAATGATTTGTGGCCCCTATAAGAAAATTAATTAAGTCATTTTAAATCCATTAATAATTTCACCGTATTGCCAATAAGGAGAACACTGAAATAAAAAAATAAACTTTGAGTTATTAAAACACCACAAAGTCATGTATGAAAGGGATTGTTGCATTGGATGATCATTGTCTTTGGGTGATAGCTGTGAATAGCATCTTTCCCAGTCATTCCATTTTATATACCAAAATATTGGCATGTGATGGTGATGTTTTCAGTACTGATACTGCAGATTCTGTGTAACAAACATAGCAGAGCTTGCATGTGGACTTACATGGTTTATTTTTATACGACGTGAATTCTACAAGAACAAATAAAAAGAGCCAAAATCCACTGAAATTGCACTGAGATTATCTGCAGGGGGCTTTCAGACTCCAAATCCCATGACTGTTTTGTTGACCAGACAATTGTCATTTGGATTTAGATGCAAAGCCATAAGAAAATAAGATTGGGCTTTCTATGTCACCACTGGCCATCCATTTAATATTTAAGCAGCTCTGTGCTTTTTTTTTTATCTCCCATCGCTCTCTTTTTTCCCACTTTCTCATCAGAAACTGATTCAAAGTTCACTTTGTGAGACTGAAGCCAAAAGCAGGGCAGGAAAATTAATTGGGTTTGGCCCTCCCAGAGTGACATATTAAAAAGTTTAAAGTGATTGAACTTGAAGTGGAATAAACAGTGGCCAGAGTATCATATATTTATTATTGATGGTTGAGTGATTGTTGCTGAAGACACTGTCAATGGGAAGTTTGCCAGTGTTTTAAAATATATATATAAATCAGCATCTTAAAGTTTTTGCTACTGGATTATGTTTGGAGTCCGTTTTACTTAAATACTTTTTGATACATTTGTTCAAGCCTCAGGTGAATGTTGATCATTTAGAAGACTGTACCCATGGAATCCCTTTTCTCTGTAGACATCTAGTATAAATATACAATACTATACTACCGCTATGTTGAAAATTACATTTTCCAACAAACAAATGATCAAATTACCTTATATAGAAATTAAAATTAAAACTAAACTATGAAAAACACAACACTGTTTTACTGACTGACATGCTTTACCATCAACACACATTCAAACACTATTGTTTTCAAATATACAATCAAACATGCATCATCCTGCTGCCATTAGCAACAAATATCTATCAATCTATAAATAAAATAGTTCCAAAAGAATTCCCTGTTGACAGATCTTTGGTTAACATTTGGTCTACATAGCAATGCCCATGTTCTTTTTTCATTTTTTTTTTTTTTTTTTTTTTATCAAATACCATTTTGTAATTTGTTTTATAGAAGTGCTTTCATAGAAATCAACCCTTATTTGCATTCAGTCCTCACTCCAAGGCAGGATTTGAACCCACAAACTTGGTGTTCCTTACATTACATCACTTTGTGCATGTGGAGCTTTTGATGCCTTGGACTGCCTTCTCATTTTGAATAACCTTCCAAAAAAAAGACTAGGCCACTTTTAATGTATTCTATAAGATAACAAAAAAAATCAGAATAAGAAATTGTATTGAAGTACTTATTATTATAAAATGAATTATATTTACCTTCACATTACAAATACAATATGACATAAATTATTGTATATGCAATTATGCTATAATTACAGTTACTTTATATTATATATATATACTATATATAAAATCTAAATATATATATAAAATTCAAGAAAATAAAACAATTCTGCCAAATAATAAAGTCATATTTGTAAACAAAACAAATATTTGTCAATATTGGCATTACTCTGAAGTATGGGTTGGCTTTACTTTTGTGCAGTTTTTTAAATAAAGAAAAGAAATAGAAAATTCAGTTGTTTTCCTGAAAATGTGTATTCATAATGTGGTTTGCTAATCTGTGGTGCGAGCAAAAGTAGTGTGTAGAAGCTCTGCTGAGTTAACATGGATGATGAATTATCGTCATTTATCTCACACTGAACTTTGAATGCTGAAGAGGAGAACGAGTGTGGTTAATTTAAGGTTTGAAATAAGTCTTTGTCTCATTGTCTCATTACACTACACACCAGACTAAAATATTTGAAGCCTTTATGTCCTGCCTCAAACCCCCTCACACTCACACACACACTCACACACACACACTCTCACACACACACACACACGCAATGCAGTGCACATATATTTCTGCAGACAGATGGTTTTGAAAGACCTTGTAATTGTATGTAAAACAAAACTCACTGAATGCAATTTGCACTTTTTGCTGAGTCATCATGTATCAGAATGCTTTTCTGGTTGTGTAATCTGACAAGTTTTAAATGAGAAAATGGATAATCTACACTCAGGTTGTTGCTGTAGTTTGTAAAGACAACTGCTGTTGGACTTTGTGTCACAAAATCAGACAGAAAGACAGAGAAAAAGGCGGTAAAACATTTTTTCTTTTTAATCTTTCCTCGGAACTTGGCGGTCAGGAAGATGCAGAAGGATGCTGGCCTTACCCTTGTAGCCCTAATTCATTTAGTCAGATTGTCCTCAACCACAGGGTCCAGGTTAAAGCCCGGGTTTGACTCAGCAAACATCTTGCTGCAGCATCCTTGAATTCTACCTGAACTATGCTAAACCTTCTACATCTTAAAGTGTCGCGTCTTGTCTCACCAGACTAGCACTCGTTCAGTCTTGAGACTGCATTTAAAAAGAAAACTTAATCAAGGGGACTTTGTTCTCCAAAAATGTTTTGAACTATTTTCCATTGTAGGGTTTCACAATTTAACAGTGGGTTTCATTTGACCTCTGTTACGTTTCTGGAGAGTCAAGAAGGAAGGAAAGAAATCGGCAAAGGCTATTAAACACATGATCAATTAAACATCTAAACTCTAAACTCATGTCATGTTAAACATTTCTGTTTCGCTCATGCCAGATTGTTTTTATTGGCAATTTTTGTTGTCAGCTTTCATATAATACTGGAGATGAATCTCATTATCCCATCTTTTATATGCTCCATGCGCCACACTTTCTTAAATTAGGAGATTCTAGTGTTTCTTAGTTCAGAGAGAAAAAAAATCTCCTCTACGCATTATGCAGCGATAAACTAGTGAGGGGCTTGACTCGAGTCTGGATTAGACAGGATTCTCACTTTTATGATTAATAGTAGAGGGAATGTCTTAGAGACAGAATGGCAGGAAAGATGAGAGCGACTATGTGCGTGTGTGGTTGTGCAGAGAGAGCAGAAGGGTGAATGTGGGTGTGTGTCGTTAGCCAGCCTGCACATGTGGAAGTTATATGCGAGAGAGGCAGAGATGAAATTCTGATTCACATGAGTTCGGGTCATTCCCGATAATCAAAAGCGGTAAATGAAAGTGGAAGGGGAGGATACGAGTAGAAGAAAAACAGCCAGTTAAAATTGAGAAAGAGAGAGGGGGGGAGAATGTGAGGGAGGGATGGAAGAGAGCATCTACATCAGGCGCTGAGACGAGCAGGTGCAGGGATGGTGGGAAGGACAGAACGAGGCCCTGATCAAGAGAAAGATCTCATTGTTTAATCTTGAGACTCTTCTCATTGCCAGAAAGCAAAGCTTTGGCTCGCTGTAGGGCTTGTTCTGCGATCAGGAGCGAGCAGTTTCTCTCTGCTTGCTCGCCCCTCAGCCTCTGTGTGGGCCCCAACGCTGATTACAGCCTCGGGAGAAAAAATACAAAATAAAATAAAATCTTTGTCATCATGCTGTTGGAGCTCCAACAACTGCTGCAGATCATCAAGCCCAATTCCAGCTACAAGCTCTTCAAATGCACAGCACATGATAAAAACCTAAAAATCTGACACCCCAAAGCAGATAATGCCCCAGCGCTGGGCCAGACAGTGTGGGGTATTAAAATGTATGAATGCATGCAGATGTGTTTAATGATGTTTGTGTGTGTCTGTACCATGGGTTTCTTCCACTGCAGAGTCTTTGCCCAGACACATTTATTATGCCAATTATGCGCACATCTAATAATAATAATAGTAATAATAGTAATAATAATAATAAACTGATATAATAAAACGTGTAAACGATATGCAGTTCACTTTGTGCTCATGCACAATGGTGTCTGGAGATGCTCAAATGAAAAATCATTCAACCCTCAGCATGATTAGCTGTGACCTTCATCTTCCAAAGAGTAAAACATGGCTTACCATATCATTGTTTCTGAAAATTATTTCTAAAGCTTGTGTTGTCTTTTACAAACATGGATGCAAACATTAGAATCTCCTATGAAGGAAAGCTAAGTCAGTCTTGAAAAGGTCAGGTTCCATGTGAATATTTGTGGAGAAACATTTCCTTTGGGTCACTTCAGCCTTCACTTTGCTGGTTGCTGTCCATGGTGCTGAATCCCATCTGCAGCGCTTCATTCCAAGTTCCGGGGAGCCATTTTTGCTGCTGGGGCCAACATGTTTTTAAGTTTCACCCCACACAGACAGCTTACAACTCAGGTGCGATGAGACAAATTAATTTATGTAATTCCCTGCAGGCAGCTGGGTGTCATACAACACGAACAGGGCACTAATTATGCATAAAAATAAACCTTAATTTAACTTTATCAGGTGAATGGATAATAATTAACACATTAGCAAGTGCCTCTTTGCTTCAGGTAGGGGTGAGGGGAAGCTTCTTCTGCAGTCCAGATCACTGTTAATCAAAATTAAATGGATTCCTAATTTCCTACTAAAGACCCAAAAGATAATACATTCAAGCCATGCAGCACCACCCTGGCAGACAAAACAAACTCAGCCACATGTCAGCTAATAGAAATGTGAAATAACAACTGGTGCTTGGCTTCCAAAGGAGGGTGCATGTTTCATAAAGGAGCTGCCACTCTGATTGGAGCGTTCTGACTTCGGAGCACAAAGGCTCATGGGATTGTTAATGTTCAGGTATAAAGTGATGTCATGTTTTAAGTGTGGAATGTGTGTTTCCAGCTTTGTGTAAGTTTCTAGCTCATTAAGAAGCTTTTTTGAATACAATTATACAAAATACAGTGTTGTGAAATTTGCCTTCTGCCTTTGAAGCAGTGGAAATGTATGGAGCAAGTTGGCAGAAGTATCTTGGACACACTGGCATGTAGAAAGGGGGAGCTGAGGCTCGAATCCATCAACCTTCTGAAAATGCTCTTACCATATAAACACACACTTCTCCAGCCAATCAATACCTGCAGAGTCATCATTTTCCATGTTTACCACAGATACATCAAACAAACAAAAACAGATACAGTGTAAAACTGCTTACAGTGGAAAACCTTGGAGTGTCTAGAAGTTTTTTTTTTTTTTTTTTCCCTGCTGTTAAATATGATACTGTGTTAGCATGTTGAAGCGGCTGTACTAATCTTTCTGTATCACTGGTTGGATGAGTCATGCTAACAGGCCGTCATGTATGTTCCCTTTTAGATTAATATGTTTCTGCCTTTTTTGTTTTGAATGCCTTCTCTTGCCTCCAGTGCACTATTGGCATCATAATGCAGATTTGATTATTTATTCTTATATACAATACAAACCATAATCACAAACTTTCTTTTTAGCAGACAAAGTCTTAAAATGGACTGAACGCTTTCTGCAATCATATTCCTGACATCTTCAGAGTAAACCAAATGTGTGTGCATTTTTTTTGCACACAAAACAATGCAGGAAAATATTGATAATTCAGTTCAAAGCACGTTATTACCAGGAATAGAAATATGTGCAGCTCATTTAGAGCCTACAGATACCCACTATGTAGCTGGTGTTCCTCTCACCTGAAATAAAATGGATCGCGAGGCTTCAACTACGGTACTCATTCAATACACAACAAGGAGAATTCACTTGAGCTGGGTGGACTGATGAAGACAAATTAAAAGTTCTAATCAAAGCAAATTCACTAACAAATAGAATGGCACTCCGCATGCACGTCTGTTTGTCTTACGCAAATCAGATGAAAACGGTAATACTGAAGAAAGCAGGAAAATCTTGCACGCACACACACACACGCACACACATCGACCGAGTAATAAGATATTTTTCATTACTCACACAACGCTGTGAGAAATACCAGAAGGTTGGCAAGCAAAGCTGTTCAAAAGATTGATGAAGATGACATGAGCTTATGGCCGCAATGGAAAAAAGCAACACATAGTGAATACTGAAGAGGGACTGTCAGAGGCTTCACGATGCAAGAAGCAGGTTAGGATGAAACAGGAGAGAACTCCAGCTTCAATCTGCAGCTCCTCACAACTTTGAATTCTCTGGGTCAAACTAGACAAATGCAAGAAGAAACCCACAGCATCCCTCAGGAGTCCTGATGGCTGCATCAATGGACACGTTGATGCACAATGTTAATACGACTAAGACCAGACATGTCAGGCGAACATTCATCATTAAGACCAAATCAACAAACACTATTGTCAACAAAAATAACAGTCAAAATACTACACTGAAATGTAGTTAAAACACAAAGCTTCAGCAAAAAGCCTCTTTATTTTTATGTATGGTCATATTTTTTTATGGTCTGCACAGGCGTTTCATTTCCTGCAGCATATCGGCTAAATCGAGGTCCCACTCTGTTAGGAAGACAAAGCAGGAGCACCGCTGACAGAACCAAAAAGGTCATTTCAAAGCACTAATCAAACCATTTAGCAGCTGGTTCCCTCTGAAGTCGTCCCCCCCCCCCCCCCCCCCCCGGGGGCAACACCTCCTTCAGGTTCATCAGGTAAAGCCAGTGGTCCCAGGCCAAAGAGTCCTCAATGTGAGCTCATTGTTAATATGGAGCTCTGCAAAGCTCCATAGTAACATACAAATCAGAGCTTCTTCAATGGATGCACTGGATGCTTTCATCAAATTAGTTCTTTCCCAACAGACCCTCTGAGTGAGCGTGCATTTAAGATTATCAAGCCTGATTTTAACCTGAAGATAATGATAATTAGGCCAAAAAACATTTTATTCTTATTTCATTTATTTGATAACAGATTTATCTTAATGGCCTTGATTGAGGTCAATAATTACCTGATGTCTTAAGACAAGCCCAACCAGTTTCATTGACTCAACAAAACTGACTTAAGTAGCCTAACCCTAACCCCATACCAGTCCTTGAGACAGTTAACATTTGACTGAAAAGCAGAATATTGTTGACTAGAAATGATTAAAAAAAATAATAATAATTGAAATTCAGATTGAATATAAGAAATTGGCATGAAAAACTCGCAGACAAAATGAAGACTACTCTGGAGGGAGAAATGGCTGAGGAGAAAGGCATTTGAGCTTTTTTTCTTTGACTCTTTGCGCCGCAACTTTGACCACAATAAGGCAAAATTAAGAGAAATCCTAAGGATTATAATAACATAGGATTAAAAAAGATACTCTCCAATGGACATTGACTGATAGACGAGTCCTCATGCTGCTGTCTCCCACATATGCAAACACACTCGCTGTCTCTTCAAGTTTGGAGCCCTGACTGTAATGTGTTCAGTGTTCAGTGTTCAGCTTTGAACGCTTTGTTTACATCCATTTTTCGTTCATGATTCCCATCGCTCCACTTATTAAGGAGCGATTGGATGTTAAGAGAGAAATGCTTTAATCAGGATGAAAGAAAAAATACATGAAAAGGAGTCCTTGTCGGACACAGGATGCTCTCTAAGCAGCACTAATTTAATTTTCAACCCTAAAACCACTGACTAGTAATCCCGCTTTTTGTAAGTAGCATTAGTCAGAGGTGAGCTTTGATCTGATGGGCCAATTAAATGTGTTTTGCATTCTTCACACGGAAAAATACAGTGCATGGATGCAGCTCGTACCCCCGCCAAGTATATCCACCCAGTACGTCTTAAGGATTGAATAACCTTCCCTTCTTATTGGAATCACTCCTTCCACTTTGCTGCTCTGGCATGCTAATAAGCAGAAATCATAAAGAATGATGATGTGAGCAATATGGTTGATCATTTTCTAAAGAAATACTGGTGATGGATAATTTGTTATGGCTGTTAATAATTAATCAGCACATGTATAATGATTCTTCCATTCCTGGAAACACATAATAATAATAATAATAATAATAATGATGAACATCAATCACACAATTAAATATTACACACACATGATATATTACTTACATATTATTTATTCCCTTCTATATACACAGAACGAACAAATAAACCATGAGTGGAAAAAAAGAACTTTAATGACTTGCTGAAAAGAAAACTACAGTAAGCCTGCAGGGACAAACAGTGCAGCACATCTACTTAGAATTCTAAGCACAATTTCAAGTTGTTTTACTTGTGGCACGACTGAAAAATGTTTTTGGAAATAGAATAATACTTTATTTTATCTCACAATGGGGATATTATGTTTACACGCACATGCAAATATATTTTCACACATCTAAGCCTGAGTACACGTAAAGGAAGTTTACAAAAGCAATGGCGAGAACGGTGGCGCGATGAGCAGTCATGTGACGGTGCACGGGGAGCAGTGTTTAATGGCCCCCGATCCCTACCCAGGAGGTGAACGTGCACCTCTCCAGCTGCCAGTCCACGCTCTATTCCTGCACCTGCCGCCCTCCGGCACCCAAGCTGAGTCCCCTATAGACCAAGGATAAACCACGACTCCTTCAGAAGGTGGGGTTCAGTGTGAAGACTTGTAACTGTCTGTGAGAGCCAGAGACCTTAACAGAGGTGTTAGCCAACAACATTAGATAATGTAGCTAATTGACTGCTGATAAATACATATAATCAGCGCCAGAGGCAAGAAAACACATTTTCACATGTTAACGCAAACACATTCTTGAGGATGATAACTAGGGCAGGAGATGACATATGAGATGTGTATATATTTCATCCCTGATGACTTGACAGACCAACATCCATTAATCTAGTGGAAAAGTACAGAACTATCTTGTGAAGCCATTACGTAGCACATTAGCTTGACTACAGGTCAGTTGGTGTCTTTGCTCCAGACTTCTGAGACTGTCTTTGTATAATTTTGAGCATCTTCTCAATGCAGCTGTAAAAGCCACTATTATGACAAATAAAGTGCAAAATCATCGGCCCTGCTTACCAACCTTCTCACTAAAGGTATGAGAGCAGGCAATGTGCAGAGCTGGTCCGGATACTGAAGCTGCCGTGTGATTGCATTTGCACCCAATTACATTAAATTTAAAATGCACACATGAAAATTTGCATATAGTGGAGCAATTAGAAAGCAAAATGTTGTCTTTCTTCTCCACTTCTTATTCAGCTGTTTTTAGTTTTGTCTCCTAGTTAATCTTCTCCAGTCTGCTCAGCAAATTTGGAGCCAAATTTAATTTGACTGTGTATAATGTTGTCTTTCGCTGTGTCCTCCTCAATTTCGCTCTTTTTCATCCCTCTCACTCTAAATTATGGCTGTCTCAATGTCATGGCAGCATGCAAAGACAATTAAGGTGTATAAATATGTAAATATGGTCACGGCAACTCAGCGGGAGGAGCAGCATAATGACATTTTCTGCCCTTGTTTGGCTAATCCCCAAGACATTTCCAAATTAGAAACCTTAATGGCAACCAATAATGCACAGATGGTCAAGCTCTGGGGGCGCTCTGGGGGCGCTCTGGCCCTTTTGATGCTGCCCAGGCTCTTGGCGGCATCGCTCTTCATGCCAACGGTGAAAGCATACACAAGCAAAAGAACACACGGTTAAACACATGCAAACAGGCAGGCCAGCTAATGCTTGTAAGGACACAAGCATGCATGAAGTAGAACACATGCACACACAGAGAGAGAGATCACCTCGCCAGATGCCATCCGTGCCCATGAGAGTGATCATGGCCCTAACGATAAGGTCAGCTCTTGGTAGACCCTTTCCCCCCATATACTGTATATATGTGTGTGTGTGTGTGTGGGGGGGGTATTGTTTGGTCTATCAGGTAATGTGTCCGGTGAGGCTTTGTGGCAGATGTCGACCATTCTTCTTCCGAAGCTGACGTATGGAAAGGCTCCCCACGGTCAGATCTCTGGAGAAGGGGTGTAAGCGTGCCTGCAAAGAAAGCATGTGTTCCGTTCATGTGTGTGTGTGTGAGATACGATGAAAGTTAGAGCAAGAGTAAGAGTGAGAGTTAGAGAACAGAAAGCCAGAACTTTTGGCTGTTTTCCAAAGTTAATTAGTTCAACCTCTCTATTTGTGCTTCCTTCCTTTATGAGAAAATGTTTCTTTGGGGAGAAGAGAAGGGAAAAGAGAGGGATAAACGGAAAACGGTGACATTTGTCAAGCAGTTATAGAAGTAAAAAAGATTGCTAATCAGTTATGTAACATAATAGTATATGATGTCTGAAGAAATCCATCCATTTTCTTGACGGCTTTATCCGTAATCGGGTCACGGGTTGTGCTGGAGCCAATCCCAGCTGTTTACGGGCAAGAGGTGGAGGCGGGATGCAAAAATCAGGCAGAAAACAGAATCAGAATACAATGTTCGAAGGAAGGAAGGAGTCACAATAATCTGGCAGAGAGGTGTGGCAGGGTCAGAGAATACTAAGAGTCAGGACTGATGATGGATGAGTTGCAGGTGAGCGTAGGATGAAGGTGAAGGGGATGAACTGATTGCAGGGGAACGATCTGAAAGACAGGAGAAGTTAGTGCATGGAAAAGTACAAGTACTGCCAAGTTGTGACAGAAACAGTATTCCCCGATGGCAGAGGCCTTTTATCTATCAGATAAGCCACAAGACAAAAATCGTTCACGAATGATTTGAGGAATACAACAAGTTTGAAGTGCCGACATGGCCTCCAGATTCCCAAGGTCTCTATCCAATCGAGCGCCAGTGGAATTTGCTGGACACACAATCCCTGTAAGCCTATCCTTGCAACAATGCTAATGAGTGGGTGGCGTCCTCGCCTTGCCCCACCTGCAGGATATCAGGGAGTCATGATGCTGTGGTTGACCAGTGTATATCTTATCCATATATCATTCTTGTTTTGCTGTTTGTTGACAGCAGCGACGTCAACATAAGCAAGAACTATAAACCAAAACAATAAAATAATAATAATAAACACAACAACAACAATAAGAATACATAGGTGGACGTATTCTGTGGGCCGTTCATTGCTGTGCTCCGAGGGAAGAGAATAACTGGAGAACATCAGGTGTGCCATCATTTTCTATTTCTGGTATAATTAGTGAATAAATGGCCTCAGCGTTTCAGCAGAGAATTCAGTGGAGCAGAATCACACTTGTTCTGAGTTGATGCTCAGAACAGAGCCCAGAGGGGTGGCTGTGAAAGAAAGGCGTTTTAGCACATTCAGTGCTGCACACAGGTGATTATGCGCACGCATACACTGCCCTAGGGGAAATATCTGTATCTCATTATCAATAGCTCATTTAGGACTTTATGTGATAACTGATACAGCGGAAATGGGCTGCTTGTTCTCTCTTGTGCCAGTGTCTCCTGCTCTGACTGCATTTGCCGCCATGATGCTTCAGACACTCCCTGGCAGATTAGAATGTGATGCAAAACCCTGTAGTCTCTAATCTTAATTCATGGAACCCGACCCTGCAGTTACTCCTCTAAATCAAAATCCATTCAGTAATAGTGGACAGCTCAACCGATCAGAGTATGCAGTGTAATGTAATGGAGCCCTAACGTTAGGGCCACCAATGCGAATGAATGGAAAACTAGCCTGTAATAAATATTGTGAGACAATTTCTCTGACTCAGACAAAACGGTTCAGACTTAAAGGTTTGAAAGCAACTCGAGGTGAAGGAGGTTCCATCAAACATAAACAATGCTTCTGCAGAAAATAAGCCATTCAGTGGTTAGCGCTGTTGCCTCACTGCAAGACTGCGCTGGGTGTGATTCCACCTGGAGCTTCTCTGTGCGTAGTTTGTATGGACTCCACACAGGTTTTTCTTGGCTTCCTCCCATCGCCGAAAAACATGCAATTTAAGTGAAATGGTCACAAGGAAAATTAGGAGTGTGTGATTGGTGGTCTGTCTTCTGGGGCCTTATCCGGGGTAATCCTCACCTCTCCACCTTAATCAGCTGGGATAGGCTCCAGCATCACCAGCGACCCGTACCTCGGATAAGCAGCTGAAGGCGAGACGGTTACGATCGTCATGCAGAGACGTGACAATCATAAGGACTTTGTGATGCTGATGAACAAAGCCGTGCACGTCGTTGCATGAAAGCATTGGTATGAGGATGTTTGGTTTTCTCTACCTTCACTATTCTACCCAGAAATAATCATTTGGGCTATAAATCCAACCCTTCACTGATGCCACCCTTTGAACTGAAGACTTTCTCGAAGCATCGACTGTTCCATTGCAGCCATTGATTATGATTAGAGGTTGTCATGGCATTGTGTGTATAATTATTGTAAAGCTCATTTCCAGAATTTCAAAAGAACATTTTATTTTTTAAATCATATTTTCATTGACCATTTATCAGCGGGAAAATTTGGTTTGACTGAATTTCTTGACAGCTTGATGCCGACCAGTCTTTGGAGACGTTTCCCATTATCCTACTAAAAACGAAACGCATTCCTGACTGTGAATCCGACTTTGATCTGTATTTAATTCATAGTGTGGCATTTCACTTTGCTGCAGGAAGGGCATCTGTCTTCCTAATCAGCGATAACAGCCATCAGATATTGCTGTCTGTGCATGTTTCAGCACGTGAAGAAAAGACACATGGACAGCCTTCGGTTGTGGTTACTGTTTAATGCATGAAAAAATGTCCCTGGTGTCCAGTATTTAACGTCACAGCTCACAGCACAAAGACAGACCGCTCCAGCTGAGCTACCAAGGGGGCGTTGCAGTCTCTAAGCCCTGTAACAAAATAAACGCACCCCGTCTTCAGTGAGCTCCTGTCATCCGCTTGTGTTTTTGCTATCACATCCTTCTGTTAAAGACATCGCTGCTTTAATCCATCATTTGTTTCACTGTGGGAAGCGGGGAGGGGGCGGTGTATGGCAAGAACGGGAGAGCAATCCCACACGTTATGTCCTAATAAGTACATAAAGTACATACTTGGCTTTTGCAGCGACACCAAAATGCATCGGTTTCCCACTGACGATGCTCCCGCTGCCAATAAAATTCTGGCTCTGCTGCATGTACATAAACTGAGGTAAGGGTTGCACTCTAAATATAGATTTGACTGTACTAACAGAATGCTTATAATGCTTGTATGGATCAGACAAACATAAACATGTATGTGTTTGTTTGTCCATGTTAATGTACAAACTGCCACAACAAGAAGAAGAATCAGTTTCTTGTACAGCCATGAATTACCTCCTTTGCTCGTCTCATGCTATTCATGCTTGAGCAACTACCCGATATCGCCCTGTCATAAATTGATCATTTTGTTTTGATGCTGTTCATTTTGTGCATGTTGCACTGAAACGAGCAGCAGCTCAACGTTTGACATTACATCATTCTGATGTAATGTTAACTGAGACAGGAAGAAGCATTGATAACATAACAATACCTTTGTAACAGTATACTGGTTATTGTTACAATACTGCAATATAACAAACTGTAACCCAATATTGTGAATGTTTCTGGCTAATCCAGAGTTTTACTAAGAAATAATCTGAGCACCTTTATTTTTGTAAATTCTTCCATTTAAAATCTTTTCACGGTTTTTCTCAAAGATTATCTGGATCTCAACCAAAATCTAATGAGTTATTTCTCAGCTCATGTTTAGAATGTTTCATAATTGGTTACAGTTAAGGCTGTCAGGACCCAGACTCAAAATGCGGAGACTCAGGCAGCAATTAGAGAGGATAGTCTTTACTTAAAAAGGTTCGAGCAAAACCGGAGTCACAGGACTGGCTGGCGTCCAAAAATTACAAGAAAATAATCACAGCGAGAATCGACGAAAACAGTGGAGCAAAAGGCACAGAACAGGGGAACACAAGCAAAGGGCTCACGGATGGTGTCATCTGGCAAGGGCGTGATGGTGGAGAGCAGATTCATGCAGCAGGGTCAATGAGGATCTGGCGTGACCGGCACATACAGCCCATCCCGCCTGTGCTTGTAAACAAAGTTTGCTTGCATTCAGTTTCACACAATGCCCCAAGTTTTCTGGAACCATCTGGTTGTAAATATTAATATGAATCTGCTGTGAAAATACTCTGCAAAATGGTTTTGGAATTTGAGTTGCCGTTTTTATTTCCATATTGCAGAAGGAAGGGAGACAGCGTGTGGGATATAATCCCCAGACCCCTGAAAATCGATATGTTGCTTGAAGCAGCTGCAGTCAGCTCGGTGCTGCTTTGATTTGAGGATTGTTGGAGATTCAAGGCAGACCTTAAAAGAAAACAGGCAGTTCAAAGGTCTTCCCCAGGTGCCTTTCTAAACGAAAATCCTGCCTGGCTTGCGGTGACAATCTGACTCCTGAGTGATGAATGCTTCATGTGGCACTGAATTAACAGAGTTCATATTGAAACACTCCCTGGAGCGTCGCCATCAATCAAAGCCTCTCCCAAGAGCTGGCAAGCCATTTTTATCTGCTTCTCCTGCTAACATGTTCTTCTGCCACAGCAATATCGCCCCCCCCCCCCCCCCCTCAACATTTGCTCCCATTACAGAGGCCTCTTTTCTTGCTTCTTGCTTCTTCTCGACAGCCTGGGCAGTACATCCGACATCCTTCCTTCCACAACTTACTTACTCATCACAGACACCGAGGAAGCTGGAGACAGACAACGTTCAGTCATGGGGGGGGGGGGGGGGGGGCAGTCAGTAGACATGCAGTTATTCAGTCAAAGCAGTGGACACATTTGGACACTGTGAGTGGATAAAAAAGTAAGGGAAGCATTTGCACTCGAATTATCCCGCCTGCCCCTTTGAGCTTTGAACACATGAACTGCTTCCCTTACCAACACTCTCACTGTCTCTCAGCCTCCTTCATCCTCCTTCCTTGGCACCCTCTCCCTCCTCTTTCATCCCACTTCTCACATCCATCTCTCCTTTCTCTCCTCTCTCTTAGTCATCTCGGTTTATCTTCCTCTGCCCACTCTCCCGGTCCTCTCATCTTCCCTTCCGCCCTCTATCTCTCTCTCTCTCTCTCTCTGTGTCTCTCTCTCGCCTCAGTGCGTATTATGGCAGCCTTACCTCCGTCCCTCTCCTCCTTCTCCGGGGTTAGTCAGCCAATCGCTGAAGAGAAGGGTGTGGTCTTTCAACAGGAGCCTGTTGAGGAGGAGAGAGGGAGAGGGAGAGAGAAGAGAGGAGAACGTCAGTGAAAAGAGACGCTTCCCTGAGCGACTTGGAGAAACAACGGCAGGCTTGACACTGAGTGATGGCAGCAGCGCAGAGAGACTCCCCAGACCGGGAATAAAAAAGGTGGAATAATATATGTACACACAGAAAGAGGGGGCGGGAGCCCGGATTGAGGATACCTGCGCGTCCGCGCCGCAGGTGCGCCACTGCCCCTTTGAGAGGAGTTTTTGTTAGTCCGGGGAGGGAAGGTGTGAGAACACGATACCTTCTCGGATCCTATCGTCCGGTTTCAT
Organism: Brachionichthys hirsutus; assembly: GCF_040956055.1. Lineage (NCBI taxonomy): Eukaryota > Metazoa > Chordata > Actinopteri > Lophiiformes > Brachionichthyidae > Brachionichthys > Brachionichthys hirsutus. The sequence continues at coordinate 2,882,912 of NC_090911.1, read as the reverse complement.
CTGTTCTTGCCACCCTGAAGCCAAACTTTCTCCGTTTTTCTGAAGCCACTTTTGACTCTTTATTCTGGGCGTTAGAAACAAATCGTTCACGTAGACTCTTCCAAAACGCGGATTACACTCAAAGGCACCTCTCCTCGCGCAAAACAATCCGCGTGAACGTCAAGTTTACACTGAAAGAGAGACTTCCTTTCCTTTGAGGAGGACAATGCCTGGATTACTGCAGCCACCGCTCAGCCTGCACCGGGGAAGAGGCGAAGAGTGACACACGCAAAGGGCAAAGAAGAGGAGAAGCCGGCGGGGAGTCGGTGGCGCCGGGCCGCCGTCCAGTGCTTCGTTAGCGGCAAAGGCGCGCAGCTTCTCCCACCACGGTTTACTGGATACGCGGACACGCGTCACGAAGCACACGGGGAGGACCTGCGTTCACACCCTGGGTGAGTTTGCCTATGGAAGAGCCTCGGCGCTGTGAGTGTGCGTGCCAGGCGCGGTTTTTACGCGCGGCGGTCTCGCGTGTTTATGTGCGCGGCGTCGTAATGCCGGATCTCACGGTCACTGCCTGAGCCATCAGCAAAGGGTGAAACTGAATTCCTAGAACCGGACTGAGGCTGCTGAACAGCGGCGAGGAAACTAATCCCCCCCACTGGTGTCGGTATTTGAGCAACAAAAATTAACGTCAGAGGTCACACGTGGGCCCCTAGACGTGAGTCCCCCCCCCTCCTCTTTTTTTTTTTCACTCTCTCATATTAATGTTGTGTCGTTTAGTTTTCTTTACGCAAATACATCCGAGACATTCCGATACAAGTTTCTCGGCTGGAGGTTGAGCCTGATCAATTTGTGTGTGGTGTGCGCGTAATGACGCATTTGCATACTATTACTTTTCAACATGTTGCGTTTGCTCCGACATGCGTGATTATGCGCGCACCAATCCGTTCCTGTCGCATCTCACACACCTGTGAAATACGGAGGAATCCGACTTTCCCTTCAACCTCCGATCGGTTTCTTCTAATCAAAGTGGTGATTTGCGTGCGTGTGTGCGCGCGCGCGTTTGTACACGCTCCTTCTGTCTTTCCCGACCATTTAAACCTCCCTGCTCCCCTGCCACTTCCCTCCCTCTGCCTGCGTGTGGGATATCGTTGCTCCATCAGTCACCCTGAATGCCTGCTGCGCTCCGCGCAATTTCTCACAAATTCCCTGAACCATGTAAGCACAACATTTACCTGTCAGCTACTTTGTCGAGACTACTATATGTGGCCGCAGGAAATGCTCTGAGAGGAGAAGCTGCTGCCTCAGATTTCTACATTACACCCACTGCCAGAGTCCGGGGGGTGGGAAAAACGCCACAGAGCAAACTGTGCTGTGAGTAGAACGAGTCTCTAATGACGTGTTTAAATGGCTCTGTGTTTACATCCATGCCGACGTCACGACTGAATGGCAGATACAGGGAACAATGAGCGCTGGGGTCAGATATAAATGATGGGATCAGGAATGTGTGTTATAGGATGTGTTCGGGTTGCAGATGTGCTGAAATCAGAATCCAGCGCTGAGTATCGCCATCAACTGACTAAAACATGCACATGTTCATAATGACGACATTTATTCATCCAATGAAGAAAGCGATCATTGCAATTATGTCAATAATTTTCTATTAAGTGATAAATATACCAGTTTGTGATTAATCCTGATCAATTTCAGGCCTAAAATTTAGTTCAGTCCACTCTTAACCCTAATCATAATCCTAATCCTAACCCCATTACAAGTATAGGGATACTGTAAATTGGTAATCTAGTTGGCCAGACATATTTTAATGGCGTTCTCACTCACTCCCAAGGTAAACTCTAAAATACAGGGAATGCTTCCTAATCCTCATCAGTGTTTGTAGATGTTATAAATGTGGAGTACTCTGTAAATGTGGAGTACCGCTGCACTGCTGAAATCGGGATCGTGATATTGAGAGGGTACTTCCGTGATTTAGCGTTGCACTTCTTTCAGGCTGAAAAAAAGAATGAATATACTGTCAATGCAGAGTCAAGATCTCTTGTCTTTCCTTGTATGTGCTTTAAAATAAATAAATACAAACCTGCATTTCTCCAATCGTCTCCCGACCCTTTCTGTCTATTCTAAAACAAGCCTTCCGATAAAAGTGGACATGTGGAAGGTGCGTCGATACTGGCCAGTGAGCCAAACTAATATTATTACCTCCGCCATGGACGTTGTGTTTTTGATGCCGTTTGTCTGTCTGTTTGTTTGTTTGTTTGTTCCCAGGATTAGGGATGGATTTTGATGAAAATAAAAAATCACAAGATGGGTCTTGGACTAATTTCAATCCCATTAAATTCTGACAGCGAGCCGGATACCCATCTGGATACAAAAAAAAAATCTGGATTTTCCCATTTACTTTTAATGGATAAACCATGTCTTGTAAAATATTCATTTAATTCACTCACCAAAAATCACTCATGAAGGTGTCCGATATGAACTATCATGAAAAATGTCTTCTAGATCTGATCCAGAATGAGGTCAGGAACAAATATTACATTTGAACATTAAAACCCGTTTATGAATTCAAGAATGAGTTAAAAATACACATCAACTCTGATTCACTTTTACTTTTCATGGTTGGTGTATAAAGATACCAAGAACAATCTAGAACCTTTTGGTGCTGATCCAGATAAAAATGTAATGTATCATTACCTCCACCACTGAGGTTAATAATAAATCCCTAACTAATGATGTCAATGTAAATTCAATTGCCAAAGGAATGTCTTATGGTCATTGAATCGAAACATTTAAATTAAATAAAAACAATGCTATCTCTTTGGCGTAAATCCAATGACGAGGGGAACGAGCTGCTTAGCGGAGGTTTGTGCTCCTTGAGCGCTTTTCTAGTATTTCATATTGTCATCAGCTGTATGGAATCCATTTCATGGCTGTTTTGAGTCATTTTTATGTTTTAACACAAGTTTAGGAGAATGTAGGGAGAATGTTGTAATTTTGTACTGGAGACATCTCTGGATTATAAAGTACATTTTATACGCTGATGGTGTGCAACAGCAAAGTTCCACTGAAAGCACATTAAAATCTCAGCGCCGTCCTTCACTAAAAGAAAAAGACCCAACACCCATGAAACCTCTCAACTGGCTTGTATTTTTTCCATTTGCTTTACCACACAGTCTAGTTTATATTGTCATTCAAGGTTGTATATTATCAGGATGCAGTGTGTCTGACTTTTGCTCCGTTTCAAACCTGAAAGGAGGAAATCCGAGCAGCAGATGCTGTCCGCCTCGCTGTGAGTACCTGCGCGAATGTGCATCAGCTAAATAGATGTATAGAAATGTAAATGCATGTACTCAGCATGTAGGCTCTTCAGAGGTAGACTGGTGAAAGAGGTACGGCGGTGCCCTTCAAACTGAAGGACGTGCATGAGCACTTATTGGGAACTCAGCCCTTTCAATCACTGATACACAGCGAAGGCCTTTCAGGGTGCGCTCACCTGTCAGCATTGTGAGCTGTTCTATGGGTGGACACGGTTGGATAAGTGGATTATCAGAGACACTGAAACAGATCTTTAAGAAACACAACATCCCTACACATTAAGCCTTGAGACAGCCAGACAGTGCAGTGAGGACCGGCCAGCCTTGTGCACCGGGGAGACAAAACAACCTCTCCACATGTGGATGACACGACACAGGAGAGAGACCAAATGGCTCAGAGCAGGCCTTGGCAGTCCATCTGCACCTGAAGGAGAAGTGGAATCCGCTTGAAGATGGCAACGCAGACCTCATGGCCAAGGACGACGGCTGGTTGGAGAGATGCTTAAATAAGCCATCTATGGAAAACTGGACTGGCCATCCTTTAACACAAGAGGAGGCCACGCACAATGTAGTTTTGGGTTCTGTGGGGAGCATCATCAGAGCAAACAGGTGACTCCCACCTCCCGGGGGTGAGAGCCTCCAGCTTGTAGAGGAAACCTATTTGACTGGGTTTCATTGATTCTCAATATAACTTAACCACCTTGACCACTCCCACTCTGTTATGCATCTGGAACTGTCCGCCAGCTGTCCAGGACTGAAGAAGCCTCTGTGCAACCAGTATTCATAAATACAGTGATGACTTTTGCTGCTTGTGTATCTTGTGTACCCCCCCCCCCCCCCCATCCAAGTCTCTTCACAATTTATCAGTTGTCTTGTCCAAAATGGCAAAAAAAAAAACCTCAAGTATTAAATGAGAAAATATGGTGGTAAATCAGTCGTAGAATAAAGAATTAGTCTAGACCTGCTCCTCTTACAAAGTGTCTTGATGTAATTTATCAATCAACCAATCGTTTCTAAAATAAGTGCTGATTGCACGATGGCGGCGCGCTATCATTGTGACGTAATGAGACGTGGATGGCTAAAGTGATGGGGGGGCACACGTCTGACACATTGACTGCAGGCTGATTCTTCTTTTTGCTGCGTCGTGACTTATCCTGCTGCAGGTTCTGACACACGCTGACTGAGCTCATGCTGACTAAGACAGAACAGAAGCCTGTTACATGCACGATAGTGTTTAATCTAAATCTAACTAGCCCCCCAATATAATGACCCTGTTCTTCCCCCCAAAGAATCCAATGTGGCTTAACATTCTGTAAAGGCACCATATTTAACAAATAAAAGAGGGTAAATTAAAGTTAGACGGTTGCCTGGTGGCTAATTCCATATATTTCAGTTAATGCATCACATATCATTTTCTTGTCGAGCAATCCGGCTCATCTGCAGCCCTCGCTGCAGCTTTCTTTTCATGGTGACTTTGATGGTTCACCGACAGGCAGTCACAGGTATGTCCATGTCTGTCGGGGTTCTGTTTCACTCCTCACACTCAGAGTCGCCAGCTTCTGCTTCAAAAGGCACATGATTAACATTTCTCATTATGCCATCCAGATTTATGTCGCCTAATTGGTTGAATTATGACAGGCGGCGGCTGATCTCAGCCAACTCCATCAGATCCAATTTGCACGAAGCGTCTCTCCTTTGAATACACGGGTCAGGCAACAATAACGCGATTCTCAGACGGCCACAGCTGGCGGCTGAGGAAAAACGGCAGTTTGCAGACTGTCAATTGTTGCTTTTTTGTAGCTAATTTAAATTTGTGTCACAACACTGGTATTGCGCATTGATCTTGCCTCTGAAGACACCCATACTGGATGTAATTTTCTTCCAGGTCACCTGGTCATGCAGTTCTGGCATTGTGTAATTGGTTTATTTCATTCAGATATCTGTGTATCTGATGTTGTACAGGCTGCAATAAAACCTGATGCAACTCATATTTATTGGAATCATTTTGAGTGTGGTGCCTGCGACTCTTACATCTCTCTGCTGCAGTGCCAAATCTCATTGAATGTCGCTGTGCATTTGTTTTACTTACAAAATACTGGAGCTGACTTGGACACAAAATAAAAGCCTTCAGCTAAAAACAGCATTGAGTCGAGAGAAAAAACATAAACAAAACAAACAAACAACCAAACCAAAAAAGCACTATTTTCAAGGGCCTATTTCATAATGCGTTAGCAAAAAAACTAAAAATACAGAGTGCTATTTTGAGGGGATTTAGCTTAGACATAATAATAATTAAAGGATTGAAGGTGGTGTGAAAACCAGCCACTGAAGAAAACTAGCTCATATTTGAATTTTCATTCCTTCCAAGATGAGGACATGGCAGCAAACTAAACGGAGAAAAATCACAGATACAAGGTTGGAAAGCTTGAAACGTCAGCTGGCTAAATTGTCCACTGTTAAATCAATATTTACATTTAGTCGTTTAAGAGACCCTTTAATGCAAATCCACTTCTGGGTGAGAGACACAATCAAGCTCCGATGCAACTGAACCAATAGTTGGATTAGCCGCATTTATTCATGATTACTCTCAACTACATTCTAAAATTGTTTCTGTGCAGTACTTGTTTTTGTGAGGTACTAACAATCGTAAATAGTACTCCTTAATGTGGGCTGTTTTACTGTATTCTCTGGATTGCGGTTCTTGCTTGATGATGCTTTTATTTTAGAAAAGGCACAAGTGAGGTGTCAAAAACCTGACTTGGCTCCATTATTAAATTATAGGGGTGCATTTGGGCCACTCCATTTTTTCAGTCACCAAATGCCTCACTGCCGTTAAGTGGGCCGTGGTTTAAAAATACCCACAGCCAGTAGAACTGTCTTTACCCGCTGAACTTTAGTTTGCAGATCACATGGACATGTGTTCTGATGTGAGCTCTTTGGAAGACCTGCCTGGAGGTGTTTAACGTCCATTTACTTATATAAATTATGGAAGACAGTTAGACATCTGATCTGATTGGTAGAGGACGGAACTGACAGGGAACAGGGCTAGAGGTCGACCCAGGAGAAGACACATGGATGTAGTGAGGGAGGACATGAGAGTGGCTGGTGTTGGGGAGGACGATGCAAAGGACAGGGTGAAGTGGAGAAAGTTGGGTTGAGATCCCCCCAATACTCTGGGTTTTCCTTATCTTCCTTGTTTTTGTCCCAACAGCAGCTCAGGGAAAGACGGGAAATACAGATGAAAGAGCAGCACAGCTCCAATCAGCGGCACTGACAAGCGTCTCACGGCCAGTCTGGGGAACCTTGTGGATGGAAAGGCAGGGGAGTGTTGGAGCATAAGGAGGGAGGGACATGAAAGGCATTTAAGCTCTTTCTCTCTCCTCTCTCTGTCGTGTTGCGCATCAAAGTGTGCGTCTGTCTTCAGGAAACGCCAGTGCAGTGGGAGAGGGTGAGGGGGGTGGGCCGGATCGAGCGCAGTGAACTCTCTATTGTTTCTCGTGTGTACGTTAATCCTCAGATGGGCTCCAACACGGACAGCACCTTGCTGACATTTCAATCTATACAGCGGGTGGATGAGAATGATGGGGCAATTGTGTGTGTGTGTTGTGCAAGAGGGTTGGGTGTGTTTAATAGTTTTTTCTTTTTTTTTTTTTACAACTGCATAGAAAGGAATCTCTCTTTTTTATTTAATCCACTGAGGATTTTTAAGATGCTTCTAAATATTCTTAGAGTGTAAACTGCTGAGCGCTTGAGTTGTGTAGAAAGTGTCTGTCTCATTAATGAGGCTTTCTTTGGACGATACTTGGTGGGATTGGTTCATTTTTCCCACGAGGCCTGGGGGAAATTGTTTTGCAGACACGCGTTTCTGGAAGGTCAAAATGACTGCGCTAGATTCTAGAGGCTAAATGTATCATGGAACGCTGTAAAACAGAAATGCCTGGAGGCCGGTTGTACATCATGTCTGCCCTTAGATTATGCTAGTTTGATGGGGACACAGAGGCATTTATACATGAAAAAGGGATGCAGGTCATTTTTTCTGAACTTTTCTAGTTTGTTTTTTTGGCCCCAGAATGCAATTTTATTTCCAATTTTTGCTCTCTAGGTCGAGGTTCAGTGTGCATCTCCAGGTCTAAAGTATATTAGGTCTAAAGTATATTATTATCAGCTAATAACTATTGAATCTCCTTTTTAAAAAATCCTTCTGTGAATGTATTTAGCTGATGAACACTGGACTGAGATAGAGCTCTCTGTCTCCATTCTTCACACATATGCACACACTTTGTGGGAGTTAGAGGCTGCACAGTTGCCCCTATTAAAGAGGGATTAATAGCGTTCTCCTCAGCATAGCTACTAAACCTGGAGGCAAGCACCTTATGGGGTCAGCATCCCAGTGGAGGTGTCTTTCTTTTTTTTGGGGGGGGGGGGGTCATTTAAAACTGACATGGGTGAGATTTCCAGTCGTTCTGAGCCACTCTGCTGTAACTGAAGTTCATAAAATATCTTAGGAATTAGGCTGGGTGGGACGCGCCCATCCCTGGTTTTAAACTATAGATTTATTTAAGTCAAAGATATGGAGCCAGAATTTAACACACAGACTATGTTGAGGGCCAAATATAATTTACATTTTTTGAAGCATAATTTTGACCTGAAAAGTAATTTTTTTTAAACATTCCAGCTACTTTTTTGGCATATACAGTATATATATATATCGGTGTACTCCATCCTGACTCTGCGGTCTCCAGTATGTATTCGGTACAGAATATGTTCCTGTACACGATGCCTGGAACCTGGTTATGTCGTTCTATGTATCTATATTTTATATACAGTAATACCTCGACATAGGAGTATAATCAAAATATGTGTGTGTGTGTGTGTAATAATTTAGGGGATTGATTCAGGATAGATTCATGAGGTGAACTATATTTAATCTTGTGTTCCAACATACTGTGTGCCAAACCATTCGCTGTGTCCACTGAAATTCGATAAGCAGCATAATTGACAGAAAACATTTTCCTGCCTGCTTGAGAATTCCAAATGAGCGGCGGAACAGTGGCCTGCTGCGTCAATAACACGGCGTCTACTGCAGCGGCGGCGTCGGGGACTGGCATCGCGGCGTTGAACAGAAACAAACTGAGCTCTGAGCTCTATTTACCGCGGGGCTGCTTCATTAATGCTGCAGTGCTTGTTGGTCAGCTGACCCGGTCTGCTGTTGGAGTTCTCTGCTCCCCTCCTTTCAGCAGTCGAAAGAAATGTCACCTTACATTTCATATCTAAAAGGCAGTTGAGTCCTGACTGCAGGTTGAGCTGGATGCTCTGCACAGTTTGCCTGTTTTCTACTTTTGCCTTCGGGTTGGACGTTGTTATCATTCATGATTGATTGTTTGTCCGCAAGCCATTTTTAAAAGTTGTACGTAACTTTTGATGAAAGTTTGAGGAACTTCGAATCTTTGGAGGAGAAAGTCGATTACATTTTGAAGAGCTCCAGGTACAAATGTGGATTTAAGGCCACTTCTTCTCCTCTTTATTCAAGAGTATGAAATAGCAGCCTTTTTATTAGTATCATTAAATATCATAATCAATCAAAATAAACATGTGAGGACATGCAAAATCATTATGTCCCGCCAGAATGGTTGGTTTGATCCAGATCAGGATTATGATATGGATTTGTGAGATTTGCATGTTATCATGACAATTCAAATTCTTTCAAATGGATTTCAATATTTGATCTCCAAAGCAGGAGCGGTGTTGTTGAATAGCGTTGAGACAAACATCGCATCACCATACTGACGCGTTCTACTTATTGCTTTAGGGGAGAAAGCAAAACAGAACAGAGAAATTCTTCTTCCTTTTTCTTTTTATTAAACTTTCTGTAGGCGCCAGTCTTTTACACCACCCAGTTCTTCTCCTGTAAGCTACTGCTGATGGGGGCAAAAAAAGCACATCACGCCCTCTAAGCAAGACGGATTCAGCAGAAAAGTCAAACAATATTACACAATTAGCATGTCTGCTCAAGCAAAAGCCCTCAAGGATGCAGTTACTGTCGCTGCTGTATCTGTCAGTGATAGTAAATCCCAAAACAGACCCTCATTTACATAAAAATGTAGCGCATTGTTACTCCAAATTCATGTATAAGTGATGATGAGTCTAAAAATGATCATCCAGGTCCCTGTCAGACGTCAGAAGAAAACACATTAAGGAACACAGAACTCTCTCGGTGCTGTAAGGCAGTACATTATTTATGACAGATCCAACATTGGAAGATTGTCTTCTCCACTTCCACCTTCTTACCTCGCCTCCTTTTCCAGGTAATGATGAGGAAAGAAATGTAATGATTATAAGATGCGGTATTGATCTGCGTATTGAGCGACATCATTGTGATCCATTGGTTCTGACATCTACGCTCCACACCCATTGATTTTTACTCTTGCTGTTAAAGGGGATTTAACCATCTCCAACTCTGCTCCTCTTTCTGTCACGCATACCATCGAGCTGCCTTATGCCAAACAGCTTTTGCTGCAAGTACACACAAGTTGTACTTCACTGACCCACTTTATATGCATCCTTATGCTCAGTGTTCACGCAAGCATTCTGTCTCAGATACGGCAGGAGGTTTCAGTTCTTTATATTCATGCTGCTCCACATCATGCATGGTGCACAGAGAATTTCCCAACCATGTGAATGCAAGAAATCAAGTCAATGTACGCTGCTGCAATTCGACTCTTACATCAGGAAGATGCTCGTTGGAAACTTGAATACTATCTGCAGCCAAATGTCAGCCATATTCCCTTCAGATCGTGTGGAGTGGGTGCCTTCACAGTGAAATGGAGCGGAGCGACTGGTCGTGCTTATTAAAAACGTATCAGGCAGCTGCATCAGTGCAACTTTGCCAGGAACATCTGGGATGATGTGAAACAGTCATTTCCCACAGGAGGAGCAGGTCGGCGTGATTCCATATGTGAGACGGCGGCGAAGCAGATGTGGAATCTGAGGAAGAAATGTGGAGGACACTGCAGGACATCAGGATGGATGTAAACAGGATGTGCTAGAAAATTAAAAGGGCAAATCAGAGCTCAAGACTGAGTGATGGACTTTCATCAAAAACTAGACGTCGTAGTGAGTAGAACCACAGCCAAGCAATCCAAATCTCCTCGCATTCAGTCATGGAAAATATCCAGTCACCAAAAATAATCAGCTCAGTTTATTTATTTAATGAGCTGTTTAAAGGTCTTGTAGGCAAATCAATATTTTGATATATGTTGATCCAACAGCTCTTGACTATAGTATAAGACAGAGAGACAGAGAGGGAGAGAGAATAGGAACAGACAGAAATATAGTGAATCGACAATATAACCAGTATATAGATGAAGCTGCTGAGCAAAGCACTGACAAAGCTGCGATACAAGAAGTACTGAAACTATAAAAATAGATACGCTAATGCCGATATTCGTTTTTATATATTTGCCTTAGATGTACTGGAAATGTATGGATTATTTCCTTAAAATTTGAGAAAATTTCTAAAATGTCCTTTCTTGTGAAGGAACGTTTAGGATCTTGAGCTAAAGTAAAATTTAATGTTTGTGTCTTCTCCCTCCTCAGTTCCACCACACTCTTTCATGATAATTGGGCCAGAACAAGCAGACACGAAACACCTCTGTATACAGAGATCATTTCTTTCTTTTTTTTATGTACATACCTCTGGAAAGATCATGTTACCATCACAGGAGGTGAACTTTGTATTCTGGAGCTCACCCATTATCAGCCTTAAAAGTGATCATTAAATTACATTTTTACAATCTCGTCTAAAATGGACGGGCAATCCATGAAGGGGTTTCATAAAAGGTGAAATGATTGCATTAAAGTCAGTGGGCGGCAAAAGCTTGCCAGATAATTTTTAATACTTTTAAATGGAAAAGTCTTGGTTGAAAATTCCTGCTGACACTGAGGTTTCTGCAAGATGGGAGGAAATGAGTTCTGTGATGAATCTGGACCAGTGTTAATAATCTACGATGTTTCGAGTCAATATTAATCTGCATCTGTGGGAGATGGAAATGACTCATCTTTTGCTAACCTGCAGCTATAACCAGTTCATACAAACCAGGAATCCCATCTGGTGCAGTTGTTGTTCACCTGCTCCAACTCGATGGATCTGCCATTCAGCAGCTGTCTTCTTCAGACGCGTAATTGTGTGAAGCTCCTGAGCTTTATGATCCATATTATAAAGCAAAAGAATAAGAATTTAAAACCCGCCTTACTCAAGTAGAAATCACAACCCAACTGGAATGAATGCTGACATGTCAGCTGGATTTATGAATAGAACCATGTTCGTGATATTATTTCAGGCCTCTGTCTTTTAGTTGTGGAGTTATTCTACCCCTAGTGGCCAAAAGTCAATTTAAATAATAGAATAACAGCTTTATGTTCATATTTTTTATGTATCCACAATATTAGAATATTCTTCCATTTAAAACAAAATATTTAGCTGTTTTTGTGTTCACTATAATCTTGAAAAACTGAATATCAGCAATAGTCCATCAGCTCTCCTGATGTTGTCACATGTGATACTTAACTAATTGAAAATATCCTAAGTAGATGAAAGCAAATGTCTTTCAAATAAACGTTCCTTCATTAATGCTAATTTATTCTCTGAGGGTGCAATTTTCATGGTTTCAGCAAAGTTTAAACTTCAGATTTGTCGACTTCAGGTTGCGTGCATGATTGTATTTTTAATTCATGAGAAGACATTTCAAAATTCAGGCTAATAAAGCCCCCCATGCCTCTGCCTTCCTTTTTTTTGGCTGCCTAGCTCCAACCTTTGCTAATGTTAGTCACCAAAGTCCAGCACATGAATCCTCCTTCCAGGGGGTGAAATTAAATAATTGGTCTGAAGACATGTGTGTGTGTCTGGGTGTGCTCTTTAAAAGGTAAAATACGTGAGAGGCTTTTTGATCTCAATCAATATTTTCTAAATAATACAACAGTTAAGGGAAGAGAATTTGCTTATGCTGATCTGTGCAGTTTAAAAGCAGCTCAGAGCAGCTTCAGCGATAGCACGGCGCAGTGAATATTAAGGACGCATGTCTCTCATCTCAAGTGCACCACATCAAATGCATGCAACTACTTTCACCATTTATTTATTTATTTATTTAAAAAGGATCCCCATTAGTTGACACCGTGGTATCAGCTAGTCTTCCTGGGGTCCGGGATTACACGCATCATAACTCAAAGCATGAAAGCACTATATGTACATATACACAATACATATACACACTAGATATCCACACTACATATCCATACAGAACATTATATCAATATACCTGAACAGACTTTACATTCATGTAATCATTGTCAAAACATCTCTCAAGAGAGCATCCAGAAAACAGGACAAACATTTAATTGATCATTACAGGACCATTGATCAGCTGTAAGTAATGCCTTCTTAAATTGTATTTGAATGAGGTTTTGTTGCTGGAGTGACGGATGTGCAGAGGGCAGCTATTCCAGTGAGTGATAGCACAATAGATAACTGTCTTTTTTAGGGCATTTGATTTTGGGTGAGGTAACATGAGTTGGCCTTCACCTGCTGTTCTAGTTATAGTTCTGGACGTATAGCTTTACATTCACATCAGGGGTTCGGGTACGTTTAGCCGGAGCCACAGGAAGGAGTGCAGCCTGCCGCCGGCTCCTTGACTTTCCTCTCAGAACGTACTGTGCAGGCGTTTCCTCAACGGGTGCAGCACGGAGCTGGCAAATAACAGCCGTCATGTAATTACCCTCGCCGAAGAGGAGGCGAGGGTATTGCAATTGGGTGCGTTTGTTTGTCTGTCCGAGCGCATAAGTCAAAAACTAGTAACCCAATCAACTTGAAAATTGTACACAAGCAAGGTTCTGTCCGTGGCTCGGTCCTCCCCGAGAATGGCGTTGATCCGGATCTGGATCCAGATTCTAGAATTATTTTTACATCTGGAATTGTGCCTGTGCTGTAAACTGCCACTTTAAGAGGGAGGGACACGAATGGCATGATGGGAAAAAGAGTCCAGAAGATGGCTTGTAGTACATTCCGGAGCAGCAAGCTAGAGCAGGTTTGACCCCTCTGATCCGGAAACCCTGTTTACTGTCTCACAAGATTGAATAGTCTTTTGGAGGCGAGGGTCTGCAATCTCTGATTGTTGTTTTCTAGTTACCACTTAGGATATTTCTGTCACTCTTGTGTTCAACTTGAGGTGTATTTTGTGAGGTTTTGTCACTCATTGATCTTTTGCTGTCAAGCCTCTGGAATCTGGGCGAGCAGATCTGTGGTTGACAAAGATGGTGACAACTTGTCGGAGTCGCTGTCATTTATGACCATTTGAAGGATGGAAATATGTTTGAGACAAAGCAGCATATGCTCTCCTGAGGTTTAGCTTCAGTATCAGCATCCAGATAATCAAGGTGTAATCCACTGACCAGTCCAGCTTCCTTTCCCGCCTGCAGAATGTTACAAGTTCATTAATTTGCCAACCGCTTATTCCGTCATCGGGTCGCGGGCCAAGCTGGAGCCAATCTCAGCAGTCAATGGGCGAGAGGCGGGGTACACCCTGGACAAGCCGCCAGTCCATCGCAGGGCAACACAGAGACATACAACCAGCCACACACACTCACACCTACGGACAATTTAGTGTAACCAATCAGCCTACGCTGCATGTTTTTGGTGGTGGGAGGAAGCCGGAGAACCCGGAAGGAGAACCCACGCAGGGGAGAACATGCAAACTCCTCACAGAATGGCCACAAGTCGGAGATGAACATGCAACCATCTCGCTTTGAGGCAACAGTGGTTACCACTGCGCCACCGGGCCGCCCATGTTACGAGTTAATCTTATTTTTTGCAAATAAATTAATATTTGTTTTTATACACAGTTGATTTTCTCAGAGAAAGAGTCAGAGATAAGAAATATTTTGCAGTAAAGCTTGAACCACATCAGAAAGCAGCAGTGAGGAAATAACAACAGACATTGATTCAAGCGAAATAGTCTGGTATTGGTTTGTGACAGCTAAATTGATTTTTGTGTGAAGGATGTAAACGTAGCTGTCAGTTCTGATTAATTCTGATTAAAAATAGTAATTACATAGTTAATCAGCATAATAAATAAACTGTGATCCCATCACCACAGATGACACGAAGACCAATTTTCTATGTTAATATAAATAATGCAGTTATATTTTTTCTCTCATCAAAGAATAAAATTACATATTTCTGACATTTTAATCGACTTTACTATCACTAAAAATTATCATTTTAATTCGTTCTTTTTTACAGCCTTAACTCCAACATGTTTCACCCAATAATCTATTCAAGATTTTCTTCAGAGGAAATGACATCTCTCCAAGTAAAGGCTTTTATTTGTGTTTGATTCCTGCATTGCAGCTCAGATGCTCCAAACCTTTATGCACATCATGGAAAATCAAATCAACAAAGTTCTCAGATTTGTTGATTTAATGTTGGGAAATTTCAGAATAATGATGTGTCTGCACGTGCATGTTAATTATATCTCTGTCTGCTGAGATGGCATTTAAGACATTATGATGCACAGGTAGCAGCGGGCGTGTCTCTCCTTCTTCCTTATATCAGAAGTTGTTCCAAATTGGCAGCGTCTCTCTCACCCTGGCATCTCCACTCATCCTTCAGTTAGCCGCGATTTGCCAGATCCTCAGAATAACTTGAACATGTTTGAACCTTTTCCTTCACAGCAACGCAAAATTAGCAAGTCAAGGCCACATAAAAAAACAAAGGCATCAATTTGTAATGAAGCTACACATCACATTTAACATATGGTTCAATTAGAGGCTTCATAGAGATTATTGAGATTATATTACCCCGTTGCCTTCATTAGCTAAGCTGCTGGGGGGATTTGCTCCGATTGGCTGGGAGAGATCCAAACATGGAGACACTGCAGGATAAGACATGCATTATTTGGCCTTGCATGCAATTGTGAAAATGTGTGAAATATTAATGTAAATAGGCCTGTGGGTGTACATATGTGTACATCTGTAAGGAGCAGCAGGAGGAGTAGAGGCTCATGAATATTCCTGCAGATAAAAGTGAAGGTTCGTGTGCTGTCGCTGTGCATGTGTGGATGCATGGCTGAATTCAGCATGGTGGACGGACAGGTCAAGGATCTCCTGTTACAGCAGCAGGTGAGACGCATGTGCTCAGGGATCTGAGATGACGGGACTTGAAGTTCGCTTCTCTTCGTGGTGACATAACATGAGAGACGGGCAACAATTATTGGAGTGGTCTTTAAGGAATTAGAACCAAGTAGTATTGGAGTACAGTATTTGATTTATTTTGTACCCATTTACAGCCTTATTCATTCTCATGTGTGACTAGCTGATGCATCATTTGATTTACTATATGAATGTATGTTCAATTTACAAAGCATAATAATAAGAAGTATTATACTAAAACATTACAATATTCATGTTAGCCCTGAATCCAGTTTTTTAGGGATTATGTTAAAATGCATAATTATAATGTAATAATGGTATTAATTAAAAATAAATCACTGACTTTTGCTAAAGCTCCTGCAGACTATTAAATATGACTTATTAATGTAAGTGAGGTAAGAAATAATAAGGACAATATAACATCACATGGATTTTAAGGCTCTGATGAGGCCCGAATTTAACATATTTATGTGAAGCAATGAAAAAATTTGAATGATTAATTAAATATGATCTGTACTTAATTAATCTAATTAATCTCTTTTTTTAATCTCACAGAAAAATTGCTTTTTAAATCCCTCAACGTGAGGTATTTTTATTTAAATTCATTACGGTATTATGAGTGAGGGAAGGATGGAGCGGGAGATCGACAGGCGGATCAATTGTCTAAATGTTCAGAGGCTAGTCTTTTCACCCTTAAAGGGAGAAAGAGAAATTATATTACTTTACTATTAATACATATGCTTTCCTAATTTTTCAATGTATTGATTATTTATGGTTTGCATGTCTTATTGTAACATTTAATTAAGAATACAAAGGTTTCAAGCATAGATGTGAGACTCATTCAGGTAGACATGTCCAGGTCCAAGTCCAAGTCCAAGTCCAGCACACCACAATATGCGGGAGAGACAAAAACATGTCTCATTTCCCCGAATCACCCCCCGTCTGTCCGCAGCTAACCAAACCTCCTAACACGAACCTACTAAATTTTTAACCATCTAAATCATTTGGAGCAAAAAAAAAAAAAAATCAGCAGTGCCTGTTGGTCCTTGTACCAAGGCGGGAGCATCCTGGGCCAGCTGCTCCCTCTATTGGACCTAAACATGCCGTAGTGCATTTGACACTCGTAGCAGCATTGCATGACATATCGGAGGAATAATGTAGAATTCTGTGGGAGTGCTGTGAAATGACTAGAGGTACAGGTGCGGCTGGATGGGCGATTGCAAAGTGTGATCACACAAAAAAAAATCCATCCTATCCCGGGGGTCATCTCTAAATCACCATTTAATGTTGGCCGTCAGGGACGAGACGGCATCGATATCCGCGGCAGCTGAAGTGGAATTTCTTCATTGTCTCGGTCAAAGAGGCTCCTCTCGCTGAGAAAATGATTTATTGGACATGGGAAGTCGGCACAGATCAAAGGTGACAGAGGAGCTTTCAGGGAGCAGGCTGGGGCCTGTCCAATCATCGGCACCGGCGGGGGTAGGGGGTGCGTGACACCCCTGTCGCTGCTTTTTAATTGGCCACAGACACACACAGAGCGAGGGAGAGCGAGAGCGGTGGAGGACGGGGAGCGGTGAAGGTGGCCTGCAGGTCACCAAAGAGCTCTGGACAGAGCCCATTACTCAGGGAGAAGACTGGAGGGGTCAGCACTGCAGAGACTTTCCACTGAGGTGCATGAAGATTACTCCCTCATCCTGAGGAAGAGCTGAAGGTTGTAGCAGAGGAAGACGAGGCGAGACAATTTAAAGTTTTGAAAAAAAAACAGCAACCAAAAAAACGTGGTATTGATTTTTTATAAGAGAGAAGATTTGCTCCCGAGATAGGGAGCAATATGATATTAAACCCCGTTGCATGCCCAGAATGAGAAGATGAAGCCGGCGAATCAGCCACCCTTCCCCTCTATTTTAATAACTGCAGGCCTGAAGTGCAGCACCAGAGAATTACAGCTTGTGAGATAATTGGAAAAAACATCAGCATGCGAATGCTTGTTTGGCAGAGGGGCGCGCATTATTCATGAGAGGTTGTCCAAGCATTGTTGCAAAGATGAATGAGGTTATAAAAATAAAAGCCCATCTCTGAACAAACGGCCGTCAAAACAAAGGATGAAAACGTAGTAAAACTGATGAGCAGGAACTTCTCATATATTCTGAATCAGTTTGAAATTACTCACTAAAATCTGTTTACGGCATCTGGGTTTTTCATCAGTTAAAATATTTGAATGAACTTTATTACAAATAACGTTTATTACGCTGGTAGATGGATTTATTTGTGTTATTAATGTGTAAGGAACCTGAACAGTTTTTAACAAGCGCAGATGTAAACGTAACCGTATTTTTATTAATATTATGATTATTTTTCATTGAGGTGTTGGCTCCTCTTCTTCCTCCTCAGTTGGACTTTTCCCTTTGGTAAAGAAGTTCTCCAAAGATGTTTTTCTTTACACATTTTCGCTAGTTTTCGAGTAACGTATCACGTGACCAAGAAGATGCACAGGCGATTGTTACGTTGGAGAACATCCGGTCGGTTTTTCAAAATAAAACACCTGTCAGACTCCAATAATCAATACTATAGAAATTATCTGTGCAGCTCTGTGACAAATGTCTCACGGACCGGTACCGGTTGTAAGTAAGTCGCGAAGGTCGTAACTCGGATAGTACCCGTGGCACTGAGCATAGTGCGCCATAGACATGCCATCCTTGCTGCTTTTATGAACCGAGTCGTCTGAACTCAGACTGCAAAGAGGAGCAGCACAGCAGTCGGAAAAATGTAGATTAATGGCTTATGCTTAATGAAAATCTCCAGAAGCTAATGGTTGGAAAATTGAAATGTTCCATATAGATACGATTTTCCACCTTCAAAGTACACTGATGGGTAAGAGCATCTCGCGACGTGTTCTCGGTGGAGTGTAATTGAAAAGAGGGAGTTAATAAACATTAATGCACAACTCAGTGAGTCATCCAGTCCTGCACTCGCAGGCCTTATTATTTATAAATGAAGGCATAAAGAAATACAATAATCCCTGATAATACTTGATAAACATCTGAGGTAGTACTTCTGGCCTTACTGAGTTATAAACTCCTTTTGGTTTGATATTTATTAATTTGGCAGATGCTAAAGTCAAAACCATCATTAATTTGTATAATTTGAAAATAGATCTGCTGATTTGCTTTACAGCAGTAAACAGTAAACAAGCAGATCTCTGTATGTTGGGACAACGCATCATTTCCTGGCCGAGTGAAAAAGCAGTTTCAACATTTTGGATCCCTCATGTTAAGTAATTTAGAAAAGAAAAACAGGTGACGGTTGAGATAGAACATTTTCATGACCCCATTTGGCAAGTAAATCCAGACATGCGAAGAAAGCATTTCTTTTTTCAAGCATAATGACACCAAAAAGAAGGAGCTTTTTGATTTTTGCAAAGAGGACCTGGCACTGAAATGACTGTTAATGGAGCTGGGACATAGTGAAGCAGCTGGAACCTCTCCACAAACCCCCACAAGGCTCTTAAACTTTAGACCTGAAGCCAAAGCATCTGAAGAATCCTAATGAGCACCAGCATGAATGTCACGACTCACCTTCTCCTTCACACACACCTTTTATTCCCAAAGAGGAATAAAGACAGAAAGAGGCTCCTGTAGAAATGTTCCATTGCTGAGACACGCTTTCAGTCGCCTCCGTTATGGCTCGCGCACTTTGCCATTCATCTTTTAGTGATAATGACGCCGAGGCACGATTCATCTGACAGTGATGTACTGATCCATTAAAGCGCAACACAGCAACACAACATTACACTCGCAAGCCGACATAGAGTTCCTGCGAAACATTGTGTAGAGACAGAAGACGCTGTGAAGCTGAGCTCAGCTGGCTTTTGACGTCTGAGGTGGTAATAAGAATTGGAGCCGCATCTTCTGACACACTCCACATCACTCCATACCACAGACCGTGTCCCCTCATTGGCTCCCTGTTCTTCAAGATGGATGTTTATCATTATGTGTCCTCCCCCCGGCGGCTGGCTGAGGTCCAGTGACCTTTCTAGGGCCATTGTCATCAGGGATTACCGATTGATCAACTGTAGGTAGCTTGTTGGTTAATGTGTGGATGTCTGTGTGTGTCCTCTGCTGGACTTGGACACTGCTACCAACAAAGTTGGGGCGAACGAGTAATCATGTGTGTGCGGCGTGCATCACCTTGATCGAAGTGATGAGCCTATCAAACTCGTGTGTGTGTCCTTCACCTCCGTCAGCGGGGGGGGTGGGGGGGGGGGGGGGGGGGGGGGTGGACAAGTGCAGCGCCTCACGGAGCGCATTAAAGTTGACGAGGTGATTTAAAGCATGCAATATGTCCAGTGGACTGAACAATGGCACCCAGAGGACACAAATACACACCCCTCCACACACACACACACACAAACGGACGAGGACAGTGAACTCTGATTGATGGGAAATGTATGTCCCGCCTCTGATTCATGTCCCGCGTGAGGGTGATGCTCTTTCCTTTGACCCGAGCTGTCATTTGATCTCTCAGGGGTCAGTTGCCTTTGTCTCTGCTCTCAGAGCAGCACTATCCTTTCTATTGCGTTTCAACCCCTGCTTGTAAGCATACCTGTCCGACAGGTAGTGACGTATTTAACATTTATACGTTGCTGCTAACTGAAGGACAGCAGCAAGAGCACATGGCCACATCCAGTTAATGCTGTGACTCGCTGTGAGCTATAATCTGGTGAATTAGAAACGTGATAACTGACTTTTCTCTGCTGAAGACAGTTTACTTAATGTAACACAATGCCCTAGTTCATTCTCACATAAAATATGGGAAATAGAACAAAGGATTCATTGACGAATTCAGAAGCATATATGAGATAGAAACACACAAAGTGTGTTGCAGGATTAGATCAATGCACCGAGTGCTAAAGGGCTGAATAAAAACGGTGAAATAAAGTATTAAAATCCACAGAGGGTTGAAAGCGAGGGACTTTTTATACTTGTCTTATTAAACTGGTGAATTGCTTCTTTTCGATTTTCAGTAAAGTAAAAAAAGAAAAATGCTCAGAATTTCATATTCTTCACAAAATAAAACATATAAAACAAAAAAGGAGGCAGTGAAGGAATATTTATTCCCCGAGGCAGCGTGAAATGTTTGAGGCTGTGAAACGGCTGCCCCGCGATGGCAATATGACGATCTCTGCAACATTCAGGTAAAATATGGCAGAAAAGAGTCATGTGACGTCAACACACACTCACCCGTCACACCTGTCAGAATAAATGTCACAGTGTGTACTCCAAGAATATGTGCCAGGCGTAACGTGTGGTCATTGATGTCATTGAGAAAACACTAGGAAAACACATTATCACCCACAGCTGTGCACATTACAGGCTCCACAACACGCTGCCTGTCATGATGAAGGGCCCGCTGACGTCCTCCGGTCTGCAGGCCTTGGCATGACCAGAAGAGTTATGCTAGCGCTAAATATTCATCGCCCACCTGAATCACCTCAACAGGCCGCCCACATGAGAATTGAGAAGAATGGGCGGGGGGTGAAAGACAAAATAATACGGAGGTTTTTATGCAGTAAGTCTTAGAAAAAGAACCTGGGCACGGTCACAACTTAAAACATTGTTTCTTCTTCAAAGGTTTTTTGATATTTCCTTGATACTTGAGTGCAAAATACCTGAAACATGTACCGTATTTTTTGGATTATACGTCGCTCCGGATTGTAGGTCGCACCAGCCAAAAAATGCATAATTAAGAAGAAAAAAACATATATAGGTCGCACTGGAGGATAAGTCGCATTTTTGGGGAAAATTTATTTGATAAAATCCAACACCAAACAACATATAGCACAAAGAACATGCTAACACGTTTACCAAAATATCAGGTTTTACTCCGAATCACGAAATCCAAGGAAATCTTCATCCTCGGTGTCACTTTTGAACAACTCCCCCAACTCGGCAGGTAGACAAGACGCCGCTTCCTCTTCTACGTCGCTTACATCAGACTCATCGTCAGTTGCAGTTCCAATTATTCCAGCCTTTCTGAATCCCGACAGGATGGTTGCGGTTGTCACTGAAGCCCATGCTTTGTCGATCCATTCAATGACTTCCAGGAAAGTTGCATGGCGCATTCTCCCGGTTGCCGTGAAGCTGTGCTCTCCATCCGTCATCCACTGCTCCCACAGGTTACGCAAAACTGACTTAAAGCTCCTATTCACGGAGATATCAAGTGGCTGGAGTATTTTGGTTAAGCCTCCAGGGATGATGGCAGGTATGGAGTTGAAAACTTTTAATTTATTTTTTAACTGTGGTGTGATGTGCGCTCTCATGCTATCCATCACAAGCAGAGCTTTGCGTGCTCTAAAGAAGCCATCCGGTCGCTTATTGTAGCACTTTGTAAGCCACAAGTTCATCATTTCTTGATCAATCCACCCTTTCTCGTTCACGGCGACTGCAACTGAGGAGGATTGGATTTTTGGCATGGTTTTTCGTTTGAAAATGACCATCGGTGGCAGTTTTGATCCGTCTCCACAACATGCCAGCACCACTGTGAAGTGTGATCTCTCATGACCAGTTGTAACGATATTCACACTTTTTTGCCCTTTCTCTGCAACACTTCGGCCCATGGGGATGTCAAAAGTGAGGGGGACCTCGTCCATGTTAATAATATGATCCGGTGTCACGTTGTGATCACTTACATGCTTTTCAATGAACGCGCGGAAACTGTCAACCTTGGCTTGGAAGTCCGCTGGCAGTTTTTGGGACAGTGTCGTCCTTGCTCTGATAGAGAGGCGTTTGCGTTGCATGAAGCGGTAACACCAAGAAGGTCCTCCCGCAAAGCCGTTTATATTCACCTCCCTGGCAACCACCTGGGCATGGAGACGCAACTGCACCGTTGACAAACCTCTCCCAGCAGCACGTTGTTCAAGCACCCATGCGTGAACTCGTTCCTCCAACTGCGGCCACCTAGCTTGTTGCCCACGATTAGCTTTCTTTGTTTTCTTCATTTCAGTAAGCGTAACCTCCGCTTTTCGCCAGTCCCTTACAAGTTTTTCGCTCACTCCAAACTTTCTTTCTGCTGCTCGATTGCCGTTTTCGGCTCCATATTTCACTATCTGAAGCTTGTAAGCCGCGGAATATGACTTTCTTTTCGGCACCATTTTCATTCAGCCCTTCTAAATTGTGTTTTTAGATAACAGGTGTGACAGATAACTCTGAACCTCCAGAAACCGCGACAGATTCTGACGGGTCACAGAGTTCCCTGTAACACCTGTTATAGAAATGTGTAGGCTACTGTCTCTGCGCTCACAGATTTTGTAAAAAAAAGCATATATAAGTCGCTCCGATTTATAAGTCGCACCCCCGACCAAACTATGAAAAAAACCGCGACTTATAATCCGGAAAATACGGTACTTTAAATGTACAACGTGTAAAATAATGAACATAATTCAGACATTAATTCAATCCAGACTTTAGAAACGTATTTCAATAAATACAGTGAATGAATGAATGAATGAGACTGTGAAAGTGTATTGATGCTCAGTGAAAGCCTCAAGGTTATCGAGGACAGTGACAACCAGGTTGGAGACTTGGTGACTCATTTAGCACAGTAGTAGCACCAGCTTTGATGTTCAGACAAAGTCAAATGAAATAAACAGAACGGACATAAAAAACCCAAAATGTGTATCTACCTCAAAGTATACACGTTGTACTCTAATGTGTTCTTTTTGTGTACATGTCGTGTTACTTGAAGGGATTATGTAAATTAATATCCATTATATTTAAGTTTTATATCCCGAGGTTAGTTGACTCAACTCGACTGATGCGTGTTTTAAAATCTAACTTGCTCTGGTTGAAGTACTTTAGCTTTAACATCCAAGCAATAAAAGCCTTCGGGCTTTAATCGCTCTCTATCAGGAGCACGTGCCACAAATCTTTCCAACAGCGCCACAGCTCTGAGATAAGGAGGATGAACTGCCCCAGAGAAATTGCAGGAAAAAAGCTATATGTTGTCCCGACTCCCGACAAATTCAAACTGTCGAGTATAACTTTTTAAGCTTATAAAATACTGCCTCCTGATGTATTAATGTCACACATTTACATTCTGTAAAGTGCAATGGGATCAGGGAGAAATAAAAATACTAAACTTTATGGAAATTAATATTGTAGTTAATGTTTAGTAGTGTAGAAGGGAGGCTGCGGCTGAAGAGGCGGGCCTGTTGCGGCAGATTATGTTCGATGCCCCAGCCCCTACAGTCTCTCACAAGACCCAGTGTTGCTCCTTCTTTCCATCTGTTATATTTTTAGTCAAAACATAATGCAGATTCAGTTAAAGGAAGAACACTGCAAAATGCTGCAAAAGCAACAAGCTGAACAATCAGAGATTTCAGACTCTCGCAATGTTAAAGAATCCTTTAAAAAATTCTAGAATCTGGATCCAGATCCGGTTCAACGCCATTCTCGGGGAGGACTGAGCCACGGACAGAACCTTGCTTGGGTAAAAATTTCAAGTCGATTGGGTTACTAGTTTTTGAGTTATGCGCGTGGACAGACAGACAGACAAACAGACCCAATTGCAATACCCTTGCCTCCCCTTCGGCGAGGGTAAATATAATAATATTATTACACATATATATTATTATATACTATTGCCATATATATATATTGTAATTATTATAATTATGTAGTGTGACTCTAAAATACAGTAAATAAGAAACTGTAAAAAATACAACACAGGTGAATCTACTGCTTTAATATTATGCATTCACAGTTTAATGTTTTACAGTGTACACATTTCTGTTACACATGCCGACAGAGTTTCCTCGGAATCCGTTTATTACTTTTTGCATATGAAATCTGCCATTATTGTGATGTTGAGAAAAGTTCTTATCCGGATCGGCCCCAGAATTTAAGAGGTTGTGAAAATGCCTTCCTCCGACAGTATTCTCGTAAAATAACTGGATTCATCAGATTTAGAGTTCGAATCTGCATTCTCTCCTGTTCGGTGCAACTTGAGTGAACTTTGTTTCATTTATAAATATATAAATTAATAAAAATGCTAAAAATGCAGAGGAAAATAGTTTAATGTCTTTATCCTTCCGTCTCAGGAATCAGCCCAGGTCCCACCATCCCCTTCTCTTTATTCTTCCTCTCTCCATCTCCCAGTCACTTCCACCCTTCTTGCTGCTCTTTCTCTCCACCTCTCACCTTTCTCCCTCCCTCCCTCGCTCCGTGATGCTTCATGCATACGTGAGAGTGTTTTGACGTCTTTGCATTCAGCCAACCACACTGTCAACTTTGGCTTTCGGTCCTGTCCATCTCTTCCTGCCACCACACCCATGCATTAAATATGAAGCCCAGTGAGACGGAAGACTCAGAGAAAACTACGCTGCTATTTGAGCTCTCTTAAGGCTCTCAGCTTAAGGTTTGAGCTCCGTCCTCGGTCTACGTAAATCGGACCAGTTGGAGAAGTGGTTCCGGAGGAGCTTTTAATGTTTCCCTGATGTAAAAGTACCATGAGAGCATTTTAATATTGTATTAAAGCATGCCTACTCTGGCACACAGAGGCAGCATCCACACACAAATACACGCACAGACACGGTAATGAGCTTATTATGATGTTCTTGAAAAATGGAGTGTAGGCTATAAAATAAAAAACTATATAAATAAATCAAAGCGGATACTCCCACTGGAATAAAGCTCATGTTGCAATGATGACACACTTTTCAGGCTGAAGGAGCACACTGAGCATCTTTTTACTTTCATGCTGTTTTTCCCCCCCACAGGGAAAAGAGAGGGCGGGGAGCTAAGGCTTCATTTTCTTGACACGTTCCAAAAACATAGCTCTGTTTTTCCCCCTCCTCTTCTCTTTCCACACTTGGATGATGCTAACAGAGAGGCAGCTGGAATGGCATCTTGCTTGAGAATTGTGCTATCAAGATACTTTCTGATGTATTTGCTATCACCAACTCATAGTTTTTGACAACTCTGTACGTCTCCCCCATATTGTGCCATTATCTGTACATTTTTATCGTGCAGCGTTTTTCTTGTGTAATCTCTCCCATCATGAGCTATTCATGTACACATCTGGTGGTAATTTGGAGACTCATTGGATAATTACTCTGCAGGGTGGTTTGGTCTCAAGGTCATGAAGTGATAGCAGCAGGAAACATCTGCGTGTGTGTGTGTGTGTAGGGGTGGAAATGTATTTACAGTACAAGATGTGTGTAGTATCACGAGCTTTACATGACTGAGAGGTGTCGTCCTAACTACAGCAGATGCAGCAGTTATTTCACTGCTTAATGGTGCTGATGCTGCACATTACCTCAAGAGCGTACATCAGTCCTTGATTGAGAATATCAGGCTGTACCTGTACCTGTACCTGTGCCTGTGCCTGTACCTGTGCCTGTACCTGTACCTGTACCTGAACCTGAACCTGTGATTGAGAGTTTGATGTGGCACGCTTTGGATGGAGTTGATGGATGCTGAATTGAAGGGTGACAGCTTATCATTGTGTCAGTAATGATTTGGTCCCAAATAAATAACGAGTTGCGATCTATGTGGTATGTGTGTGAAGTTAAAAGCATCATAAATAATCAATAATACATTGATTAATTATCCTATTAGTAATTGATGAAGCAGAGACATGGAGATGGATTTACTTTCTCTTTGAGAGACTTCATGCTGGTCAACAAATCATTATTAACTCCTGTAAATACACAGTTTGTGTACATGATAACCTACCTGTCTTTGTCTTCACGTCTAAACTGACCCCCCCAAAAATACAAACCTTGACTTAACAGTTGTTATGCAGCTGCCTGATATTTTATTTCATCAGGAAAAAAAGAGTAAAATGACAACTATAGCTTTGGGCTTGACTGGAACGACTCCACGGCCCCACCCTCAGATGGAAATATTGTAAATAAGACATTAAAAGCAGACTGTCATCTTCAACACAATCTTGTGTAGTGTCTTCATGGTCAGATAACGCAGCTTTGAAGAAACTCAGAGTTGTCTTTTTATGCGGCATTCTGCGTGTGAGTAAAAAAGTCAAATGTGCTTCATTGTTGTATCTCGAAGAACTCAGAGCCATTCCAGCTCACAGCAAGACAGATGCAAACAGGATTTATATTATCTTTCTCCCAGGGTGTCTGGTCCACTTAGAGATGTCTAGTGAGCGAGATCAATCAGGCGCTTTAAGGAGTTCAAATATTTGACAATTTAGTCAAACATTCTGTTCGGGTCCATCACAGGAATGTCTCTATGAAGGGCTTCGTCTTCCTCTGTCCTCGTCATCGCAGTTAGACAGTAGAACACAGCAGTACTACTGCAGTGTTGCGGTTGCTGTGCCATGTACCAGCCGCTTTCTGAAAAAACGACCTAATTATGATTACTACTTATGGTCATGTAATTGAAAAATAAAATGTAATACTTTCTATGAAATTGCAAGAAGGCGTATGTAGATTTCATTATCGTGGCAAGTACAAAGTGCAATGCAAAAATCCTCTCACTGCTATAACTGCGCTTTAATTAGTGTCACCGTAATCAAACGTTTATTTAGCGAGCGGCTTGCAAGTTGAGTCAACGGCACAGTTAGGGGAGGACTCGTCAATAAAAGAGTTTAGAGCTCTAAATATTCGATTGTATCTTTTAATTTCTCATTAAAAAGGTTGAACATTTAAGCCTTTCCTCACTAGATGACTTACACTGATTGAAATGAGCAGGATTTAAAAGATAATCCACAGTGTTAAAAGGAGTTTAGCTTTTTTAGTGTGAGTGAATAAAGCCAGGACAAACAGACAAACAGATTTATGCATAATAAAGACTTGCCTTCCTCTTCCTCTGTTTTTTAGTGTGGATATCATCATTCTCCAATACTCTGGTTCAATCTTCTTGGAAATAATTCATTATTTTTTGCTTGCCTCGTTGCAGCACCTGTATTACACCTGTATTACATCATCGGCAGCCACTGGGGGAATGTCCAGTGCGTCTAATGCGTGCTCTCACTTGGCAGTTCAGTATATTATATGGTTGTAATAATGCCACTTACCCTCCAGCTGACATGCCTTGAGTCTTACACTTCTCGTCGACACATTCATTATCGCCTCTTGTCTTTTTCTTCCCTCTCCTTTTACGCTGCTCCCTACGTCTTATTCTCCTTCTCTTCCTCTTCTTCCATTCTGTGGCCCCATCCATCATCTTCATACTTGTTCTCCCATCTTCTTCCCTTCTTATCTCGCTCCCTCTCGCCCAGCTCCTCTCCGTCTCTTTCAGCAAGGCTTCACTGTGGCCCCTGAGCCCTTCATTACCTTGTCACCGCAGAGTGGCCGATCCTTCCGGCTCAGCGCCGCGACGGGATTAGTGTTATCTCCATCTCTGTCACATACTTATCTATTTTCTAGACTCTTGAAATAAAGCTCAGCCAGATGTGTGATGTTTCAATTTAGTATCAGCTGCCCAGCTTCAGTCTGAGGGAAACGCAGACGTCACTTCCTGTTGATTAGCTTGATTAAAGTACCTTTATGACTGGGATTTTTGGTGAGTGAATTGTATATGCCTCCATTATAAGTAAATGGGAAAATCCAGATTTTTTTTGTATTGCGACAGTATCCGCAATCCGGATTCGGTCCAATTGAATTTTGGTGGAATAATAGAAGTACCCACCCTACATGACTGTGTCAAATTCCATAAAATTTGGTCAATAATCAACCGAGATATTGAGAAACAAATTTTGAAGTTGCATTGACAGCAATGTTAATGAATATTTCAAAGTGATCCATAATCCAGGATCTCTACTGGATCATCAGCAAAATTTAATCACCTGTTCCTGATAACATCCCCAATACTTCCTGATAATATAATCAAAATTCTTCAATAACCTTTGAAGTTATGTTGCAGACAGACAGACCAACGCCGGTGATGACATAACCCCCCGCCTCGGCGGCGGTAAAAAAATGTTTTTTCAGTATTCTAGCAAATATAATAAAGAATTTTTTAAACTTTTGCTCGGATTATTAATATTCTTAAGTAATGAATTCATCACATTCTTATATAGATTATCCCTATTTTTGAATTGGACCGGTCCATCAAAATGTCTCTAGTAATGTTATTGATGTTACAATTTGTCTGAAGGTGTGTTTATTTGCACCTAACAAATGTAAGTAACAGCTTTTAAACATAAAATGTATTGATTAGATCAGTTTGAAGTTTAACACCCCGACGTTGGCCTGTTCCGTCCTGTCATTCATGTCTGTGCGTCGCTTGCATGCGATGCTGTTCCACCACCTCTTTGTGATTAAAACATTCCAGCATTGATTTTGCGTTTTGCTCTAAATGGCATTCGGGCCACTGGCAGTGACGGTCCAGTTGCAGCGCTTGGCGGGTCCGAGCCGAGCGGATCCATAGTTACAGCAGTCAGTCGTGGTGCATGCAGCAGAGAGGCTGTTGTGTACCCTTTAAAATCTGTGAGGAGAAGCAGGTAGTTTGTGTTTGTCCTGTGAGACTTAGCTGCCGAGCATCGTTGCGTTTGTGTGTGACTGACCTGTGAGAATCAGGCAGTCACATTGACTGACTGACATTGGCAAAATCTTTTTTTTGTACCGGTAATTGATTCTCAATTTATGTCACTCATCAAGCAATAAAAATAATAATAAAAAAATCAGTGTAGCTTTTCAAATATGTGGTTCTTTTAACAGTTTCCTGTTTAATGCATTTGGCATTTTCAACACGCCGGAGACATCCCATTGATCTTTCCTGGGCATTCTTTCATATATAAATACAAATATTGGGGTGACCTGCGCACCGCAATCAGAGCACAATATGTTGTATGCTACAGAAGTCCCATTAAAATGATCAAAGTATTTTTAATATACTGTACATTAATAATTGTACATATTAAATGCAGTGGCAAGTATTTAGTATAATGTTAATAATTGTAAACGTAGAGGACATACAGTGCGATGAAGGATGAAAGGAAAACTGGCCGATGGCTGCAGCCAATTTGCACATCAGAAAGTTTCAAGTCTGTCACATGTATCCGCGGCTTTAGACTCTCCATCATCCATCGTCGTCATTTATGGCTGTTATATCCTAACAGTATGCAGCTTGGTTTATACACAGTATAAAGATCGGGGTTGCAGGAAGAGAAGACAATAAGCCTGTGAAGACAAAGACAAGAGGAGGTGACAGCAAGGTAACACATGGTTTTACTCCAGCGTCTGTGGATGCGCAACAACTGGCTCAAACAAAGCAGGGGAGATGCTCATTGCTTTATTTTGTGTGCTCCTGGTTTTCTCCTCTGGCTGACAACATGACTCATCGTGTCCTTGGCCTGCTTTACCTACAGGCACACATCTGCTGGGCCAGGATTAAGCAGAACAGAAGCACGATTAAATGGCTTTGGCAACTGTCTTCTCATACATCTTAATAGAATTCACAAGTCTCTTTCGTTTCTCTCCATTTAGGCAAAATCCGGCACCAGTCCTGACGTGTTTTTTTTTTCTCCTCCCTTTCATTTATCTGGAGTAACTGGCTTACTGTGCTTATAGGCAGGGTAGAGCAGATTAGTCAATTAAATGAAGCCATGAAGGCAAAGCTGCCTCAGTTTGTGCTCCTCCTCAAGCTTCTATGCTGCTGCTGTATAGAAATCGCTGGTGGATGTCACCTGGCCAGGATTGTGAAAGGAGAAGACAAATCTAGTATGCAAACATGCTTAGATAAACCCACACACTGAAAGAGAAGAACTTACTGTAAGTCATTTGTAAAACAGTTCATAAACAAATCTTTTATCAAAGGAAAAAGAGTGAAAATAAAATAAAGCACTCAGAGAGCAAGTAGCTCGTCCCCCTCCTAACTGGATCTACACCGTCAAAAATGTGATCTGGATCATCACCAAAATGTTCTAGATCGTTCTTGGTATCTTTATACGCCAACCATGAAAAGCAAAAGTGAATCAGAGGTGATTTTTAACAAATTATTGAATCCATAAATGGGTTTTAATGTTAATTGTTTTTTTAATTTTTTCCTGACCTCATTCTGGATCAGATCCCCCCCCCCCCACACAAGCACACCAATGGCGGCCTTTACACATAATACTGATCAGATCAAAGATTACATCTGAAATTGAGTTTGATGCATGGTAATTCAACAAATAGCTCAATATGGATTATTTACAAAAGGGCATGGATTTTGAATTACAAAAAGTAGAAAGTTCATCATTTCAATATCAACTTTCCACAAGAAGGGAATAATAAGAGGCAAAGTAATAATAGAGGGGATAATTACTGTCTTCTTTGTTGTCTGCGGGGAGGATAGAGTGGCATTGCAGCAGTAAAGATCCTTAACTATCTGCATGTCTGCAGCAGACTTGCTTAAAGTTCAGGCCATTGCGTGAAATTAGCAAAGACAGAAAGGTCATTGAGATTGCTCCCAGCTAATAGATAAGCCAGAGGCCTTAATGGGTTCATGTTTTCCCCTTTTATCAAAGGAGGATGATGCACAAGGCCGTGGACTTCACACACGCACAGAGCAGATCCACGCATCAAGGATGTAACACTGCAGCGAGGAGGTTCAAAGTGTGACGGCGAGTAAATTAATGAATAAGGGATGTAATATTAATCTATTCTACAACAGTTCAGCTTTTACAGTGTGTTTGCATCCGTGTAACTCTGATAAGGCTTTGTGCAGTCAAAGACGAAGGAGGTGTGCTCAGTGCTTTGTGCAGAGCTGAAGCAGCCAAGCTGCATGTCACACTGAGAAATCCAGACTTTTACAAAGCAAACAAAGATTCATTTGAAATTCAAGACTGAAAATTAAAGCGGTTCTTCATTCCTGCAGGATTTTTCTTTATTAATCAACCTTCAACAGGAAACACTCAGGGACGACATCGACATGTCTCATCTTTATATTTACAGCAGGATATTTACAGAGAGCTGTAGTTCAGCGTCTCCTGGGACATTCTGTTCTCTTGTTAAATGTGCCCACACAATATAGATTTCTGTAAGGATTACAGAATAAAAGGTTTGGTTTCGACGCCGTGCTGCACGGCTGCATGGTTTGCTTTTGTTCAGCCACATCGGTAAGGAAACGGGCTCATAATCCAACTGTATAGCTTGTCTCATGTATGGAAATAGTATTAATGGTGTTAATAGTATTAATTTATTCCTGGGCAAACTTGGATCCTCCCGTTCGATCCTCCCATTCGCTGCCTTTAGACAGCATTTGTGCTAACCTTTCCCGTTTTACACACTTTATGCTGAACGAAGCCAGAGATGCTGCTCTTCCTCTCATCCATGCACCCACTAAGAATGACGCTACTCTTGAAACACAATCCTCTGGATGCATAATGGCGAAGTAGCTCAGGAACAGCCGCACATTCTGCATATGCAAATTCAGACATTCCCACTGACATTTGGAATTTGGTGTTGCCTGGAAACTTTGTCTTGTAACATGTCTTCATCATTTTTTTCATTGATTAATGCACTTTTGTCCACATAGATCTTCTCTGGTGTTCTAATGTACAACCTCTGCATATCCTTGAAAATATAACCCAAATAGTCAAAGTGATGTGCAGGACTCAGTTGTGTATCATCTGTTAACTCAAAATGTTAAAGGAAGGGGAACATTGTGTATTTACTGTCCTGTGATTTGGATCGGTACCAAAATGTAATGGTTTCTCTCAGTTATCACTCTATCAGACTGAAAACATGGCAATGATATAAACTGTTTGTAAAATTGACCAATGGCAGTTTTTATAGTTTGAGTTACTATTTGGAAAGATGGAAAACTTATTTAATGGAGGAATGAATGCTTTTCTGCCGTCGGGATGTCAGAGTGGTCCCCTCGCTACGGTGCAGCCACTCAGCCACTCAGTGTAAAAAGAGCGGGGCTTTAATTGGCTTCATGGAACAAAGTAAATGTTCAGTAAATCCAATTCATTCTGTGCGTGTCTCTCCTACTGAGGTAGTAAATGTGACCAATCATACATTTTCCTGCAGTGAAGTGAGAATAATTAAACAGCCAGCTCAGATCCCAAGATGATGATGTCCCTATTTTGATCACTTAAATTACAACATAAAGCTTATTGGAATTGAAAAGGTGCAAACAAAGCTTCAATGGTGGCATCAAATAAAATAATGAATCACACTTTGCTTTTCGGCAGAGTTAGTAAGTGGACATCGTTTCACAGAAATGAAGAAGGGAATAGGAAGGAATGGAGGAACATTAGGAATGGAGTGAATGTGAAAACACATTGATGGGAAACAAAAAAAGGTATTTTAAAGAATGAATCCAGGTCATTTTATGAAAAATGTTGGCTCTCGTGGGAGACGATATTTAACTGGGATATGGTCCAATTTCTCATTCACACTTGGAAACCCGACATTTTATGACTCATTTTTATTTTACACCTGATACACACACAAAAAAAACTTCAAACACATGACTTTTCTTCACCGATATTTTTTTGGGGAAAAAACTATTTAATACTTTCAACAAAGGAACATGCAGTACACAACGGGAGCAAAGGAAGTCAAAAAGTATTGATAATGAATCAATAAATAATAATACAATTATGAATGTCTAATATACAGAATGTATCATGTCATTGTGTCTCTAGTGCATCAGCTTCAGTGTCTTTACTCGACGACAGCGAGCAGCTATGAAGCTCCTCCGGGTTTCACACAAGACTCAGCAGGAAACCAAAGCTTCAGAGGACTGCAGGGAATTATATAATACTTGGGTTCAAAGATCTCTCTCTCTTTATATATATATATAAACTGACTTAGCCTATCATTGAATGTAGACTTAAATGACCAGACACACCGCTGAGCCATACTCCTAAAACGTTACCGTTTATTTTCACTGCTCCACAGCTCAACATCAACTTTGGTTTCTCATCTGGATGGTTTTGAATGGTCAGGAATCTACTGTTAAAATTAAACAATAAAACGAGTGCATTGAGCTGTTCTTGTTTGTTTTTTAAGCCCTGAATGGGTTTGGGAAAACATATATAATTTAATTAGCTAGTAAAACAATAATTACTTATTTATGTCATGATATAAACTGATAATTCCACTAAATTCCCTTTTGATTGTTTTCACATTCGCTCAATTTGTAGACTTGTAAAAAATGTAAACAACACTGATTGCACTACATTAGCATTATCCTTTAAGACTTGCTGCTTTAAGCTCTAATAAACAGCAGAGAACTGCCAACACCCCACTGGGAATGTGTGTGTATGTGTGTGTGTGTGACTGTGATAAAGGCTTGCAGGGAAAAGGTGCAAAGAGCACGGTGCAGATTCCTTGAATAAATAGTAAACACATGTAAACGCACACCTCGCTAACCCTCATCAGACACCTCCACCCTGTAATTCCTGCACTTATGCATCAGCATTCTGGAAGTTGCTCTGCAGCTTTTACCTTAATTAAACCGACCATCGCTTCTCCAATTCTGCCTCATTAAGGAGTTATAAATCCAGCAAGCAGCTTTGACTAACAGTGATTTAGCCACACAATGACGGGACCAGCTCACTTTGGCCCTGCACCCTAATCAACCCCCTGGATACATCAGTTGGAGGGGGTAGCATGATGTGAAGGCACGGATGTGGAAGTGCATGACATTTTCTTTTATGGTTTGTTTTTGGGGTTTGCTGCGAGATCAAACAATCTGTTCAAGGTGTCATCCCAGGCCAAACAGATGGGATGGAGAAGGAGTGTGAGCAGAAGTGTCAGACATGCAAGGACTTATTGTTGTACTCATTGTTTCCCTGCAGTTCATTTTGTTTAGTATCTGTCAGCTTCAGGCAGGAGCAAACTCAGCAGCATGTGGACAAGATGGACTGTTTGCAAGGGGATGGGTGATGATCTGCTGTAGGAGGAGAGACAGGCTGAATGCTGTTTGTCTGTCTGTACACACATCTCTGCTTATATAATGAATTGCAACTAATTTCACAGAGACTATAAATGTGTAAAATGACATGAGTAGTATTACTAAGAGAACGGCTCTCCATGAATAATTAACAAATTAAAAAGTAGTGCAGCAATGACTGAATATTTGTTTTATGATGGTACATAATCATGTTGTTGATATATATATATATATATATCATGATTTTAATGTGATCAGACTGTAAACAATTAATTGATGAAAGGAAGTCTAAGATTTGAAATGCTGTTTTTTCCCTTGACAAACTATACAGTAGGTCTTTCTTTATCATAACAGAATACATGTTCTCATAATACAAAGAACTATGTATCTTCTTTCCTTTCATTTGAACATTTAGGTGTTTTATGAATCTGCATAATATTAATTGTTGTTATACAAACCAGAGAATTACTGGGCGCTATTTTCCCTGTGGCGGTGCGTCAGGCTTTATGACTTAAAAATCATTCATCATCTTTATGTTTGTGCCATTCTTCAACCAAAAACCAAAGAGGCATGGCTGGTGTCATTGCAGTCATCCATCACATTTCCCATCATGCATTCTGAGTGCCTCCATCTATTACATTTCCTATCGTATCCAGACAATGCAGAGAGGTATATGCATGGCTCTTTGTGTGCTGCTTTAAATGGAATGGTAAACGGACGGCACTGAGCGGTACGATTTGGCCTGACGTTCACACATTCACACTGGGTGTCTTGCTCAAGGACACTTTGACATGTGGACAGTCAGAGCTGGGATTCGAACCGCCGACACTCACACATACATACTCAGTCAGTTCTGCAATTGCTGCACTACAGCTGAACCTGCAGCAAGCAGATGCATGCTGCTGCGGCATTTGATGCACTTGGTTTTATGAATACAATTATAGTATATATTTACCTTTAAGATAAGGTAAGTTCTAAACACAAAAGGTAAGGTCTAAACACGAGTAGTATTAAAATCTGTGCCAGAATATTTCTGTCCAATTTATTGTTCTTGGCAAAAGAAAAGAAAATCGACTGCACAAAATTTATCCCAAAATGTGAATGAAAGACAATCCAGATTTATTGCAACACACTCGTCTCCTCACATGATTTATGAGAAGATAAGTAATAAAGCTACCTTTTTTAACACCCGTCTCTTCGGTTCATGTAGTTTAGGGACATTTTGTTTCACATGATATGAACATATGGCATCGTGATGGATTTACAGCAGCATGCAGAAAGCTGAACTGACTGCAGCGCACCCCAACGATGAAACACCACGATCAATACGTTTAATGTTTCAAAGGCCCAACCCTGACGCTCGATTTACATTCCCCTACCGACTGTCAAATCTCAACTGGAGGCATGACATACATCGAATGGAAATAATCAATACATTAAACTCGAGCTCTGCCTCACGGGGAAAGTTTGATCTCAAGTTTCATATATATTTTTTTTATTAGAAAATGTGAAACACAGCAATATCTGTTTCTTCTGTTGGCCTTTTGAATGATTAAATTCACGTTAAGGAAAAGAAGAGCGACAGTCGTCATTTACTGGAATCATTTGCGATGGGAATTTAAGGAAATTTAGAAAATCAGAGTACATGCTTGAGATACTTTGAGATTAGACATTGTTGTTTTTTTTTCCTGGTGTAAAACAAAAAAAGCATTTGCTACTCATTTAAAAATAAATGCATAATGTATTGTTGAGACGGAAAAACAACAACGTGATCCAGTATTGACACCTAACGACTCCAAACAAGCAGCTCAGCGTCAGAATAAAGTTGCATGAAGTTAAAGAAGCTCCCGTCCCAGAGCGTGAACTGTCAGAATGCGTTTAAGGGTCCGGAGCAGCAGCAGCGGCTCCTGCTGCATAATGAACGGCGATGGATAACAGGGGAACCAGCAGCCCCACAGCTTTCAGCAGCAGACCTGACAGCTGAACAAACATCCTCTGGATCGGGTTTTATTTTCTGACCTCTGGTTTTGCTGACTGTCTCCACCTTGCTACACATCGACTCAATAAAGTGAAGAATCGCTTCCCCTTGATTCGTGTTTCATCTGAAAATAATTTCCCTTGTGAGGAATAAAACAGAAAAGAAAATGAGAGCAGCCGACATACGAAATACAGCAAATACAAAATAAGTGAATGATAGTGATGATAACGCACTGGATTGGAGGAGAACTCATTAACACTATGCCACACATTCAACACTGCAGCAGCCTATTTTACAACAGTAACTCATCTTATCTCTAAAAACCGGCACATTAACAGACCATGGAGCAACCTGAGAATTTTATCATGGGTTGTAATGATCAAGCTGGTGGACTCCAGACAGAGACAAGAGCAAAACACAAACACTTAACTCATATAGACAAAAAAACACAAACTCACTACACTTAAAGAACTAAATATTATACTGGCTGATGTCCCAGAAAGAAACACTAAATACAGCCACAACAAAATACCAATCTAAAAAGACACAAATCAAAAACACTGCCAAAACCAAAAATATGCAATACTGTATACAAATATTATGGTCGCAGGAGAGAAGGTAAATCCTGCTGGAGAAATATGTAAAAGGAATGGGAGAACACGGCTTGGGAATAGGAGACAATAATAATCTGGCACCGTTGCAGGCCAGGGTCTAAATAGCAAACATTTATAACAGGCAAATGATGGGCAGATGTGTCTCCAGGTGTTCAGCCAACTCTCCCGTGGCCACGCCCCCACACTGCAGTCGGGGTGGCAACAGTGAGAGAAGCAACTCATTCAGGATACCATGAAAAATGTATTACAACACTTGACACAGGAAGTTGTCTGGTGCTGCGTTAACATTCCTGCTTGTCTTTGCCTAGTTAATTTGCTCAACAGTAACTTATCCATCAGTGTACTTTTTAAAATGAGAAAATACATTTTTTTAATAGTTTTTATGTATTTTACAAGCACAGTATAAGTATAAACATTTTAAATATTGTAAAAGAAAGGAGCTAAAAACACAGGGGAAAAATATTTGTAATAACATTTTTGCTGTTTTTTTCGTGGTTTCATGTAGTATACAGATTCATGTCATGATTCTCTTTATGGGTTCTATCCCTGTCTATCTGCTACTCCTAATCGTGTTATTTACATGTAATCTAACATATATAGCAATATCATGAAAAATTAGAGCATTTCCTTCATTATCAAACAACATAAAAACACATAACATTACATGTTAGTTTTATTTGACATTGTCTTCTTTGCAACGTGATGGTAGCACATGGCCCGATTGTGATGCTGGTGATGAGCTGATGCAGGAGTATCCCAGAGTATCAACGTAAAATGCAGCATTCGACTGAATCTTGCTCGTGTTGCCTTCTCTCTTCTTGACAATCTCTGCTCTTGTCTGCTCTAAATTGCAAGTCATGAGCTATTTGTGGCGGAAGCTTCGTCAGCAGTCCTGGGCTGAGAACGCTCCCCGATGAGCCAGGTCATACTGCTGATCTACCCATCTCAAGAAAGAAAGGACTATCCGATGTAATAGTTTAAAATATTTTGCTAAGGGCTACCTAAATTATTCATGTCCTTTCCAAACATATTTTCTGCTCATCTTAAGTAACATGGAAATGAGAAGGTAATTAATACAGATGCATGATTCTGAAATGGTCCGTGGCAGGGACCAGGCATGAATGGCAACTGGATGCAGTTATCTACGTTTCTGACTTCAGCATTATTGGAATCATGACATTGGTCCATCTCATTCTTTTTCTGAATGAGCAAACACGCCCAACTGAAATGCATCTTTCATGCATAGTTGCCCCTCAAGTTCCGATGAACGTGAAGATATTTATGTGATTTGCATGAAGAAGGGCGGGGCGGCGGTGGCGCAGGTGGTTGAGCGGGTCGTCCTATGATCGAGAGGTTGGCGGTTTGATTCCCAGCTCCGGCACATGTGTACACCGTCGTTGTGTCCTTGGGCAAGACACTTCACCCACATTGCCTGTGTGAATGTAGTGAGCGAGTGAATGTCGGTAGTGGTCAGGAGGGCCGATGGCACCTTGGGGTATCTGGCTGTGGCTACAACAGTAGCTTCACCACCACCAAGTGTGGAGTGAATGAACAATGTCCAATGAAAGCACTTTGAATTTCTGCATAGAAAGAAAAGCACCAAATAAAATCAATGCATTATTATTATTAAGGAAGAACCATAAGCCTATTTATCATTACCTATATTTAAAAAAACACAGATTGGAATCACCACGGGGGATTCAGTAATTTGTTCAATGTAGACATAATAAACTTTTGATTTTGCGGATCGTTGGAAGCTTGATTTAAGAATTGGACACAGACCAGGTTTCCTTTTCTCCCCCCCCCCCAACAAAAAATAGTTTTTCTTCAAAGACAGGAAGGACATACAGAAAGCCATCCAGAGAAATAATGATCAAGCTGGTGGACCCCAGAATGCAGAGGCATGGATAAAAGCTCAACAAAAACTCTTTACTCAAATCATATATTGAAAAGGTAAAAATCAGAAAATGCAAACTCACTAGAGTAGACTAAGGTTTGGACTGGCTGAGGTCCCAGAAAAGGTGTACAGAGCGGGCAGGCGATGGAGATGGACGGAAATAAAAATCACTGCCAAAAGGAAACATGCAGTATATAGATATTGCTGACGATTAGGTAAAAACACGCTGGAGAAACAGACACAAACAAGGGAAAACACGCAAACTGGCAATGAGACAAATTTCATAATCTGGCGTCAGAGCTTCAGCAGGGCGGGATTTAAGTAGCAAACATTTCTGAGTGACAAATGAGTGGCAGGTGTGTCGCCAGGTGTTCATCTAACTCTCCACGCCC
Source organism: Brachionichthys hirsutus (assembly GCF_040956055.1). Taxonomy (NCBI): domain Eukaryota; kingdom Metazoa; phylum Chordata; class Actinopteri; order Lophiiformes; family Brachionichthyidae; genus Brachionichthys; species Brachionichthys hirsutus. The sequence goes on along the minus strand of NC_090911.1, from coordinate 2,843,665 downwards.
ACACTTCGGGACATGGAAGCTGGTAGCACAGAAGTGTTTTTTACACAAATATATTTGGAATAAGTAAGGACAGGTGTATTCGTGGTAAAATAAGAGCCTGATCCATATCCGGTTCAGAATGTGGCGGTAATGCCCTTCATCAAGGTGGCCAGCCGCCGATTCTTTACTACATGTTGGAGCAGCTCTTATTTGATTTCTAATTAAATATGTGACCCTAATGATGGCTTCTAAATTTAACTTTTGGTATAACCACTCAGAATTTAGTCCAGTTGGCCCAAACCAAACAGAAAGCTGCCTTTTACCTTTAATGCTGTTTGTGTCCACATGTTTTTCTCTATTCTACAGTGTTTTCTGTGTATTTTAAAAATGATTTTAGGTAAGCAGGTATCTCACCGGCTCGACAGTTTTGGCTCCTGTCCTCAAGCATTATCCGAACATTGTCATAATGAGGAAGTTCTGAGTGTATTCAAAGTGTGATGAACTTCAACAGAATTTCTTTACCTGGCTTTCCCGTGCCCAACAAAGACAGCAACAATAAATTGTCATGTGCGGTTAGTTCTTAGCTCTAGGAATCAACCTGTTTCTTCCGTCTGCTCATAAGATTGTTGTCTGTATCTACAGCAGAGCAGCATATGATACCATTGAGGGGCAAACTATGAAATTAAGAAGTAGTTAAACAGAAGTTAAAAGCATAATCCAGCCTGAAGCAAACAGTAACAGGTGCTGAACATGGGGAAGACAGCTTGTTCATTGTAGCAGATCTTATGATTCAAAGCTCTGGGATTTCTCACATTTTCTTTGGGAAATGAAACGATTCCTCGAGATTTGATCCCATAGCTTACCTGACTGGAGCACGATAAACTGCATAAGTACTGCAGCATAAGTAACTGACTCTGGCAGACTATAGAAGTCGCCTCTGCACCAGGGAATCTTGCATTTAGTGCAAACCAGAGACAAAGCAGAGACAGCCAAAGAGGCGAAAAGAAAGGTGGAAGTGGGATAAAAACATGCAGCAAAAGGCTGTGAGTGAAATCAAACCGGCTCCAGCTGCAGCCTTGATTAAATGGGGCACGGCCTTTTTGAAACCAAGCTAAACACATTGAGATAGCAGCCTGAAACATCTAATGATAGGGGTTGTTAAAGGTCATGGTTCAAAGAAACCGACATTCACTGTTTGAACGATAGAAGCCTGGTTTCCATCACGAGACCTGGGAGCCCGACCAGTTCTAACAAAAACCCAAGCCATGGTTAACAAGCACCAACTGATCATCCATGCGATACAAGAAACGACCATTGTCTTTTAGGGGATACTACAATGGAAAGCTCTATATGTCAACATACTACGCGTAAACTCTCTTACTGCTGTTAATATGAAAGTGCAATTTTAACCCTTATGCTTCCTCTTGGAAAAGTTAACACACATTTCCATCAGCAAGGTGGGAAAGTAAAGACAGTCATTACATGAAGCTGCATGAAGCATATTTAAGCGTATTAAGTTTACTCATTTATTGCACCGCCAGTATAGAGGCAGGAAGGCTAAAGTCTGAAAAGGATGTTTTTTTTCTATATTGTTGAAATGGCTAAAATAAGATTTCTAAAAATGCCTGGAGATTCACAGGGCAAGAGGCAAGAACCAGGCAGAATAGAAGTAGAGGCAGACAGAACAAAGACATTAAATTACCCACTGCCTCCATCATCCTCTGAAACATTTGTTGGGATTTAGGAAATTAATTTCAAACTTCTGCATCGTGAAGTCGCGCTGAACCGCCCCTCAGCCACGGATGAGAATGCTGGGCGATTTGTCTTCCCGAGAATCCATGGTCTCACGGTAGAGGAAAGTAATCACTGTCTGAGGGTTGCAGAGCTGGGGAGTGATAGCTTTCATTAAAGGCCAGTTCAGTAATCACTGCAGTCATTAATGCTTACTTTGTCTTGGGGAGTTAAGTCTTCCATCTTTGAGCTTGTCTGTCAGATGTGTTAGAATTAGTAGTAACTTAAGAAGTAGTGTTCGAAGAAAGGTTTTGATAATTGCAAAGATTTGCAGTGAATGTAATTTGGAGAATATTGCTTATATACTTTAGCTCAAAGATAGCTCTAATTTCAGTACTTCTCAATTGGCTCTCAACCAAGTTTGTGTCAGAAGAGCTGGAAAAAATGTCCCCCATTTGTCACATGAGTCTCTCTGACTTCATTGTTTTAGTTGATTTAGGTGGTATGTAATCGCAATTTATGGAAATTGTCAACTTCAAAGTACCCATGCATGGACTCACTGTTAACCCAAACTCCATTCTGCAAGCAGTTGCGTTTCGATGGAGGCGTCAATGTAAGAACGTTTTCATTCACGGACAGCAAAAACGAAGAATCGACTGGACGTTTCGCCTCTTCTTAAGTTCTCAATGACTCCAATCAAGCTTGAACAAGTCCAGTTGATTCTTCGTTTTTGCTCTTCTTGATTTACCTCGACCCGGATGACTGAGAACCTACGCAGACATGTTTTTGTTACGCCGTCACTAAGAGTAATTCTAATTAATTCAGAGCTACAGGCTCAAACACTGCATATTGACTGAGTAGCATCATTAAGGAACCTGTGAGGAAGTCTTTACCATGCACAGAGTTTAACATTTGTATATTCACAGCTCTTTGACTATTTACTGGCCTTCACTCTTTTGGGAAATGAAGGAAATCATATATGTAACTCCGAGTCATTATTAGTGCAGCATCAATTCAAATATCTTTTACACTTTGAGATTAATTCCAGTCACGATCCGAGGCATTCTTATATCGAACAGGAGGTTTTTCAGGGGAATCAATAGCATCCTAAATCTCTTGTCTTCATGTTTAATGGACTCTGCAGAAGTACTTGGTTTTTACACACAATCATATTTCACACACAACACACTGGACAATTCTAATCATTTCTAAAATACTGTACAATGCAGCTAAAGCTAACAACTAGAACTACAGTTGGCTTGCTGTTTTTGTGAACTTCTGCTTTTCAGGGGAAGCAGCTGGAAAATAAAAATGCTAATTTCTGTTTGCTCTTTCTTTATCCTTCTGCCCTTTTCCGAGCCATCTCCTCCCTCTCTCGTTCGCTGCGTCTCTCCATCCCTCCACGGATGTCTCTCACCGAGCATCTAGAACAGAGGCGCGCTTGTTTCTCTTTAGCTACTGGCTAAATCGTCCAGGGAGACTCAGCTGTTTTGTCGAGATGCAGGACACATGATTGGAGTTGGCAGGATTGCCAGTGGCGCTGCGCCCCGAGCATCACAGAGACATCCCGAAACTGAGAGGAGTCACAGTGGCTAAAAATGCTCAACGTTTTCACCAAGAATTTGCCCTGGCAGTAATTTAAATGATTTCCTTTTCTCAGGTTTGTCTGACATGCTCTTTTGCACCTCTGTTTCTGGTGTTCACATCATAAATGACGTGTTGGTTTCAGAGTCAGGTTTATTCATGGTGACTTAATCATTTTTAATTGACTGGACTTTCCTTTTGCTCTTCTTATTACCTCATTTCCCCATCTCCCATTATTTTTGCGTGACAGCCCTGCTCTGAACTTGCTGGGCTCCAGGTATTCGCACCCAACCCACCGGGCTCATAATTATTTAAGTTACCCTAGAAACAAAACTACATTGCAGTTGTGTTTGTACGAGTCCAAACTAAATTATAAATGAAGTAGATTCTATTTTATTTCTTTTGAGAGTGAAATCTTTCCAAAGAGAGTCATTTACAAGATGGCCGGATGCCTTTGCACAATTATCTCAGATGCTCAGAAAGCAACACACGACAAACAGTCATATATAATATCAAAATCAGCCAAAAAAAGAGATTAAATAATCATATTAGTTTAGACCACGTGTGTCAAACTCAAGGCCCGGGGGCCAAATGTGGCCATCCAAGTCATTTTTGTGGCCCCCAAGAGCTGTGTGCAGACATTTGTTTTAGTAAAATGCTGCATCTGTCACACATGTTCTTAACAGCCCACATTTGTTGGTTGGACTGCAGTTCTGCCCCTCTCAACTGTGACAAAAGAGTTTTGAACAAAGTAAATGCCATAGCTTGTGTTGGATGATATTTTTCTTTATTATTTAATATTATTTACTTGAATAAGTTTGATTATTGATTGATGGAGTAGTGTGGTTTTCTTAACCTTATCAATTGAGATGATTTATGTTATAATAACAGACATAATATATCCATATATTTTTACAACTATACAATTGAATATGCAATGTTTGTAACTAAGTAGTGAACTGATCAAACGGAAAAATTCAGCACCATGGCAATAACAATAGGACCACGCTGCAGGCAGAGAATTAATCATCTGCTGGCGGTGACGATTGAAAGTTATTTGAACTTTTTTGTTTTTTCCAGCATGTGCTGAAATGTTGATCCTAGCTACATATGGCGCTCAGGATCAGCACTGGACAGCTAAATATATAGCTAGCTACATATGGAGCTTTCCAGTGCTGATCTTGAAAGTGACATCTTTTCTGCGGCATTGTCCATGTTCAAAACATTACATTTCATTTTTCTTCAAACGAAAACGAAACTGTCGTCATGCAGCTCATTTTAGCGTAACCCCACTCAGCTTGACATTGTCACCTTTCGACCTCACTGAGTGGCTTCAGAGGACAATGACACCGATTAATAGTCTTATAGGAAACGAAAGCTTCTCTCGAGGAAAGCAGATCCATCTCTGCTCAAATGACTGTTTACTTTGAAACGCTATTTACTCAAAACATATGAGGTCAAATATGTGCTGAACAAGTGTAATTTCCCCAGAGCATGAAATGAAAGTAATATATGAACTAATTTAAAATATCAAGAGGTTAATTGTCCCGTCAATCTCAATAATTTTCCCATCTGGTTCTTGTCAGTGGGAATGAACACAGCCAGCATTCATCTTTGGGCCGGAAGACTCACCGGGAACTTGTAGTTAGTGACTTCGCCTGTTAGCAGCTACGATATAAACACGCCGGGTGGGTGCACTAGCAGAGTTCCATGATATCCAATCTTTCTCCATTGTTCCGTCACTCACGTAGACTCGTTAATATTTGTAATAAGTTGTCTTGAACCATTTAAACCCATTTTTAACATTCTCTTATTTTTCCGGACACCTGCAAAATGTGCCAGCAAACGCTTTCTCTGTTGATCCACCTTTCTTAAGAAGGTTTAATAGTCCCTTAAAAGTCTTCTGCCAGACTTGGAATTAAGAGGGAATGAGGGAGGTCAGATTCCAGCTGCCTACTGTGCCACTATCAGAGTAGCTGAAAACAGAGGGTGGGGGAGATGAGAGGAGAAGGCAGAAGCGTAGAGAGATCGGACTATCGTTCATAGAAACAGAAGGAAAGAAAATCTGAATAAATAAATAAATGGTCGGAAAAATGGGAAATCTTGGAAGCACAAATAATTGTGATTGGTCGCATAGGAAACACGGTCAAGTGATTCACACCTGGAAAAGGGTGTCCTGCTGTTTGTGTCCAAATTGAGCTAAGACGTCCCCAACAGTCTCTGACAGGAGAAGAGAGTTGTGTAAGAATTGTGGTAGGACTCATCCTTTTCCTCTTCTTGGAGTCTGTTTGCTGTTGGAACTGGAACTGTAAACTGCATCATCATGGTAAAAGCACCCCTAATAATAGGGACAGTGCACAGTTTAAAACTTTGATGGCTGTCTGTTTTCATGCAATTCCTGTGAATACCATCCACCATGTTTCTCAAAAATGACCTATATTGTATCTTATGCAAGAGCAAAATGAATTATTTGCTGAATAAAATCCATGGAAAGCCAGTATTTTTAAAATTATTTGTTTTCTTGGGCAAAGAAAAACGCAGTTTGACATTATATATACACAGAAACCTCGGAATGAGTGAAACAGTTAAAAATAGAGTTGTCAAATGTTGCCCAGGTTAACAAGGCGTCTGTCAGGGTGTAACCAGGACACGCTGATGACAAATTGGCTACTGGAACAAGACACAGGTGGAGAAGGTTGCCGATCAGGGCGTTGATGGAGAGCTACTATTGTAGCAACACCAGCGACAGGGGTTACAGTGACAAACTGTTAAGCTAATGCCTCAAGCAACATAATCCCAGTAAGGAGGCGGAGCCAGAGGGGCTATCATGGAAGGACACGGCCCTGCATGTCATGTGCCACTGACATATTGTAGTGGTAGCTGACGTGGGGAAACCATAGCAGTGGCTGGAAAAGGCAGGACTGAAAGACAGCATGGAGGCACTAATCATGGCAGCATAAGAACAGGCAATGAACACTACGAGAGTACTAGAGGTTTTTTTAGTTTTTTGTCTATTACACTCGAGAGACTTTACCTTGTCGTTTGGAGCCATTTTATTTGAATCATTGCCAAACCCAGTGTGGACCGATCAGTTTTTCATCCCATCCCTGATCAGTCCAGCTCACGTCAGTGTTACAGGCATGAAATGAAGCCCATATTCATGCAGCTTTTTCACAAAATCACTTTGGAGGAAAGTATTTGTCAAATGGCATCGACAGTTCTATAGAGCCATGGGACAGGTTCTGCTGTTTCGAAAGAAAATAAGAAGCGATGACAGAAAACTCCCAAATCTGCATAAATGTGAGACGTGGGAACGGTTGTGATGATCAATTTCTTCACTACAATGCAGAAAAATCAGATCTCATTAATTTGTGATAAGCATGAGCAGCCTCAATGGCTTCCTCTTTTTGCGAGAGACACACAAAGACTGTTTGCTTTCCCCAGATGCAAACCTTGTCCTCGTCCCTCCCGGTAAGCTGTGGGGTTCCTCAAGGCAGCATTCTAGGACCGTTACTGTTCCTCCTATACATTAACGACATGAATGCTGCCTGTAACTGCAAATTGTTCCTGTTTGCTGATGACTCAGCACTCCTGATTTCGGGAGAGGACAAAGTGCAGGTTGAGGAGGCTCTCAGCTCTGAGCTCACCAGAATCCGTACTTGGCTTACTGATAACAAACTGTCACTACATCTTGGTAAAACCGAATCGATTCTTTTTGGGTCTAAACACTCTCTACGTGAGATAAATGTTAATGATTTCAAGGTCACAGTCGATAATACAGTCATCTCCAGCAAAGAAGAGATTACCTATTTGGGCTGTGTTCTTGACAAATACCTGTCTGGCGATAGTATGGCAACTAAGGTGATCAAAAAAGTCAATCAGAGAACAAGATTTTTGGGCAGAATGTCTGCTTTTGTCAACAAAAGTGCTCTCCGGACGCTTGCTGGAGCCCTCGTTCAGCCCCTCTTTGACTATGCTAGCACCTCCTGGTATTCAAACATCAAAGTGTCCCTGAAAACCAGGCTCCAAACCTCCCAAAACAAACTGATTCGGCTACTCCTCAATCTGGGGCCCATGACCCACCTTCTTCCTGGACATTTTGCTAGCCTAAAATGGCTCAGGGTAGAAGACAGGGTTAAACAACTCAAAATGGGATTGGCATTTAAAATAGTCAATGCAGCTCTGCCCTCAGTCCCCTCAATCCCTGCATACCTGACGGAACACCTCCACAGATTTAGTGACACCCACAGCCACAACACTAGAGGGAGCTCAAACAACAACCTGATTACCCCCTCCTATAGGACTAACATGGGTAAATCATCTTTCTACAATACGGCCACCCAAGGGTGGAACGGATTGACTCCCGCCCTCAAAACATGCACCTCTTTGGCCTCCTTCAAAAAGGCCCTAAAAATACACCTTTTAGGGGGACAGAAACGGAGATAGTCATCACGACTCTCTCCGGATCAAACCCCCCTTCCTTTTTTTTGTCCACCTACGTTGCACGTATTAATTGCCATAGTAATTTATTGTAATTTATGTAAGTTATTTATTGTCATTTTGCATCAGTGGTGTAATTTATTTTAGATTAATTGTTAGTTTGCACTGGCGGTGCAATAACATTTTATTTTTGTCTTTCTAATGTTACGTTGCATCAATTGCGTAATTTAATATTGGTTTTATTTTTATTTGTATTGTTATTTGTGGATGATTTATGTACGAAGGACTTTCAACGGAAACAAGCCCGCAAGGGCTTTTTTGAAATGCTCCTCTTAGACAGGATGTTTGACGTTATTTGTACTGTAATACATGCTACTGTGTGACTGTACTTGTACTCTAACATTCTATCTAATAAATATATTCATCATCATATATATATTCAGCAACTCCAGCATTCTTGACAGCTGCTATCAAGCAACTTTTACACAATGCAGAAATACACACTTTCCCTAAAATACATTTTCCAACCTTAAACCTTACTGCATGCGATGTTGCATGCACACTGCATTGCGTGTAACTAATTTAGAGCACCACATAGATGTATCCCTATATTGATCCACAAAGTACATACACAGAAGAAAAGCCAATACATGTGTTATTGACTCAAATAAATAGCAGTGGGACGATGTAAGCTGAGCACTTACTGCTCATGCTGAATAGACAGGGCGAGTGGAAGGTTACTATATTAGGGACTCTCCATGTTCCTCAATAGAAGTGATAGCGCTGCAATACAGGCAACAGTAGTGTTGATAACTATATGTATACATATATACACATATGTGGATGAAGTTCATCCTTTTTTCAGAATATCAACACCAATATCTGGATGCTGATTTGAAAGAGAGGTACCATTAAAACCCAAATGGGGAACAAATAGCACAGAACAGAAGAACAGAAAGACGAGAGGCTGAAGTGATATTCAGGCGACTGTTGGAGCTGTTCTTCGGCGTGTGGAGGATTACTGAATTTATAACTCAGCAGAGAGATGCCCGGCTGGCATTCCGAAAGGAATCAAATAACAGGAGATTAAAAACCTGATACCAGCTGATAAAATAGTGGATAACTTAACACAACAAGGTACCACATTCCGAACGTTAACAGCTCAGTGCCTCGATTACATGTCATAACAGAACTCAAAACAACTGCTGAATGTCACAGCTCCCATTATTTAACATTACTGTCAATAGACATTTAATTTTTTTACATTCATATTTTTTTCCCGTACTTATTTGTCTCTGCAAAGAGACAATTAGATTCTCAAGTAACGAGACAAACTCCTGCTGACTGTTGAGCTTCTCTTCCGACTGACCAGGTATGACTCAACGCCACTCAAGAAGCACAGCTGGAGAGTACGTGGTGTGTGTGTGTGTGTGTGTGTGTGTGTACGACAGAAGAAAGCACATTCTGATTCTGGAATATTTACTCAGTCATATTCCAAAACCAGAACTTGCTCCAGCTGCTTTATCAATGCCAACTGGTCAAAGCGCTAGGAATCCGGTAATAGTCATACTTGCATTGACCACACAAATAATTAACATCTTACATTTTAAGATGTTTAATCAGCAAGATTAATGGGAATGTACTTGTAAATAGCATTTTCAGCCATTTCTTTATCATCAGCTAAATTAGACCTCAGATAAACTAAACATCTAGACTTCGCCTGTGTCACTGGTGAGACGTGGTGCAGACTCTCATTCCCATAGTGCTGTAGTTAACAGACAGCAGCTTGTTAGATGTGTTTTCACAGATATCCAATGTTCCTTCTCTCAGGTAGACTCTGCCTTATCACGTTAGGTGGGAATAATGCTGGACATGATTGAGCAGTACAAAGTTATGTACATGTTACGCATTATTTACTGGAATTAGATAATTAGATAAAATAGGGCACCATGAAGTTTATTTTTAAACAGATACATGTATTGCACTTATTGTGGACTGAAGGTACCACAATGTCCTGCAGTTATTGCTGATGCATGGCTGCACTGAATTAGCAACTTAAAATAAATTGCAGTTTTTTATTTTTTACCCTTCTTTATAATAAATTATGCTTCCTCTGGCATACACAGGATTGTCTCCACCGCGGTGACTCTCACACACACATTCATGAGGAATTGAGGTAATGTAAATAAATTGTGATATTTTTAACCCATATAATAGAAATCAATTCATGTTGTAGGAAGCAGAACTTAGGCGGTCATAGCACTCTGCCCTGCTATGACTAATTCATTTTCCATGAAAGCATTACATCAGCTGCATGAACAGCAAAGTCCAAACTTTATAGCATAAAAACTTAGCCATGTTTATATATATATTGGTCCCATCTTTGATTCACTTTTATGATTTACAATTTAAGCACCATTCTCTGGAGACAGCTTTTCAATGAGTCTCTAAAGTCTTTCTCTACCGGGTCATTCAGCGACCTAAAAGTCAGCGGTTGAAATCCCAACTACGATTGTCCAAAGGTTTGTAAAGCACTTTGTGTAGCATGAAGGTGAAAAAAGGCACTACATAAGCACCGTCCATTTTCAGTTTAAATGTATATAATAGCAGGACACCCACTTCCACTCATAGGGAACTTTGTGTGAACTCCGTTTCATCCAAAGTGTTCCTGAGTTTCAATGAGTGACTGCTTTGACACTTTACTTATCTGGGATGTCAATATATTGAGTTGGCTAAAACAGATATTGGAGTAACGCTCCATTAAACTAATTCCTGTGGTGGGGAACGCTCAAAGGATGCGCCACACCAATTAGAAATGCATGCACAAACACACAATTGCTCATACCCTCACCTACTGTATATACTGTACAACTAGAAAGTCAATGAGCACCAGCCTTTCCATTTTGCTGCCAGTGATTTTTCTAGAGTGGTTTTTTGCAGATATGTCAGCAAATGTCGCTATTGATACCCTCATGTTAACCTTTAGCTCTCAACCTTGTATCACATCCCATTTAAATCTCAGACATGTAAAGAGTGTCCTAACTCTCACATGCACTCCCATGTTATTAGTGCATGAGTGATATTAAGTACATACCTCCTGGAAACTAAGCTGGGTCCATAATACAACTTGTAGCTGCAGCAAAAATATCCATTCATGATTATAAAAGACACACTTGGTTCTTTTTGGATGACTTCTATTTAGAAGAGTGGTTTTTTTGGGGGGGGGCAGTCAGCGGTACTGTCTGGAATGTCCGTTTAACATTCACACTTCACTTGTTTTAAGGCATGAACAATTAGACCGCCTATAAAATAAATGATTCTGTGAGTCCTAATGTGCCACAATTGAAGGGCACAAATGAAATAACTTTTTTTATGGCATCTATATATTCATGTGCTTTACCTGATTTCCTTCAGGATGGTGCAAAAGTTGTCAGTGGGAATTTTGTGTAGACTAAACAACACAATCGAGACAGGATGACGAAGTGGGTCTTCGTCTGTTTTCAGTGGGCCTGCTTTTTTTAAGAATAAAATGCGTTAAATGTCAGGATATTGTCATACAAGACCCGCGGGATGACACCAGCCCACCAGTGTTGTCTGCATCGATGATGATGATGGTGACAACGATGATGATCAGAGATAGAATGTTAGAGTACAAGTACAGTCACACAGTAGCATGTATTACAGTACAAATAGAGTCAAACATCCTGTCTAAGAGGAGCATTTCAAAAAAGCCCTTGCGGTCTCGTTTCCGTTGAAAGTCCTTTGTACATAAATTATCTACATTTAACAATACATTTAACAAATAAAAATAAGACCAATATTAAATTACTCAATTGATGCAAAATAACAATATAATAAAAAAAAAATTACACCACAAATGCAAAATAACAATAAATTAAAAATAAATTTAACCACAGATGCAAAATGACAATAAATTACAATAAATTACAAAGGCACTTAATATGTGCAACGTAGGTGGACAAAAAAGGGAGGGGGGGAGTTGATCCGGAGAGAGTCGTGATGACTATCTCCATTTCTGCCCCCCTGAAAGATGTATTTTTAGGGCCGTTTTGAAGGAGGCCATCACATATGTGTGGGTTGATGTGTCTATTAGCAGCATCAGAAGGAATGAGGGAAGCTTATATGAAGGTAAGAAGGTCTTGGGTTTGAGTCCCATCGGAGGGCTTTGCATGTTGTGCCCATGACTTTGCCATTTATAACGGAGCACAAACTGGTTGTGGACCCAGAATGCAGGGACTCTGTCCAGAGAGGCAGGTCCAAAGAGGCAGGGGCTGATCAGATGAGATGTGCAACAGGTGCATCTTGTTCAGTTCAACAACGCCTCCGCAGCTGTACAGATCAACCTGCAGCAACATTCGCCATACCAACCCTCACAAATGGAGTTTAATGCTCCTGACCTCATTCTGGATCAAATCCAGAAGACATTTTCATGGGGTCATGATAAAAATGACCCCTTTATGACTGTGTTTTTTTGGTGAGTGAATTGAATGCATATTTTACAAGATTTCTTTTTTTTTTATCCTAATCACGACAATACCCTCATTCTGGGTCCGATTGGGATAAAATTCCGTTATAAGATACAGATACCCACCCTACATAACTGTGTCAACTTCCATAAACATTGGTCAATAATCGACCGAGATTTTGGGGAATACATTTTGAAGCTCCATTGATTGCAATTTCAAAGCAACCCAGAATGTTTATCGCCTTACATTCTGAATACTTGGTACCAATTATACAACTAATCTCAGTAAACAATACATAATGGACTTCACTATACCATCAATTAGTACCTCTTTACTTATTCAAATACATCTGAAAACAATCTAATCAGAAATTCTAGAATAATTTATACATCATGTCACAAACATGAAAGACTTGTCATTAGATAAGAATCGTGCATTACTTTTAATAGCAGCGTGTGCTTAAGCTTCATCCGGACACATTATCCTAATATATGCCATAACTGCACAGACCATGTCCTTGCAAAAGCTTATCATAAAACAATCATTACTGCAAAATACAATTTTGCTCTGGAGCGTTCGATTCTTTGTTCACTTTGGGATTTGCAGTATTTGCTGCAATGTTTTATTAAAGATCCAAATCCGTTTAAGTTTGGAAAAAAATATGTCCATGATGGCCAGCATCACCGAGGGTGCTGTCTAATAATTCACCACGCTTCAACAAAGAAGCCCCGAGATCTCCCGATCTCATTCTATGCACCAGCTTTGGGAGATGTTCTGTCGCTCTCGCAAATCCTGATTGAACCGTGTGCTCCCCGAGGCTGCAGTGTCAAACTGAATCAACTAGAATGTCGCCATGGCCCGTTTGATGAGAGTTTTCAATCATTGCAGTTGCTGCGTGCATTAATTCTTAACACTGATTCTTAGCCTTGTATGTTGGAACATGCCTTGATTATTAAGGGCTCATTGGGGGGGTCTGTTGGAACTGGGGCTCGACAACAAGAGCCAGAAAGACTGCAGCGTTAATCTAACCATGCTCCAGGAGTAGAGCTGTGCTGTTAAATGGTTTACTGCAGTTTTTCCTCCAGGTGGAGATCACACAAAGATAGAGTTCCATATTTAGGGCCCAGAATAATGGTTGCCTGCAAGAAGTGATAATGACTAGTGTGGACAATCGAGCCGAGAGACGCCCATCATGCCCAATCATTGCAGGAGGCTGTGGAGTTCCACGCGTCTATCCCGACGGGTGTTGTTATCAATGACCGAACAGATGCTGTTCAAATTTTGTCTAGAATTCCTGATGAGTAGAGAAAAATATCTCAATATCTCAATTGATTCCTGAGATGTGAGAACAGAAAGGTTAAAATGGCCATTATTATTCAGAGGAGATTAAATACAGCACAGGATGATGAAGTGTTGCCTGTGGTCAAACCCTGTTCTTAATTTATTCAAGAGCCAAAATAAATTGTTCTCTGCAGTAATCCCATGTAAAAAAGAAAAAAGAAATGAAGAAAATGTGTGAGGTTTACTTCCCGCTGAGACGCAGGAGAAAGGAGTACATCTGTTAGGGATGAAGGGACTTCTTAAATACATTTGAATGAACTGACTATAAGCTGCTAATGTGCTCCACTAATGGAGGCAGGTTGCTGATGATGATGTTGGAAGGGGAAATAAGCTTTCAGTCATGCCTTCCCTTTCACTGTGGGCCAAGTGTCTCACTTTTTCAGGCAAGGGAGGCTACTTTTGTCCCAGAGGGAATCTTTGATGAATCTTAAACTGATTAATCCACCCTTTAAAAGGCATTGATTGCTTCTTTTATTGATTCACAAAAAAGGGTAATCTCAGAAATTCATATTCCACTGCTTGTGGCTGGCGAGATTCAATTTGCACAGTTTTAATAAGGTTACATTAGAATTGTGTGCTACCCCCCCCCCCCCCCCCCCCGACAAAACCCTGGTGCTATTCTTTGAAAATGGTCCAGAGCTGTTGTTATTTGATTCCAGCTCATCATGCAACCACCTCAGTGGCTTATTAAGTTACCGATAAGGTGCAAGAGTGACAGTGTCAGCAGGTCCTGGATGGATCAGACAACGGCCTCGCCATTGGCCTTGATTAATGATTATACATCATCATTAGACGCAATCTTGTTAAAATGAGGACACGGCCATAATATTTCTGCCCTGTCATGCTCGTTCGTCATGGTAATAGAGCAATAGCATATTGCACAACCGCGCTGCTGGTGTGGCCCACACAGATGTGAACCCGGTTGCACACAGCCCACACATTCATTAGGTGGCACCCCAATCCTCCTCAAACTATGTGCTGGGACTTACAATATTCACCTCTGCTGGGTTTCCTGCGTGACACTAGTGGCAGTGAAATACGAGACTCCGGGGATACAGGGGAGAGGATCACAGTTTTGTTTTTTTTTGGCCCAGAACAGAGGAAGTTTTTGGAATTATGCAAGACTCTTATTATACTGTTAACCAAGGCCCTCAAATATATACTGTCAAGTTTATTTGACAGGATGGAGTCTTCTGAACAGAAATAAATTCATAGTCCTGTTCATCCATCCATGAGTTGCAGCGGCTACAGCTAGCGCCTTAAATCGCGCGCCTGAGCCATACGGCAACACTTCCTGTTGACAATCCATGTTCCGGTGCCACCAACTGTTCTTGAGTGTGTATAACAACGCTTTTTGGTTGATTTTGAATGGAAAAAACGCGATCATATGCACTTTGCAGAAGTAACAAGAGCCTTTTTTGAAATGTACTGGAGTAGAAAGTATTATTTATTTGTGAAATATAGTGGAGTAAAAGTAAAAAGTACTCAGTAAACAATGTACTGAAGATTACTTCAGTGCATTTACTTCGTTACTGACCACCTCTGGCTATCATTATACCAACTGATGTCTTTCCTTGGGCTTGGCCAGTAGTACTTCCTTTTTTATGGAGACAGTTCACTTTGTTGTTCCCATCTTCCACCTCTGTGATAATGCCTGGGTAATAGTCATGGTCATATTCCACCACATACCATCGACCAACATGGCCAATGGTGATGACGTCTCTCTGTTCTGTGAAAATCCAAAGGTCTTCTATGCGAGTGTCGGTAATTTATGATTTTTAATGATGGTGACTCTGGCAAGAATCTGTATTTCTTTTTGCGTCCTCTGGTATTGTTTTGTATTTATTCCACAACAGGCATGCAGCAGTAGTTTCCTGCATATGCCCAGAAGGAAAGAACGATCAAGGATATTGTTATGGACTCAAATAACAGACCCCAGGAAGCAGAGCACAGAGACTACGCTGACGTTAGATCCTCTACTGAAGCAGAAGGAGAGCCGAAAACAAGGCACGGGTTGGCTGGAGCCCGAACCGTCCGAACAGCAAAAATGCACAGCCGAAAAACAAATAAACAACTCATGACTGGAGTCATAAAAAACTGTTCAACAAAAAATTCCAGCCACAGTGAAAAAAACATAAATCATGGACCGGCAAAAAGCAAATAATAAGACGAACTAAACTAAACTACTAGAGCACGGTCCTCAGTTTTATAGAGAGTCATAGTTTAACCTCACTCTTCTGCTTTCCCGCTGCAACTTTACTATTTTAGTTCGCCACAGTGACGGCAGTGATTGTGAGTGCATCTAGTGGCTATTTTCTCTGCATAAAGTACCGTCTACTACCTGCTCAACAGCCAACAGCAGACAAACACAGTCAGAGAGCACCTGGTCACCGGATATTTCCCTCCGGAGGGGCTTCAGACAAAAGTAAAACAGAGTGACTATTAGACCTTTGTGTGCTGCTTGCAATCAAGTAAGTTAGAGTTAGCAAGTTAGCTTCTGTATATAATAACTACTTTTACTTATTATTCATCAGTTGTTGTTGTTTTTTTCTTCTAAATAATGCAGCCTCAGAATTAGCACGGGCAGTGCCTCCCTTGAGCCGGGCCCAAGCCCGGATAAATTCAGAGGCTTGCGGCAGGAATTTCGGCAGTGCTGAAACAGTTACATGAGACTGACATACACAGAACTGCGAAATTATTCTTAGAAAGCGAATCAGTCATCAAGAGTCAAACCACAATCCGTTCTTCATTGTGTCTCTGAAATACTGTAAAGTAGACACTGCACTTATGTCTTTGCACTTCTCAAAAGATATTTACCAGCATTAAATGTGGAGGGTTTTGTTGGTGCAGCGATATCAGTCACTGTTGCACTCCATCTTGAATGTCAATGTCTGTCATGATGACGATATTTGGCAGTGTACCAAAGTTGTAGGAAAATAAACTCAATGTCTAATACAATAAGGAGAAACATTCCCATTACACGTAAGGATTCCTCTTTGTGGTCATTTTGACATTAAATTATTATTGGAACTGCCAGCATGTGTCTCAAACCCTAAACTCATTGCGATTGCTTTTAGTAGAAATTACATTAAACATTGTGCACCAAGTGAATCTTAATTGAGAGCTAATTCTCATTTGCAGTAATGACCTGGACCTAAGTTGCATGTTTTTTGGTGGTGTGAGGAAGCCGGGGAACCCGGAGAGAACCCACACAGACACGGGGAGAACATGCAAACTCCACACAGAAAAGTGGGATTTGAACCTGCGATCGTCTTGCTTTTAGGCAACATCTCTACCCACTGTGTCACTGTACAGTACTTTAGTAAAAACACACAGCATTTGTTCATGTTATTAACCATCTTGGTGATTCAGCATGACTTAACAGGTCGTATAAACTTTGACTGAACTGTGGCTATGTGTGTGTGTGAGCATGGAATGAGTGTAAACATGACAGTTTTAGAGCAAACTGACTTGCCTCTGTTGCGGCCCGGCGGCCTGCAGCTCTCCACCTGCCTGCGTACCACTTACTGAAGATGAATGGGTTCTGGGCGGCCATAACTTACCATGTGAAATGGCCTTAAAATGGATAGTAAAGTCCTCGCCAGTGCAAATGTGACCAAACACCATAAAAAGTCAGGCTCATTTAAAAACAATCCATCATATGTAAGGAAACAAAAGCGCAATAGCACTTAAATGATTACAATGCAAATGGTTTGAATAGCAAAGTAAAACAAAAAGGAAGTGAATAAATTTTAAAAAAACTAAACAAATACAAAACAAATACAAATATATAAAAATATTCTAGTAGAATAGAATATACTTGTCTGTAAATTTAAGTATGAGCATTAAATACTGTTCTCTTTAAAAATAACAGTTTCCACGGTGACGCTAAGTCCCTATTCTGCAACATTAAACGCATTTAGGAATCCTGGTATGTTTTTAAATTGAAAATGTATAATGTTGAATCTTCAGATGAATCTACTGATTCGTAGATTTATTCTTTAACAATTGAAAAATAACCGGAGACTGTTCCCTCCGCAACCCCGGAAAAGTAGTGGAAGATGAAGGGATGGATGAAAAATAACCATGTATACTGTACATTCGTTTTCAAAATAGAATGGTTGTCAGGAATATCAAAATATATATAAAAGGGATTTTTAAAGACATAGTAAAAACATCATCAATATTTATTTTAATCATAACTATACTTAATAGTACATATTAAGTGGTAGATGGAGTACTTAAACATAGTGATGTAGTGATATTAAAATATTCCATAATATGTGAAAGTTTTAGATTCAAATGATCTCTCAATTGGAGAAGCTTAACAGCTCCTCCCACACGTAACTCCAATGTGTTTGATCCATTCCCTTTACAACCTTGGATAAATAATTGTTGTAGCTTTTGCATGTAATGGGTTCTTTCCAGCATGAGCTCTGTCCCTTTCCAGCAACTGGAAATGTTCCTAAAGAAAACAAAGTCACCCAGGAATCCCGGCAGATTACCGGTAATTGTGATTTTCTCTAAACGATGGATCTCTGTTACACCAACACGGCATCCATAACTATCCAAGGAAGGTGCATTATCCTCCTCTGAGGATAACAGTATTCCATAAGAAAAGAAAAATAATAACATTGTATTCTTAATAGTGCCTTTCACGACATGATCTGACTCAGTCCCACCAATTTATTTCCCAGTGCATAAATGCTGTGCTTTGAACCACAAAAATCTCTCATAATCTGCCTCTTATTCTAATTCACATTGCTAATGGGTGCCTGTGACCAGCGTTTGGCCGCAGTAGTCCAGAATGACTGCTTTACATAAACATTTAATTGAGGTTATGGAGCCATAATAAAGTATGTGTTTGGAATTAGAATTCGTCCACCTGTGCTTCTTCACATCTTTTTATGTGGATCAGAGAAATTTGGCAATTGGCAACATTCAACGCCTCTATCAGTGGACTCATTCCAGCTCTGCGGTTAGCCCATTAGCCTACATATGGCCTGCCTGGTAATCTTTGATAGGCTGTTAGTGCCTCAGTTAGTATTCCTCTGACAAACCAAGACACCAACTCAGTAGAGCACTCTGTCTCATTGGTGGTGTTATTTGTAACACTGGTGCGAACTGCACTAATAGCTTCAGGTATTAGTTGTTGTCATATGTTTGTGTCCCCGCTCCCCCTGTTCCAGTTTGTTCTTCATGTAGTCGGCTTGAAGCAATACTATTCAGTGCAAATGGCCAGCTTTTTGCTTTCCCATGTCTTCAGTTCAGTCTGCAGATGGCTGCAGTGACTAGTCTCGTATACGAAACTGACTCAGAGTCAGAGAAGTCTGTTACCAAAGGTGGTTCAGATATATAAATGTGTGAATGGATGCACTGTTTCTTATATTTGTGGCACTGATCATCGCCGGAATGAGCTTGTCCAGCTTAATGTGCATCAGTTCAACCATCGGCACAATGACAATGTGACTAGGCTACTTAGTGTTTCCGGTCAAAGCCCTTCCATTTGTGTAATAGTGGAAATAATCATTACAGCTACAATTGACCAGGACTAATTGCATGGCTGCCCTATTAGCCTTTGTGGGCAGACGAGCTGTCGTGGACCCTTGCAGGAAGGCACGGACGAGGGGGTTTGTAAAGGTGTGTCCTTTAATGAGGTCAGAGTCACAAGAGACCCATGAAACCCAAACAGCTCCTTAAGTAGGGGTGGAGTAACCCACGTCATAAGTAGGGGCATGACCCAATTAACGATCCCCACATTCCCAAAATAAATCAGCCCAGCACTTGACGTGCTCACCGGAAAACAAACATAGCTCGGCGACAGTCCCAGCGACAAACATATGGGCACATCAGAGCGCCCCTAGGAAGTGTGTATTGTCCAAACGTGTGGTCCTCCCCCCCCCCCGGGTCCGATGTGCGGATGGTTGAGTCCATGCTGTTATCCACAGCCTCCGCCCATCACTCTGGCTCCGCCTGCTGTGGGGCCGGACCGAGCCACCACACACTCCCGCTCCCCAGGAGGCAGACCGGCACAGCGGGAGAGGTAGTCCGCCACCACATTCAGCTTGCCCGGGATGTGATGCACAGCAAACTTGTAGGGTTGCATCGCCAGGTACCAGCGGGTTATCCTGCTATTGGTGTCCTACATCCTCTCGAGCCACGTGAGCGCCTTATGGTCCGTTTCCAACACGAATTCCCGTCCCAGGAGGTAGTAGCGGAGGGAATCCAGGGCCCACTTTACTGCCAGACATTCCTTCTCAATGGTGGAATAGCGGGTCTCTCGGGGATAGAGTTTGCGGCTGACGAAGGCGATGGGATGGCGATCAGTCGGGGGCCCCTGAAGCAACACCGCACCAAGCCCTTTATCGGAGGCATCAGTCTGCAGAACAAACTCCCGCTGGAAGTCCGGACAGTGGAGCACCGGGCAGAATAGTTAGGGATGAACCGGTGGTACCAACCTGACATGCCCAGGAAGGACCTAAGTTGTTTTCTTGTCTGGGGGAGGGCGCAGGACTGAATGGCCTCCACCTTTTTGACTTGGGGCCTCACCAGCCCACCTCCGATGACAAAGCCCAGGTACTCAGTCTCCGTCTTCGCGATGGCACACTTAGCCGGATTCACCGTTAAGCCTGCTCTCCAGAGACACTCAAGGACCGCTTTTAAATGTCGCAGATGATCTTCCCAGCTTTTGCTGTAAATAACAATGTCATCCAAATATGCAGAGGCAAACCGTGAGAGGCCATTCAGTACCTTGTCCATCAGGCGCTGGAACGTGGCCGGAGCCCCGTGAAGTCCGAACGGCATCACCCTGAAGTGGTAGAGGCCCCACGGTGTCTTAAACGCCGTCAGCTCCCTGGACCTATAGGAGAGTGGCACCTGCCAGTAGCCTTTGGACAGATCAATGGTTGTGAGGTAATTTGCTTTGCCTAGTTTCTCAATCAGATCGTCGATTCGCGGGGTTGGATATGAATCGAACTTGGAGACGGAGTTGAGATAGCGGAAGTCAATGCAAAACCTGATTGTGCCATCCTTTTTTGGGACCAGTACGATTGGATTGCACCACTCGCTCTGTGACACCTCAACCACCCCGAGAGCTAGCATTACCTCCACTTCCCTTTTTAGTGGTTCCAGTAGGCCTCTGTGGCTTTCTGTTGTCCCATATGGGCTCTGAGAAGGTTGGCCAGATCCGTTAACGTCGGTTCGCGCTCCTCCTCCTCCATGGCCTCTCCACCAACAGCTCCGTGTTCCTCTTCAACATAGACATCACCTGACTCAGGAGTGGCTGTCCGGGCACGGGCTCTTCCTCTCCCTGGCATAGCTCCAGACCAAGACGAAAGGAAGGACTCCTCAACCTGTGGTCTCTTATCCTTCACAAACCACACCAACGTCCCAACTGCATAATCCCACTTCTGACACCAATTGTCGTGGACCCTTGCAGGAAGGCACGGACGAGGGGGTTTGTAAAGGTGTGTCCTTTAATGAGGTCAGAGTCACAAGAGACCCATGAAACCCAAACAGCTCCTTAAGTAGGGGTGGAGTAACCCACGTCATAAGTAGGGGCATGACCCAATTAACGATCCCCACATTCACGTGCTCACCGGAAAACAAACATAGCTCGGAGACAGTCCCAGCGACAAACATATGGGCACATCAGAGCGCCCCTAGGAAGTGTGTATTGTCCAAACGTGTGGTCCTCCCCCCCCCCGGGTCCGATGTGCGGATGGTTGAGTCCATGCTGTTATCCACAGCCTCCGCCCATCACTCTGGCTCTGCCTGCTGTGGGGCCGGACCGAGCCACCACACGAGCAAACATCTGATGGGCTACTCGGGGCCTGGTGCTCACTCAATTATTTTCCATACAGACATTTTTGTTTTGTGTATGATTCCGCTAAGCTTGCTCTCTTTTACACTGTATGTAAGTTCACCATCTAAATTGTTGGCAGCATTGATTGCATTTTGCATTGGCAATTGAGCTCTTAGCAATGATTCTGACATGTTGGTCTAAATTTGCTGTAGCATGTATGGATTTTCAGAAACATTTACAGGCCTACCAGGACAAATGCTCAAGATCTTAAAGGGGACATATTATAATTTAAAAAAAAAAGGTTTTCCCATGTTTCTACACTAATATTTGGTGGTTTTGGGTCATGACCAACCCATAAACTGCTAAATTAAACCATCCATTAAATCCTATGTAGTTTTCGTAGTTCTGTAATCAAAACATGTCTAGCAGCACTCTTTGTTGTGACGTCTCAATGGGGGGACAGTCACAAGATGTGCATGCACTCTCCCTGTGTCTGCGCTCTGCACGTCGACACTCTACCTGTGGCTCGTGCATGAGTCGAAGAAGAAGAAGAACAGAGTGGATAAAGTTTATTTTTGGCATTTCTGACAGCTGTTTGAGACAGAAAAGAGGGACCCTGTCCTGCAGCATGTGTTTGCTATTTTGACCAAAGACTGTCACAGATATTTCATATAAGTCTTTGGTATAATATGTGACCTTTAAACCTAAAAATAACAGGAAATTGAAATTAGCGTTATGCAGTGGCGGGCGGTGCATTTTACACCTAGGCCTTCAGTGAAGTCCTACTTAGTCCGACTTGAATAAATACCCCTCATAATGCCATCACTTATGACACCACGGCTTTAGAAATAATGTACAAACACACACTTACGCACTACCGGGTGTTGCATCACCTCAATCGTGTACAACACGGGATATTTTTTCCAGAGCATTTAAAAAATCAATAAACTGCATCAGCAATTAAAACTTATCACTATACGTGGTACTATCAAAGTTATAAATAAAAGGGAATTTAACATTATTTGTCCAAAACGTTTTAAAGTCCACCATGAATATAGGCAAGCTTTAAATTGCAAACTTGCAGTTTAATATAAGAAAGACAGCAACAAAACGGCCACATTTGTCTCGTTGTGTACTTCCACTACAATCACACAGCTGCACCGGCGCGCCACATTATTTACACACATTGCATTTACAGTATATCTGTGATTTTATTTCGTCATCATGTTAAATAAATAAAATGTTGGTACTCACCAAAACAGCTGTCCCCCAAAACAGTTATTTGAAAACAAAATCCATTCTCCTTTCTTAAAGTTCCTAAATCCAGTGTTGCTCCAAACATTAAATCGATCCCTTGCAAATAAAAGGCATTCCCAGCAGAACAATTTGCTGCGACTCTCGGAAGCTCTAAGCCAAAAGTTTGAAGCCTGGAAGTGGCGTACAAATGCTTTCCCCACCTGGGACAGGTTAGCTAGCTAGCTAGCTTGGACGACGTCGGCTCACGAGAGCTAGCTTCTCTGTAAAAGTCCGTCTTGAAAATGGCCTTTCAAGAATATCCACAACCAAATCCACACTTTCCCCTCCTTCGGCCATTGTGGGTTAAAAACGCAAGAATAGTTGTGGTTTTATTTTCGGACGGTCGCGCCGTACCGGTGTGCACTACTTAATGACGCAATATGCATAGCACTGCCCTCTCACACGGAGTATCCAATCACAGGCAGAAAGGCCTTACTTTCACCAACTCGTGATCTGATTGGCTATCGCAACTGTCTATCAACTCTAAGAGCCGATCACAGGACGCGTTATTGACTTGTAACGTGAGACAAGCAGGAAGGACCTGTTTCACTAACTCGTGATCTGATTGGCTATCGCAACTGTCTATCAACTCAACTCTACGAGCCCGTTCACTGACACAACACAGACGGCAAGCAGCGCTGATTCTGAAGGTCTCGGACGGATAGTATTTGCCACTGGTACTATGAAATCCGCCTGGCAACACAAGCTAGCTGAATTCTGATTGGATAAAAACTCTCACCTAAAAATACATCACTGGAATATAATATGACATGAATGTGAAGAATATATATATATATACATGAAATTGAATTGATTTTATCATAAATATGATCATGTATTCTTGATTTCTGGTTATGTTAGGCAAGCAGAGAAGGCCTTGCAGGCCCTGACCGCCCGCCACTGGCGTTATGTAAACTTTAAGAAATATAGTAAACTTGTTTATGCATCTTGACCAGACTTAGTTGGAGTAATTTCCAGCGAGCATTACTATCTTGCTATATCTTTGCTATATCGTAGTCACCAGATAATTTAATTTAATAATGTCTTCCTTAAATAGTTTCTAAATTGTGTCCTGAGCGTCCGCTTGGCATGAAGTACCATGACATTAGGAAAGTAACTGTAGAATGTAAACAGGTGTACTGTCACACACGCACACGCACACACACACACACGCACACACACACAATTTAGGATGTAGAATCCCAATGGTCCTTTCAATTACCAGTATTTGCTTTCTGCTGCTGCTGGCAGAATATCAAGTGAAGCCCAGCTGACTCTGTGTGGACCTATTTGCAGGGGATTAAACTACCAACTAATAAAGGCGATGTTGGTGTATGCATACAGTGACTTTATTGAGATGTTTGCCTCCGCAGTGAACAGACCATTAGATGGAGAAATATGAAGGGAGTAAACAAGAAAGGATGAGGATGAGTTAGAGACACCAAAAAATATAGACATGAAAATTACAGTTGATGCAAGAAAGGACTGATTTAATTTAATTTAATGATATAGAGATGTAATTTTAAAATTAGATGTAAAAACATGAATGTTAAATAAAAAAAAAAGAAGTAGAAGTAATTACAGTATATGGTTATTCCAAGGGAACACATCTGCTACATTTGAGAAAGGAAACGCCCTATAAATAGACTAACAGATGAGGTGAGACAGGAAGCTCCTTGGAATATGATGTGTGCAGATGACATTGTGATCTGCAGCAAGAACATGGAACAGGTCGAGGACTTCAAGTACGTCAGGTCAACAGTGCAGAGTGATGGAGGAAGTGAAGAATTGTGTGCAGGCAGGCTGGAACAGGTGGAGGAAAGTATCAGGTGTGCTCTGTGATAGGAAAGTGTCAGTGAGGATGAAGGGAAAGGTCTACAAGACAGTGGTGAGGACAGCCATGATGGACGGCTTAGAGACAGTAGCTCTGAGGAAAAGACAGGAGGCGGAGCTAGAAGTGGCGGAGATGAAGATGCTGAGGTTCTCCTTGGGAGTGACCAGGTTGGACAGGATTAGAAATGAGACAATAAGAGGGACAGTGAAGGTTAGACGTTTTGGAAACAAGGTCAGAGAGACCAGACTTCGATAGTTTGGACATGTCCAGAGGACAGACAGGGACTATATCGGTAGAAGGATGGTGAGGATGGAACTGCCAGGGAACAGGGCTAGAGGTCGACCCAGGAGAAGATACATGGACGTAGTGAGGGAGGACATGAGAGTGGCTGGTGTTGGGGAGGACGATGCAAAGGACAGGGTGAAGTGGAGAACGTTGGGTTGCTGTGGTGACCCCTCAGGGGACAAGAAATTACAGTAGTAGTAGTAGTAGTAGTAGTGTATTGGACCAAAATATCTGTATCAGTAAAAAATAAAAACATGTCTGTACATGTATTTTTGAATAGTGTGGAGGTTGAATATATGAATAGAATTTGTATAAAATTAAATGATCAGTTGGCTACATTTAACACCTTACAAACTACAATTCGCCAATCAATTGTCTGCTTGACTTTCTGCTGCTGGAGTTTTGTTAAGATTTCTGCTGGTGAACAAAATAATGATTCTAACAGGGACTGATATGACTTTCAGCAGCCTGTAATTGCTGACCGGATGTTGCTGCCTTAATTATCAGATGGTACAATGTTAACAGAGGTATTGATGGGCCTTAATTGTCCATATGGCTGTTTATTTATTTATTTATTTATTATCTGAGGATTGACCAGACAGCATAATGATAATGTAATCATGCACACACACATGGGTGCAACACACTGTCCAGAAACAGGAACACACTCGCACACAGCTAACGCAGCATATCATTTGTCTATGGTTCGCTTTCTGACCACAGCCCATCAGAGTGTGTCTCCGGACATCATCTGCTTTGTGCTGACATTACTGCTGGCTCTGCTTCTTACTAATCCAGCCGTGTGTGTGTGTGTGTGTGTGTGTTTGAATACATTTTTGCTTTTTTTTTTGCAAGGGAAGTGAGTTTTGCTGGTGCACAAACAGATTAGCCTGAAGGTACAGTGAGTCAGAGGAAAAGCAAATTACAGTCTGCTGTTGTTTTCTTAATCAGATGCTCTGCCATTCCTCTTTCTGTTGTTCTCTCCTGATTAATCCAGTCACACTTTTTAATCACAGCAGAGTTTCTTTCTTCATCCTTGATCATTCTGCTTTTCCTCACAGCGCAGGATGTGGAAGTGGGGTGAGCTCAGATAGTGGAGACGAGGCTACCTATTCATGTCTGTAGGTTAGGACTAACGTCCCCTGTTTTAATAAGGAAGCCTTTCTCCTTTTTGGGGGTTTAGACAATGATTTATTTATTTTTTTAAATAATTTGCCAGCTCCTGGAAAGACACATCCGACAATGTTCAAGTGGCTTGGCTGAGATGCAAAGAGCTGTCATGCTGAGCTGAGTGTGTCTCATGTGGTCAGTGAGTAGGAAAATCCACCCATCAAATATATTACAGCGTGCTTATTGCCTAAGTATTTCCTCACACATCAGCCCGAATGACCTTCCTGTCCTCAGGTAACATTCTTCGTTCAGCCTTCTGTTAGTGATGACATATATTTAATATTTAATATTTAAACATCACCTGAAAATTTTGTTTTTCTCTTAATCCGATTGAAATTAAATTTTAAGTATTTAAGATAAAAAGTAAAATGTCATCAATCTCTAAACAACTGTTTGAAATGAAAAATCGTTCCCTCTTCATGCTTCATATTTCTGGAGCGCCACAGCATTGCAGCATCCATCTAAAAACCCGAGAAGATTAAAATGTTAGATCAATCAAAATTAAATGACACCATGCAGCTCATAGGGCACGAACAAAGTCTTCAGAAGACCCGAGTTCACAAATTGAATTAGAAAAGATGCCATTACAACTTTTTCAAGGCGAAGACTTCACCCCCAAATCATTCATCATTATCCTAATGATGTTAATACATTATATTAACATCTAAAGTTCCGGATTTTTGTTTTGTGAATCAGTAGGTATGCAGTGATCGAAGGGTGTAAATGATCAAGCCGAGCGTGTACAGTTTCTATTTTGGGAGATAAATAATTCCTCATCGGCTTTATTTGTTGTACGAGAATCCTGCAGTACTTTCATCAAACTGCATTTTATGAAAAAAAAAAAAAAACTTTTCCGAAGTATCTGTCAGTATGTCAATGATTGGAATATTAAATTACCATTTTTGGTATAACTGTTCTTCATCACTTGTTTTCTGCTTTTTTTTATTTTTTTCTTCTTTTAATGAATTAATTGTTTAATATTTAAAATATTCAAACGAAAATCCAAATCACAAATTTTTCTCCAACCTCCTGCATTTGTCTAACTAATAATCAAAACTTTACTTGCATTAAACACACCGTTTGTTAAACTTCACATTTTGTTACTCAAGAGTGTTGATATTTTCATATAATTTTTTTACAATTTAAAATAAAGCGATTTTTGGGCAGGATCAGCACCTTAAGAGCCCTGACATCTGAGCCTCAGATTCCACATCTGAGCTTCTTCGTTCCGGCCTTCATCCGTCTTCCTCCTGTTGTTTCCTCTCACCCTCCTAATTTGTCTGCTTTTGATTGCCATCCCATTGCGTCAGCATCAATCCTCCTCAGCGAGCATCGTTCATCCTCCTTGCCTCACCCCGATCCTCACTCTGCCGTGTGGCGGAGCAGGTGTGCAGCTGACTGCCTATTGCTGCTGACTTGCATAAATGCTGAGAGGTGAGCAGAGAGCTTCTGGGGTTGAGGAATACAGCTGGCCTCTGTAATGCTGATGGACCTCCCCCTGGCCTAATGTTTGCAGAGGGCCCAGCCAGGTGCTCAGTAGCACACACACACACACACACACACACACATGTACTGCTCCAAATGGACACAAAATGCATATGTGTGTCAAATCTAATCAGGCTTCTCAGCTGCTGTGATTGCAGTCCACACAGTGAGCAGGTGGGTTCAGACTCTCATGCTGCAGCACAGTATCAAATGGCAGCTTCCCCACATAATTCTCTGCCTTCCGAACCGCAGCACAAATTGCTCAAAGGAGTCAAGCGCTCAGATCGTCTCCATGCTATCTCTACTTCTTTCTCTTCCTCAAATATGGATTCTTGCCTTTTTATGTTGCTTCCTGATCCCCCAGGTTGGGGGAGGGAAGCGTAAATACGCAACGGGTATGTGAATAATGCAAGGCGTACATTAAATGTCATGGCTAGAAATGCACATTTTCCCTCTATTGTCTCGCTGGCATTTAAACCATGTTTTATGCATTTTATAATTAGCACGGGATTCTCAGAGGAGGGGGCGCAGTGGCGAGGAAGGCCTAGAAGTTATGAGTATCCCTCATTTCTGCCAGAGGTGGCGTTTTAAGAAGTTGCAGAAGCTCATTCTCCGGATCAAGAATGCTTCCATGTGTGAACAGCCTCATGTATACCCACTGAAAATAAGAAAACCCGTCAATTAATACCCAAAGTTGTAGGATTTCATTTAATAATTTAGTTAATATGCAAAGTAGCTCTAAACAGCTTGTACTGTACTGTAATGTACTTTAATAACTAATATGTGAGATGCAGCAGAAAACAAAAAGTTTCTAGGACATTTTTCACATCAGGTGCACCACCTTTCACACTTCCTGTACATTTCGTTCGGTGGCCAGATTTAAATCATTTACTCTGCATTTCTGTAGTATTTTTGTATGTACCGGTACTCATTAGTTGACCAATTGGAACGTATGGCTGTATTATTCCATAGTTCCATGACTTTGTTCCTCATGGACATAAAGAAATAAATCAGATATTCATCTCGCTGCACATTTTACATTTGCTAATTTGCTTTAGCTTTGGGCGCTGAAGTAAAAGGAACACTTACCTATTCCATTCAACTTCTCATCCTGCTTATAGTTGCATAAATACAGTCATTTGACAGATGACTTTGCTAATTGCCTTTCCAAACTGCAGGAATCCCTTGGTGCAGAGAGTGGAAATTAAAAATGCAGCACCCTGAGTATTGTTTTTTAATGTCTGAGCCTGCATTTAGCCACCTGAAATGAATTCTCTAATTTGTTTGAAAGACAAATGGGGAATAAGCAGGATCCCAATCCACTTAAAGCATTTTCTGCTTTGCATATCCGGATGCGGCTTGTCCCTGAAGAATCCACCTTGCAAGGCTGCTAGTCATCAACAATGGGAAGGAGAGCAAGTCTTTACTTTTCTGAAGGGCACACATCTTTTCAAAGTGTCGTGTGTGTGTGCAGTGCGTGTGTGTGTGTGTGGGTTTGGGGTTGGATAACAGGAATTCACGCTTGAGCTGTGATATGATTTCTGCATGTCTTGTTTGTGCTTCTATAAAGCCTGATCTAGATGGAGGCAGGTGATGGAAGAACAGAAGCTGTGCTGTGCTCTATGCTCAATATGCTCTTCAAGTGCATTTCTGTCATTAGGACATTAGTAGTTTATGTTCTGACCCCTGATCCAATCACTGTAGCACCATTATAAAATAAGAAATAGCTGTGATTCAGGCACTTTAGCCCCATTTTGTCAATTAGTTTGGTCTACTCTAAAGGATCTAAATACTCTGATTTGCATCGTTTCTCAAGTCAACATTACGACCAGCGATGAACAGTTCATAAAAGCAAGTATTGTTTCAGTAGTCTACACGAATAAATATCTTTCATCTGTTTGGATTGGCTTCAAGGCTGTGGGTAATTATTTTTCCATAAATTATGCTGAACCTTTGAACGGCAGCTCTTTCAAACATTGTATGGAATCTGTTTCTTTTTTAAATGTATTTCTCATGCATGCATGTCCTCGGTAAAATGAAATGTACCTATTCACATAGAAATCATAGAGCCACAGGGCTTGAACGACGGCACATTTTCTGAGCTGGTTCTTATCTGGTTAAACGGTCTGGCCGGGCCTTCCTGGGAGGTGGAAACGTGGATCCATGATGGCAGCAATGCTGAGTCGAGGTCCATCGTGGATGAATGAGAGGCTGGAATGAAAGAGCTGAAAGATGCATGGTGAATGTGTGTATTAATGGCAGGGCGCTGGCTTTTTTTTTGAGACACACTAGAGCACATGTGTCAAACTCAAGGCCTGGGGGTCAAATGTGGCCCTCCAAGTCATTTTTTGTGGCCCTCGAGAGCTGTGTGCAGACATTTGTTTTGTAAAATGCTGCATCTGTCACACATGTTCTTAACAGCCCACATTTATTGGTTGTTCTGCAGTTCTGCCCATCTCAACTGTGACAAGAGTTTTGAACAAAATTAATGCCCTAACTTGTGTTGGATGATATATTTCTTTATTTATTATTTAATATTATTTACGTGAATAAGTTTGATTATTGATCGATGGAGTAGTGTGGTTTTCTTAACCTGATCAATTGAAAGGATTTATGTTATAATAACAGCAATAATCTATCCATATATTTTTACAACTATACAATTGAATATGCAATGTTTGTAACTTAAGTAGTGAACTGATCAAATGGAAAAAATTCAGCAACATGGCAACAACAATAGCAACACGCTGCAGTCAGGAAATAAATAATCTGCTGGTGGTGACTATTGAAAGTTATTTGAACTTTTTTGTTTTTTCCAGCATGTGCTGAAATGTTGATCCCGGCTACATATGGCGCTCAGGATTAGCCCTGGACAGCTCCATAGGTAGTTGGTTACCTATGGAGCTGTCCAGTGCTGATCCCGACGGCGAACTTCAGCACTGGACAGCTCCATATGTAGCCGGCTACATATGGCGCTCAGGATCAGCACTGGACAGCTCCATAGGTAGCCGGCTATATATGGAGCTGTCCAGTGCTGATCCTGAAAGTGACGTCTTTTCCCCGGCATTGACTCGGGGAATGTTCTTTATCTTTCCCACTTCGGTTGGTTTTTTTTGGTTTGCGCATGTCCATGACAAGACACGGTGGTGGCTTTTTGGTTTTGCTCTGATTTTGTATCGATTATCTTTGTTTCTGCATGATGATTGCATTCGAATGGAACTTTTCCACATTATTAGATGTGTTAATTTATTCCCATCACAAACTTTGGTTCATACTTATGATTTTTCTAATTTACAGTATGTCTTTAATTGTATCTATTGTCTGAAAATTAAAATTCTGATTTTTATTTCCTGTTCTGTGGCAGGTTGATTGTGTCTGTGCAACTGTGCACGTTCCTGTAAATATGTCTTCATCCTGTCATGGTTCTGCTGGCTATCGGTGTGCATTGTGATATTTGTAAGTGTGATTGGTGATTGCCATTTAACCGCCCCTACTTAAACTTGCTCCTTGTCTCAAACCATTTGTCTTGAAGCTCTAGTGCTGAAATGTTTGATTGATTTAAGGCAATGCAACTGAGCACCTCATAGCTTCGAAGTATTTTCTTTTTAATTAGCTCTGAAAATTTAAATATGCTAAATACTTAAGTGGATTTTTTTGTCCAACTTTTAAATCTTAGTATGTCTGAGGTCAATTGGTTTTTGGTGATGAACAGGGAAATCTTTGAACTGTGTCTTAGGCCAGTTGCTGAAGTATTTTTCCACCTCTAAACTATTCTTATTATATCGATGTCCTCTGTCAATGTCCACGATAAAACTCTCTCGACATAAAAGCAGCTGTTTTAAATTAGTTTGTTTATTCATAGTCGATTGTGAGTAAACTGTGCTCAGTAATTCTCTATCATCCAGCGCGAGTGTTCTACTGCAGGACGTCGCCCGGAAGTCGTTTGACCTTCATCCTCATAAAACAAGTGATTACACTGAGGTGAAATCACATTTGCATGTTTGGACAGCCGCTGACAGTCCACCTGGAACAAATTACTGAGCGACACTTGGAGACTGACAGGAAAGGGGAACAATAACAACCTCATGGCATCTTCTCGTGTCACAGACAAGTGGATTTTGTTTTTACTTGTTGTTTAAAGGTCGCGTATTCTGGGAAATGTAGATCACTAACAGAAGGAGAATTACAGCTTTGAGGGACATGAATTGATCCTGGAATTTACTCCACATTTTGTTTCATGTTAAAACAGACACTTATATTTTAGTTCTATCTGGGTTAACTTATTGATGTAAATATATACATTCGCATTTATCATGTCAGGTATAATTTCATTAAATGCAATACATTGTACACCCTCTGTGTGCTACATTACTGCATTTTTCTTAACAAATTACAAGCTGGGGACTTTGGGCCCCTGAAGTTGTGGGGCCTGTGGGGGGGGGGGGGGGGGGGGGAGTGGCCTGTTTGACAACCTGGTGATCCAACCTGATTGCTTCCTGTTGGGATCAGATCCGATGCATGCGATCTGTAAGATGACTGCCTCATAGGTTATAGGTAATGCATGACATTGTCTTAGTGTCTGTCACAGTTGTTGCATAAATATGCTATGCCATCTGGGGGGGGGGGGCTCCGATCATCCTACTGCCCCCGACTGAAGTTATGCTTCAGCACAGGAACCATAGCAAGCTGGAACAGACTCCAGCAACTCCTGGGACTCGCAAAGCGGATGGATGGATGAATAACATTTCCCAGTGATTCTATTACATGGTGTTAATGAAATCTCTCACATATAGTTTTAGATTTCTCCACCATGTTACACGAATTATGACTATGTTTTATTTATTTTAAATTCATTATTTGAATCTATAATATTAAATTATAATCTATATCGAAGACAACAAAATCACAGCTAAAATGTGAGTTAAATCTCATGACTAAAGCCGAATGTTTTTGTGTGTTGCTGCTCAGGCCAGTGGAAGGTGATTGTCAGAAGAAATGCCGGTCCTCGGTGCCCTAGTACATCACCACCGGGACCATGGCGACACGTTGGACAATGAGAAGCCAAAGGCGATCCCATGGCTCCTCCTGCCTTTCTAGATGGCCGGTATCCTCATTGATGTTCCTATGGTTGCCCTGGGCGTTGCTATGGATGCCGTGGCCCACCCGAGCTGAGCAAGTGGGTGGCGGGGGACACAGCGGGAAGGCACTCCACAGTTCTCTGTCGTCTTCATCTTCCTCATCTTCCTCCTCCTCGCCATCCAGCCCTTCCCCATGGGGCTTCAGCACGAGACAGAGTGGGGGGCAGCTGGACTGGCTGCTGTCGGAGAAAGGTCCTTTCCACAGATGTCCCGAGTACACCGAGTTCAGAGAGAGGTTCCAGCAGGGGTTTTCTACCAGATACAAGATTTACAGGTGAGACCGGTCGGCAGCTGTGTGTGTCAGAGGGAATGCATAACTTAGCTGAAATTTCCTGGGAATTTCTGCTAAAATCACAGCACAATGTAAAACCAACAGAATAACTATAACTATTAATTTAAAATTCAGAAAATCCCTGAAGAAAAAAGTTAATCTGTCCATTTTGCCAACCTTATAAGACAAGATATGGACAACATTGTTTATAAAAGCCCATCTAGGGACGAATGAACTTCTGCTACGATCATCAGGCTGTCCATGCTTTTTGTGTCTGTCCCTACCAAATAAACCAATCAATAAATAATTGTTTTCACCCATCTTCATGTAACACAATGTTTTTGTAGTTTCATAGACTATAATTGTGCAGAGAGAAGTTTGGGACAAAGTGACTTTGTATTACCAAACTGTAACTTGTTTAATTTAAGCATGCAGAGAAGACAGAAGGAAGATGCTGGAAGTTAAGTTTTCTCCCCTATTTCCAGCCTCAAAAACAAAGAACCGCCATAAAAGAAAGCGCCAAATATCTTGTTGTGCCGCAATTCCTTGATGCAGCCTCAGAAAACTGCTGCTGGAATTAGATTCTGAGAGTCAGTGAATTTTCAGACCACTGCAGCTGAATCTGACAAGGTTTGCAGCAAAGCTCATCCAGAACGTCTTCATGTGCAGGGAGGCTTCATTTCATTCTAGCATAAGTGCTACATTATTGAATTAGTATTTTTTTTGAAAAAACAACTATTTGTGTATTCACAAAAAGGAGGTATGCAAGTCAGCTTTTCCGCTTGTGTTTTATCATAACTGAAAATGTTTTTGCTCCCTTCTCTGATCATATTTTTGCATTTCGGCTCACAGGAATTGAGATGGGATCTATATTTGGAATCATGTATATTCCGCTGTTACATGCAGTGTGCTTTGATACTTAAAATCAAACAGTCAAACTCAGATAATTCAGTCTCTGTATGTATGAAATCTTGACAAATGCGGCTTTATAAAGCCAGGAATGTTACGTTCTGCTCTGGAACTGGCAGGAGCAAGGACCCCAAAATGTGGAGTTGGAGACAAAATACTGTTCAAAGTCTTTAATAATAACAAACTGAAAACACTCAGAAAATGTACTGGTTCGGGGGACAGGCTGGGCGTCCTATAATTAATCCAAAAAATGACAGCCAACAGAAAACCAACAGGAGAGCACTAAATTTAAACAGCCTGGTGATGGGAAGATGGGTCACAGGTATTTCTACTCCGCTCTGCCAATCCATCCTCCGCCACGCCCACTGCTGAGAGAGAAAACACAGAATGAATAACAGGAAGCGAAAGGAACATAGATGATCAAAATATACATAGCAAAATCCAGACAGTACCCCACCCCCCCAAATGACGCCTCTTGGCAGCTTATCGATGGTCCCTGTGTAACTCGTAAAAATTAAAGGAATAACTTTGGCTATAACAAAATCACTTCCTTTGTTGATAAAAATCTAAATTTGCAGCCCAATTCTTCAGTTTCTCTGAGATATATTTCAGGTGATGCGAAACTCTGAGTAGAATCAGAACAAAAGACTGTTACTAATGAGGGGAAATGAGGTCATGTTCTAATTGTATTCATGTCTGGTCAGTTTGGCTGATCTTCCTCGTGTTCTGACTCTGTCCTGAAGCTTTAGTGACTGGAGTCCAAATAAAAGCAGCTAACTCCAATTACATGATAGATTTCAAAATTGGTTTGAATATTCTTGGTTGTTTGGATGCATTTCAGTTTCGTACTTGTTAGAAATCGTATCTTTAAATGCCAACTAAAGAGAGATCAGAGTGAACGGTAAATTATTTAGATTCAGAGCTTTAAATGTCGTCAGCGTCATCTGTCAGTCGATGAAAGACGATCTGTTGTCAAATGAGAGCAACAGACGGAATTGAGTGCTGAAACTGGTGTCGGCAGTGAAATTCATTTTTCTTCTGTGCATCAGACGTCTTGTCTGAAGAATCGTTTAAGCAGGGAGCTTTATGCAAGAACTACAGTCGATTATTATTCCTGCTGTCCACATTAAATATTCAGCAAAATATCTTACAGAAATGTCAGTTTCTACAGTGCATCTAAAAAAATAGATACATAAAAGCAAAATACAAAAAAATAAATGAAACAATGGTGGGATCACAGTTCAATAAAATCTGCGTGATAACTATCAAACATTCAAATATTAAATCACAACCATTAAGTGATGTTATTGTATGTATTACATCAAGAAGCTTAAATTCAGAATTATGATCCAGAGTTCCGTTTTATAGGTCTCATAATTCTGCAAAGTGCATTTTATATTATGTAAATTAATAGAGTATTGGGATTATAATTTTTATTTTAGAGGCATTACATTTTGCTGCTCAATACTTTCTAAATCTACTATGACTCCACATTTAATGTTAAAGCATGATTTCCCACACATTTGAAGGGAGAAAGGAGAAGTTTGGCCATAGACCAAATTATTTGTTATTTAATGTTTTTTAAAAAATAAATAAAAACGACATTATTCCCCTCTTTATTTCCCTGCCATTTTTATTGAGTATCATCAGTCTGACATGCACCACAGAAATACTGAGTATAATTTATGCAGTACGTGTCTCATGAATTATTTCTATGTAGCATACATGCACATTGAGAATGTCCTCAATGTGCAACCTACATGGAAATGAAATCATTAGAGTTGGCTTACATTCTGAAAGTTACGTCTCTTCCCAGTGTGTTCTGGATCAGAACCGGGGACCAGGTGGCAGTAGGTTTGCTTGGATGTGTGGTATACATTTATAAAATAGTATATAATCATTTCACCACCCTGTAAAAAATTTACAAAATGCTGATTCTAAAATCAATAAATTATAACTATCAGCAGAGTTATGTCATGGAAATATAATTTACTACTAGAATGATTGACGGGTAGGAAGGCTCAGCCTCCGAGGTTCAGTTTGTGAAACTTAGTCGGATACGCTCTCTGCATTTTGCCTGCACTCACGGCTCGCGGGCGCAAACGATGGACTGCACTTCTGTTGATATATGCCCGCCTCCATTTGTCCACTGCATTGTTTTTCGATGTGAAAATGTCTCGCTGAGGTTCAACTTTAAAACTCTAAGTACTGATTAAATATGAACCATGACCTTGTTTATTGCCAATTCATTCCCTGAGATGAGTTCCGGAGCCCTGTTCAGCTGTAACAGGCGACCATTTGTCACCAGCTGGTCACCATACAGTTTCCTACTTCATAATTGATTAGCCAGTCGTTTTCTAGCTTGCAGTATGTCTTCCAGAGGTGGCCTGGGCTGATGTAGTGCAGGTTGTGTTGGAGCACCTCATTCTGGCCAACCCCGTCTCCTCGTAACTATACACGAATAAGACTTTCCAGTTAGAGTGGTGACATGATGGGTGAAATCCATCAGACATTTGCGTGCTCCTTTCTTCTGCTGACAGATGCGTCAGCAGACATATGTGTCGAACCTGAGTCATCTTGTCACAGGATGCAGCAGGAAAATCAGAAGGAGCTTTAATTTCTATCAGGGTCAGCCGCCAAGCCTAAAAGAGGCAACTGCCTTTATTCATGAGAAAAGCAATAAAGCAACCCTATTAAGGTTGCAGTGAATCACAACCACAAAAGTTTCCCCAGTTTTGGCAGGCTCAGTTTCGCCCTCGGGTGATGAGCTGTTGCAAGGACGTATGATTATCTCTACACATATATCCTCAACAACAATTTAAAAAAAGCTAATACTTGATATAACGATTGCGAGCCACCCATACAGCCAACGATGGGAGAGAGGTGCACTCATTTACTTTAAGCAATGGCCGGCACATTGCATTAAGGAGAAGATGAACAGCCATTTAATTCCTTGTGATTTTGATGCATCTTCTAAAATATTTCACAAATAAATACATCCCTTTTTTATTTTGTATTAATATATATCTTGCTCATCTGAACTGTTGCAGAGCAAATATACATCAGGACCCCTTGTAGGTGACAAATAGTGGCATGATGCCTGAAATCTAGTTTTACATACGTAGATGAGACAAAGAACAAAGTATACATATTTGGTACCAGTTTATAAGAAATAAAGGGCTGCAGTTAGAAAACAATCTTTTGAGGAAATAAAATTGTCCCTATGCTGAAATTATTATTTTCCATAAACGACCCACACGATCTTCCAATAGTGATTCCTTTAGATAAGACAGAGTAGATCAGAATATTTCCTCCTCCTCCTCCATGTGATCAGTTACAGTGGCTACAAGATAACAATACATAGATGACTAAGAGACTAATGTTGCAATTAGACCACAATAATAATAATTACACATGATCTCCCATTAACTTGTTATTTTGTGTCTAATGGAAAAGGAAGGCTGCACAGGAAATAACGGAAGACAAACTCAGTGAATAAAACGTGACAGAACCAAATCAGGAAATAAGAACCA
The DNA here is from genome assembly GCF_040956055.1 of Brachionichthys hirsutus. Lineage (NCBI taxonomy): Eukaryota > Metazoa > Chordata > Actinopteri > Lophiiformes > Brachionichthyidae > Brachionichthys > Brachionichthys hirsutus. The sequence goes on along the minus strand of NC_090911.1, from coordinate 2,806,378 downwards.
GAAGGATTTTGTTGACGTTTCATAGAGGAAGCAGCGTTAATAAGGGTTAATGAAAACGAGAACACGGACGAGCCTCATTTTGATTAACCTTATTTTGGTAATTTATTTACGGTGATCATTGGACTCACAAACTGAAACAATTTGTCTCCGGTCATTTTAAATTGTAGATAATCACCTCCAACATGAACAGATCCCTCCAGCCTCTTGTTGATCCAATCAAACTTTACGTGACCTCAACCATGAAGACGAATGAAGATTGAGGAGCCCCATGGGGCTGGATTTAAATGTGAAACAAGAGCTCTGCAGGAAATAATCACACTCCTTTCAGATCTCATCTGTCTGAAATAACACAGAGGAGTGTCAAGCTGTTGTGTTACAAACAGTGGAGGGGGCTCTGCCAGATTTTCACTTTGTCCTCTGATGGACCTGGGAGAGACTGGCTGCTGGTGGGGCAGAGGATGTGGGTAAGAGTGGAAGGGGTTGGGGTTGCATCATGCAGGGAGGGCTCAGCATGGATAGAGCAGCGGGCCAGAAACAGGCCCGCTGCTCTGTGATGGAATCAGTCAGGGGACAGCAGAACAGGCCCGCTGCTTGCGTCTATGTGGGTTTGTGTGCCGGCTGGCAAATGCAACTGCCACAAAATGACATTACAAAATTGTGGGTCCTTGTCAAAAACACATCCACGAGCACAAAGGGGGTTTTGCAGTCTATTCGTCTCGTTAACATTTCTATTTCAAAAAGGAAGGAAACAAAGGAAGCAAACATTAGCACTGCGCTCTTTAACTGGGTTCAAAGACTCACAGAGAGGGAGGGAGAGGCGACAACAGCCCAGAGAGAAACACAGTCAGAAACACGGAGAGATTTATACATGGAAAACTAAAGAGCTTTCAACGTAGTTTTATATGACACAATAATGCTGTCTTCTGCCGGCAAGTATTTAAATGGGTACAATACATCTTCACCACACAATCCAGACCATCAGAAATGCTGTCATATTTAGTAGGAAAAACATAAAAACACGTCTTTTTAAATGAGAATATACAACGATTTATATCACGATATGATGTGAATACAAACAGCTGGATAAAACAAAAATCAGAATTCAACAGTTGCCAGATCATGTACTGATCCATACATATACCTGTTTACATATCTTGGTTTATACCGCACTTTAAGTGTATTTACTGTATGCATGCATGTCAGAGAATACGTTACACAGTTCAGATTCATGTGGCATCAATCTTTTTTCTCGTGCTCGTTTGCAGTCGCCTTAGTTGTTTCACTGCACACCTGTTTTTTGGCCAATATTTTCAAACCTTGTCTGCAATGTACTTCAAAGATTCAAATTCTGTGCACATTCATGCTTCTATTATTTTGTAAAGAGCCAATCATTTTGTGTTGTGAAAATGTCCCACTGTGTCTTTTGTCCGGCAATCAGACACAGACTGCTGTGTGAAGTGTGCAGCAGCCTCAGCGGTCGGCAGATGCCGGGGAAGGTGCGTCTTTGTGCTGTAATTATTAAGGACAGTCTGAGTCATTTGCACTTCAGGCAGCTGGTAACAGCACAGCAGCAGCTGCAGAAGCACCAGCATGCACAAATAGGACTGATCAGTCGATCAGATTGTCGCAGAGAAACTATGTACTTTGCACACCACGTTTCATCGTGGTTCGGGTGTCAGGGATGGGAGCCCAGACTCACCAGGAAGTGGTGGAACTCAATAAGGTTTGAGGGGAATCAGAAGAGCTGCTGGGAGTTCGGTACCATTATCAATATTGTGGCTGTGATGCTTTCATGGAAGTGAGTACAATAATCCATTTGTTTAATCTCTTCATGAAGCACAGTCTTGTTACTAAGTAAAGAATATTACCAGCAGTGTGGATGTCTTTGTGTACATTGTCCAAGTATTGCTGGTATTACCTAGAAGCACGAATCTGTACTCACAACGGGTGAAAAGTTGGATGAAACATTCTAGATCTCGGTGATAATCCAGGTTATAGTCAGCATGTTGTGTGTTTTTCCATTGACCACTTCCTTTCCTTCATTCATTCATTCATCCCATCCTTTCCATTCAGTGCCGATGCGAACACAACCTTCTTGGTTAAATTAAAACGCATGTCCTTCCTGATCCAACCATAGAAACACTTAGATGTAATCTCTACTGAATGCAGACTAGATTAATGAATTAATCAAATGCACTCAGGCAGAAAACCTGAATGAGTGATGTGTTACCTTTTTAAAATGTGCCCAGCAATGCCTGTGCGAAATGAAGTGCCTGTTAAGCGGCCGGGGGAAATGAAAGCAACCTTGTCCTTAGGAATCACATGCAGATGAATCTCGTGTGTCTTACTGAGAGCACGGCTTTAAATGAACCTTTAATATAAGCTATTGAGTGTCCAAATGAGCTTTAACTATTAATGTGATTCTAAACTAAATCTGTCATAAATTATTTTTGAAAGAAAGCAGGCTTAAAGTAGTAGAAGTTGTGTGGGTGCGCATATTTCGATCTAAATCGGCATGCTTTACCATTTTGGCCTCTTTCCAGAATAAACTGGCTGCTTTTCCTCCTTCAGCTCAAGTTCAGGTTCGAGACCTGCACATTGAACTTTGACCCTGCCACCCTCGTGGAGGTATATGTTGTATCATACTGTCTATGAGGGGCATTTTATTTGATCAGTCCAGTTTTTGATTACTTTTCATTGTTTCCTGTTTATTTTTTATAAGGACAAATCCAAATGATTTAGGTTGGTGGGGGCGCCGTACCTCTTTATGTAAAGCATAAAAGTCTCATAAAAATTGGAGGGGTTGCGCCATGGCTAACAAAAAACCCATTACAGTTTGGTACTTAGCCAGGAATGTTTTCCGCTGTCTTTAAAATTGAGAAATGGAATGTTTTGTTAAATATTTATTTCTAGTTAAATAAAATCTACAGAGCCTTTTTCCACAATGTGTTCCTGAAGGGATGAAACATGAACAAAGCTAAATAGATGTGTAGCATTCTTCATCCTGGTAATGACATGTGCTCTAATGACCGCTGTGTTATTTTCCCATCTGATGCACAGGGTTGAAATATAAATAATGTTTTGTGCACAGAATATTGTGTTAAACACACATTGTGTGTAAACACATAAACACACAATGGGACAGAGAGGTTTTCTTTAATGCAATCCCCCCCCCCCCCCCCCCCCACACACACACACACACACTCTCTCCCAATGGCTCCTCTCTTAGTACTTTCTCAAGCGGACACGTTGAGCTGCAGCGTTAAGTAGTTGAAAGGATGAGCCAGTTGGATCAGTGGAGCTTGGAACAATTTGATTAGCAATTTGCTCACATTCACCTCAAATCAGGCTTTCGATATGTGATTTAATTTACCTTCAAAAAGGACCCATGAAAACATCAGGAAATTGGACTCCACTGCATGTTTTGTAATTTTAAGTAATTTCACTGAATGGCCCCCAGATTTTGTAGCAGGAGAGGATCAGTTTAAATTGATTTTCTTCTGTTACTGTGGGTTAAAGTATTCAGGTTCTGTTTAGACGGCTCCCAGCTCATATGTAGAAGCATCTCAGAGTAAATAGAGCCCTGCTTTTGGAGCAGAGTCCAATGCGTTCCAAACAATCAGCAGCTGGCAGAAATCTGAACAGAGAGAAGGACACAAGCTGTGCGTGCAGACACTGATGTCCTGGCAACGCGTGCAATGGAGACACGGAGACGCACCTGTTCAATAGGGAGGATTGAGCCAGGACAACTTTAGCAGTCACAAAGTAGAGTAGGGTTAAATAAATTCCCTTTGTTTTTTCCATCCTAAATGCATCAATATCTAAGGCTTTAAGCGTGCAGCCATATCATGTTAGAATATATATAAGCCCTGGGATAAACAGAGACCCACTCTTGGTTGTAAGTGTTAAAGAAAAAAAGAACACTGAATTGTTGCAGACATAAAAGCACCTTGAAAATATTAGCAGGGTCAGAAGCAACACTGGTGTAATAAAAAGCCTGCTTTTGGGAAGGAAGTTTGAGCCAGGGGGAATGTCCTTCTAAAATGTAAAGTAAGAAAAGTGAAAGAAAGTAGATTATATAAAAGAACAGATCAGGGGTCTCTTCCCGTTTGAAGTTTTTATTTTTTTTGTCGCGGACATGGAGTGTTTAGGAATGTGTGGACAGAGATGAGGATTATCATTCCTTGTATTTCCCAATGTCAACCCATTCTGTCTACTCACTACACACACACACAGCATCCAAATCCTTTGTTCTGGTAGTGCAGCTCTTAATTGAGGTACAAAAGAAAATCCAAGATGTAAACATATTATTTTATTTTTTTATTATTATTATTCTTGGGTGTGTTTTGACTGCAGCATGAATAAAACCAACCAACAGTTTGATTGAAGACGTTTTCCCTCTCATCCAGGAGGCTTCTTTGGTTCTAAATGACTGGTCGAGGGACCAGCCTGTGAGATTGTGGCCTTAAGAGCTTTCCTGTCAGGTCTCAATAAGCGACTCTGCAGGCAAGAGGACCCCAAAAATGTATGACGTAAAACAGAAAACTCTCAGCATAAGTACTGAAGGGGGGGCGGGCTGGACGTACAAAAATATAACAAAAAATCGCAGCCAACAAAAAATTCAACTGAGCAAGACGGGGAGTACAAAACCAAATAAACTAAATCACCGTCAGAGTAATTATCAGCCAAAAACACAAACATAAATCGGGCCTGACACTGGGAAGACACGAGAGACAAAGCATCAATCCGGCGAATGCTATCAGGTGAGCAGGAGTTTTAAAGCAGCCAATGATGGGTAGATGGATCACAGGTGTGTCCGCTCCGCTCTGCCAATCTGCCCTCTGCCACGCCCACTGCTGAGAGGGAGAGGACAGAATGAATGAGAAGAAATACGTTTTTTATACGGTTATACGGTCAAAACCTGAGCCTTGTGGAACACCACAAGTTACTTTTCTCAACTAACACAGCATTATTATATTTTACATTGCTGATACAAATACAGATGCAGACAATAGCGTCGGGAAAAATATTACAGAGGGATGAGAGTGAGCGAGAGAAGTGAGAGAAGTAAAGAATGGTTGTTAAGGAAAGACAGGCAGGAAGGGAATTCAGAATACAAAATAAGACTAGAGGGAAGAATAAAAAAAAGAGATGAGAGAGGAGGGCTGTCTCTAGGAAGGGGTACAAAATGAAATACCGGTACGTGTGTGTGTGTGTGTGTGTGTGTGTTTTCCACTCAAAGTGAGAAGAGAAGACAAATTGACCATATGGATAAGAGCAGACGGCGGCCAGGTTGTGATACGATCCGGTTCGCTCTGCCACATTGTGTTGTTTGGCAGTGAGCCGAATGTTTTGCACTCTGGGAACTGGCAAACTAATGGACACAAGCAAACTGCAACAGCGCAGACTTTTAGAAGCTTCAAGGAGGCGTTTTCTGGCACAGCTTGATTCTCTCATTGTAGAACAATGGCCACATCACATTGATATGATAATGTAATTAAATAAAATGCTAAATATCATGAGTGCTGTACACTCGTCAGCCATATCATTAAAACATGTCTCATATGATACGGGCTTTGCTGGGGGAACCACAACAATGTCGCATTGAGGCATAGACTCCATCAGAGATCTGAAGGTTAGCTGCTCTTTCTGCCGCCAACATGTTAGCATCAGATCGTCTAAGTGTTACAAGGTGAGCCCTTCATGGGTTGGAGTTGTTTGTTCAGCTCATTCTACCGATGCTCAATTGCATTTCCTTGCATTGGTCAACACCTTTCATTCCTATAACATTGGTATTTGGACATTGTTGAGCATCACCAGTTCACACCTGCCCTTCCTTAGATCACTTTAGGTCCAGTAGGTATTAACCAATCCAACAAAACTTCAGCTGCACACAAGGTAGGCTCGCTTCTTACATGATTTGCTTTATATTGCTGGGTTTGTGGTTTCATCAGAGCTTTTTTTTGCTAAACTGCTGCTTGATGCTGCAGGAAACAGTTGAAGGTGGTGAGATTCAAAACAGCAGGGGTGCTGTCAATCCCAAACCATTAAGTTAACAAGCACCGGACTCATGCTGGCTGAGGGGACTCGGCAAAAACACATACACATTCAATCTTACCTGTGATAAGTTCTGCAGAAGATGAAGGTCCATCAGCTTTCAATTAAAAGTACCCCATAACATTTCACAACCTGCCCTTTGATTCACTTTTGAAAGCAATGTCTGGCAGTGGAGTGTTAATTAACTACTAAAGTATTCCAGCTAGTACTGAGTCAAATTCTAAGTCAATCAAATTTGTATGTTGCATACAAGCATATATGGCACAAGCGCCGCCAAGGAAGACCGTGCAGTTGCTTCCTGTCTGTTAGAAGGGCAGGACGTTCTTTAGTAATTCCACCGTCAGCAAACAGTGACTGTCACATCAGGGAGTGCTTGGCAGCTCTGGGACAGCAGTTTATCCTCACCCATACGAGAACACAGGCATTAAACAGTAATTGGTTCAAATGCCCATTTGTGTGGGATGTGAACACGCCGGGGAAATGGCAGTGCACTGGGACACAATCGACAGCGCGCTCAGGTAATAACTACCGCTAGAGCTGGGTTTTAACGCAAACGGATTCAATGATTTCACCCCAGCTGGAGAAGAGCCCCACAAACAGACTCACTCTCTTTCATTTAAGGTGTTCCGCAGGGAAATGCCTCCCGCGCAGAGCAGTAACCTGCATTTGTATTCCCGCTTCTTGTGTATTCGCTCTTTTCATTTGAATTATAAATCTGAGGTTCAGTCGCTATTGCCTAAGCATTGCATTGCATGACCATGGGGCAGAGCATGATGTGCTGGTGTCCTGTCTCCTGCCACAGCAGATCAACTTTCTAGTCGTTTGCATGCTTAATACTGGCAAAGTTCTATGCCGGATGCCATTCCTGCGGCAGCCCTCTGCATACTATATGCCTGTTGTCTTGCCTCGTTTTGTTTTTTTATTTATTTTATTTTGCACAGAATAAGGAAGAAATAAAACAAATTGGTTTTCTGACAGGTTATTTTTAAATAGCACAGAGGCAGAAAAGACAAATGAGGACAGGATGTGGACAACTGGAGATGGACCAGAGAGGAATAAACACATCGATCAAGCCGAAAACAGATAATTAGTTGGACACTAAGCTTCACCTCACTGACAATTGACCACAAACATCTTTGTATCACACCTCAGATTAAAACACAGATCACATGCACAGCTCAATACGATCTACAGAAGTAGCAATCAGTCCTAAACATCCATACATCTATTTCAAAATTACTCGTAGATAAATCCTTAAAATTATGCATATTGCACAATTTTCTAAATGTTCAGTTTTATAAAATGTTCCAGAGCATTTGAAATAATATCCTTTGTAGAATTATGGGTTTCACAAAGTGGAGAACGAGAGTTAAACAACAATTTGGTTGTACAGTAGAAAGTAAACTAACCTGAGTTGTGGCTTTTAGCCTGTAAAGCTCGACGCCTTAGATGACATGATTTTTATTAATGGTTGAAATGATGCATAAATATCAATTATAGATATGACGACTTAAATAAAGATGTTAAAAAAATGAAGAATATATATATCGTAGCCTGTTAAAGCTAGATTATTATTAATGGTATTGCAGCACAAAATGCGAAGAGGAAGCTAATTTTTAGGTGCAGTTTACTACACAGCCCCTGAAGGCGGTACCTTCGCTCCATCAACAGAGCTACAAGAACATTTAAAACTTTCTTACTATTTGATCTGGAGATACCGATGCACATCAATAAGTAATCTTCCCCTGGCAGTCGGAGATATGAATAATAGAAGTGGCCATAAAGCTGTGTGTCTTTTCAGAAATGCATTACTGGGGGAAAACCGCACAGAGACAGACAGAGCGTATCTTTACAAATTAAAACTGGCAGGGAACTTTTTTTATGTCGAAGACATCCAAGATGTTTCTTTCAAAACAATTATTCAGCCTAAGAAAGAACCAAATTGAAGCCTTGTCATTTGAGATGAACTCATTTCAATAAATGTGTGTGTGTGTTTGGGGGGGGGGGGGGGTATCGCATGCTGAAGTGACAGAGCTCATCTCTCTGCTCAGGACTGGAACTGGATACAAAAACATGAACGCTGGGTTTCTTTAGTTTTCATAAGAAATAGGACAAGAAATTCTCTCACGTATGTGCTCACACACACAAATAACTAAGAGGAATTTAACAGGGAAAGTGAAGCATTCACCCTTTCAATAGCAACTCAAATCTTCGGTGTTATAAAAGGGATCGATGGGGATTCTTGTCTGCTTTGTTATTGATTATTGTTGTGCTTTGCTGAATAAAATACAATTTGCTGCGAGAGAAAGTGCAAAAGCTCTGCTTGAGCTGTAAATAATATTTGTTATCAAAAGTCCATTCAGACACTCACTTACAGATGAAAATTGCGATGAAAGTATCGCAATTGCTATTACAATACTAATACAGGAAGGTTGGCGATCAGAGTCAAAGCGCGTCACAAATCCTGAGGTATAAGTTGTTGTTTTTTACATCCTTCAGCAAAATACGCCTCCAAGGAACAGCACAAAAGCAAAGCTCAATTACTCCAGATACTGTTGCACCAACATTAACAGCAATCCTGCTTCCATATTACTTTGATGCAAATCTACACAAAACAACACAAAAAAAAGCTGTGTGCGTTCTATTTCTAAAATAAAAAGAACATTTTCAGTTAATAAAGAAACTAATAAGAAAAGGAATTAAACTTCTTGGCAGAAGTGTTATAATTCTACTAGTTTACACTGTGAGCAGATGAAGATGCTGAGGTTCTCCTTGGGAGTGACCAGCTTGGATAGGATTAGAAATGAGACAATAAGAGGGACAGTGAAGGTTAGACGTTTTGGAAACAAGGTCAGAGAGACCAGACTTTGATGGTCTGGACATGTCCAGAGGAGAGACAGGGACTATATCGGTAGAAGGATGCTGAGGATGGAGCTGCCAGGGAACAGGGCTAGAGGACGACCCAGGAGAAGATACATGGACGTAGTGAGGGAGGACATGAGAGTGGCTGGTGTTGGGGAGGACGATGCAAAGGACAGGGTGAAGTGGAGGAGCTGTGGCGACCCCCTCACGGGACAAGAAGAAAGTACAATAGTAGACACTGTGAGTGTATATAATACATACAGTGTATATTTGTTGAATGAGTTGAATTTATATGCAGGAACGTCTCTGAATGTGCAGTAATTAATCAGAACCCAAAGGACGGGATCCTCCATAGATCATGTCTCTGGAGTGCTCCCCTTCTGTCTTCTGCCTTGTCCACCACACCGTTCCAAGACAAACGAATCCTTTTTAGCACATTAGCGAATTCTTAATTGTTCTGTACGAGCATATTCTGTAACCATTAGGCCAATAGAAAGAGTTTTCCTGAGCGAAGCTAACAATTTACAGCTAATGTAAACTAGTTTATATAAAATAGCTACAGTGTAAGTTCCATGTTTTGCTGTATAACTGAGGAGTAATATTTTGAAAATAGGTATTTTCTACATATTTCACCAATGCTGTCACTTCATTCTCACTTTTAGTTTCGCCTAGAGAGCACTAAACATGGCTCCTTCATTTCGCTGCAGGCATGTCATGCCTCAGCAGTGCCATTGACATCTATTGCATAAAGAAATTCTCAAGCCAATAATATTCAGCAGAAGCGTGACGAATTCTAAACTAGCTGACAGACAAGCTCAGCCCGGATACAGCAGCCGAATAAGAAGGCAGGTGATTTACAGATTTAGGACACTGTAAAACAATTTCATGAAAAAGTTTAAATACTTATTTTTGACTTCCCCTCCATAATAAACACGCAGCCTGGGCCGCATTGAATAAACTTTATTGTGCTTCCGTTCAGACACGATCACCTGGATTGTAAATCTGTTGGAGTGATCTATCATTTTGTCTAGAAATCATCCTTCGCCTTTCCTTCGTGTCGCAGCCCCCATTAGCTGTCAGAGTGGCATCAACGTCCTGATGGTCCCTTGCAGTCAGTTTCCAGTTTAATTCATTTCAGGAGATTTATAATGACTGGTGGGAGCAACTCAGGCATCATTAAAAAAAAAAAAAAAATCATGCTCTGGCTTCCTAACTTCACATTGGGCGGAGTGTCTATTTCTAGTGGACTCCCACAAGAGTGGAGTGACTTTTAATGAATTTAGGTCCCAGGACAATAGAATGAATGATTCAGCTTTCAGGTTGACAGTTTTGCAAATATTACGTGTCAATTTACAGCTGCAGGAGCCGTCGGCCGCTTACTGGCTGATGTAGGAGAGGCCCCCACATGCAGTTTGTCAGACTTAATATTTTTATTTTTTAACATGTATTTAGTCAGGTAAGTTAATTCTCATTTACAATAATGACATTTACAATAATGACCTGGACCTAAATTGCATGTTTTTGGTTATATTACATTGCCATTTTAATTTTGGAGTAATTTACAAGTAGTTGTTGTACTACACAACCTGACAAAATACCTCACAGCTGAAAAACTTATGGGCAGCAGCAAGTGAACTGGCATCACTAACAGAGTCAGGGGCCGATGAAGGAACACGGCGAGAACCATGAGACTGAAAACACTGAGGTGGAAGCATCACCTGACAGAAGCCTGCCAGGAGAGCCGGGCCTATGTTGGAGCTGATGAGCGGTGGATGGGGAGCCCGCCAGGAGGGCCGGGCCTATGTCGGAGCTGATGGGCGGTGGATGGGGAGCAGGTCAGGAGAGCCGGGCCTATGTCGGAGCTGATGGGCGGTGGATAGGGAGCACGCCAGGAGGGCCGGGCCTATGTCGGAGCTGATGAGCGCTGGATGGGGAGCAGGTCAGGAGAGCCGGGCCTATGTCGGAGCTGATGAGCGGTGGATAGGGAGCAGGCCAGGAGATCCGGGCCTATATCGGAGCTGATGAGCGCTGGATGGGGTGCAGGTGTGTCTCATTGTGGTTCTGCCAGTTCACTGCGCCCACACTGCAATCACAGTAAACGGAACCGGAGTGAGGTAGGGGGAAACAGCGGAACACCGAAAATAAATAGCACAAATTAAGCAAGGGAAATGAAACCTTGATGCATATTTTCTGAAAGATTTCTATCATTTTTACAATTATTTTTAAAGCAGATAATGGATATGATTGTCCAATTAGCACTTTCCCATATAAGACATTTTAAACGTCTCCGGTGGTGTTTGTCATGGTGCCATCATCTCGATAGAAAACTGCAACTTGACTCTTTAGGCTTTGCTCTAATTCTCAATGCAGTACTCTACACAAACAGTAGTCCGCTAAAGCAACTTATTATGTTTGAATAAAAGTATCTCTTGTTATGCAATCTACTTGCATAACAAAAAGCAACGTGCCTGCAGCTGACCTTTGCAAAACTGGAGCTGTAAACCTGGTGATGTACGAGCTATTCGCAGGGCAGGCTAATTGGACATCGAGGACATGATTTCTCCTTCAGAACCATTTATGTATTATGGATGGTCCCGGCGGGGTTCGTGCAAAGATTGCCATTATCAAGACAGACTGCAATTAACAGAGAACACAAGAAGTGTCTGTTAAACAGTCAACAATTCCTATTGCCTTTGCAAATCCTGCAGAAGCTTTGTTTGAAAACTCTTCTGCAGTACAAGAACAAGAAGTGACTGTTGGGTCTACATTTAGCTACATTACAACTACTACTACTAGTACTACTACTACTCTTACTAATAAAGCAATGATATATAGTTATTCTTTCCTTGGATGAACTCTGCATTAGGAGTCATATCTGGACAATGCAAACATCAATCTGCTATGGGTTTAGGTTTAAAATGTCATTACTTGCTTCACTTCTTTGCCTCTTTATCCTTTCTGCTGCAGTAACCATGTTTGCCAGTGCTTAATCAAAAGGCTTTGAAAATGTTGCTTAGAGCACATCAACCCTCCTCCTCATGGATCAATGCTTAATGCCCATGGAATGCCGGTTTTGAGCAGTGAAGCACTAATTTCATGGAGAAACATCAAGGTTGTGCAACCATCAACTACCAGCTCCAGAAGCAGCCCAGCACTGTATGTGGGCCACTTTTTATTAATAGGCGACGCCGCACCTAATTCAGGTGAAGCCTGAAGTTTCAGGTGTGTTTGCTTTCAACAGTAGAAACCTCTGTGCACAGTTTGTAAATGAACTTGTCTTCCTCTGCATTTTTTTCTCTTACTCTACTTATCTCCTCTGCTTCCTTTAGAATCCTTAAACTCATTCGCTGGTCAACTTCACCTGAAAACAAAAAGCATGGACTTAACTCACATTACTGGCTGGCATTAATTAATTGATGCACATCTGAAAATGCATGGATAGAGACAGGTTTGCTACATAAGACGACGAAGACTACGGGAGACGACTGTCCTCCTTCCACAACTCCCCAAACCTTGTAGTTAAGCCATGAGGTGAAGGAGGACATATAAATATACATCTTTGGAAAATGACAAGTATTTTCAGCGTGACCTACAAGCATGCACATCTTAGTCGCAATGCTGCTCTTGAAGCGTTTGGCAAATACCTTCACCCTGACAGCCATCCATTACTCTTCCTCTGTCTGACAGCTGACAACATTCAGGTGTTTTTTTCCGACTTGTTGCCATGGGAAGCATCCAAGAGAAATTTTAGCAAATGCAATCTTTTTTTTTTTTTTCCTTTTTAAAATCACTCTGCTTTAGTGGAACAAGGTGTCGGAGCTGCAGGTGCAATCAGCACTGTGCTAAATCCTTTTAATTAACACCATCTATCATCATTAGCCAAATAGTCAGCAGTCTCACCACTAAAGGAAGGCGAGGACGAAAGTAAATACTGCTCCGCTTTGCTTTCGGGCCTTCAGCATCAGCTCTCTCACTCTGTGCTCAGTCACTGTGGAGCAGCTCAGAAAACACATCAGTCTAAATCAGCTCCAGTTAATCGACGCGTGACCACTGGCTGCCATCCTGCAACGCACTGCGCTAAATGCTAAGCTAAAACTAATGCCTGCTGATGCATGTGATAGCTGCAGACTAATTGTTCTTGTATGCAGCATTGAAAATGAGATTGACCTCTTGGTTGGGATATTTGTCATGCAGCTGCTGCTGGATTTAGAATATGGAATGCAATTTATTGTACGGTACGACAACTAAACTACGTTTGATGAGTGAGCATCGGGCCACTGCAAATACTCACATATATATGTTGTAAGCATCAGTTAAAAATGTGACTCAGAAGTTGTAGAACAAAATTAAAGCTTTCTTCTGCATGTAACATTGTCCATGCTGCTGTAGTAGCGATTGAAACAAAGAAGAAAATAGACCAATAAAAACAATCAAACAAACCGATGACAATGCATTCACATGAGCAATGAAGTTCGGCTGTGCTCCACTATCCCCACCAACATGCACACAGTTATCGTCCTAACACTCACTTTCCCTGATTTGCCCTTCTTTCAGAAGATAACCCACATTGCCCAGGGTTAATGTATGGATACAAATTGCCCCGAGTGTGGCCAGGGAGCAGACACTAATTGGTGCATTATGTGAGGCTGAACCTCCTAATGAAGCACGAGTCTGACCATATGCTCTCAGGGCCATTTCTTCTGGCGAAAGCTTTGTCACACTTTGTGCTAAATGCTTACAGATCTGAGCCGCTTCTTGTAGTACGCAACGCAACAACAGCTAATTGAGCCCATTGCCGTACCATTTGTATAACCTATCCATGTTCTGAATTATTAAGGTAATTGGGTATTTGTATTTGCCCCAGTTCTGTCACCAAGCTGTCAACAGGGTAATTACAGTAGTGTGTTGTCAGTAAAATAAAATTATAGACTGTAAAATGGCATTTTAAGGACAGCCGGTGGGAAACCGTTCTGTGTGTGTGTGTGTGTGTATGTTTGTTAGTGAGTAACTGTTACCAGTTTGTTCCGACTGTGCTAATATTCATGTGACTTTGGGCTGTTCGTATATTCATAACCTTCACATGTCAGGTCGATGCTGCAGCACGACTGAAGTACAATAGAATCATCATTCGAATGGATGGTTTATTTTGGTTACAATCCACAGTCTAAAAGTTGAGCCGTGTGCACTTAGCCATTATTTCAAATGCTCGCACTAATTATTTTTTTTTCTCAAATAAAAAGCTCTGTAACTGTAAAATAAATATCCCGAAGCCAAGGCTTATTTTTACATATCCTGTCCAATCCATAAAAAACAGCATCAGGAATACAAAGAAGTTGTAGTTTAATGTAATTTCTCATCCATCTTCATATAAATACACGTTTGAAATTTTTAACCTTAGAGACACAAGATCAGTTAATCAGCACAACTTTAATTTTAATGATAAACGTAAACAGATGAGCAGCAGTGATAATATTGGCAGCATCAGCTGCCCTTAAATTTTCATCTGTAAGTGAGTGTCTGAATGGACTTTTGATAACAAATACTATTTACAGCTCAAGCAGAGCTTTTGCACTTTCTCTCGCAGCAAATTGTATTTTATTCAGCAAAGCACAACAATAATCAATAACAAAGCAGACAAGAATCCCCATTGATCCCTTTTATAACACCGAAGCTTTGAGTTGCTATTGAAAAGCAATAAAGCTCAGTTTAAATGGAAGCAACCGCTTCAGGAAGTCCTTCTAGCAAACGGCTAGTGCATTCATTTTGCAGCACAAACTCAAAACGGAGGAGGCAAGTTTGGTTGTGAAGTTGCAGCACTAGTGATATTGTACTTTAATCGAGTATAATCTCGTACTATACAAAAACATACAGTGCTGACATCATTCTATGGTGAATGGCTGCGAGTCTTTTACAACGTCATGCTTATATTTGACCACAACTGGCAAATAATTCAATTTTAATTGTTCGCATTTACATGATAGCTTGATTTAGTTGTTACATTCATAATGTTGATACTAAACATAAATGTGTTTTAAGAAACCAGCAGTATATTAAGCCATTACATTTAGTCCTGTATTTACTAAATACAGTTTAGATAAGGTCATTTGAGTAGCAATATTGCCAAACTGATCATATTTCCCTGATGGTCATTCTGCTTTAATTTTGGGACTTGAATTCTTCTATACTTGAATAGACTTGAATAATTGTTCAGAATATGGTAATTTTACTTCACACTTAATTGGATCTGTTACAGTTAGCACACTTAAACTGTTTTTATGGCTCAGTAAATCGCATTATCAGACTCCTTTATGTGTGAATGCATCTGTAATCGTCTTATTCATAATTGCAGGGAATTCAGCCACTGGAAGGTGAACGGCCTTGCAACAGAGAAGAGGGATTTCCTCAAAGCTCCGCTACCCTTAGCGCCAGAGTTTCTGCGCAACCTGCGGCTACTAGGGCGACGGCCAACCCTGCAGCAAATCAACGAGAACCTCATCAAGAAGTACGGGACCCACTTCTTAGTTTCTGCTACCCTGGGAGGTAAGCAAGAACTGCAGGTGACACCCCCACCTTTAGCCTGGGTTTAGATATGTTTCTGTGCACACTAAAATAGAGCAGCTACTCATTTAAGGTCTCAGAGGAATTGACAGCAAAATGAGTTCTGCAGGATATTGCGTCACTGAGGAAGTGCTGTATCTGCAGCGGTTGCTGCTGCCGCATTGAAATATTATATGGAAAGCATGTGGCAACAACACCGCATCACGCACCTACATCGTTCTACATCGATCCTTGGTAATGTTCCACTCATCCTTCCCCGTGATGAACATTATTGCATCCAGCTGCAAGAGCCACACAAAGCCTGGGATTACATTGACCCATTTCTTCATGTGTCTCTTTCCATTGATTTTCGTTTGAACCTCACTCCCAGAAGAGCGAAGTAACTCGTGAAAAACACAGTCGTGAGCAATATTGATCACGTGCACCTCACAAAACAAGGCTAGGACCTGTGATATGTTCAGAGTAGCCACGGCAATATGGATGCGGACTCCGATGGTCGCTTACAGCAGCAGCGCTGATATATGAGTACATTTGTTGCACTTTTTTATGAAGCAACTTGTGCCAAATGGATCATGAGCATAACTATTTCAGCAACTAAACCACTGTTGCATCAAAGTCGGGTTTTTAGATTTAGAATTATACTGCATATTGAAGGTACTTGGTTGTGCCTACTGACTTGTTGGGGTTTAAGGGGCTTTACATTTTGATAAAACACTGTCATTTAAAGCGACATACATCTCCTGAAGCAGGAGGCATTGGCTGCAACACATTGGTGACACAGAAGAGCCGTTTCTACACACACTGTCACCCAACAATCTTCCAGTGATGAACTTCCTACTTATCGCTGCATGCAGGCAGCAGGGCATCATGGTGGGGGATGGAACAGTGATGTCAGACTGATAGGTTGACTCTATATGTAATTAACAGTCTGAAATAAATTCCCTGCACCACACTGCATACTGATTAGACTGTTGCTGATTGAAGGCACACTTGCCTGTCCTTTTTTTCCCCCATCCGTTCTCTTGTTTTTGTCTCTTTCGTTCTTGCTCTTCATGGTTGTCTTAGTCAGCAACAAAATATGGTTTGTGCAACAAATACTGAGTTTATAAAATAAGTATTTTGAAGTAGTACTGGCAGTAGAAGTAGTAGTAGAAGTAGTAGTAGTAGTAGTAGTAGTAGTATGGGGAACACCTGTGAAATAATGTGTAGATCATGCTTTTTCATGATGTGTGTGTTTGTATATATATAATAATATAATGGTTATATTTGATAATAGTGGCGTTTTTGTGGAAACAAACATTTTAAAAGTGAAAATAAATTACTTACTCATCACACTAAATTCTAGTTAGTAATGCTGGGAGCCAAAAACAGGTAATAAGATATGAAACAAAACATAAAACGCATTATCTTTTGTCAAGAATCTAATGCTAGTGGTTTAGCTCTAACTGAATATTCAGCAGGGGGATGGCACAGTTGAATCATGCCAATGAAATGCCAGATTCTGTCTGTCTCTATCTGTGTCTGTGTAACGTTGTGAGCTCTGGATTAACACCAGACTATGTCACTGGCTTTGGGGAGTGTTGCAAAGGAAATTACCCTTCAACTTAATTTTCCCACTGTAAAATAATAAGATGACAACAATGACTAATTCATTATTCATCCATAGGTGAAGAGTCTTTGACCATTTTCCTGGACAAGCAGAAGCTGAACAAGAAGTCGGAAGGTAACGGCAACAGCTCCGTGGTGTCTCTGGAGCTGCTGCATCAGCTGGCGGCCTCCTACTTCACGGATCGGGAGAGCACCCTGAGGCGACTGCACCACCTCCAGATCGCCACCGCTGCTATTAAGGTACAGCAATGCATGTGAAATCTGTCCCTTGGGGATCGAGAGCTCCTGCTGCATCTATAGCAAGTAATGTGTTCGTGTTTTTACATATTTGTAGCTCTCAAGGTGTGCATACAATCAATCTTTTTCAAGATTAAAAGCTGATGGGGACTTTTTAATTTTCCGTAGAATTCTAGTGGGAGAAGTGCATTCACGCTCGCTGCGCCATCTGGACTGGCTCACACACTGGTGTGTGTTCTCCCTTGCGTGCACTTACATCACACGAGGGTTAAACGCCTCGTAATTATCATCCGTTTTGTAGAAAGCTGCTTGATTTCGAAGCGAAGCCGCTCTGAACGTAGCGTTTGTTGCACCTTATGACCTTTAGCACATCCAGACGGTTCTTTGTTTAATTTCAGTGACCTGATTGAACAATGGACTTGCTTTGATGACTCGCTATTGATTAATGCAAAATCTGCCATCAGCGCTCTACATCACTGATTGCACAGAACTATTTTCCTACAAAACCACAGAATGAAAACAAACAGAAACTGTCTTTTCTATCCTCCATTTGATTTTGTTTTGTGCATACCCTTCTTTACTCATGAAGCATAGCACAAACAAGCAATACATTTTCCTTGCTGGAACAGATCCGTTAAATGCCATGCCATGGCAGCCGGCTCGTGGGTGGATGGACTGTGCTTCTATGCTTTGAATTAAATCGAAAATATGACTGAAATGAATAATTGCTAAATCGCAGCTTTCTGTGTACCTCGTATAACAGGGATCATTTCCAAATGCTGTCAACAGAAATGCCGCGTTCAACACACTGGTGTTAAAGAGGAGGTGAGAGCGACAGATGTTGTTGCCAAGAGACACTTAAACTTGGATTGGAAGCAATGGATTTTCCCACCATGCCTTGAATGATTGTAAATGGGAAACAGAAAACATCAATGCTTCTTGGACTTAAATTGCAAATTGCTTTTACCAGAGAGGAATGTTTGATTAGTCCAACAACATAAAGCTGGATTTGAATTACAGCAGGCCTAAGTATCTGCCAGCTGATGAAGAAGGGTGGTGTTTGTGCTGTAACTAGTCTAACTAGCTATTTAGTGGGGTGGTGCATTCAGAAAGCCATTTATTTTGTTATTATTCCTTTTGGCATCTGTAGTGATATTTTGTGTGATGATTTTTGTGTTAAACTAGCCTTGTGCTTTTACATTTGCGAGTGTCCTGATGAGCCAGATGGTGTTGGCAAATTCCGCTGACTCAAAGTAAGTTACGCAGTTGTTTAGGTGAATTATGGTAGTTAGACCCAACAAAAGAGGTAATGCTCATTAAACAGCAATGGCACTTAATTCACACACACACACACACACACACACACAAAGTACTCTGTACTTACTTGCTGTATTTGTCTGAAAGGTTAATACAAGATAATTGATGATTTAGAATTTTATTTTTGTTGAGGTGCTCATAGATGGGACACATTTTACTTGAAGCACTTTGTAAGTGTTTATTTTTGAACACCCCACAGCTAAACACAATTATTTTTTTAATTGGTAGATAGATAGATAGATAGATAGATAGATAGATAGATAGATAGGAACTACCTGCTTACCTTGTCTCTGCTGCAGAGTCTGAGTAGCTGCTGTCAGCAGCAAGGACACACCAGTAGCTCTTCTCAGTCCTCCTGTCCACCCACCTCAGACATTTCTAAGAGTTTCTGACAGCATTTTGAACGTGTTTGTAAAACTAACATTAAAAAAAGAGAGACTCAACTCAACAGCATGACAGCAGGCACGGAACCGGAGTCTGTGCGTAATACGAAACAAAGTTGGGTTCACTATTGCTGCCACAGCGATAATTGCTCCATGCAGGAAAACGGGGACTATCAAGAATTAGAGAAGTTGACAGTGAAAACAAGTCTTCTGAGATGAAAAGGTGCAAAAGTATGTATGTATATCTGTTAACACAGATACTTAATAATAGTGTAAATGCAGTGCAGTTATGGGCGGCATATAGTTACATGCAGAAGTCCAAAGTAAGTAGGAGATTATTGAGTTATAACTCCAAAATGAATTCCCTAAAATATAAAAAAATGTTTTTTTTGAGAATTCAACTGGATTTTAGAAAACCTCAAAAAAGCCATTTACAGCAGTGGATGAGTGAGTGGACGCTATGTCTCAAAGACTTCAACCGCAACACCAATAAGAAGACATGATACTCAAGATTGATTCTTGATTCAGTTCTTAGTTTGTCCTGTCACATACATTGAGAGCTTTTTTCTTTCCATATCACATAGTGGATATTTGTCAGCCACAACTGGAAAGGTTACCCGTTACCTTCTTAAATCTTATATTTAAAAAGAGTCTTCCAAGTAAAGAAAGAAACAAACAAACAACAGAACCTGATTTGGCAATTTTCTCCCTGAGGACTGGCAGACAGGTAAATTGTCTTTTGCATGTCCGCCTACACACATCCACACTTCCAAGTGCAACAAAACAGCAGACATGAGCACAGCTTGGAGAAAAGCATCCTTCACACGCTCCTGCTAAAGGAGGACTTCCGGTATGTGAGTCACCTGCACCTGCGTCCTACCAGATCCACTCATCAACCCAGAGGAAGCGACACTGAGTGGGATGCACTTAACCTGTGTCCACGTGCGCATTTGCGCTCTAATGCATTACATTTGTCTGCCGTCGTTTGGTGGAGGAACCTTGAACACACTTTGAGTTTAGACTACACTTTTCTTTTGACCATATTATCCTGTTGAAAATAATCATAATATGTAGGATGTGAATGTTTATTACAGACCTTTATACTCATGATGAAATATACAGTATGGAGTTATTCAGCTCTCACAGGATCATTGGAATATCATATGATATTTATCATTTGCAATAACAAAATCAAACAGAAACCTTTACCTTTTAGGTCTATTCAATAGATATCACAATTAAAACAATATCAAACAAAAAAAAATATTACTTTTACTTCAATGACAAGAATATCCAGCACCTGGTTCTGTTAGCATTCCTGAGGAATCTTAGCACATTCCTAATGGACACAATCCTCTGAGACTGGAATGGCAGCAACTCTCTTCAGCGCTCAATAGATTTTCTAAGAGAATTAAGTGTCCCAAACTTTCTACCTTCAAATAGAATATTAAACTGAGCTACCCTGCTGTGCATCTGCACCAGGGCACATGTTGTGCAGTAATCGTGTGGGCCGGTTCATTGACCTTTTAAGCAGAAGGACACAAATATATGACACTGCATTTCACTGAGGAAGAGGAGACCTTCCTCATGTAAATCATAAAGACAGGTAAAGACATTGCCACAAAACCTCAGAGTGCAGCAACTGTTGAAAGTGAACACCCATCTCACTGCAGAGGATCTATAAAACATTACACATCCATCCATCTCTCTGTTTCTTGTAGTGGAGACAACCACAACTTGGGTGTTTAGTCGCTTTGTAGGTGTAACAAATGAATGAATTCCTTGACATGTAAGTTAAGTACCGGTAGTTCAGATGTTTACAGTTCCACATCCATCTCTTGCTTTCCTTGTCTCGCCCTTCCCCTGAAGTGCTCTGGTGCTCCCGGCAGAGGAGAGGGCTGGGCCCATCGCCATCCCCACTTCCACTCTATCTCGGGTTATAAAACCCTCCCACAGAAAGTCAATGTTGATACTCATACGTGTCCAATGCAGTGTTGTGTTTGATATTGAAGATAACTTCACAAATTTAAATTCCATCCATCAACTTTAACAAACAAAATTGTCAAACTAAGATAGGCAGCAACTTCTTTTAAATTCAATTTAAGATCAATGATATCTGTAAGATGTCATTGAAGATGAGTTCATGACAGTGTCCTTTTTACTATGGATTGTGGCAAAAACAAACATTGCTGCAATACATGCTGCTTTATTTACACAAACATAGCATGCGTGATGCTGATGCTGAAACCATGGTAACGCCCTGATGGGAGGCGAGGGTATTGCAATTGGGTGCGTTTGTCTGTTTGTTTGCTTGTTTGCTTGCTTGTCTGTCTGTCTCTCCGAGCGCATAACTCAATAACTAGTAACCCAATCGACTTGAAGTTTTTACACAAGCAAGGTTCTGTCCGTGGCTCGGTCCTCCACGAGAATGGCATTGATCCGGATCTGATTCTAGAATTATTTTTACATCTGGAATTGTGCCTGTGCTGTAACATGGGAGTGTCACTTTAAGAGGGAGGGACACGAATGGCATGATGGGAAAAAGAGTCCAGAAGGTGTCTTGTAGTACGTTCAGGAGCAGCAAGCTCGAGCAGGTTTGGCCCCTCTGATCCGGAAGCCCTGTTTACTGTCTCACAAGATCCAATAGTCTTTTGGAGGCGAGGGTCTGCAATCTCTGATTGTCGTTTTCTAGTTGAGATGTGTTCTGATGCCGCACCTCTTAGGGTTGCGTTTCATTCTATTCATTGTAGATGCACCCTGAATACAAAGCAGTTTGACAATGAGAGGGGCAATTTTAAGGATGGTTAATTTGTGACAGCTGCGTTATTCGACATTGATTATTTTGCAGGATAATTATCTTTCTTTCTTTCTTTAATAATCCCCATGCAGCCGGCCATTTTTCACGTCACACAACGTTTTGCATCTATTTTCTCTGTTCCTAATATTCATATCAGATGTTTGTGTAATAATAATTAATTTATTGACCTTGATTGCAGCGATTAAATGGAGACTTCAGAGTATTGTGGTTCTATTCATTCTTGTGTAAGAAAAGTTAGTTCCTCGTGAAATACAAAGTTCCCCAAAGAGATAAACCAAATTACAATAATGCAGGACGGTGCTTAATTTTTGAGGAGCTCTTAAATTAAAATATTCAATTATTGTGATTTAATGATTCATTTTATTTATGTGCCACACATTTAAAAAGTCAGGACAGATGAGAGACATTCAAAACAAGGGATAGGAGAGGTCTGGGCCTGTCTCTGATCTGGGGTTAAGTTGCATGCTAAAATAGTTATTTGGTAAAATATATTTTGTTTTTCTGTGAAATGTTGCAGCAAATAGCCCATGAATGGAGTAGGTCAGGCAGAATCGATGGGTCAGCAGAATGTTTTTGTCAGACCTTTTGTTTCCTGTCCCACTGTTCTCTTTCCTGGCCGGTGTTCAAAGCATGATAATCATCCAACAATCACAAAATGGTTACCTCTGTTTCTGTTCATCTCTGTTCATTTGTTGTTTGCTTGCTTGATTTGTTTACAGAATTACCAAAATACAACTGAAACGTTTCTGTGATTCTGTGAAACGCAGTGGGAAGACTGGGCCCAAATGTTATCCATCGAATTTAGGTGCTAATCTGCATCACGGGGCAGATCTGGGATTGCTTTTACTTTCTTTAAGTAACATTGCAAGAGAGGGCACTATTCAGCAGGGGGGGTATTGTGCATATATTCACATTTCTCATCTCCTCTCGCTCCACTATGGATAGAGTTGCCTCATGGGGGGCCGCTGTGGCTGCAGGTGTGGGAGGAGAGAAAAACATGGTTACAAAGCTCTCTGCCACATCCCAGGCCTAAGCCTCAAACATTTGTCACATTCCCAGCAAAGGGGGCATTAAGAAGCAACCGTAAAAAAAACAATCATATGTATAGATAGATATATTGTAATCAAATCTTTCTTCCTCCGTTTCCTAGGTAACTGAAACAAGGACGGGTCCTCTCGGCTGCAGTAACTATGACAGCTTGGATTCAGTTAGCTCGGTGCTGGTGCATAGCCCAGAAAATAAGATACATCTAAAGGGTAAGGCTGGATAACGTGCACACACCCACACACACACACACACACACTGCCACCTGCAACCACCTCAGCAAACCGCCCACCTCCCGTGTAGTCGTTGGTGGGATTGCCCTTTGCTTTACGCTGCAGTGGCTTATATGTCTCTTCTACCTGAGTGGCTCTCGGTCTCATGAGGAAGCTGTAATCTTACCGGACTGCAGTTGGACTGCATCTGGCTCCACTGACCCAAAGCCTAACCCGGCCGCTACACCTGGAACACTCAGGCTTAATAAAGCTCAAACAAACTAGCCTCATCATTTGATAAAAATGTCTTCAGAATACAATCATCTTCATAGTCAACAAAAAGAAGTCTGTGTAATGTTTTTGGCTTCATATCCGTATTTGCGTCTCATTGTACAATTACAGTTTTCCTCAGTCGCTTTGGTGCTTTTCTCAGATCAGAATGAAAATTATCATAACTATTAGTCCAACCTCCTCATAATAGTAGCAATTTCTCCTTCCTCTGAGCAAATTGCAAATGCTTTTGCACATGCATCATTTGCTTTCATACAATTCTCTGCTGTTTTATATTTATATTTACAGATGCTGAACAGTCATTCCCAATAAAACTAATAATAATATTTCATTGCTTGAGAGTCCTTAGATGCAACATTGTTGAACTAGTGATCAAATGGAGGCGCTAGCAGCCACGGCTGCAGCACGTGATTACGTCACAGCAGCGTCATGCAGAGCGTGGATTCACCACTCCAGGGGATTCTTTCCTCGCTGCATTGCAAGCGATGATATCCGTTGTGATGTAGATGAGAACACGCGTCCAGATAGACAGGAAAGTCCGGATGTGCCAGAATGATTTACCGTGTTTGGGTACCATATGTACTCTTGTTACTCGTGTTCGGGTACAATGCTGTAGAATTGCAAAGCGCATACATTGAAGATGTGAAACATACGTATTCAGTTGTACTCACTTACTCCCCTAACTACAGCAATGTGTAATTTTACTGTAGTTTTCAAATGGCTTTATTAGTGTATATTGCTGTCTGGAGCATTTTCAGGTCATGGCACCGAGTTCTGACCTTTTTTGCATTGGAAAACACTGAGAGAATGAAGTGTAACAACGAGAAGATGACAGAGCCACTTGACTCTCTTGTTCATAAACGATGGAGTCAAGACTTCTCATTCTGATGATGCCGGCAGCTTCATTGACATGAAGACTTGCTTTTGAGGAATGGACTGTCCATTTGGAGCAGGTGACGTGCTTTTGCAGGTTATCCAATAGGTTTCACAGTTTGCACTAATTGTCTTGAGAAATGCACTAACTGCTGTGCAAATGTTAATAGTGATGTGAGAAAAGCACCAAAGCGACTGAGAAAAACTGTAACGGCGTTGTGTTTGTGCAGCAGTATACACTGTGCAGATTTATTTATTCCTTGGAAGGATGATATTTTTCTCACTCATGACTGTGGTAAAGGTTTAATGAAGTCAGCTGCTGTTATGAGTCAAAGGAAAAAGGAAAATTAGCAGCGCAGCATTCTTCACATCAACATGCAAAGAGTAGATAACTGGATGATGTGACTTGAGTGCTAATAGTTCAAGTTAAGATTATTATCTACTAGGCTACGGTGAGCAGCACACATGGGGTCAAGTTAGTCATATATATGCATTTGTATCTTTATTTCTGTTTATTTTTGCCGAAGTACTCCAAAAAAGCATCCCATGTCAAATAAAAATCATCTACCCTCCGTTTCAGTTCGAATTTCATTTTCTCCAATTGAACGCGTTTCATTACATCACGTAAGAGATTTAAGTAGGATGGAAGTTTTTTTTTGTTTCCAGTTTAATAGGATCAGTCTCCTAGACAACACTGTAACACATTTAATAATAATAATAATAATAATAACCGTTTTGTGCCTGTTCGAGAGATTAGTCAAGGCTGAGGGTACTCCAAATAATGCCAACATATGATCAGGGTGTAGTTGTGTCTGACAAATGTTCAACAACATGTCAAATATCTTGGCCCAATAAGGCATTATGTCAAGACATTTCCAGAACGTATGAGCCAGTGTGGTCTGCTCTTGGCCACACCGGTCACAAGCAGTGTTCACCCCTGGAAACATTTTTGAGAGCCGTACTTTAGAGAGGTGTAGTCTGTGCAAAACTTTGAACTGCAATAATTGGAATATTTTAATGTAATTTAAAATTGTGCCCCGTGGAAAATTCATTAGATATCAGAATCATTAAGTAGGTAATTGGCATGTGATTCATGCCGTCCCTCTCGTTTGGAAACTGCCATCCTCACTGTTAAGAGGCCATAAATCCATGGTGCTGCGGTATCAAAGAGATGTTATCTCTCATTCAGCTTTTTGTCAGACCTTTTTGCATCGGGGTCTTTGGAGGTGTCCACTGGTGTGTTTGTGTTACTTGGTGTCGGAGCCAGAGGGAAATCTTCCAAATTGGACAAATTCACTGCCTGCCAAAGAGATGTATTACATTTCAAAGCAGCGTTTGTTTCCTCAGGCACACTGCTTTCAATTTAAATGCAGGGTTGTTCAATAAAATAGTGCCTCCTTTCATGATAGAGAAAGGCAATCAGTTTAATCAATTGTCTCTTTACATTCATTTTTTTTAAGACACACATAATATAATTATTTAAAAGGCCATGTTTTAAATGTCTCATGCTGGTGCAGCGGGAAGTGCTGCCACCTCATATCAAGAAGGTACCGGCTTTGAATCCTATTTGGGTTTGTATGTTCTCCCTGCGTCAGCATGGTCTGCATGTTCTACATGAGTTAGTAATTTGATTGACGATACTACTTGAAATATTGACCATAATGTTCACCGTGTGTCCTCCAAATATTTTGTTGCAAATGAACGGTATAAAATAAAAAATATTTATAAAGGTTAGAATGATTAAAAGTGTAAAGAAAGTAGACTATCAAAACACCATTATCCAAGCCCACCACCCGGCCTCGTCCTTACCTTTAGGATCAATCATAAGGCATAATCACCTGTATCGATCGGTGACGTCTTCCAAAGAGAAGACAAAGTGAGAGCAGAGGTTCCAGTCATTTAAGTTTGTCCTTGAGACGGTATCTAATCCCACATTCCACCCAGCCACTGCTTCACAGTGGGTCCTTCAGACATCTCCAAAGTATAATTTGCTTTTCTATTGTAAAGTTGGAATGCAGTCAATATTCCCATTTCTGCTGAAATGAGGGGCAGCATTTAAAAAAACCCCGCTTGGATTCAGAGAAACTATGTAAAACCTCAAATTTCTCTCAGTATTATTAACAATTTCTAGCTGCTACCTTCACGTTCACGTTTCTTTCTTCAACATTTTGCTAAATGTGCAGTAGCTACTGAAGCTGTTTCCAACCACCTTGCTTTGGGTGCATGACCCTAATAAAAGTAGGCTAGTTTCCAGCTCTCCCTCGTCTGTGTGGTGAATCCCAGCACAAGGTGAGGAATTTAAATGTGATAGTTTCCTGTATTACTGTGTGGTTCAGTCGTTCGGCATTTATCGGCATTGCCAGCAACAGAAGGCGGCATTTTTTGTGGTGTTGATGTTTAAATAAACACCGACGCCACAGTGTGACTCATTCAACAACAATTTCTCTGTCTTTAATGTTTGCCTCTGTAACTTTCTAAATTGAATTGACCAAACTTTCCTCCTTTGCACACTTGATTGAGCCTGAAGAATGCCACCGAACAGCATTCACGAGGAGGTGCAAATGCATGAATTTAATCATTAGCACAATTAACACCCGTGAAATTCCCAGACACGGTGAAATGTTCCATTCTGCAGGCACATGACTATTTCTGAAGACCAAAAGAAAGAATTTCAATATGTGGAGTAGTGTGGCCCAAAACAATAAGAAAATACAAGAATGGCACTGAGTTGAGTTCTGAACTCCTCCGACAGTCCCAACAGAACATTTAAGCCTAGAGCAACAATACCTTCAATATAATATATTATTTATTTGTTACATCTCTAAATATACTTGAACTTGGTGATCAAGAGAAAATAGGAATAAAATCTTTATGAATTCACCAAAATAAAATGAATTTAATTCAGTCTATTCTGAGATTGAACCTGCAGAAAAGCAGCTGGAGATGAGATGATTGTTAGAAAATGGATAGATGGATGGATTTAACATGCAGTCGACATTTTGTATCGGATTATGTTCTAGAAAGGATTTTATGATACAAACACAAAAATGAATTTGCAGGCCTTGGTGTTGGTCTGCAGTGACCCTATTGGCTGATTTCAACGTCTATGTGGCCCCCTTCAGGGACACACACACACACACACACACACTGTTACAGAATTCAGCTGGACTACCATCAATGGCCTGAGCAGGGCCTCAGGACAGATGCTTGTGAGATCCAGCAGTCTGTGAGGTCTGTCAAGTGCGTCCCACTGCTAAGGCCAAAGTCTGGGCAGCCATTGAAACGGATCCTCACCACACCGCCTGACCTGTATGATGCAGAATATACCGGTAAATAGTTTGCCAATGTATTTTTTGGTGCCGTCTCTGACATCACAGATATATATAGTAATGTCATGGGTAAAGAGAAGGGAAGATATAGGAGAGGGACACATAAAAGCTCCTTTGAAGAAGTTCTTGTGCTTTGGGGGCATTTTGCCCTTTTAACTCAAACTCCCAGAGAATAGTCTTCAAGCAGGCCTTATCGACTCCTTCCCCTCGTGCCCTGAATTTTTCATACCACTATCATATCGCTATATCTTTGGGAAAACTATTGTCAGAGATTTATTCTTTGTGAAAAGCCTGCCGAAAATTGAACAAAAAATATGCTGAGAATGAGCAGAAGAGGGGGAAACATAGGGCATGTTCCATGCAGCAATATATCTGCCAGGCCATGCATATGTTAGTCGGGTCACTGGCAAAGCCAACGGTCTTATCTCCTCCTCATCAACAGCTCGGAGTGTGTTTCAGAGTAGTGGGACAATTTCTACAGAAAAAGGATTAGAAAGAAATATCTCGTTTATAGCAGATGGGTGGTGATCGCGGGGGGTAACGGGTAAAGTGGGCAGTGGGTGAGCCCCCGCTTCAGGCTGTTTCTTTTTTTTTTTATACCTGCTGTTCATCTGCAGTTTAGTGTGAATCCATCCATCAGTCTTCCTGTAGGCGAGGCGATCGCAGTTAACGGCCGCTTTACTCACCATGTGGGTCACGGGTGTTGTTGGAGCCTTTCCCTGCTGGCAAGGGCAAGAGGCGGGGTACACCCCGGATGAGACGCCAGCTGATCATTCCTCTTGTGAATCCCATTCTCCTAAACCCCTTACCCAACAACACACGTGTTCTCTCTTTCACTGCTTTACTAATTCATATACAAAACTACAATGGACGTTTTGGCCCGGGAGCCAATGTGGCCCGCCACGTCATTTTTTGTGGCCCGCAAGAGCTTTGTGCAGACATTTGTTTTTGTAAAATGCTGAAAAGTAAAAGTGAATCAGAGTTGATGTGTATTTGTAACTGATTTTAATCTGTAAATGGGGTTACAACTGGCCCTTTGAGGGCAACCATAATGCTGATGTGGCCCTTGGAGAAAATGAGTTTGACACCCCTGGTGTAGAACATTTTTTTCTTATTGCCCAGATAGCCAGCGCAGAAACATTTCCTACACAGAACCACATTTCTGACCGTGGGATCTTCTATGAATGATTTAACAGAATCTGTGATGAGACAGCTTGCTGTGGAGAAGTGAACCTCGTGAACTACAAATCCTGGCTTGCAAAACCAAATAAATGAGTTGATGACATTTTAAGTCATTGAACATTTTCCCAATATGAAACTGATCAAAATGAGATTCATATATTTTGAGAGGGGGAATGTGTTAGATCACATTGTGGCGTCCGTTCTCTCCCGTTATGGCTGTGATGGGAGCAACAGGAAATATGTTCTACACAAAATCAGATTTTTTTTTTTGAAGGGTGGGTGCATGTTTTGCTTTTAAGCAGGTGCATGTTTCGCTTTTAAGCAGGTCTTTAGTGGGTCTGATAATGACATCAGATTAAGAGCTTTACGTCAGATAGCTTTAAGTCAGATAACATTGAAAATGTTATCTGACTTAAAGCTATACTGTATATATTTAGAGTTTACAAACTCTGTGCTAATGTGATGTTTATATTGAGAAAGCATTTCAAAAAGTTCTGATGCATAAAGCTGCGATTGCTATATACATATTTTAACAATGGCAACTTGATTTGTTTGCATTGTTGCACTGGGAGCAAGCGGGGGCTCAGCCCCCAGTGGTAGGATGCATGTTTGTTATCATGACTGGGCAAGGTAGCCAAAAAACACACATGGCAGGGAATTGTGGCGACAGCTTTTTGGCACATTAATCATTTTATCATTTCATCCGACTCACAAATGGACCCACAACACAAACGGCCATATTCCGGAATAAAGGGTCCTTTTGTCACAAAATTCCAAATAATCAATTCTTTGAAAATCAGTCACACAGAACTGTCGGGTGAGGCTGGACTTACAGATCAAGGCGGCGGCTTCAGGCTTACCGCTGGAAAACCGGCAGTTTGACGGATGCTGAGAGAATGACTGATGGCATTCAGGTGCGCAGAAGAGGTCAAGTTTATATTCACCTTCTCTTTTATTTTGAAAGACTAAAGTAGCCATCAAGGACACTGCAGTAATACACAGAGTACATGTGGGCTTGACTGTAAGCGTTCTCATGCGTCTCCTCCCTCTCTCTTGCAAAGGTCACTGTTCACACATTCTCAGTTTAAGGGGAGAGATAATGTTACCACAAGTCCCTTAGTTGATGCTGTCAGAAGGTCACACAGCTCACGTACCTTTGACCTTGCTCTCACCTGAGGAATTAACACTCTTTCAGTCACACAACCTCACTAAAGCGTCTCTTTGTAAAATTAGCATTAAACGTCTCATGAGTCTTTGTCCTCCACCAATCAATGGCCGCAAGAAACAATTATATTGTTCAATTATGCACTTTGATGTTTGTTATCTTGAAGGCTGGCTGCTGCAGCTGCTGTGATCTCGCATCAGCATAGCTGCATCACGTGAGATGCTTCACCTGTGCCTGCGGTGAGAAGCAGACAAAGGTGAAACATGGCTCTCTGTCACTTCCACCTCTTCTTCTCCGTTCGAAAGTCAATAAAGAGTTCTTTATTACATAGAAACATATAGAAACTGAATTCACTTCCACTTCTGCTACAGTTTCCCCTAAAACTAGAAGCTGATTTATCAATACGAAATCCTCAAATAAATAATTCACGATGTTTATGCCTCCATGCCGACAGCATCCATGGTCAGAGACATCGTGTGTTTTCTTTGTCCTGCTTGTCCATCCATTCGTGAATGTGAATGGAATCACCCGGTAAGCATGACAACATTTCACACACATGACTATGAGAATACGCTGGAAGTGTACCAACATTTTATATCCAAAAGGCCGATTTCATGACATCACGACGTGCATGAACCATTTCCTTCCCATTAATTAACACCATAATTCAGGCAAAGCATGGGAGACTGACATCTGCAGCGGAGAACGAGTGTGAAGCATTCAACAAGCTCTTTGTGTGTGTTGCTCTTGCACCATGTGATGAAGCTCGCTGTCAGTCCTCAGCACTCCTCTATGTGAATAGTCTCGAAATGATCACAAAGCAGGCTGTAGGGTGAATACGGTCCCAGCAGTGTCATAAGAAAGTTTAAAAGGGATAATAAAAAGCTAATTCTGCTGACAGCAAACAGCCAATCATTCCAAAAACAATTAAAAGAAATGCTTGTCCACAGGAGACTGACACTATTATTCATTCACCATTCACCTTAATGCTTTTGGCCACTTGTTAATAGGAAATCGCTTTTATTCCTTCTCATTGAAATGGAACAGCATTTATCTTCAGGCTAACAGCTACAATACTTGAACTATTTCTGTCAATGCAACATAATTTTTAAGATTTATCAACAAACTATAGAGCGTAGACCTCCGCTAAGCTGCTCATTCCTAAAACACACATTCCCTCATAATTAGATCTACACCATCCACATGGTGATCTGGATCATCATCAAATGGTTCTAGATTGTTCTTGGTATCTTTACACACCAACCATGAAAAGTCAAAGTGAATCAGTGTTGATGTGTATTTTTAGCTGATTTTTGATTTTTTCTAATATTAAATGCACACCAGCCTCCGTAACCTTTTGAGCTATCTTGCTAACAGGCAACTAGACAGACAGACAGACAGAAACATATATAATATAAATGCTTTTCTGTGAGGAGTTTGTATGGTGCCTGCGTCGGTTCGCTCCCGCCTCTCGCCCTGAGCCAGCTGGGCTAGGTTCCAGAAATATTCGCAACCTGGACATCTGTGATCTAAAAGATGAATGAATGAATGAAATAAAATGTGATTACGAGAATTAAGGAATCCATGAGTCCTCTGACCTTGATGCTATTCTCTGTTGAAATGAATGCTGGAAATATGGACAGAAATAGTTCAACTCACTGTTAGAAATCAAGTTCACTGCCACTGCTGCCCCCACAGGGGCATAAAGAAGATTATGGACCCGGATCAATCCATTGGGAATTTTTTGCATATACTTTCAAGTGTGGCACAGTGATTGAAATGGAAGGAAAAGAAGTGGAAAGATAGACAGAGAAAGCAATTGGAGTTGTTCGTGATGGAAAAAAGTGCTTTCTTCCTAACTGAAGAAACTCCTGCCATACTTGAAACACACGCGCGCACACACACACACACACGCAACCTCAAAGCACCTGCCAAATCGGGGACAAGAAGAAGTGTGACTAATTGCAGCTCCTTCCAAGCCACTGAATGAGCAAATACCAAAGAAGAGGCGTGCATATTCATAGCAGGGCACGGGAGGGGGGGCTGATTTGGCTGATGAATCCATCCAGCATGAGATTGAGAAGGTTGAGAGGAAGGGACATGACAAATTTAGGATTATTAGGGCGACAGATTCAATGGACAGATTCAGCTGCAGCGTGAACACGGCACAGAAAGGCCTTCAGCGATCTGCCTGTTGCTGCGCTGATGGATGATGACTAATTTTAATAAAACCAGGACAATGTTTTCCACACCTCAAACGCTTATCGCATCATCCACCAAGTGAAGCCCATTTGAGTGCATCGTGTAAATTGTTGGGGGAGGTACTAAAAATGATTGTGCTAAGCTACCAGTTTCCAGACCATAAATGAAGCTTCACTGGACTAACAGGATCCCAGGAAGAAATGGCGATCCGGCAACATGACTAGTGAAGACACTTTGAAACGCTGTTTAACTCAGGTCTGTGACAAGTCAGTATTATTTTTGAACGGCTTTGTGACTGAAGTGACTCCATCAGTCTCAACTCTTCTAAAAGTAGAAGGAAGCATAGCACAAAAATTTAACCCCATGTGTCTTAGGTTGTCATCAAAGAGGAGAATTTTTAAATGAGGACACGCTGAAGACAGTGTTTCTCTCGGCTGGCACCGGAACCCTCTGTATTTATCCGGGCTCGGGACCGGCTCATGGGAGACGATTAATGTAAAATAAAAGTGCACTGTCATGTTGTTAATGCACTGAAAATGATGATTTGAGCAACTTTGTATTAGAAGTATTAGAAGAAGACCTGCAGTAGCACGTTGACAACTCTCTGTTTATCAGGTGGTTCTATGGACACCTCAGTCTGGGGACAGTTTCCAACATGCTGGTGGGCAGACTTCTAAAGCGTCCTGATTGCATCTGCAACAAGACTCACACCCAACGCCAGCGTCTCCAGCGCACTTGAAGAGTATTGGTAGAAAAAAAGAAAAATAAATTAACACCCTGAAGTGTTGAAAGCTTTCGAATCCAGTAATAAATCATGCAATAGGCTGGACTATTGCTTTGTTAATGTATAAAAATAAAGAGGTTCAAAGTCTCAAAATGCAGCTTCAGATTCTAAATAGATCTCCTTTTGGCCAGCCTGCCAAAAGACATCAACAATAGACTGACTATGAAAAAACACCCCTCAGTGCATTCCTGTCTTTTTTCCAGGCTTGCAAGATGTCCTGCCAGAGTTCCTACGTGGGCGTTTCGTGGAGGCAGCCCTCAGCTATGTGGCGTGCAACTCAGAGGGCGAGCTGCTCTGCCGCAACAACGACTGCTGGTGCCGATGCTCTCCCCGCTTCCCAGAATGCAACTGCCCCTTTGCTGATATCGAGGTCATGGAGGAGAACCTGGAGAAAAGGAAACAGGCCTGGAGCAACTTCAACCAAGAGTTCATGGAATCAGGTACGGACTGGAATGCTCAGAATTTAAAACTCCCTCGTCCAGCATCGAGGTGAAAGGTGAACGCTTAAGGCTGAGTGAAATGAGAAGTTTCTGTGTTTATAGCGATGGAAAAGATGAATGATAGAGCTCCAGACCAAAGTTCAGGGCCGAGCTATAGCGCCCCGCCCATACAGGACCGAACGTGGCATGACTAATGTAAGAAATGTAACCTGGTTGTTGATTTCATCCTTTCTCTTCTATAAATGTTTATTTGTTTATTTATAGTCAATCCCCATGAGCTTCGAACAACGTGGTTGCTAATCTTCCTCGGGTCCCAAAAACATAAAAAAACAAAAACAAACAAGTTGATCATATACAAAATGAAAATACAAATGCCTCAAAATACAAAACAACAATTATTAAAATATAAAATAATTAATAGCATTTAAAAAACAACAACATATAAACTAGATGCATTCCTCACTTCCTCAGACGACCCATTCCAAAGTTGACCAAAGTTCCAAATGTAACCGTGATGTTCAAAAAAATATATAGACGATTACTAATGAATCTTACTGAAATATGAGGAGGAAATTTATGTTTGAGGCGCTATATGTGGCTTGTACGCATTAAATAAAGCGTAGTTGTTAAAATGTATTTACTATATTCTGTTTTGAACAGGCTCAGGATTTGCTGTTGGTTTGCATTAAATGAGACAGAAGAGCTACGGACCGCTGTATAACATGATTCACCCACTCCATACAGAAAGGAATCAAACCCGGAGCCTTATTGCTGTGAGGCAACAGCGCTACCCACTGCGCCACCCTACCGTCTCACTATTCAACATTAAATTGTGATGTTTGATAAACTTAAGCTTCAGGTCAAGTCAGTTTTATAAATAACAACAGAAATCATCTGATGACAGCTTTCAGCACACCAAGACGTGTAGATTCCATCACGCGTTCAACCTCGGTCACCCGGAGCAGAACCGTTCATCGCAGAGACAGAGCTGTGATGGTGGTAATGATGCAGAGTGAGCATGCCGTCGCTTCCTGAATTAGCCCAAGCCTTTGTTTTTTGGTTCTTTTTGCGCACGTCAACACATCAGCAGCTCCTTTCTCAATGACTTGGAAGGTGCAGGCAGGATTTAATTGCAGACAGGTTCCTGTCAGCTTGTCTTAAACCTGCTGGATGTGCTGCGTTTCCTTGCAGAGCTCATCTGATTGTGTGTGTGTGCTGCCATTCATTTGGAAATTGCTTCGTGACTGACATCATAGCGGTAAACAGCTTTTCTTTGCTTTCGCTTAGCCTCATTTTGACACACCTGCACAGTTGCTTCATATTAATTCATTATAAAGATGCTCTGACAGCGTCATGAAAAGAGAAGAGGAAATTTGTCATTGCCAGGCTTTTCTTGTTTTGCTGACGCTATGTTTTTCTTTTCGTTTTTTGTCAGAAGCTTAACTTTATGCTGTTTATCCTAAAAATGAGGCCCTAAGAACTTTTGGAGACTTGTGTGTTTGGATAAAGAGCTAAAAATATAGTTAGAGGCCCTTCAGTTAACACACACACACACAATATACACACGCTAAACTGCATAGCACACCCAAATCAGGTACAAACATTTATCCAGACTCACACAGGGCAAGTTGAAATGAGAAATGAATGCTGAGATGAGAGAAGTTTAATTGATAAGGCAAATATTGTCTGACTCAGAGCCCTGTCTTCCTTTTCTTATCACTTTTTTCTATTTTGCATCTTCTCTGTTTTCTCACACCTATACATAAACAGTGTTTATGGCTTGTGGGGATGACGAGGAAGTTTGGCTTAATCTCCCCTGCTTGAATAGAGATAAATGTATTATGGCGAGGGTAAAACAACTGCAAGGTTTGTGTGTGTTTGTGTGTGCGTGTGTGTGAGAGGAGAAATAGGAGAATAACACCCTCCTACCTCAGCCACTCACTATTCACTCAACTTAAGTCCTAAAGCTACTTGATAGCTGGCTACACACCCCCACATCCACGTACAAATAACAAGAGCATCAGCTGCAAGATTCTTCTTGTTGGTCTTGAGTACAATTTGTATCGCGAGATGCCCTTGGAAGGTGCAATAAAGTTGAATCTGGAACATCACACAGCCTGCGGCAGGGCAGCGTAACCTGTGCAGAGCCTGTGTAGATAAATTATAATGTGAGCAATAAAGGTATCCAGATGGACGTCCAGATTGGTCAAGATGTAACTGTGCATTGATTGGTTGAAACTCTCCAAAAAGGCTCAACAAAATCAACAACTGTCTCATGAAATTATGATTATTATTATTTTCATTATCATCATATTGCGATTAAAGCACAGCTAATGATTCATGAGTAGCTTGATTCATTTGAGGGATTAATCTATTGTTGTTATTTAGATTGGATCAAAAACATTGGTATTTGTATTTGTTGAAATATCTGCCTCTGGAATGTCTGCTTCCAACTCAATACAATGAAGATGAAATTATTTTAATTGGTGGAATTAACATATTTATGAAACCACAAAAAATCGAGACTGTTTTGAAATAGAAGTCTGTAGACGGTCTTCACTGCAGCTGTTTTCTAATGAAGTAATAGAGCATCATAAAGTACGCTTACCTGCTTTGTATCGCAGCAAAGGCAAACCTGAGAGAGGAATATGCCAAATCAAACCTGTATGAATATCTAAATATCGCCCGAGGTAAAGAGAGGAAATATGTGTTTTTATCTTTTCCATCTGGGTGAACTTCATCAAATTATAGCCTGGAGTGAAACTTCCAGTGCTTTTTTCTGGGAAGTGTTTTTAAAGTGCTTGTTCATTCTGACATCAGTAATATCCACCTTGCCTATTGTGTGTTAACACCACCGCACTAAATGTCTTTGTTTCTGCACTGCTCACTCTAACTATCATCAGCAACAAATCCTGCATGAATTCATGAACCCTGATTGGCTCACTCTTCTAATAGTTGCCTCGCCTTGTTCGTGTTGCTGCAACAGATTGTCCACCCATCGCTTTTCCTCCATTATGTTAGTTAGAAGCATCCCTGCAAGCTAATAAGAATCTGTGGGATTTGGAACCACCTACAAATAGTCCTGGTAGGGATTCGACTCAGCATGTTAAGGACCTGGCGGCTTGACGCTCTGCCCATTTCCATCTGGATGTGTCACTATAAAAGCAGCAGGGTGTAGATTTAGCACATGCAATTCCTCGATATTCAGAGCAACCAGAGAAGGCGGGACTTCTCTGGTTGTGTTGTGATTCCATAGATGGATTTCATATTAGCTCAACATTTGGCAATACCAGTTTCTTATTGTGTTTACCCTGTGTATTTATTTGGAGACTGCTTATACTTTATTCTTTATAAAGTACAAATCCCAAATCAAATGTTTATTTTTTTACAGTATGTGTTGTAGCTGTTACTTTGAGCTAAAAAGTGTATTCTATAGAAATATATTGATGAACATGATGGGCTGTAAAGAAACTCTTCATCCAGGTTGACAACGCTACGTGGTGCATTACTTTAGCGCCTTAGCAGCTTGCACCAATTTAGATCAGGTAAATAACACCTCGAGACTGATGTGCAATGAGAAACAACTTCAGAACCATTTATGGCCCTTCCCGCTAAAGCACACAGCATATATATTCCTTAAAGGCAAGTGATTAAAGAGTTTTCTCTGGAATATATAATCGAATGTATGAAAAGTGAGGTAACAGCTGCTCTGATTAGTTCTACAACAAGACTAATATGGATTTAGAAGTCCATGCGTTGGGAGGAATGCTTTCATCCGATTCATACGAAGTTAAGCACCAGCTGAGCCACTTTTCAGAGCCTGGTCTCGACGCACTAGGATCTGAAGGGTAATGCGTTTGCATCATGCTGTGCATAATCCCTTATGACAGAGGTATCATTTCAGCATGAATCTTTCAGGGTAACTTGTTTCTGACATGCTTCAGTGTATCTGTGTGAACTCATTTATCTGGTCATTCTGACAACTGCTGGTGATTAAAGGAGTTTCTTTCATAGTTTTACGGCATCTTTCATACTGCTGCTATCATGTGTACAGTAACCTGTGATGTTTCTTCACCTCAGTCGTATAATAGCTGACACATTCCAATAATGTTTCGAAGAAGATGATGCAGACACTTAGATAACATTCATTACTTTCAGTCAGACACTGAAGCAACATCAGAGAAATAAAGAGAGTGATGTTTGGAAGAATAAAAATCACTTTGTAGCATAGATCACCTAGAAAAAAACAGGAAATAATGGAGACCGATAATATAACGGCGACTGGAAATCGGCTTCACTTCAGTTTACTGGAAGCAGGAGCGTCTGTGAGCTGGTAGAGTTTGTTTCGTGGGAGGACAAGCTGGCATCGTAGGGAACAACCTCTATCAGCGAGGCAGGAGTGCTGAAATGGAGAGATGGTCAGCAATGGGTTGAAAAGGATGTTCTTCTGCAACTACTCTTATAGTAGCACTTTTTATTTCATTGTAATTTTATGCGAGCACTCAAATATAAATGTCAGTGTCAGTCCCAATGAAAGGATTTTTTGCATCATCTCTTGACACTGAAACTGGGAAACACATCCAATAGGCCAAATTAGAGCTGAGGGGAGCGCTCCAATGTGGGTGGCCCTCCTGTTTTACCATTACAAAGTCCAAAAAATAATCTTTGGACGATGGAGTATTACCGTTTCCTGTGAGTAGTCAATCCCTCGGGGATGATACCTTTCCATTTTGCTGCTTGAAACCATGTGCAGCTGCTTCACCGTCTCTTAAAGCACCTAAAAGCCAGATGCTCCACTGCTAGGTCTAATTATCCCTCAGCTAATTAGCAAGTGGTAAAGTAGCATTTTTGAGGAGAACATAATTGCAGTGTGTTGGTTCTTTTATTTTGTTTTTATTGGTGTAATACACACCTCATAAGATCTCACATGGCCATGTGTTCTCCCGTTTCCTTTTGATTAGTGTAGAACTGTTGTGTAGTCGTATTTGTACACTCACACCAACATGTGTGTGTGTCTGTGTTTATGGGTAATAAACTGAGCCCATGCTGTAGCCTACTTCTGCCCTCATCGCAATCTTAAAACTGAGGTTTCATTATAAATGAGAGCATTGATTATTTTTTCGTTTAGAAAAGAGGTGCTGCACCAGTTTCACCTTTCCCTTGTGATGCTGTATAGTGTTCCGACAAAAGTTATAACAAGGTGCATCTGACGTTCCAGCCAGCTGTCGCTCTGTCTGCGAGGAGGGAAGTAAGTCTGCAGCAACGCCTTAGTTCAATGATAATGAGAATTATAGAGTAACTTCGAGCCCAGAAATGTCCGTGTCACATCCAAACATTTGCCCATGCTCAGCAGGTTTAAACATTATTAAATCAATACTCAATTCCTCCATATTTTACAACAAAGTCCAGACGATGCATCTATTTTGTAATAAAGATGTTTAAGCCAATCCGGCATCCTGTCCTACAAATTGCCTGCGGTGTCGGTAATAGAATTTAGCCTATGAATTATCTCCAGGAATCTGTCTCAGTCTGATCTGTTTTACATTGATTCAGTTGGACACTTGAAAAATCTCCTTTAAAACAGCTCACTTTTGATGTGCAATAGTCGGCATGACGAGGAGCCTGATAAAGGATGCAATAAAGCATAAAGCAATACATGGAGAAAAGCAGCAAACCAGAAATACAAAACAGGAATCCATGAAAGAGTCCTTTCAGTTTGTTCAGCAATTTCGTTTTCAGGACTTCAATCACTGATGCGCATAAAGAAAATCATTTCAGTTCATGTACTCCCCGAATGCGTCGCCAGCGCACCTAGAAAACCCACGCAGACACAGGGAGAGCATACAAACTCCACACAGAAAGGAATCGAACCCTTCATGCTTAGAGGTGACAGCGCTACCCACTACACCACTGTGCCACCCCATGACCAATCCATTAAAGTATAACTGAGAAACTTGGAATATATACAGCTAATGTCAAAATGAATACAAAAAAATCATATTATATCGTTCATTCTTTATTTTTAAATTGGATTATACAGAAGCACTCGAATACATACTGTAGATAGGCTTTCTAGGACTTTTGACAGAAACTAAAGAGCCTGAAGGATAGATGCAAGAAAAGTCCCAAATTGAATAGATCATCAGCGGAGCTCAATATTCACTTTTTTATTTTTTTACTCTCCTTATATCACATTCTGGCCTGTAAATAACCCAAGGGCAAGTGTCCTCAGCTGACAAATTGGCATTCAGCGCCAGTTCATCTCAGGATGATGTCCTGGGTGAGTGGAGGTGACGGAGTGACTGTGCAAGGCACAACCTGTCAGGTATTAATCCTTCGGCCCATAGAGGAGAAAAAAACAGATGGATGAAGGGGGTGAATCAAGAAAGAGAGAGAGAGGGGAGGAAATGTATGCAGAGTGAAGGAGATGTGATTACAGGGAACGAGGAGAATAAATGAGGAGCAGGGAGAATGGGATATGATGTTAAGGGGAGGAGGGTAAATCTGAAAATAATGGGGTTGAAGAGAAATCAGGGGACAGAGGAGGATGTCATGTGGAAGGAATTACTCACCAAAAGGAAAGTGCTGGGATAAAATGTCAAAGGAAACATGATCAGATTAAAAGAAGAAACAAAGAGAAGAGCAAAGTGATTTTATTCCTGTCACAAAAAAAGCATGGACAGGTATTGTTGTTGGATCAGAACTCAAACTGTTTCATAATGTTTTTCACATCGTAAGATAAAATGCTGTTTCTTGTTATTTAATGTTTCCATGGTTACAAGCTGGACTTTTACTTATTTGTCTCAGTTGAGTGTTTCCAGGGCTTCGGTTAAAAAAAGCTGATATTTTTTTCATAAAACTTTATGCCGACATACCATGCACCGAAGACGTGTGTGTTGAGCGTCTGAACATGTGAAGCATTTGGACATTTTCTCAGATATGCAATAAGATAAGAATTGCAATTGAAAAGGACAACTTATTAATTATTATTTAATTATTTAATTATTATTATTATTAATTATTTTACGTCTTAAAAAAACAATATGTGAAACATTTGTCAGGAGCGGTATGAAAATGCTGTACTTGAATTTTTAGTTTACTGGCTACGGAGTACGATTTTGTTTCATTTTTTTGACCGAGACCAGCTTTTATTTTAAATCAACCATTTTCCTTTTTAAAGCAGCTTGATTGTTTTTCATAGAGGTTGAAGGAAATTATTTGCTGAAGGACAAAACTAGACACACTCCCTCTGCCTGTTTGCTCTTGATCGCTAACCGGAACCACTCCTCTTCAGGAGCCTTTGGGAAAGTGTTCCTTTTTTTCTGAAGAAGAAGATAGAGATGATAAGAGGAGACAGGCGCTGTCCTATTGTTTCTCCTGCCTCCCAGATGTTCTATGCTTGAGGGCATTGCTGTTGCCTCACAGTGAGAAGGTTCTGATTTAATCTGCCTGGCTCACTTTCCGCTTCCTCCCACCACCAGAAACATTCTGTAAAAGTGTTTATATTTCTTTATGCCTAACACTGTTTGTGAGTAAAAATGTCACTGTGTAGAATTTCATTAGCAATGTCATCTAAACTGTAATTGAAGAAAACATGGAGCTTAGATCAATTGGTCAAGCCAAAATTGTCCGTAGGTGTGAATGTGTATGGTTCTTTGTCTCTTGTGTTTGTCTTGCGATGAGCTGGCGTCTCATCTGGGGTGTGCCCAGCCTCTCGCCCATAGCCAGGCTCCAGCAGACATGTGACTTGCAAGGCGGGTAAGTGGCTGTAGACGAGATTGTGATCGTCTCATCCACAAGAAAATGGATGGATGGATGTGTTTGTAATTGGAGTTGCAGCAGAATGTCACCGTCTTTGTTTAACTGCTGGGTCGAATATGATGCAAAGAACGCATTGCACCGTGGTGGTGTGCAGGATTCAGGGAGGTGCGTAAAGACAGTCATTTAGGGAGACATAAAAAGAAAGTAGAGCTCAGCCTGAATTGTCCAGTTCCCTCATAATATGAGACCTTTCTAGACCAAGATCTGGCAAAAAATATTTAAAGCTCAATTTTGATGTTTACTTTAGAACTCCCATTGGTGTAAATTATCTATCTATCTAGATGTTTACAATAAGTGTACACAACTTCTGAAATGTGCACGTACTGTAAGAAATGTCTCGTCCCATGCTGTGTGTCGTCATGCTGTTCCACCTGCCGGCCTGATTGGCTGGAGTGAGACTTCCTTCTTGTCCACATGACTCAATTAGAACTCACAGCCTGTAATGTAATGGGGTCTTGCATCGCAGCCGCATGTGTCACTGCACATGCATTTGTTAGTCACAGCTGCATACCAGCAGGCTTTCCAGCTAATGAGCTCCTCATTAATGAGCCTGCATAGCCAGAAGATTGTTTCTTTTCTTTTTACATTATTTAAAAGTTAATCTTCCCTGGAATAAACCTTTTGTGACTTTAATAGGCAGGACGGAGGGGCACACGCCGAAAGCCACAATTTAAAAGCAGGCTATTCAGAGCCCAAGGGTCAGCCTTTATAATGTACTGTCACTAATAACCCTGTAATCTAATCGTATTAACATTCATTAGAGTAGTAATAATTATGATAATAACATAAATATAACAATGATAATAGAATAAATAAGAAAGTACTTGTGGAAATACCAATGGTTTATCAAAGATTGCTTTCACAGTTTCTAACTCTATAAAAAACCGAATATATAAACTGAAAAGGCTAATTAAAAACAAAGCAGTTTTGGGGGGAGCAGGGAGGCTGCTCTATGTCCTCTGGTAGTTCATTTGGGAGTCATGGGGCTGTGACGCCAAAGACTCGCTGGGCTTCAGCCTTGACCCAGGAATGACAGGAACGGAGCTCTGCTGGACTGTAAAGGTTTAGTCAGGGCTAGTTAAACAGTGCTATTGTATAATCAAGCACCACGTCCACAAACACTTGAAAAATAATGAAAATTAAATATAAAACAGAGAAATAATAAAGGTAGGTATGTTTGAATAAGCATTGTTGAATAAGCATTATTTGTGC
This sequence comes from Brachionichthys hirsutus, assembly GCF_040956055.1. Classification (NCBI taxonomy): domain Eukaryota; kingdom Metazoa; phylum Chordata; class Actinopteri; order Lophiiformes; family Brachionichthyidae; genus Brachionichthys; species Brachionichthys hirsutus. The sequence goes on along the minus strand of NC_090911.1, from coordinate 2,763,983 downwards.
TGCCTGCAGTGGACTGAACTAGACTTGCATTTGTGTAGAGGAAAGGCAATCGAAGCAGTTTCCAGATTGAGATCTAATGATGTTACAAGCATCACGAACAAACCTGCAGATTGAGGCTGTGTTCGGGATCAAACTTCCCACATGTGTGTGTGTTGTGTTTTGCAACAGGGCAATCAGCAGCTCATGCGTAGGACTTGTGTGTACCAGAGTTTTAATGGTATGTAACAGATCAGTTCTCATTTTAATCAGCAGCTCCGTGGGGTCCTCCCGAGCAGGTGTATCCCTCACCTGATGACTTTAGTGCTGAATGAAAGAATACGCTAAATACAATCCAAATGGTATATATTTCATGTTTTATCAAACAAACGTCATCCCAATGTTTTGCATCCATCCCAATGTCATTTTCAGTAACCATCTTGATGTGAAAGGGCTTCAGAGGCCGTCTTAGAATAAACAACGTGTTTATTTTGGTTGTTTACCTGTGTTTTATGAGAAGGCAGCTCTACCAGGGTGTTCTGGGCGTTTCTGCCCGAGTCATTCTCCGAGTCTGTTAACCTTAACTCAAGGAGCAGACGCTCCAAAAGGCTGCCCGCGTCTAATGTCCATTTCATCCGGAAATCCCTTCCACGATTAGTGTCTCAGCCAGTCAGCTCGCTGCGACTGGGTTAATTAACCAGTCGATTCACGCAATAGTTTATATCTGTTTATGTCGGCCATGTTGGTCATTACCAGTCATTATGACAGCACCAGATGCCATTGATGCCATCTTCTTGGTCGGAGATAATCAAGACTAAATTTGCTATTCACAAATTCACAGTGCGCTCATCATTGAGATTTTGGATTATTCCCCTTTGTGTTAAAGGTTAGGTGTAGGCAGAGGGAGGGAGTCTCAGCACAAGCTCAGCTTCCAAGTGGCCAGAGCCGGAGCTTGACAAATTCCTCACAGTGATCTCCATCTGTCTCATGTGCTCAGCCAATCTCTTAATCTGCCTCTCCTTCTCCTGACCCTTCAGATTACATATTACAGCGACGCGTCTTTAGATATTTTGGGCTAATTTCATGTTTTAACACTGTTCGCTAACTTACCAAGTTAGGGTTTTGACTGACAGCTCACGTGTCTAATAGCATTCAAGAAAGGGACCAGAAACGTTCCTAGCGATTATGAGACAGCCAATTAGAGGGCGCAGGGGTGGAAGTCATTTTGGCTTTAACGTGTACAATAACGTGTCTGGTAAAAGGTTTACAACCTCAAAACATATATAATAATTGTAAAAAAAATACAGCCGACTACTTTGTGGATTTCGCCGATTGCAGGTTATTTCTAGAACGTAACCCCCGCGATAAATGAGGGACCACTTTATATTCAAAAAGGTAATTCTGAAAAACAGAAATCAGAAAATGCTAAATCACAAAGAAAAATGAATTAAGGCTTGGACTCGCTGAGGTCCCAAAAAACGCGGACCAAAAATACAGCCAAAACAAAATACTGAACTCTACACAGCAGGGAGTTGCTGGAAAAAGGATGGGTATGCAAAACAACAGGGGAACACGGGTCACATACATTATCATGATATGGTGCTGAGTGTCGGCAGGGCAGGCTTTAAGTAGCAAACAGTTCTAATGACAAATGACTGGCAGGTGTGTCTCCAGCCGTTCAGCATACTCTCCCATGGCCACGCCTACATTGCAAGGAATGGAAAAACAGTGTCAGGGAAGCAGATAGCACAGGAGACCATCAAGATGTGATGTGGTATGGTAGTGGTGTGATATGCTTGGTCTACGTGCTGTGATGAGTTCTAAATCCCGATTAAAAATCATCATTTAAACTATTGTTACGTTGAAATTGTCGTTCGTCTTTGTGGCTGCTTGACGATAGGGTTGGGCTGTTTCTGAACCACTTGTCTGAATGAGTGAGTATAAAAGGAAAAAATAAACATACATTTCACTCCATAGTAAATGTTTTGTATCAAAATTATCTGCAGTATATTTAAGGGGTACTTTTGAAAGCGTCCTCAATTAATGGGAGTGAATGGAGTTTAGTTTTGTGGGGATGGTTTTCCCACAAACTGATAGCATTCTGCTATTGAATGCTGATTGGGCAGGAAAACATCTATGAGAGTGGCTATCGCTATTCTGGAATATCTTTAGTGCTTTTCCACATCACAACCAAATGATTGCACATCATCTCATGCTCCATTTCAAAGCATGTCGAGAACATATAATCCCTTTTCTGATGCCACCTGTCCTGTGTAGTGTTGCATGGGGGCCTGGAGCCCATCCCACCTGAATTTGAGAGATCGGGGTGCACCCTGGACAAATTTTGAGTAATGAAAACACAATTATTTTAGTTTATGTTGTTATACATTAAAGAAAGCACACATGTGCATGATATAACGATATGATGTCATTAATCCCCGTAAGGCTGTAAATGCTGACCCACACCGTGTGACTGGCCTTTCTGACGTACACTTGTCCATTTGGCTTTGTGCCCTTCACACATAGGAACAGACAGGGCCTTGCTTTAACTTGGGACCATTCACAGCATGAGCGTGTGCTCCAATAAAACCCATCTGCCTGTAGAATAATGTAGCGCTGCCCATCTGGGTTCCTTTTGCTATCGGAGACCTTTAGACTGTTCAAGGTTAATGCCCCCTTATTCTGCATCAGACCCTGCAATGCCCCCCCCTTAATGTGTGAGGTCTGCAGGCTTAGGGATGCCTTACACTGGATAAGTAGACATTTGCCATTATGCTTCTGTCCTACATTTATCCTTTATTAATAATTGGGAGGCTGCTGCAGGCTTTCTCGCACATGCTGACGGATGGAGCCAATTAGAATTACAATGAAATATGTTTTCTCTTTTTTTTACCTGCTTAAAGCTCAAATGAAAGATGAAAATCCCAAACAACATGATTACAGTTTACTGATGCGCGGTGCCTTCTGTAAAAATTCTGAATCGATTATTACGGCTGAATGCCTGATTGAATTCCATTCTGAGGAAAAAAAGTACCAAAGCTTAAAGACGTAAGAAAGTAGTTTCATCTTTTCAAAGTCAAGGGGTTGATTAATGCAAACATTTGGGCTTTTATCCTGGAAGGCATTGGCGAGCGACATTATTTAGTAACTAACAAGGAGGCAGTTGTATGAAAGCATGTTAAACCAAATTAGACATTTAAAATGCTAATATTTCTTCTTAGCAGTGACACTGGAACGCTGAGTCAAAAGCAAGCTGTTGTAGAGCGGCAACGCAAGGTGCTCATGCACCTCAAAATAACGGGCCCACACATGCGTTCTCTGAGGAAATGACCGTTTCACTGAAGCCGAAGTAGCTGCAGGTCCGAGAATCCCTGCCAACTAAGCCACAGTGTTTAGTCTGCTAGTTATTTTTCATTCTCTTTTCCTGTTTTAATTTATTTTAATCATATATGTGAGCACATTTTCATTCTCTGTTCACTGAACCTTACAGATGACTCCAAAACTTTGACTGGTGGTCAAAGTTTGGATATGCCTTGCTTTGTAGCTACTTATCACAATGCGGATGTCAACGCTGCGAACACAGCGAGACGTCTCGCTTACTAATGTCAAAGTCTTCTGCAGTAAAGCGGTGACATTTAAATAGCTGAAATGATGAATGAACGCAAGCTTTCTTCAGTCCTGTTTCCTTTGTATCTAACACACACACACACACACTCACAAACCAATACTGCCTGAAAGTGATTCCCAAGATCCTTCATCCAAATACCCTCCAATTTATCCCCCACAGTGACACCCTACAATCTGCAGGCAATAATACCATGGAATGTCACATCTCCAGACATCATCTCAATCATGGCTGTTATGGGACGTGAACCAATGATATTCTCCCATTCTTTAGGAACTGCTCTTAAATTGTCCTTGAACAACCTTCAGCAGCTGCATCGGAGTGGGCCAGTGGATGGCAGTGGAAAGCTGTGGTTTTATCGAGCTGATGCTCACTTGTGCTGGTTTCCTGCACAGACAGATCATTGCTCCAAAAACATGTGACCTGTCGTCCTTCCACATATTCAAAATGAAAGAAGGGGGAAATTGAATTGAGACTTGAAGTTTTTTTTTTACTCAGTTAGGAGCTGTTTGAAAAAAGAAATGGCCTGGAGGATTCAGACAGTTGTTCCCACCTTTTTGTGTTAACCTAAATCTATTATCCAGCTCGGATCCCTCTGCAGGAGTCAGGAGGCTACGCCAAAAGCGCAGTGGAATAAGCTGCTTGTTCAGCTCTGGAGGGCCGGATTTGACCTGGAGGATAATGCAGAAGCAAAGGGAACCAGGAAAGTAGTCATTTTAGCTCGCGCTACAGAATGTGAGGTTTCAATGACATGTAAAATTTGGTTGACCGACTAGTATAAAAGTTACATTCTAACATATCTTAAAGTTCTGCTGCACAATAATGTTCACGTCATCCTAAAATCGTCTGGCTCCTTTTTTGGCCATCAGTGTTAGGAGACAAGGATAACTGCATTTTAAAAACTCCTAATATATATCAAAAAAATAAGAGAAAAAATCTAGCTGATTTGCTTTAAACTTCAGTCTTTGAGCTGCTGAAGACGTGAATTTAAATGCATTCATAAACTATCAAAATTGAAGTACACTCACTCCATTGTTGCAACCAACGATAACATATGTATATAACACATGCAAACTACATAATTACTACGTTAGACACTCAAAATGTAAAGGTCATCAGCCGTGCCATTGCACATTACGAATTATTAACAGAGTTCATGGCAAAAAACTAAAGCTGTAAAATTGTTTCATTTGTGGAGTGAAAATCATCAGAGAGGATAGAATAAAAGAACATCTTATTTCATCGAGCAGATGAAGTGAAGCTCTCATCAGTGTCTTTCTGATCTCTGACTGCCTTTTGGCATGCGATTGATTATCATTAACATCTCATGTAATGTACTCTATTCAAGATTCAAGATTCTTTATTGTCATTATGCTAACATAACAAAATTATGTGAAGGCCCACGGCTTAAGGCACACAAAAGAACATCAAACAAAATACAAAATCTTATAAAACAAGGAGATATATACACAGCAATAGAATCAAATAACAGTAGTGCAAAGCAGCACCAGCAGCACAGCGGAACAAGCACGGAGCGCCCGTTTCGAGTCCCAGCTCACTGCAGGGGAACGACTGCTTTCACAGCTCTGGGGAAGAAGCTGTTCCTGAGCCTTGCTGTGCTGCTTCGTATTGTCCTGTACCGCTTCCCTGATGGGAGCGGGACAAACAGTTTGTGGCCAGGGTGGGCGGGGACCGTGGTGATGTGTCTGGCCCTCCTCTGGACTCGGGAGGGGTAAACTGAGTCCAAGTCAGGCAGACTTGGACTCAGGCAGACCAAGTCAGGCAGACCCACAATCCTCTGTGCTGTCCTCACCACCCGGGATAAGTCTTTTCTGTCCTGTGCGGTGCAGCTGCCGTACCACACGGTCGCACTGAGACAGAGGATGCTTTGTCTATGAAGGTCTTTGGTGCCTGTGTTGTATTATAATAAGATGCTAATGGCATGTGCTAGTCCAGTTAAGGTGAACAGGCTGCTGGACACCTTGTAGCAAGGTTACAACCACCTCATGATGTTTTCACATCATGTGAACGAACCTGACTGCAACAGAAGCTCATCTTTGTTTCTGTTTGAGAGGCGTTAACATTCGGGTCTGGGACGGAGGACAGGCCACTCCATGCCTTAAGTTGGTACGCCTTTCTTATGTAAAGTTTTTATTGCCTCATCGTGACCATCCCATGGGTGCAATAAAATAGATATCAAGCTGCCAGATGATTAATGGCCTCCTCATGACCCCCCAGGTTTCTCTGCCCATATTCCCCAAGAAAGGACTAAAAAACACTGGTTAAATTATTAAGATCATATATTTTCACATTTTATGACTTCTTTCGACAGGTTGGACTCCCTCCCGAGAAGCCGAAGCCCGACAAGTCATAAATCATTTCCTGGTTTTATGAGAAAACAAAATCAATGTGAAGAATGAAAACTGTCGGCTTTTCAAAGAGGCGTCGGAATCATTTGAACAAATTAATAATCAAACGTTGCCTCTTATTGAGGATGGGCAGCAGCATTTGGACAATATCAAATTAATTCCTAAATAAATAAATCAAAGCATGAAATAAATAAATAGCAAAATAACTAATTACTTGCAAAATATACTTATATTATCATTTCTCATTACAGATTATCCATAACCAGCCGATAATAGAAACAAAGCTTCTGCCATCATTTCTCTGACCTTCACGATTCCGGTCTTTAACTAGTTTTATATTTATCAGTGCCTCATACATCAAGAGAGGTCTTATATATGTGTCCGTCCCCCCCCCACACACACACACACACCAAACCTTGAATGAGAAAGAAAATGGTGCTTCTAGTTGAGATTGATCTCCTTTACGACTTGGTGGAGGCTGAAGCGACGGTACTGAAGCCTTCTCTTTTTATGTCACGATCACTCTCAAGAGTGCTATAAGTGAACGCCTTGCTAGTATTACTTCCCCAACGCGTTGTGCCTGAGCACATATTGGTTTCCCAAACAGAAATGATTGCCATTTCTCACTTAGGCAATGGTTTTGAGGAGGAACTCCAGGGGACGTGTCTGAAATGCTGAATGTAAATCTGGATTTTGTCTGCGTGAAAACGTGCAAACTGCAAGTGAGACGAGCTGCACTTTCTTTCGGCAGCTGAGGAAGCCTTTTGCCTCCCCGGAGCGATGCTGGACATAAGGGGAACTGGCCTGTCATTTGGTCTATTTGCAGTGTGATGACAGCTTGAGCATAGTAATTAGTATGTGATGAATTTGAATGAGAGCTTTTAGAACATGGTGACCTGCTGACTCATTAAGGGGGCTGACATAGCAGGACTGCAAAGTAGATTAATCTGTCCAAGGAAAAAGCAATTACTTAGCAGTTACTTAAAGTTAAATTTACTCCCAGAATCACTATTTTAATGGTATTAGATAGTAGCATCTTCAAATTTCATATTCTGGTCGGTGTACGTTTTGTTTTTTTAGGAAGGGCATGCAATCTAGAAGATGTATATCATCAGGGACTGTGTGCAAATCTATTGGCATAATGTAATGGATGTTGCCTTGAAAGAAAGGTCCACCCAAACATTTTCTCACTCACCTCTGTGCTGATGGAAAGCAGGGTCAAGTTTTTCTTCACAGCGTAGAAGCATTCTCCTAAGCAACTAAAGGAGAAACACTTTAAAGTCAACTGACACCAGACAAGCCTCTGCGATGTCCTCGTTGTCTCCAGATGGAGACATGACCATTGCTGCGTCTAAGATAATAGCATCAGCTGTGTGCGTGCAGCTATCACGTATTCTTTATGATCATGTCTGACAGTGTCTTAATGTGAGTTCAACCTTGTGTTCATGAACTCACCTCAAATGGATGCCGTGTTTTTTTTTTTATGAAATGCATTTCATTTAACAAAAGTGATCAAAATAGCATCTTTTTCAACTCGTTTTGAGACCTGCGTGTCCAGAATGAGCTCTAAAAATAAGTTCTGACTTTATTCAGCTTTTCCAAAACAGCCTCTACACTGAATTTCCAACTGCCGCCAGATGGTACAGTGACACAACAACAGGCTTTCAGGGCCCCGACCAAGCTGCTGAGTTTGAAAAGTTGATTGAGCGTGTTGAGAATACGATATACCATATGTATGTGCTCAGTATGTTGATATAAATGAATGCTATAATTGGCAATCAGATCCAAAATAGAACACATTACAGGTGAAAAGGAGAGGAACACACAGAGTAGCTTGCAGAGTACAAATGATGGAACAATGTTAGCATGCCAAGAGTCAGAATAGATCAGATCTCTGATCTAATAAAGGTATGTTCCTAAAAGGAGTGCAGTAAGAGGACGTACAATGCAAAATGCATGTGAATCGCTGTGAACAGCCTGAACGATTCCTCCGACTGCCTTCCTGCCTGCAGCTCCAACAACTCCCAGTAATATTATTTACATTAATTTACTGACCATGTTTATATTTTGGAAAAGTATGACCCTCAAATTCAAGTCAAAACTCGATGAATGGCTGACAAGAAGTCTGTCAGATCAGTTTCTGAGGCATCGCCGAAGGAAAGTACAGTATCTGCATTTTGATGATGCCCACCCATAGATCACCTCTCAACCATCCATCCATTTAGTTCACTGTAATCAGGTCACAGGTAGTGCTGGAGCCGATCTCACATGGGGAGAACATGCAAACTCGACACAAAAAGGCCCCAAGATGGATTTGAACCTGTGACCTTCTTGCTGTGAAGCAACAGCGCAGACACTGCACCACCCTACTGCCCACTCACAAGCTAAATATGATTAAATATATGAGATGAAACTCAAGGGTAGCATGTTTTCAAAGACCTCCAAAGCCTATAATTTAATTTACAGCAGGAAAGGGAACTTTATTTATTCTGTGCATAAATACTTCAGTGCATATGGATTTACGAGTTCAGCTCGAGTTAAGTACAGGCAGTGTTCCTGCCCTCTTGATGGATTTTCGACTAATTATTGAAGATGTGTCTGGAAAACTGGGAGTCTTTAGAGGATTATGTGCTCATTTAAAAACAAAAGGCTTATTTTATTAAGGAGCAAATGTTATTAGTCCGTCAAACTGAATCACTCACTTAAAAATTCAACAACAACTTTTACTCCATTTGACTTTCTGTCTTTTTTTAACATATACATGCAGAACTCACATTTACTTGAAGGATATATGTAGTGACGGATCTTACTTCAGTAGCTACTCAAGTTGGGATTTAATTCAGACGAACATAAGAGCCTCCCTGCAAACTATTGTGTGAGCTCAGCCTGTGATGTATGACGGACGGCACCTTTAACGTGCTGCAGACGCTTTGAAGTAATGGAGACGGCAGCTTGCTCGACAGCGCTGGACGCTCGGTTTTCAGCTCCGTCTCTCCCGGCAGGCATCAGCGTAGAATGAAAGACAGAGCTCTGTTGCAGTCGACTGAAGACGTCCCAACTCCAACCTTTCTGTCTGTCATGTCTGCGACTGGTTTTAAGACGCAGAGGAAGAGGGGTGATTATTGAAGTTGTTGTTGCGAGACCTCGTGCGGGATATAATGAGAGGAGTTCCGCTAAGGCGTGACTGACAGACAGGGCCACTGCACAGAAAAAGAGACGTTGCAGACACTGTGTTCACTGCTGCACGACAGACAGCTGTAAACCTATCAATTCTAATTCCAGCTGTAACAGAGATGCTGCGGAACTGAGCAGATGCAAACGTTAGAGCGGATTGATGGTTTCTGGCAGAATGCTTTAATTATGCATAGTGATCAAAACAGTCAACGTGGAAGTGCAGCTGCAAGACAAAGTTATTTATTACAGTTTTTTTTTATGTATTATTTCAAAATGCAGTCTAACCCAGTATCATAGCAGATCCTCAAACAGTTGTCATTTGTCTACAGCACAAATAGTCCAGAATAATAATAATGGTGCGACAAAAAAAAGACTTTTTTAATCAATATATTACCAGAAGGTAAAGCATCCTTCCATCTGCTATATAAACCTACCCTTCAGAGAGTCACAGGAGGTTGTATTCAATCCCAGCTGACATTTACAGAGAGGTCAGGTACATCCTTGACAGGTCAACAATAAAGCACAGCACTGCATGATCAGCATTGTGTCACAGAAATAAAGGTTGAGCCAAAGTTCAGTTAGAAGGACATTTTCTTCACATATTAGGACACAGTTTATTCCTCATACCTGCCTGTCATTTACGCCACTCCTGCACCCTTACTCTCAATATCCTGCTGTCATTGTCTGGGAATGAACATTTATATACATCAGCTATTTGCATCAACGATCACATGTCCAATAGCAGAGTGACAGAGACGAAGATGAGGAAAACGGGAGCATCAGCAGCGAGAGAAGAGGGACTCGAAGAGTTTAGGACTGAGAGTAGGGACTTTGATTGTTGGGACGATGACAGGAAATGCTAGAGAGCTGGTGGACATGATGATGAGGAGAAAGGTTGATGTGTTGTGTGTCCAGGAGACCAGGTAGAAAGGAAGCAAGGCTAGAAGCTGAGGAGCAGGATTCAAGTTGTTTTATTACAGAGGAGAGGAAAGTGGAATGGAGTAGAGGTTATCTTGAAGGAAGAGTTGGTGCAGAGTGTTCTAGAGGTGAATCGAGTGTCGGATAGACTGATGAGTTTGAAACTGGAGATTGATGGTGTCATGTTGACTATTGTTAGTGGGTACGCCCCACAGGTAGGAGGTGAGTTAGAGGAGGAGGAGAGGTTCTGGAGGGACTTAGATGAAATGGTTCAGAGCATCCCAGGCAGTGAGAGAGTCGTGATTGGAGCAGACCTTAATGGGCATGTTGGTGAAGGAAATAGAGGAGATGAAGAAGTGATGGACAAGTTTGTTATTCAGGACAGGAACCTAGAAGGACAGATGGTGGTGGACTTCGCCAAAAGGATGGAGATGGCAGTAGTTAATACTTATTTTCAGAAGAGACGAGAACATAGGGTGACCTACAAGAGTGGAGGGATGAGCACACAGGGGGACTACATCTAGTGTAGACGGAGCAGTTTAAAGGAGGTTGGTGACTGTAAGGTCTTGGTAGGAGAGATTGTAGCCAGCCAACATAGGCTGGTGGTGTGGAAGATGACTCTATTGGTGAAGAAGATGAAGAGGACTAAGGCAGAGCAGAGGACAAAGTGGTGGAGTCTAAAAAACGAAGAGTGTTGTGTGGCTTTCAGGGAAGAGACAGGAGGAGAAGATACATGGACGTAGTGAGGGAGGACATGAGAGTGGCTGGTGTTGGGGAGGATAATGCAAAGGACAGGGTGAAGTGGGGAAGGTTGGGTTGCTGTATGGCGACCCCTGACAGGACAAGCTGAACGTACAGACAGTAGTAGTAGTAACACACCTTCTATTAGACAATCATCCAGCTGATTTTCAAATAACATTGTCTCTGTAGGTCTCATATCATTCATTCATTCATTCATTCATCAACAACTTGTGCCCATGTACTCAAAGCCTATTGATAATAATGATTATACTGTGTTGGAACAATTACTTTTAAGTATTTAGATAAAAATAAAAATTCCATCAACTTGTGTTAGATGTTTTATCTGTATCAAGACTTTTGGGCACCATTCATAATCACCAACTTCAGGCTTTTTCCAACATCAAAGGTCAATAGAACAAACTATTAGGCTATATCATCTGGGGGTCCATAAATGTCTGGGTAGAACTCCATGGCAATCTATCCAATAATAAAATTCCATTTTGGACAAAACCATCAGCCAACTTAAAAATATGTGTTTAATTGATTGAATTCTCTAATATGCAGTGCTGTATATCAGCTCGAGATCTTCAGATCCCAGCGCAGACTTTTTTAATACCCCATGTGGAAGCAAAAGCCGTCATCCAGCCAGTCACATCGCTGTCATCTCTACTTGATGATGTCGTGAATCACTGACTTACAGAAGAGATGGAGATTTCAGGCTGCACATGCCCCATTACAGAAAACAACCCCCTGGCCTCTTTATCTGATAGATTTCGAGTGAGCCAAATTGTCCATAAATTTTGGACATGGAGTCATAAATGTCAGGAAAGGGGAGGAAAACAGACAGACAAATTTGTCCAGCACGGCGGCAGTGCTAATGATCACTGCTGAGAGGGTGAGAGGCACAAAAGAGGCCAGGACGGAATCAGGCTAATGAAAAAGCAAAAGTAGACAATATAAACCCCGCAAATAAGAAAAGTAAAGATGAAGAAATAGTTAAGAGGTATCCGAGTAGACAAGGAATAAAGGTGGATGTGTAAGTGTCACACTGTGTGAGGTAATCATTGATGGAGGGTGAGGAGAGAGTGATGAGGAATGAAGGGAAGGAGGGTGTGTCGAGGCATACGGAGGCGTTGATCTCACTGACTCGTTTAGAGTCAGAGCGTTTCACATGAGGTAACATGTAACAATGTAATGACATTATGGGATAAACCAAAGCAGGTGTCCCAGTTTTGAGACATTGTAAGACTTTGAGAAGCCTTTTGATAATTTTACATGTAACAATAAAATATAAAATGTATGATATTTATTGGGCTATTTTAGATTTTAAAATCAAAGCAGAGATCAATCAGATTAGTTGAAAGGACAGAAGCAACTTACATCCCAGCTAGGACAGACTAATGCTACTAGAAGTAGCATTCATGCCCATGCTGCCCTCCATCAGGCTGTTTCTTAGTGAAAGTGAGGGCGATGGATGCATAGCTTTTTACATTCAATGCATACCCCTCTCTTTCATTTTCCTTTAGCACTGAATGAAATGATGCGCTCATGCACAGAAGACACATGTGCATGCAGGATGCAGGATGAGTGTGGGAGTAGAGCTGAGTTCTGACAGCTGTTCCAGCTGCAGTGTAGTGGACATGACACTCCCTCCAGCGGGCTGTTCCTTTCTGTGGTTTGACGCCGTAACGCAGCTTTTTACTGGGGATTTAAGGTGACATGTTTGTGTTTTAACATTTTACAGAAGAATTGGCCCGACTATGTCTGCCATCCTGAACCTCGTGGCTATTTATATGACTGAATCTATTGGGTTGTGGCTGTCTGAGCGACGTTGGCTGGTGAATACCTGTCAGAGATTGAAACTGAGTTTAATAATCAGGAGTTTCTGAGCTGTAAACACGCCAGCAGGAGAGCCCCTAAGTACTTCCAATGTCCTTTAAGTTGGTGACCAGCATACCAATGGCCGATAAGTGAGCAGTATTTCCACCATACCCACGTTCTCGGGCGTATTTCTCTGTGATTGGCTATGATGACGCAGATTTTCATTCCGCCAGGGGGGTTGAACAATGTCTAGTTTGTTACAGTGTAAGAGTCCACAGCGATGCACACCCCAAATCTTTTGTAACCCTACACACGTATCGGCCATTCCGAGGCTGGAGTTGGAGGAATATGAGGTACCAGGAGGGGAGCTTATCCACACTGTGGTATGGAATCAGGATTTTCCCTGCATGACGATGACGTGTGTATCCCCTCACCCTTGACATAGTTGGTGCCTTTTGTAGAAAGTAACTGGTCATATTTGTCTGACTCTTCTCAATGTAAAAAAAAAAAAAAAAGATTCAATGAAACAGGCAGTCGATAATTCTTGAAAATTAAGTTAATTAAAATTCAAATACAAATTTAAATAAAGACAATACAGGGTGCTATAATTACATGCAACACTAAAACTAATACTAAGAATGATGGCTTCTAAAATGATGGCGTTGTCTTTCTTGTGCCGTCCTTTATGTCCTTCGCATGTTGCTCTCAGTGCTGTACGAAGATCAGCAGAGGTGACACGAAGCAAACAGGCCTGCTGAGGAATGTACCCAACGATTAGAAAGTTAATGTTGCACTGCTAATTCAGCTTCATTGCTGAGGGGAGGAAAAAGAGCGGCTGCAGAAAGATATGAGGGAACTGGGAGACATTGCAGTGTTTGAAACCAGCAGACAGGAACAGGCGGAGACTGAGAACACCAGAGACAACCCTGACTCATCATTCTAGGAGAAAAAGATCACACTAAAGCAGGGAGGCAGACGTAGGCAAAGGCAGGGATGGGAAAAGACAGACCATTGTGTCATCACTGAACACCACGGTATGTTTGAGTCTCATCAGCCAGGCTCTCCTCGGGTCGACTTGGCAGCAGATTCCTTCACTGTCTCCTTGCCAACAACAGCACATCTTCTCTAGCAGGCCCAAAGCGATCCTAGAAGGTCTTTACTTAGCTGAAAGGAATGAAAGGTCCAAGTTTCCCAGTGGTTTCATACTGGCATGATGTTTGCCTGCCGCTTCATAATGGGACTGCAATGATCTCAGCACGGGGAAGCGCCGGGAAAACCCCAGAGTGTGAGCTTTGTCTCCTGCGTCGACATTAATCCCAGTGTAATTCACTCTAGCAGCGCTAATCTTTTTATGTTGGACATTTCACACACACACACCCACACAAATAAAATAAGAGTCAATTGATAGCTTTCTCATTTTGTCAGTAGATTTAAATCTCACATAGTATAACAGAAAAATACAAGTATCTTATTTGCTTGTTTACCTCGGCCAGAGAGGTAAACAAGTACCTTATTGAACATTGAAATAAATAAAAGTGAAAATCTATTGCTCAGTGTTTCCCCTCATTCCTGTGCAGACACGGAGGGCAGAGCGATGTAGGTGCGTCTGATCTGATCCTATGCAGATGTGATGATCAATGAAAAATAAGCATAATGACTTGAACTCCATGCATTTATTAAACAGTTAACACTACTGCAGAACAAAATAAATACATATTGCAAAATAGGATAATCCTTTAATGGTCCCATCACAGTCCAATTCTGTGTTCTCGGTGCAGGTGGTTAAAAAAAATAGAAATGAAGCACCAATGAAAACAATAATTTAAAAAGTTATATGTATAGCAATAAATTAGGGAAGACAAAATAGAAATAGGAACAATAAAAATAAAAACAAGTAAAGTGAATATCATGTGTTAAAATTTTAGAGTGAGTGCAGACACATTAAAGAGTTATTTTTTCACTTATTTCAGGATGGCACCAAAGGAGGTTTCCCGTGTGGTTTGACTAATATTTGAGTCTCCTGTGGCTCAGGTCAGTCCCTTATGATAGATGGATGTCTGTATTGAGTTGGGTACATAGCTGGAATTTGGGTTTAATTAATTTGAAAGGACTGCGGGGTCTTGGTGGTTGCATGCACCCTACGGAGGGCTCATCGAGTAAACTGCCAGAGCATCATGCTGCCTGAACGGCGAGTTTCAAGCATACTCATATTTGAGAGGCAGCCATGTTTCAGTTGGGTCATTTTCGTCAATCTCCTCAGGCCAATGTCTTGGGAATGAGCGTATTTCACTATCCTGCAATACACAGTGGATGCTGCTTAGCAAAGGCTACATAGTATAGATTAACTGTCACGATTTGATGGTTTCTAATTCTTAGCTTCCGGCGTGGCACATGCTGAGACATTCTGATACTGTGTGGTTTAGTGTTAGTGCAGTGCTCCATTAGCATCATGCGCTCGCTGTGAAAGCAGCTCGTAGCTTCATCCATGGCTCTGCAGCGTTCCAACGCCAGAAAGCAAAGAACTGAATGACGCATATTTATTGTGGCGAGACAACTTTACAAAGTGAGAGCACAGAGTTAAACGTTGTTTTGTGACCATACTGGCCGTCTTTGCACATATAATTTATTTGGCTGCAGTTTTGACGGGTATGTTATCGGTAATAACGGTCATCGGGTTCATCGTCCTCTAACATCCAAACGATACATTTGTATTAAACCTAACATTTTGATTTTGACACATAATTCCTTAAGCTGCTGCAGAATCAGCTGTAAATCATTGCATTTTACAGGGAAGCATTGCAGGAGAGAAACTCACTCGACCATATGCTTTTATCCTTCCTTTTAGCTGGTGCGTACGAGTTCTTTAGAGCATTCAGGGCCTTTAGAGAAAGAATTATGGCCTGAATGAAAGTGGCCATCTGTAAGTGACACCATGCTGTCAGTCATGAGATAAATAGTGTTTGTAAATGACAACGCTGCAAATGATGCTACTGCGACTACAATGAGCTTCTGTTGATGAGGCGAATGAGCCTAACTGCAGCGAGGAGCGCAGGTGTTTACACAGTAATGAGTTTCATTAGAACATAACGGCTTTTTTTGGCTTCTAATGGCTCATGAAGCTCCTCGGCTCCTTAGTCATTGTCTATGCATGCCAGTCGTGACTGCAGTGAATGGGCTTACTGCGTTGCAAATACGTGTTGTTAACAGAGAAACAACTCAAGAGTCTCTCATTTTGTTCTCTTTTGTCTTTCTCCTCTCCCCCCCCTTTCTGTTTCTGCTGAACTCCGTCCAGACGAATTCAAAGCCTTCCTGAAGCGTCTGCCAAATGACCGCTTCTTGAATGTGTCCGTTATTGCCAAGTTCTGGTCGGCCGACTTGTCCCTCCAAAAGCGCTACACCCAGCTGGAGTCCACCACCGCCCTGGTCCTCGGAAAAGCCCAGAAGATCGTGAGGAAGCTGTTCACCCTGAGCAAACGCTGCCCAAGACCACCTCGCATCAGTCTGCCCCGGGAGAGGTAGGCCACGGGGACACACCGACAGAAGACAAAGCCAATGAGGAAGGCACAATTTGTCATTACTGCGAGTTTTGGCAGCTGCTCTGCAGTCATTCATTAAAGCTTCATGCTCTCAATCAGCCTGCCATCAGTTTTTCCCAAAATGCACTGGGAAAACCCAGAGCTTTGAATTGAGTAAACTCCCAGAAGTTCAACACGCAGGATGATAGGACATGTGCCAGGATACTCAAATACCCAAATACTCCCTTTAATCAGATATTTGTCCAAAACATGTGTTTTTTATATTTATTGGTAGTCTCTGCTGTCAACGTTTTATACAATAATACACATATACATGGATCAGCTATAAGATGTCAGCATTTTATATGTATCCTCATAGCAACCAGACGCAAACGTAACAGTGATCAGTATTTGGTGCTTTGATTCTTTGAAGCTTTTACATTTGTGCTTGCCTAACAGATCTGTGTTAGTTTTCCTTTTAGGTACGTAGATGAATAAGAAAACACATATTCAGATAAGTACGCACACCACGATCTGTCCCCCTACCTGCCGTGATATTCTGCTGTGTGGAACACAACTTGAGCCGTGTTCCACAGAACATCTCAACCTCATAAATCCTGTTCAGGGTCAGGATCAGGGTTTATAACGTCACAGACGACGGTAGAAAATAATAAGTTAGAGACTGTCCTAAAAGGATGCTTACCGGTCTATTTTCAATGATACATCATTGCATTCATCTGAGTCTGCTTCTTAGCGGTTCTGTCCTGTGCAAATTATATATTATATATATATATGTGTGTGTGTGTGTGTGTGCTAATTTGTTTTCACCTGCAACAAAAAAAATAGTACAATAACATATTAGCAGTTTGAATTGAATTACATAAAATTGTTAGACAATTTAATTTAGTTAGTAATCTGGTATTTGCCACGTCGCTTTAAGAGATAATATTCTGGCACAAAATGAATTCACTAATGATAAAAACGCGTTCCCAAACGGAGAACGCGTGAACCCCTCCTGCGAACACATCAGACAACGCAAACAGCAGCACTACATCTCATTGGCAAATCATCTGGCAGCTGAACTGATTCCCTTTGCTTTAATTAGCTCGAGCAAGATGAAGAAATGTGAAAAGCAGGTGCTGACAGAAAGAAGAAAGCTGGAGAAGAGATGCGAACAGTGAGAAAGAACAGAACGAAATACAGATGACAGGATGTAGATGGAGAGTGAAAGAAGGGGAAGGTGTGAGACGGACGGGGGGGTCGAGTTACCGGAGGTGTGTGCGCTGGTTTGTCATGGTGCAATCAAGTCCTCTCTCACTCTGACAGCTTGGCACTTGTTTACAGAGGACTTTGATTTTCCTGACAGTCTGTTCCCTTCATCCATCACTCCATCTCCCGTTCACTTTCTATCCGTATCTCTGTGCTGTAGCCACATTTCATTCTCTCTCTCTCACTCGCATTGTCTCTCTCTCTTTGTTCCTCTCTCTCACTCTGCCTCACCCCGAACACAAAACCCACTAAATGCCAGCAACAACATCCCATCAGGCCCTGCTGAGATCCGAAAAATCTCTTCTTGGGTCTGCATAAACCCTTTACTTTTATCATAGTTCATTTTTGTCCAGAACTTTTCGACCAGGTCTGATTGGAAGAAATTGTTGAAGCATTTGGCCAATGCTACATTTGATTCCCTAAACTTAGCCTGGGGACAGACATTTTGCAGAGCTCGTTTTCAGTCTGAACTGGATTTTGCACCAGCGTGGATGGAGATTTAGGTACAGTCAACCGTTAAAAGAAAAGGGAGCCACATTGCCAAAGATAAATTACACCATTTCCAAATAAAATGCAGGACAAGTGGATTTTCACCTGACCAAAGTAGGATCCAAATGGTTTTAACATCAATGTAATTAGGATGTTATCAATTGTTGCTCTTATCCCATGGCAAACAAACTATTATACACATTGTGACATTTTATGCATGCACCCTGAGTTAAGGCACTTTAATACAGGTACTATCTGAGTTACGGCCTGTCGCTTGTCCTCAGGTGGATTTAAATCCAGGATATTTCTGCTGTGAGACAACAATGCTACAATGTGACACCATGCTGGGATGCTGAGGGATGCGCCTTGTCTGGCGGGGACCGTCTCATCCAGCTCGTCACATTCTGATGCCTGAACCCAGTCAAATGTGCATTTACGCAGTACTAGTACGGTGCAAAATATGGGCCGGTACACTTTAAAAGATGTTAGAGGCAGAGCTGATGCAGATCGATGTTTATTTAAAAAAATTAAAAATGCAACTGAGATAGCTCTTGGAATAAAGAGAGAAAATAAGGCATGGTACAAAGTCCACATACGCAGGTCAGGCAGGTACAGGTGACAGGGTCCCTGGTAGCAGCCTTAGAATCACAGCGGGAAAGAGAAAGGTCTAGAAAAGGTCAGGCTAAGTCCTGCAAGGGTGAGGAGGGAGCACGGAAACAGGTGAAAGGGAGTCCTCGCAGGGCAGGAAAGAGTGTGTAGCCCTCAGAACAAGATGGCTGGGTCAGACGAAAAGGTCAGAGGGCATCCAACGGACTAGATGTGAATGTCAATGGGTGTGTAGTGATGTTTGTGGATGCTGCAACCACTGAAGCTGCCTGGATGGATGCTGCTGCTGCTGTGGTAGTGTTTCAGTGGAAATGGCTCGGAGGCTGTCGGTAGCTACGAGTCGAATATGCTGCCTTGCTTGTCAGCCTCAGGCAGCACAAAGGATACACATGATTGTAGATGAGTCGTTTATAGTACGCCGTGGAGAACTGAAAATACTGAATCAACAGCTAGGTCCATGAAGAAAATCACCTGCTAAATCTACAAAGCAAATATATTTCAGTATACATTACTGTCTTCTCACCTCTCCTCTGTAGGACCGTTGGGTTTTGGCTGAGCAGGGTCCAAGCTCTTCTCTACTGCAATGAGCATGGAGTGATGGGCCACTTCTCTGAAGAGGGCAAGACTTGCAACTGCCCCGCGGAGCAGCCCGGCTGCCAGGGAATCATCCCCTGCACAGTCGGCACCTCATCCACATCCTGCTTCTCCTGTGCAAATGACAATGCAACCCGCTGCGGAGCCTGTCACCACGGCAACCTCCTCCATCTCGGTTCCTGCCGGCCGAGCATTGCTGAATCTCTGGACCACTATTTGAGCTTGGATTTGGACATGCCGGACGTTGAGGTGGACCAAATTGACCAATTACACTTAAATTGCAATAAGATTGTCACTAAAACAATTGAGAAGTAGTTCTCGCAGAAAATAGCCAATGAGATAATATATATTAGAATTCAGAAAGGAATCAGTGTGCCTTTCTGTGTGCACAGCTCATGCATTTTTTGTTGTTATGTTTCACCATGACGAGATCATCAATTGCTTTATGGATATAATAACGGCTATGTTGAAATGATGACATAGCGATGCTGGATTTGCCAAATTAAGTAACAAAACCTCATTTCTGGAAGCTTAATTTGAAATCATGCTGTAATCAATAAAAATGCTCCATAATGGAGGACCCAAATCTGTTTTTTAATTTTTATATAACTGTATCTTTCACAAAAAATGTTTTCTAGTAGACATTTGCATTAATATTCATAGGCCATTTTGCTCAGTGCACACATAAAGTCAATGTATTCTGAGGACTCTACAGAAATATACTCCAGATAATTTATTTTTACAGTCTGGAGAAAACAATTCCAATTCATTGGGGTTATTTTAGCATGGGTTTGCAACTTCCATCAGGGAGTGTGTTTATCATCTGGATGGTTTGAGAACTAGTGTGTAAATGATGTGTCTTTTATTATCTGTCTATCCATTTGAATATGATCTTTCTGCTCATTATTTCCTCTTCAGGTGAAGTACCTGCTACAACGACTGGACAGCAGAATCGAGGTCCATGCCATCTACATCAGCAACGATGTCCGCCTGGGAAGTTGGTTTAATCCCGCTTGGAGGAAACGGATGCTGCTGACGCTCAAGAGTAACAAGAATAAGTCCAATCTCATCCATGTCCTGATGGGCATTTCCTTCCAAATATGCTTAACTAAGAATTCCACACTGGAGCCTGTGCCTGCGATTTACGTGAACCCTTTTGGAGGGAGTCACTCCGAGAGCTGGTTCATGCCGGTGACCCAGCCTGACTTCCCTGATTGGGAGAGAACTCGACTGGACTCTGTTGTGACAGCACAGTGTTACAACTGGACACTATCGCTGGGCAGCAAATGGAAGTCGTTCTTTGAAACAGTGCACATCTACCTGCGAAGTCGTATCGTCACGGATGATCCAGCAGCGAATGAAACGCTCTTCTATGAGCCACTGGACTTGGATGATCAGACGTCCAACCTGGGGTATATGAAGATCAACACCATGAAGGTGTTTGGCTACAGCCTGCACTTTGACCCAGAGGGCATCAAGGACTTGATCCTTCAGCTGGACTACCCCTACACACAGGGTACACAGGATGCAGCCTTCCTGATGCTGTTGGAGATGCGAGACCGGATTAACCGGCTGTCTCCTCCAGCACCTCAGCCACTTGATCTATTTTCTTGTCTGTTGCGCCACCGGCTCAAGTTGTCTGCCGGAGAGGTGGCACGCATTAAAGACTCTCTGCAGATGTTCAACTCCAAGCTTCCCAATGCTTCTCCTGAGCCCGAGATGGCCCAGCTGTGCAGCTAGCTAGCTTAGCACAAAGGTCAGGATCAAGCCTTGTATTAAAGGAAGACAGTGGAGTTGTTTTAGGGACGACCTGGACTGTGGAGACACAGAATATTCTGAACAGCTCTTGGATTTTTTTCATGGCCACTTTTTGATTTCATCATTAAATGCTACCAGAGACCTTTGAGCAACAATGGAGCCATGCTGCAGATATTTGGGGGAAGCTGACACTTGGACTCTTTTACTGTCTCTACTGTATCAACCCGGATGACGAGAAGTGACTTTTGCATCTCCAGGTTTTGTGATCGGGAACTTCAGACAGCCAATGTCATTCAGTATGCTCAAGACATCTGCCTTGCAAAGATAGAGGCGGTTTTGATATGTAACGAGCAACTAAGAGTGAGTCTTCAAAAAGGAGTTCCCCTTTTCTAACCCTATTTTCTTTGTCTACAGATTAACGGGATACGGAATAATATTATATATGTAGTGAATGAGTTGTTATGTTATGCTTAACAGTTTAAAATTTGATAACCCTGAACCCTGTTACTGTGTTTGAATATTTCTTTTGAATCTTTGCCTTCCATTTTACCTGCCATCTGAAAACTTGTATCTATGCTTGCCATCCGAGTGATAAGCCTGTTAGTGATGTTCTGTCCTTGGTGGTGTGTCTATGCCAAACGACGGTGAACGCATTGACAAACTGAATAGCAAAAGATCAGTTGGGTTGGGTTTTTTTTTTTGTTTGTTTGTTAAGGTAAACATATTGAAACATCTGATGTGCTAACAAAAAGATATGCGGATATAGTGCTGTAAATAATGCTCCATCTAACCCCAGACGTGGACAAGTGCACATTGCTTTTTGAATAACTCAGTGCAAAGAGCAAAAAAAAAGAAAATAAAAAATGTTTATAACAAGAACTCATGCCTTATATGGAGAGTCAATGTTAAGATAAGAAGCACATTTAGTTTTTGTGTTTGAGTCCCCTGCGATGGCTGTATTGCTTTTTATAGCTCACTATTTCTACCAAGGCAGAACAACAGACACATTCTACACTTTCTCCAGTGCTAATGTCGCTTTTCCACGTAAATGCCAGTTACATGTTTTGATTTGGTGTTGTGAAACTTTGAGTCACTAATCACACCAGTACTTGCATAATGTAATTGTTCTGCAAACTCCTTTTATCTCCACTTATACAAACTCACAGCCATTCAGAGAACTGAATTATGACATTTTGTTTTTCAATGATTTGGTTTAGTCTCAGGTCAATTTCTTCCCCACGTATTGGTATAGTATTGGGTGCAGTTACCACAGAGACTGGTGCAACATGCAAAGTTACCAGGAAGTTAATGTACTTCATACAATTCAGCATTTACTTTTTTCCACTGAAAGTCAGTAATCTTGTCATTTTCAGCAGTTCTTCTGTGCTCAGCTTGCTTCAGTAAAAACAAAGTGGTTTACCTCCTTGGAATTCTTATTTATTTATTTTATTTTTTCACTGTTGTGTTTACTATGAAATAAGTGCACATAACACATTGACAGTCACAATCACCAGAGTGTCAGATTCAATGGTGCCACACAAATGTGTGCAGGTGAAGTGGGGGAATGGGTGTCTAACAACTGACTGCAGAAACGGAAATCCATGCAGGTTACAAATTAATAGTTTAACATATGATTTAGATTCAAATGTGGTTATTGCTTTATCTGGTTTTATGACTTCCAGCCTGCTACGTGGTGTCGCTCCTCTGAACTGTCGCTCCTCTGAACTGCCACTCCTCTGAACTGCCACTTACAGTATGGGTGGGGTTAGGACTATTTGTGTGGACACATCAGGCAAACTTTCATTGTTTCAATGGTTTGATTCCATTGCAATCATTTCCTTCCTTGTGGACTGCACTGATTAGAACAGGCTCACATATTCTCAGTTTGTTGGTTTGTACCAAGCTGAAACAGAAAACAGTCATTTCACAGGTTGCACAGTGCATAACGGTGTGTTTTCAAAACATTAATGAAGATTTCAATTCAAATTAAAGAGTTCAAAACAGAACTACACATTATCCCCTTCGTTAAGGAAGGTTCCAGGTAGAGAGGAGTGTAACATATTGGTCAAATTTTTTGAACATTGCAAGGACTTTCGGGACCATTTTTGTCAATTCCACATAAACTATTTGAAGGATTTCCATGCACCTGGATGGAAGGGTGGGGATGAATTTTAATGGCATTTCTACACTGAATGCATAATAAACCTCTGAAGATCCTTTTAGAAAACCTTGCTTAATTGATTTGCAATGAGAATAACAGTCAAAAGAGTACACACTGTCTGTCTTGCTTTGCCTGGCCCCACCCTTTCATCCCACTGAGTGGAAATCCCTTCGGCAGTTTAGTGTAATCCTGCAGCCAAACAAAGGAACCAACAGACAAACTAACACAGGTGAAATTCGTGCATCCTTGTAAGGGAAAGTGAAATGACATTCAAACTATGACTCAATTGTAGAGTGGTTGTTTTCTACTTGCACAATTATGTGCTGGGCTCGAATCCATTAATCTGCAACAAAAACATCACAGAGGCTTTTGTAAAGCTGGCACCTGGTATGTTGCCATTAAATGGATGCATAAACTTCCAATTACCCTCACCCTCATAATAAGATGAATGTCCCCTAATATCTAGAGTGCAGTATTTTTTTGTAAGATGAAAAGCCAATTTCCTGGGTTGTCAGAGCAAACGCACACTGTCACATTCCATCAGGCTGCTGGTTTATCTGCTGGAGGAAGCGAGAGAGTAACAGAGAGGAAGAACGGCAGAGGCAGGGAGGCGGGGAATGAGGGCACCCTATTGGCAAACTTGAGCTGCCAGGCTATTTTTTCTACCTCATAATGAGGTGGGGAAGGAGTCACTCTACATCGGGTTAATAAACAGTTATTCATCTTTAGCATGGCACCCTGGAAAAAGGAGTGGGTTTGCCCTTGGGCTAATCTTGAGGCTTGTGGAAGACAGCCAATCCATCAGAGCACTATTCAGACTGAGCACTACAAACTTTCTAGACCTCCCCAAGAAGCAAGGGAGAAAATGAGAGCGTGATCGAAGAGGGAATAGATGACATCGAGGGAGAAATGAAGGTAAGATTAGGCTGAGTGAAAGTGGGAGGGGCCGGAAAGGTGAGAAGGGTTTGGCCGCTAGTCTTGCAGTGATTTATGATGTTTAGAAAGTCAGGCTGTCTGAATTAATGAGGTAGAATTGGTTTAATCGACAGGCGTGTGTGTGTGTGTGGAGATTTGCAGGTGAGTCATCAATAACCGTGTAGATTTGGGGCTTTGAAATTACTTTCAAATTATATTATTACAAATGTTTCCAGAGAAATGATTCATGTTTGCAGACAGCTGGGGAAGGAGGTCGACATTGAAATGCAAAGTTACAGCTTGTTGACTTTAACTGAGAGGCAGATGCAAACAGAGTTGCTTCGGTGGTTGAATGTGACCGGAGCAACGGCGGCACTACGGCAGACAAATCTGAAATTCAGCTTGAAGGATGATACAAAATAATTTAGTTCTTATATTGGTTTCCTGGGCTTACTTCACAAAACTCATCCGTTGCCTCTGACCTGGAATAGACGAGGTCACGTTGTGATTTCACTGGTGCAGCAGGGTTTTTCTAGCAGTGCATACCCACACTACAAACTGCCTGTGAGCCCTCACAATGCCACATCCTTCCTTCTGTTTAACAGAACGTGGTAGCAGAACTCACATGAACACTGTGATAACACAGCTTCTTCTTATGTAATGGCATATTTTGTAAAGCTGCTTTTTGTTTCTGCCCCCACAAACGGCCAAGAACAGCTCAACAGTAGAAGCTCGTCAAAACAGGAACACGTCGTGACACTGTTAGATGCAAATATGCAAAATATACTCCTGGTGGTCCTCAAGTCCTCAACACATGCCCGCCCCTCCTCCAGGACAATGTCGTCTTTCCTCGCCCTGGGCCCAGTCGTATCGTGGCTGTGGGATGACACCCAGCCCTGCCTGCCCGATTGACACCGTACCCACCAGAGCCTTGTGCCTGAAGCTTTGAAGCTTTGACTTCCTGCCTGTCCAAACCACATTTCCTGCTGATGCCACTCTGGAGTCTCGGTAGACCTCTCTTATGCGAGAGAGCCTGAATTCCTCCTCCAGGCGGCTGAAGGGAAGCTGGAGTTTGTTGCTCCTGCCGTACAGCGCTGCACTCACGGGACTGAGTGGCAGACCCAGCCATCTACGAAGGTAGGAACTGATCTCTCTTTCCAGGGTCTGTGAGCATCGTTACGCCATACAGCAACAAAGGCCAGAGGATACGGGGCAGAATGCCATGCTGGTACAACCGTGCCTTGAACCCGCCGGCTTGGCCAGACTTGCTTCAATTGTAAATGTATTTTTAGGTTTCCTATCCTGCATCCTTCCATCCTCTAACAGGAACAACTGTGTCTTTGTTCATCTGTCTGCTGTCTGACTCATTTGTCCATCTTGAACCATGGGTATGGTTTTGCACCAAGCTTGAAATTGAGATACAAAGGAGAGGTAAATGAAATAATTAGAGGGCCAAAACAAATTGTCCTGTCAGAAAGCCCAGTCCCATCACAATGGAACTTGCTTGCAGGGTAGAGTCATCCTGCTGCCCCCATTCGAAATACAAAGCCTCAATGGCAGACAGAGCACCCGCTGTGTGGTGATACCTTTACTGAGAATACGCCGGAGCTTATAGGTCAACTCTTTAGCCGCCACAGTAATTACAATCAAACATTCAGTTTTGATATCACTTTTTTAAAAGGTTGTAACTTGAAAATTGTTAGAGATAAAGCCATACTGTAAATGAGAAAAATCATAAGTATGAACCAAAGTTTGTGATGGGAATAAATGAACACATCTAATAATGTGGAAAAGTTCCAATCAAGTGCAATCATCACGGAGGAACAAAGATAATCGATACAAAATCAAAGCAAAACCAAAAAGCCACCACCGTGTCTTGTCATGGACATGCGCAAACAAAAAAAATCAACCGAAGTGGGAAAGATAAAGAACATTCCCCGAGTCAATGCCGCGGAAACGACGTCACTTTCAGGATCAGCACTGGACAGCTCCATATGCTCCATAGGTAGCTGGCTACATATGGAGCTTCTGTTTTTTGTACTCACATTGCGCAGGATTTAGTGAAGTTGTTTTTTGAACGTTGTGTCACTAAGATCTGCTCACATTTCTATAAAAACTGTTTTATTTTATTCCTTTACCATCAATTAAGCCACGTCTGATATTCTGTCTGAATAGAAATTTAGCTATGGCTCATTTCTGAGATGCATCACCTTCAACAAAGGTCGAATGATTTGGTGACAATAGGAGGAGGGTATGGAAGAAAACTGTAAAGAATTACAATGAGCATTGTGCATGTGACAATAAATACTCTTAAAATATTACCAGCACCCTTTTCATTTCTAACGTCGAATTTTCAATCACTGGTCTAAATTGTTGGATCGATCACTGCCGGTCTGTTGTTTCTGTTTTTGCATCAATTAACTTTTTCAACCAAGGTCAGCATGACTCCAAATCATAGAAATTACTCACTCGAGTACAATTATATTGTAAGCACCAAGAACAAAATGTTTTTTTCAAAAAAGCACAACAACTAATCTGAACCGGGCTCCCTGAACCAGTTGATGCAGCCATACCATTCACACCCAACTGTCCAGGATACCAGATGGCTATGGTATATTGGTATATTTATCTTTATAATGTCCCAGCCCATGATATAACTGCATTTATGCTGCCGAAAAGAGACTCTGGTATACAACTAGGAAGTAAAGGCAACAGGGCCTGTGATTGATTATGTTGCAAACCTGCAATTCATATTGTTAAAACTTATCAAGGATGGAGACGATGGACTTCATACAATCTGTGAAGCCAGCATCACGTTTTAACTAGCCACAAAGGTGCCAATATCCATCCCAGAAAAATAAGTTGTTTGTCAAGTCAAAGCGGCGTTCTCCTCCCAATAAAGAGTTTAAACAGCGGTACCGGGCAGAGGTACATTAATTCCCCTCTTAGCCTCCTGCTATTTCTGATCAGGCGGAGGCATCCGAGTAAAGAAATAAAATAGGAGTCTTCTTCGATTTATATTTACAAGATCTGCATGGCAGGCGTGTGCAATCAGGCCGTAAATCAATTACCAAAAATCAGCTTTTAACTTATCTGATCTTACCTCTGACATTAATAGTTTTCAAAAGAAGGCTTAAGCCTGCAGAAGACACTTGTTGGATCTCGATTTCTGCGGTATTGAAGAAAAGCATTTATGTGCCGGTGTAACGGATTGGGTGTCACTTTGTTCAGGGCGTTTCAGAACATAAACACAGTGCTACATGAAAGATTGTCCTTTTTTTCCCATGTAGATTCTTCTTCTTGATCCATAAAGTGAAAGAATAAGTGTTTTAAGTGGCAACAAGAAAACCAGACAAAGACTGGCAACAAATTGAGAATGACCAGCTGACAGGCTGCTTGACATGCAGCTATTCCCCAGTGGAAGTAGCTGTCCCTCGTGATAACGATCCTGCACAGAAGAGGACAGCAGTAATCAGAATACGGCTATTTAACAAGAGACTGTGGACATGAGAGGCACCACAGGAAAACAGGAATCAACAGGACAATCCTTCTCAGAGGAGCTAATGTACAACTACGAGAAATATAAACGAGTAAGTCTTTTTTACTTCCTGATTTCTGCTCGCTGAAATGCCAATGTAATGCACATTTATAACAAACCCAGCAGCGATTCTAGGGAATCAGATTCACGCCAATATAAAACGATAAAAACATTTCTAGCAATGAATGCAAAAAAACAACAGTAAGACTTTAAGTCGAAATCAAAGCATAGAAATAAAAATGGAACATATAACTTTTATCTAAATGTTAACAACTCTCCTTTTCCTACTCAAGTAACAACAGCTCATCCAACTACAAAACCCAAACACACAATTCATGGCATTCCCAACAGATTTCAACTGGATTAAGCAATGCCATGCTTAAGACGCGCACAGCATATAGGTGTCGCCGAACAGAACCCAGATAGATGGTGCCGAACAGAGCCCAGATATAGATGCTAACATGCAGTGAATGCTTGAGTTATAAAAAATTATTTAGACATTAATGGCATACAATGAGTTAAAGGTTAAAACAATGTACGGTTTTGGCTTGTTACATAATTTTATAAGACATCAGCTTCAATATGCACGAGAGAGTTTGGTGAAAACTGCTGAAAACTTTCACTTGAGGTGGACATGTTATATTGAAGCTTCTGCAAAACCAAGGCTTTAATTGGATCTTCAGCCACGGTGTGCCTCTAATGTATGCATTGAAGTCACAGGTTTTTTGACAGTTTATGCTGCGCCTAAAAAAAAAATGTATTCAGAGGACGTAGGTCCAGCCAGTATGAAAAATCCTTCCTAATGACTGGTAGGAAAGAAAAGGAAACATAAAAGAAACAGATGATCGGGCAGGTATAAACTCACAGCTGCTCTCTGCCGTACAGAAAGTGTGTCTCCTTCCAGTTACGAGTTCCAAATGAACAAGTTTCTGACCCCAGCAGACAAATTATTATTTTGACACACACGCCAGCTGTGCTGACACACACACACACACAGAAGTAGGATAGCTTCTCCTTCCTCGTGGGGGCACTGTTGTTCACCTTGGAGGATTAAATGGGCTCTGATCACGCCATCAGTGTACTATGACTGCCATTCTGACACCCTGGTGTCCTCACTTTGGGAGCCTGTGCACTGGGAAAAGCAGTGCACAGAAGACACGGAGCCCTGTTACGTCTTTATGTAATGCAGCACTCTGCGCCAGGTCTCTGGGGAAACCCTATGTCCTCTCTGGGGACATGGAGTTTGTCGTGAGCGAAACTTCCCCTTGTCACGCCACATCAAGAAGGTCATTTAGGAGACTGTGTCCCCTTGTCCAGATATTCAGTGCTCTCCTTTCTATTGTAATTTCCTCCTTTGTTCCTTCTCTATGTCTCCTCTGGGGACTTCTCTGTATGTTTAATGATGGCTTTCTGACTTAGATGGCATACCCTGGGATGTAAACCAACATGTAACACTCCAAGCAGCAGACTCTCACTACTCTCATTACCTGCTACTTCCTCACTGCCTGGCAGGACTGCACCTTTTGCACTCGAGAATTAAATAACAGACAAAAAACCCATTGTGCTCCATGTGCCACTTCCGCTTCTATGTGTGTTCCAAGTGTACTGCTTTCCCAAAGTGAGCTTGCACCATAAAATATTTGATACTACAAATGTAGATGTACTGAGAGTTCGCTTAAAACCTCCAAATGAGAATATATATATATATTTCGTTTCAATTAAATACCAGGGACATGCCTTATAAAGGATATACAATTCACACAATTTCCTATACTCCCATCCTTTGAATTAAATTACAAATGAAACAACCTTCAGTTTCATAAATCACTGACAGACCTTCATAGCCTTTAAGAATTTCACAAATTAGAGCGTTTCTTAAACTCAGCAATGTGCTTACATTTCAACTGATTCCATCATTTGAACAACCCTCTTAAATTAGATCTCCCTTCTCTTGTATTTTTTTTTAATTCAGACAGGAAGACTTTTATTCTTAACACGAAAAATAGCTTCTATTGTTTTTCAATAGACAGTGTCTGGAAATTTTAAGATACCGGATCTTGCAAAAAGTGGATTACTTGAGTGAAAATAAGCAGTTTTATTTATAACGCTAATTGATTTTTTTTTGTGGTTTAATTAAAAGTTCTATGTTAGTTTTATACACATTGCCCAAAATGTCCACAGTATAGCATCGACAAGTGAATGTCCCTGTGTAGTCTGTGAACCCTCATTGACAATGGCAATAAACGACTTCTGATGGTCATTCTGAACAATACAGAAAATGCAAACATTCCAGTTTTATAAAGAACTGCAACAGTCTTAGACATTTTTAGTTGGATATGTTCTATATGTGGTTTCCAACAGAAGTTATGGTTGATAATTGCCCTTAAAAATACAGCAAGCAAGGATAAAGGAGTATGCAGGAACTCCACCATGCACCAGGCAAGTCATCAACATACATTCCTGACATATGTGACACTTTGAATAGTGCATTTGCAGACACTGAAAGCTGCCTGGCTTCTTTTCCTTTCTCTGAGATACTCGGGGTTTGGCAGCTGGCCTGTGCAAATTATCCAAAAGAATCATGACTTGCAGAAAGGAAATTAAATATGTTATGATATAAAGAACCACATTCATATTTGCTGTGTTCTCACTTTTTAATCACAAAATGTCATCAAGATCCGTCTGTAACTTCTAGAGTTATCTTGCTAACGGACAGACAGACAGATAAGCGGCGGCAAAAACGTAAGATCCTTAGCAAAGGTAATAAATGAACATGATTTCATATATTTCTGAAAGGCTCTTTGATCCTGTGTACATTTGCACATACACTGAAAGTAAATCCTGGGAGAGACTGCTGTAAATATTCTGCAGAAGGTAAGGCACTGAAACAAAGAACATAGTTAGACAATTAAAAGAAAAAATCTTCCTCAAATATTGATGGCTGTCTTAAAAAAGAATCTCCGATCTTCATTTCTTGAAGCCGGCTCACTGCCTCTCTGAACACATTCAAAGGTTGTTTACCGGGAAAAAATATAAAGCATATATGTCAGTATCTCAAAAGTGTTGACAGGAAGAGGAAAATACCTCTGTCTCGGAAATAAAGGTCAAATACAAGAAAGGAGAGAGATGAAGACATGAAGCTACATAGTACTTTTTCTTTTTCTGTGTATGTTTAATAAGGAGCGGTGGGGTATCGGGGCTTCGTGCGCTTTCTGATGACTGTTGCAGAATGCGGTTGAATTCTGCCATGGGCATAAAATCAGCTAAAATGAGTGTTTGCTTCCTTTTCAATCCTTAATTATATTGCATTATTAGCAGAACTGATAAACTGAGTGTGCTGAGTCATGCTGAGACTGAGTGCTGGCCTGCAGGAAGGGAGCATGGATGAGGAAGCAGCATTTCATGCACGAGGCAGGATTACCCAAGAAAGCTGTTCTTATATTCTTACAACAATAATAGGGGTTGTGATAATTCCAGAAAGTAAACGTATATGGAAAGGGCTCTATAAAAGTGCAGTGACAAGGCCACACTCCTGTCTTTCTCCACAGACCTGTCTGAAAACCCTGCAGGCCAAAGTTGTTCTGCACACACAGAGGACAGATGGGTACACAGCGGACAGACTGAAACCTGCTAAGTTTACACACAAAAAAATCCACACGGGGCATCTTCCTGCAGGGCTGTGCGGAGGTGTGGTTGCATTTATGTGCGCTTTAGAAGGCAGCTGCTGTGAAACAATCAGACAAATAACGTTTGATTCCTCCGAGTCACGGCTGGACCATTTGGCATCGATTGTCCGGGTTCGACAGTCACACCTATGGTTCACTGGCTTGCCGTAACCTTCTAACCCTCAACGGTGGGCCCGTCGAGATGACATGCAGAGCCCTCTGCTGCACGCCATGCACACAAAGCGCAAAGTTTGTCTACAACACAGCTGCAGGTGGACTTCATGATGAGGTGTCGGGCCTGAAGCGGGCCAACCACGTCTCCCAGAATGAGCCACAGAAACCCACCAGGATAGCTGCGAATGCTACTATTGATATATTCTTGAGGAATTACCATGGACTACACATATGGAAGAGTGACAGATTCCACTCAAACATTTTAGGAAATTCAAGATGTCACAGTGTCATTTCAACGCACCTTTATTCTGTCCCGATATTCTGGTTCGAAACATTTTATGGCTTCTTGAGTAGAAGGATCTCGAAAATATTGTCTTGTGAATGCAGAGCTTTTTGTAAAGCATCTAATTTTTGAGTCAGATAATAATCACAAAAGTATTTTCTCAAGTCTAATAAGTATTCACGTATAAAATAATGCAGTCCAGGATCTTGATCTCTAACATTAACCATGTTAGAGAGATAAAAATAAATGCACACACAATCCAGGAAAGCCCAGGAGAAGCATTACCCTTCACACATTAACATTCTTACACTTTGCATTCTCCGTATTATGTGCTCACATTTGCAGAAAATCTTTCTCCTTTAACTTTGAAAAATGATTCTTATATGCAGGACCCTGACTGTGACAAAAACAGGAGAATGATGAGGTATGGGGAGGGTTTTATTGATCTCACACACGCACACACACAAATGTTACTGCAAGAAAATTATTGATTTATAGAAGAGAGGCTGAATCTGAAATCTATTTTGGCTGACAGAGTGAGAGCTGTCATAGCATTGATTAATTTGGAAACCGTGGTAGGAAGAAAAAGAACTGCAAAACTGGGCAACCGCCTCCTCGTCACGCACGGCTGTTCTCCCATCATTCCTTCACCACTATGGTGATGGTCAGTGCCAACACCACTATAGTGTGATTTACATCAAGCAATAAGGTAACACACTAGCAAAGTGAAGGGGCAGAAATTAGCAAAGTGGGATTTAGACAATCTGGTGTAGAATGCTGCGAAAAACAAGGAGATCACTGCGGATTCCAGGAGAGCCAGGAGGACAACAAAGGATCTGACATGATCCAAGGGTCTAGGTTACTTTATTTGTACCCGAAGGTAGATTTGTTTTCCCACAATGTTTCCCAAGTTGAAAACGTTTCTCCTCTCGTCCAAGAGGCTTCTTCAGTTCTAAATAACCGGTAGGGTCCAGACACTGCCCAAGTCTTGTTTGGAGTCATTGCCATTTGCGTGGGAATCTTTGTCCTACGACTGAATCTACTTGAAAAAGTACATCTGATTTTTGTGATGATTCCTGACAGTAAAGAGGAATACGTGTTTCCTTGGAGTCATTCTTCCTCTCTGAGGTGAGAGATGAAGTATGTATTGATGTCGAGCTAACAAAGGAGGCACAAAAGGGCAAAAGCTGAAAAGCAAGCATATTTTATTCACTACCGTAGGTAGAGGACGGACTCTTGTATGCTCTTTGATTATAACAGTATTGATGTCATCTTTGCTCTCAGAAACGGTAGCATTGTCTGAATAGAAAAACGGTGGCATTCCAAGTCCACTCAGAGATCCTATTCTATTTGAATAAGAATAAGCTGATAATCCACTCTTCTCTTATATATAAATCTATAACAACATGTGTGGGAAACTCGAGCAGGTATTAGAATTACGTTGTGGTTTTGTGTACTTGACCCGTCCGTAACACCTCAATCATCATCTCCGACCCCCTCGTGTCTTTTCTCAGCAGAGACGTGGCGAGTGCCTGTATTTTATTCATTTATCTTTCTTGATTTGTGCTGAAGATGTTTCTGTGCAGCCGTCTTTGTGGGTGTTATTGTTGGAAATCAATGGCTGAAAGTGGCAGGGCCACATCAGGACTTCTCTCCTCTGCATGGGTTATTTGTGCTTAAGTCTAGATCAACAGTTAAACCATCTAAACAGTTCAACTAAACGATTTTGTTTTTCTGATTGGCTGTTAAACTACCAATTTTATCTTATATGTTAATAATTTCCAAGACCTTTAATAAAATAAACATTTATTCTATATTCCTAAAAGAAACAGCATAATACACAGTATTTTAATCTTTGTAATATATTCTTTTTGACATTTTTATTATCGACTAACATCATGAGTGTCATAATCCTGTTTTGTTGAGATCCTATTTCTGCACTTTTGTCAGGATGATTGTTCCATTCATTTAAAAAAAAAATTCCGTAGATGAAGTTGTGTGTTTCAAAATGATCACCCGGCACCAAAACCACATTGATTTTAATAATGGATGATGATTTGAGAGTGGATGTGCATGGCTGGAATCAAATTACAGACCCATATGTGGCTGTTTTTCCTCTTCAAAGTAAAAGAAAATCACCTTTAATTTGAAATAGTACTAAAGCCCTGCAGACAATGTTTTCTGATATAATATTCAGTTACATTTATATCGAACATTAGGATGCAGAGGAAAGGATCTTCTATCTTTAGTTTTTAGCATTGCTGCCTCCTTTTATTCATGACTGCATTTCAAACTCTGAAATTACATTTAAGGTAAGCCTGTTCGTGGATTTCATGAATTTACTGTTTATTCCTTTGTTAGGTTGTTTCTTCAACTGATATTTCTTTTAATGTATTAAAACTGATACATTAGTAGTATGTTACACCATCCACGACAAGTTGCCCGATCATCATCGATCGATCTGGCTCGTGAAGAAGGAAATGGAGCTGCTGCATATAAGCTTGTCGTCAATGAATCGGTGGTGAGACGTTGAAGATGTTAGCATGAAGAACTGAAAGTGACATTCAGGGCGACAACAAAAGCGACACTGAGAAGGAGTGTGACTAGTTTCATGAGAATGACCTTCACCTTGTGAAGGTCACTAAACAGTAACACATGTCACTGTCTACTACTGTGACTATATAATTCAAAAACGGCTGCTGGACCCCAAAATGCAGATAAAGAGACTTAGAAAATGTCCAAACAGTTTACTTCATGAATCAGAACAAACAACACTCTGGAAAGAATACAATAACAAATCAGACAGGTGACCAATAAAGCTCGAACAAAAAATATACTGTAAGCTGGGAGTGGGTGAGGTCCAGAAAAACGAGTAACAGAAAATACAGCCTAACAAAAAGTATATGCAAAAGCTAATCTACTACTTGGCGGGCAGGCGGCGGAAAAAAACAAGAACCAAACAACATAAGAGGATGACGAGATGGCCACTGGAGATGAATCTGGCGCCGGTGCTTCAGCAGGGCGGGGCCTAAGTAGCAGGGTGGTGATGAGATGAAAAGGATGACAGGTGTGACCCATTGTGTTCTGCTGATTCCCTCGTGGCAGTGGCCATACTGCAACACAAAGGAAAACACAGGATCAGAAACAGCCCATGACGCGCTCTCCTGTACGGGATGACATCACTGTGCAAGTCAGGACATGGCTTTACAATAGTCCTTGTCATAAAGCAGAAATAGATGCTGCTATCACAAGAATGAGGATGGAAGACCCATCCAGCAATGGCGTTAAGACAACTATGAAGATCCCCTTGGATGCAATGGAATTTGAATCTGGGGTTTTCCTCCACCTACATCCACCTGAGCTCCAATGAGAAGATAGCAACTGCCCTTCTCCTATGCAGACTCCAATCTGCAATCTGTCTCAGTTGGCTTTTTTGTTGCCATCTTATTTTGCCAGCTACACCCCCCCTTCACTGAAAGACTTCGGCTGCATCCAGGGTAGATAAGATGCAGAGAGTAATGAAATGTTCTAGGTGCAAATGTATTCAAGATAGGAGGGGATTGCAATCCTGTCACATCGCCTAACATGAAGGGACTGATCCTTATCAGCATGTCGGTGATAGCCTCTGTGGATGCCAGCCTGCCCTCTTGAGGTCGTATGTGCCTCAGCGGTGAGGGCAAACTTCATGAGAGCATTTCCCACATTGCAGTGGAAAGTATGCAGCCTTGGTTTTTCCTACCAAAAGTCAGGACTGATTTCATTTATTCATGATTGTTCATCCAGCACAGCGTCAAGAAAGCCAATCGCCAAGTGTGATGAAAAGCCCTTAATGTAATCCAAACATCACGTTAGTTGAGGTTAACTTCCAATGAGCCTCTCTTTTTCTTCTGCTTATGAGAGCTGCTTTGGAACGAGATATTTAAGCAGATTTAAATCCAAAAGAACGCTTCATTTGGATTCGGGAATTGGTGAAATCATATACGTACGGTACATGTCTCTCACCCATCTGTAAAATATGACCATAGTACTTAATATGTACAGTATGTTCTTATCACCTGAATCTGTTATCAACCTGTATATTATATCACTCATATAGCATGTCCAACAGTATACGTTCACGCACATTAATCCATGTATATTCCAATTTAATGTGTATATTTGTCAACAATCTGTATATTTTCTCTATATCCTTCCATAGAAACAGATATACTGTAGTATGTTTCGCTGTATAGAATGTTCATAACACCGAAAACTGTAAATAATCATAACCTATACATTCCTGTCTAGTAATTGCACTTCATGGTTAGATGCTAAACTGCATTTTTCACCTTGTACTTGTACATGTGTAATGACAAAGTTGAACCTACTGACCTACATGCTGCTATTCTAGCATTAAATTAATGTCAAAGTGGTAGAAATTTGACTGTCATGATTATTTTTCATTTTAACTGTACAGCTATTAAGTACACTTATAATAATGCCTAATAAGAACAACATCGTAGCAAAAGCAAATAGGTGTACAGTGTATAAACTGGAGTGATGATGAGGAGGCGCAAGGAGCAGTTCCAGTGTTAAAGTGTGACACTGACTACATTACAATTATAATATTATTATTTGAGTTTAACGAAGGACAGAAAACAGTTCCATTCTTCTATACTGAATCCAGCCATTATTAGAACACTTTTTGGGGGCACATAGTGTTTGTATATAGTGAAACCTGTTAAATGCAGCAGAATTAAGAAAAAGAAACCTATATATATATATATACCGTATTTTTTGGATTATACGTCGCTCCGGATTGTAGGTCGCACCAGCCAAAAAATGCATAATTAAGAAGAAAAAAACATATATAGGTCGCACTGGAGGATAAGTCGCATTTTTGGGGAAAATTTATTTGATAAAATCCAACACCAAACAACATATAGCACAAAGAACATGCTAACAAGTTTACCAAAATATCAGGTTTTACTCCGAATCACGAAATCCAAGGAAATCTTCATCCTCGGTGTCACTTTTGAACAACTCCCCCAACTCGGCAGGTAGACAAGACGCCGCTTCCTCTTCTACGTCGCTTACATCAGACTCGTCGTCAGTTGCAGTTCCAATTATTCCAGCCTTTCTGAATCCCGACAGGATGGTTACGGTCGTCACTGAAGCCCATGCTTTGTCGATCCATTCAATGACCTCCAGGAAAGTTGCATGGCGCATTCTCCCGGTTGCCGTGAAGCTGTGCTCTCCATCCGTCATCCACTGCTCCCACAGGTTACGCAAAACTGACTTAAAGCTCCTATTCACGGAGATATCAAGTGGCTGGAGTATTTTGGTTAAGCCTCCAGGGATGATGGCAGGTATGGAGTTGAAAACTTTTAATTTATTTTTTAACTGTGGTGTGATGTGCGCTCTCATGCTATCCATCACAAGCAGAGCTTTGCGTGCTCTAAAGAAGCCATCCGGTTGCTTATTGTAGCACTTTGTAAGCCACAAGTTCATCATTTCTTGATCAATCCACCCTTTCTCGTTCACGGCGACTTCAATTGAGGAGGATTGGATTTTTGGCATGGTTTTTCGTTTGAAAATGACCATCGGTGGCAGTTTTGATCCGTCTCCACAACATGCCAGCACCACTGTGAAGTGTGATCTCTCATGACCAGTTGTAACGATATTCACACTTTTTTGCCCTTTCTCTGCAACACTTCGGCCCATGGGGATGTCAAAAGTGAGGGGGACCTCGTCCATGTTAATAATATGATCCGGTGTCACGTTGTGATCACTTACATGCTTTTCAATGAACGCGCGGAAACTGTCAACCTTGGCTTGGAAGTCCGCTGGCAGTTTTTGGGACAGTGTCGTCCTTGCTCTGATAGAGAGGCGTTTGCGTTGCATGAAGCGGTAACACCAAGAAGGTCCTCCCGCAAAGCCGTTTATATTCACCTCCTTGGCAACCACCTGGGCGTGGAGACGCAACTGCACCGTTGACAAACCTCTCCCAGCAGCACGTTGTTCAAGCACCCATGCGTGAACTCGTTCCTCCAACTGCGGCCACCTAGCTTGTCGCCCGCGATTAGCTTTCTTTGTTTTCTTCATTTCAGTAAGCGTAACCTCCGCTTTTCGCCAGTCCCTTACAAGTTTTTCGCTCACTCCAAACTTTCTTTCTGCTGCTCGTTTGCCGTTTTCGGCTCCATATTTCACAATCTGAAGCTTGTAAGCCGCGGAATATGACTTTCTTTTCGGCGACATTTTCATTCAGCCCTTCTAATTTGTGTGTGTAACAGGTGTGACAGATAACTCTGAACCTCCAGAAACCGCGACAGATTCTGACGGGTCACAGAGTTCCCTGTAACACCTGTTATATAAATGTGTAGGCTACTGTCTCTGCGCTCACAGATTTTGTAAAAAAAAGCATATATAAGTCGCTCCAATTTATAAGTCGCACCCCCGACCAAACTATGAAAAAAACCGCGACTTATAATCCGGAAAATACGGTATATCCAATTTAGTGGCATAAAAGTGAAAATGTAGGGACAATATTTTCTGCAGAAAAATATATTCGGTTATTACTCAACGCAGACATTGTGATCAAATCAATCTAAGATTTTATCCAAGATACTAATTTATTTTGTTCATATTAAAAGCCACGTTAAAAAAATATTATTGACAACCGACACAAGTTCAGTTTTAATGGCAGTAAAGTTACAACTGGATCAGAGGCTGCACACGCCGTTTGCAGAGCGGTCGTAACAAAAGAAATGGAACTATTGGATTTTGAAAAGTTTCCCTTTCATTATAGTTGACGCCAGTCTAAAGTACATAAACTGAATTTGTGCAGTATTATGATCCCTCTTAGGACCCTTTTTGATTTTCAAATGTTTAGATTCATAACTTGTGTCATTCACGGCCTTGTGTGCAGCACAGCATGTCATATAAGTGTGGAGTTTATGGCTGCACAGTAAAATAGAAAATGAAAAAGTCGCCTATTGGCTTGCTGCCGGCTCAGAACAGAAAACAAATATTGTGCCACGCCTGCTCACCCTGAGAACACGATATTGTGATTTTTATGATTCTTTCTGTCGCTCTACAATAAACAAAAGAAATATGAACTCCATTCCTGAAGAATCTGGGCCTCAGTTTCCCCTCTACGAGTGTGGCGTGGAGGAACAAGCGTGCGAATGGCTCCTGCTGAAGTGGGTTGTTAAACTGACTGTGAAATGGGTTTCTGAACAAGGCAGTGTCCAGCGAGACGAGTATGAGTGGGCAGCACATCGAAAAGCCACCTCCGTTCTTAACACCCACCCCCGAGCCGAGGGTCCTCAGCGCTGCTGCAATCTAGCCAGTCCACCATTAACTCCTGCCAAATGCACCGCACCTCATTCCTGTTCTCTTTGTCTCGTAAGTGTTGTAATGGCTTTCTACATCTATGCTGCCTCATTATCTTAACCTTTTGTGTTACATGCTTCGCCACCTACACACTGGAGGACTGGGAGCTCCACAGAGGTCTTTGGATCCTGCAGTGATGCTGATGCGCTACCACTTCTTAAAATCAGAAATCTTTAGCCGACCGAGTTAGCCATGCCCGGCATCGACTACTGGGTGATTTGCATTGCATGAGGTCATGTAAACCTGGTTGTGGGAAACAGCAGAGGATAACAGAGATAATTATGAAAACGTGCGTATAAATTAGACTGAGAGGCAAAGGAATGGACGGGGAGAATAATCAATAGAGTAATCTTTAGTCATAGCCAGAGCACAGACCCAGTGCTCTGGGTTACCCAGCATGGGACCATTGCAAAGCAATTATGAGCCTTGGGAGGAATTGACAATGAGACCTCCATGGGGGGAAATGATAGCAGATGAAAAGATGGGAAAGCAAGACAGAGTGTTCATGTGTGAGTCTGCCGGAGAGCAGCAGAGAAGAAATGCCCACTAATCATTGCCTTGCTCTCCCATCCCTCCGCCTGATGCCTTAAATGCTCTCTTTTGGCTTCCAGCTGCTTAATTAATGCCGTTTCCTCACATGATGGGACATGAAAGCCACGCAGAAAGCATTCCGGGCGTTGAGTGTTCACGCTGAGAATAACGGCGTCCTATTGGCGACACAGCGAGACGTGATTTTACAGCTTTGCTGCTTCGCTGCAGGAAGGGCTTCGTCAATACAGTACCTTCAAAACCATTGGGCAATGTTCTCAAATAGGATGCCGTGATTTCTGCCTGTTAAGAAAACTGTTCAAAGAAGAGTGTCTGTCATTGATAAATAAAGGTTAAAATAAAAATAAAAATATATCCTTTTCATGTAAGCTACAGCCGGTCCTCACTTAACGAAGGAGTTACGTTCCGAAGACCCCGTCGCCAAACGAAAACCCCCGTTGATTGACAACTTGGCCAACATTTTGCGTGGTAAGCAAACGTTTACCCGGCAATGCGCTGGCGACGCTCCCAGGGTGTAGCCCGCCTCTCGCCCCTACAAAAGCTGGGATAGGCTCCAGCAACAACCGTATCGCGCAGAGCGGATAAAGCAGACATGAGAATGAATGTATAGGCCTCGATGGTAGCACGGGTAGTGCTGTTAGCAGGAGCTCGGAACTAGGAGCTGGTTACACGAATCTGAAAGTTCTTCGTTTAAACTAAACTTTCTTCTATATCTTTCTGAAATTCTTTCAGGTGCCCCCCGGGTTGGAGGCTCCAGAAAAGCGCAGTTGATTATGTTGAGTTTTTGCAGCAGCGTCGCCGTCTTCAGACCTCCATACAGTTTCTCATTAACGCGAACGCCTCGCATCTCTGTGCTGCAGCTCTGCCTTTAAGACTTGCTCTCAGCTTTTCTTTATCTCATCGCCCCTGCTTCTTCTGCAATGCAATTCCTTGCCCAGGTATTTTATTATCAAGCTCTTGTTTGGAAATGTGTTTCTCCCCGTTTCTATCACTATCTTGCTGAATTCTAAAGGATCAGTCTGACTTTTTCTCACTTATCTGTACCTGGCTTGCTTTTTCAGTCATTTCACTGTAACACACAATCCCTGTCGGGTGAGACTGGCCCATCAACCTTTCCTCCTCCCACACATTCTTACAGCCTCCCTTTCTCACTATTTCTCATTTGTTGCACGCTTGCAATTGAATTTTCATGTTATTTTCTCTTCTTTCTAAATCTCCTTTAATGTTGCTTTGTTTGATCTCTCAAACAATAAACCCAGTTCCCTTTTCTATTATTAGTTTTTAAATGGAGGACTGCTTAATTCCACCTGCCTCCCATAATCAGCTTGGGAACAATCGGCTGATGATGTTATTTAATAGAAGTCATAGAATCTTCTGGAAGATTGATGGATGGACATCTGCATCCCAGTGGCGAGGTAAGTCCCCCGTTGGACTCTGGTGGTGGCTGCGACTGAACATTCTCACAATGCAGATGAGGCTGATGAAATATCACAAACCAGGCTGCATGCTCATGACATAAAAAAGGAGATGCACGCAACAAAATCAGATTAGCAACTTATTATTGGCACGTGGAGTCAGTAATCAGACCTGGAAGCGAGTAAATTAGTATTTCCCAGGGTGGCGAGACACTGACTGGGTTTTTAAAGGCGCAGTGGCACACAGGGCTCAGGTGTTACCGATGCTGCTGATGAACACAGGTGCTGCCCCTGCACTGGCGACGCTCTGCCGCGCCCACCTCCAGTGCAGCAGACAGGTTGGGCACAGGAGGCTGGAAATAATCCGCAAATAAAGTAGCAGCAGCACGAAATGACTCGGACTTACAGGGAGAGTCCTTTAAAAACAAGCAAAGCCGGAGGACGACAATATTAAATATGTCCGTGTGTGAGAAGTGTGACTGGCAGGATGATGTGAGGGCTGAAGTGTGGCATGAGGGAGCAAAGGAACATTCCAGTCGTTCCGCTGACCTTCATTTAGCTCTGAATGTGTTCTAAGCCTGGCATTCACCACAATTAAAAAGTGTTTCATGTCAACTATTAAAGTTGAGGTGCTACTTATACTGGGCATAGAACATCTGCTGGTTTTATGTGCCACACATGGTTGCAGGCATTGTGTTGTGGATTGCCGTATGTGTGAAACAAGTTTCATAAAGTTTTATTTGCTATTCCTTAAGGAACTGTGCAAAGTTGGATAAATTGTCTCGCCTTGACTTGACAGGATGAAAACAAGTTTGAAAATGAAAAGTACAAGTAAAGACTGAATAAAGAAGTGCAGCTACCTGATCCCTGCAATCCCTTCCTCATCTCGGCTTCAGGCTGGAGGCACAAGGCCACATGACCATTAGCGTAGCATCTGTGAATCGCTCAAGTCGAGTGAGCCAAGTTTGATTTGTCTGAGAAGGAGGTACTCATCCAGTAAAGAAATACAATATCTGAGGTTATGCTGCACCGATTTTGCTGCTGATTTTTCTTGCCCAGCTCGTGCTGTCCTTAAACAACACCCGTCTTTCTCAGTTTCCAGATCATGTATGCCATGTCTTCTCCCCCAGGAGCCTCGTACCCACACACAGCATGCAAAGCTGAATTTGCATGCATGTTCACATGTCCACAGCAAACCATAGATTTGTGAATGCAGAACGTTTGACGTGGTCGTTGGGGGGGGGGGGGGGCACATAATATTTAAAGGGATGGACAGTGCCATTTAGAGAGGGAGGCAGATCGGTGGAGCACAACCTGAGGATCCGTGTTCACACATGGGAGAGATGTAACACATATTGTGTTGGGCAAGCAGCAACGACTCCTGAATGATAATGACAAACTTTGATATCTCTGGAGGCATGCATGATGCATGCAGCTCGCAGACACCGTATACAAGGGTGATCCTTCTCCTTTGCTTATTCGTGTCGTATGTGCTGCAGCGGTTCGGCAGCGTGAGCATACACATTTAGGTAATTGCATTCTCCGTCTGTCGCCCGCTCCCCGCGGGGAAGACTGATGGTAATACAAAGTAGCTTTTAAAAAAACTACCGGGACATTAGGAGAAGCATCAAACACATGAGCCGTGCTGCAGACTTTACCCCTCAGATTCTTTACATGCTTGACATATTGCTTATCTCTATGGAGAGAAATGTGTGGAATGTGGCTGTGAATTCTGAAGTGACCCTCAAGAGCCCTGAGGATTTGGAGTTTGTCACATTACAGAAACCTATGTCCTATTAAAACCCCTTTTAAATCATGTTTCACGTCATTTAATACATTTAGTGTAACTTCCAGAGGGAGAGTTCTGTTCTGAAACAATTTTTTAATACCTCAATTACAGCAACATCTATCCTCCAGTGGGCATTTACAGTGCCTGAGCTGCACACAAATACGTTAATTACCTTCTCAGATTGACTTGGTCGGGGGTATGTGGGTCACAACTGAGCCCCCGGCACGCTATTTTGCACATGGACTACTGTTTTTCAATGCATGGGTCAGACCCAAAGGTGGGCCGCAGGAAGATTGAAATGGGCCTTCAAATGATTCCATGACACTGGAATCACAGGCTGCCGGCTATTTTAAATGGATGAATTCGTTCTCAGGTCTCTGTATTTATATATTTTTTTAAAAAGCTTAACCAAGGCAACAGACCAGTAAACTCTCAATAGCTGATGAGTAAAAACATGTGACTTCCCTCGTTCAGCAGTTGAGGGTCTATTTTTAGTTTAGAGTGTGTGAAACAGATTTCAAGCCGTTATATTTGACGACAGGCGGCTTAACAACGGAGCTGCGTCCGGAAGATTTCGTCATTGATCGAAGCCCCCCATGGAGTGACAACTTGGTCAACATTTTGGTGTGGTCAAAAAACATTTACCCCTTGATGCACTGGCGACGCTTCCGGGGTGTACCCCACCTCTCTCCATAGAAAAGCCGGGATAGGCTCAAGTAACACCCGTGACCTGCAAGTCGGATAAACGAACATGAAAATGATTAAACAAATGATTTGTATTAAATATTTACATACGTATATTCCATTAATACTGTACGTACTCACTCACAACTCCACAGCGATTCCTTCTCACTAAAAATATACTTTTACTTTTCCGCAAAGCCTGCAGTCAAAACTCCAGAGTCGCCGTTAAACGCGGACGTCGGTAAGTGAGGACCGTCTGTTTATGCAAACAATCAGGAGGCGTCTGGAAGCCTCTGGCAGCCAATGAGCTGGATCCATATAGGCTCCGCCCTGAACACTCAGCGTTGACTTTGCCAACAACTTGTTGACTATTTCTTTGATTTGAGCGGCATCCATTGTCCTGTCGCTTCTTTTGTTAGTTGTTTTCAACCAGTTGTTTGAGCTTATGCTAATACATAATTGTACACAAACAATTACATCTGGTTTCATGTCTGTTGCCTTTCCTAGCGGGACGTAACACACAACCACCAAATAAAGTCACCATTTGGAAATTCCTGACACTGATTAGCAACAGCACCAACGCTACTAAGTTTTCACAAGGTGATCTCATTCTGCTCCATTTTATTTTGGCTGCTTGCTCTCTGCTGCCACCCAGTGGTGAGTGGTGCACCCATCAGCAGTGTGCAGGGAGAGTCTTTTGGACACAGGTGCCAGGTGCGGCAACATGCCCCTACCTGCTGTATTGCAGAGGAGCAAACTGTCTCTGGGTAAAGATTCTTACATGACAGACTGGAAGTAGCTGTAACTTATCATTCACTCCAATGTTATG
Source organism: Brachionichthys hirsutus (assembly GCF_040956055.1). Classification (NCBI taxonomy): domain Eukaryota; kingdom Metazoa; phylum Chordata; class Actinopteri; order Lophiiformes; family Brachionichthyidae; genus Brachionichthys; species Brachionichthys hirsutus. The sequence goes on along the minus strand of NC_090911.1, from coordinate 2,719,752 downwards.
TCATTTTAGACTCATACATTTATCTTCTACTGAAGTAAAGGCTGACGAATCCAAGCACCAAATGGATTTTCTTAAGTGAGTAAAGGTGCATTTTCATCAGAAATTTAAAACTCAAGCATCAATTTTACAGTGTTTTGCATTTAATTATCTCTTTGCTCAAGGAAAAAAGTGCCTCCATGAGCAAAGTGCTGAGATGCTAACATTTAACAGCTGATATTTTAAATTGATATAAAACACTTGGGTATAATTTTGTAGCACCTTAAAAAGCCCATTTCAAATTTTAATCTCAGGGTGTTAAAGGCAGGCCTGTTTTACTGCTGGTATCAGAAGAAGGGCGCTTTTCCTCCTGTGGAAATAAGAATGCATCTCCGAGAGTCTTGAAACTCCACAGCGGAACCTCGAACACAATCCATACCGTGGGATAATAAAAGATTATTCTTGGTGTTGCAAAATTAAAAACAAGGAGCGTATAATGATTCAATATCAAACTTTATTGGTGGAGGTTTTGATGAATTTAACATAGTGAATAGTCAAAGTTTTCAAGGTTGGTTTTTGCAGGGTAAGAAATATCCAACTGCACATTTGAATACAGATGAAGTCTGATTGAAAAAGACTAAATATGGAGATTGCAATGCTGCTATTATTCACTTAGAGCTGGAGTGGTCACACTCAATACACTGTACACAACTCATTTACATAAATATTCCATCTCCCTTTCACACGCACACAACTGCTTGCCTGCACGCACACACTTTAATAACTGCCTCGGGAGGTCAAGCCCGGACCAACCACTTCATGCCTCATCCTCAAACAATCCATCACAGATTGCGACTACCCGACACACACAGTGGCAAATAAACACACACATCTGAACCCACACAGCTTGAATACAGCTGTACACTTCTCTATCTCCTTTCAACCGTTCGTATCCTCTTTGAATTAATCTTGCCTTGAAGTCTGAAACAAAATGCCTGCATGGCAATTCAGCAAAATGTTTTTCATGGTTAGGAACTGTCCATATATTTAGAGGCTAAACACACATTCTAAATATATGGACAAGTTGCTTCTTTTGTACATGTCATGTAAAGTATTGGAGGCTGACGACACATTGTACTGGAAGTACAAATGATCAAGGCCTTTATGTATCCATTTAATGTACTCATAATGTGCAAAACAAGTCAGTTATGAGTCAATAGAGTTTGAATAAACTTAACCTGCATGGAACTACACACCTTTTTGTTTTTCCAGATCAGTAGGAAAGAGTCGGCATCAGTTGGCCAATTCTGAGCAGCAGAAAGACAATACATCTACAGATATACTTCATCTTCATACAAGTTTTGTTCATATCTTTTTATTCTGAACTTTAGACCAGTAACCCGTCTCAAAGCGGTTTGGACAGGACCAAAGATGGGGAAATTACCCGACTGCAGACCCCTTTTTATTTCCCCTCCACTCCTTTAACCCTTATTTCTATCCTCTATTCTCGCCCCCTTCCTACTATTGTTTCTCCTGCTACTCTCTCAATCCTTTCAGACCCTCTTTTTTTTTTGAAAGAGAAAGACAGTAGCGCTGCACTCTATTGAGTGCCAAATGCTGATTGATTGAAGAGCGAAGAGCTTGAGGCAGGTATGCAGCTGATAAGTGTAGGACACAGAGGTGGGAGTTAAACCTGCTGCTAACAGATGGTTAAATCTGCTGCCAACACATTCACCTAACCGAATGTCTAATGTTCAGAATCTGTATTTAATTCGTACAACACCCTGTTCTGACAATTGCATTATCACTCTGAGTTAAAAATGTAGGTTTAATTTTTTATTCTCAGATCCGATGTGCTGTTTGAATGCAGTTTCTGTTGAGCATCATATTTGATCCATAATGAGGACTACCTCAATTCCTATTTATCTAATCATGAGAAAAGCTTTAGAAGTTGAAGCCGGCTCCCCAGGAACCGTTGTTCCTGTGTCAGATGAAACAGCAGGAGGTAGAGGATAAGACACAGATGATTGTTTGCACCGCTCCGTGGACGCACAACTAACACATTGCTCCATTGCACACCTTATAAAATATCAAAGTGTTCAGATTAATGGATGCTTAGAAATGCTGAGGAAACGCCGCTTTGGCAGAAAGATACGGTATCAGAATACTATTCTTCAGCAGATAATATATCATTAGTAACATCAGCCCAGGCATCGCACAGCCACAACACATCTGGAAATATCAAATATGTATATGCACTTTCCTCCTGTGGTTAGCAGGACGAGGGGAACTCAGTGGAATTGTGCAGAACGTTCTCTCATCCTGTGTCCGTGCACCAGCTACAGGTGGCAAAGCTAATCGCTTAATAACCTAAATGTCAATAGGCTCTAAATCCTGACAGATGTGCTTCCCCGATGTCTTTAAGCAGGGAGCAAATTACTTTTGTGCTTTTTTTTGTGCAATGAACTTCTGAAAGGAAATATTTTCAATGCTCGCTTAAGCATTTGTTCTCTGCTGTAATCAAAAGCCTTTTGGCCCCGAGCCTGCAGACATCTACCAGCAACACATCCATCAAACAGCATGTTTGAAGTGCATGTGCAAGAGGGCAGCTGTACCCATCTATTTCTAACAATCATCCATTCCATACGTGTGTGAAGCATGTTTCATCTTTACAAGATCACGGGATCTCACACTGCAATGACATCTTCTTCTTCTGCTTGAGTTTGATGACCATCATGTTTGTATTTAATCAAAAATAACCGATTGAAACTCCCACTTTACAGCAATTGATACTGATCTAGAAACTGTCGCATGGCTGCTCGGCTGGCAGGCGAGTTGATTTGTTGGTTGGCATGGTGACACCAAAAGTCCAAAAGAAAATGTCAGTTTTGAGTTCTATTCAAATACAAACCAAGGCATTTTTTCTGATTTTCTTGAACATTGCATGAATGTTTTTATCCATAATTATGCAAAAACAACAAAATCACCTTCCACAAGGCTCGGCTGCTTGGTTTTGTATTCAAAGCAGCTTCCTCAATGATGAAAATAACCGTTACTAACAATGAAGCTCACTTGCATCCTAAATGTGTTTCCTGGGTTGTTTGTCAGGAAGAAGACAGACTCCTAAAAATAATCCTGACAAAATGAATCCCACAAAATGAATCCCACATGTTCCAAGAGCATCTTAACCTGAGCTGCTGCCCACAGATGGAGCTTGTGGTCATCCTGCCAATCAATCTCCCATGTTGCTAAAGTTCATCTTCAATGCACACATTTTCATCCCTCAGAGATTTTCAGACAGGTTAATTTACTCTCTCTCCCACACACACACCAATGCACTCACAACCACACATGGAGGCATGCTCCATTTATTTCTCAGAGTGCAGCTTAATGACCAACAAATATCAAATATTTACCAAATAGCTATTTATTTATTATTAATAATTCAAGTCAAATTAAGAGCACAGAGGGTTCCTGTTCTGTGGAAACCCTCCTTCGTCAAAGACGACCCAACTCCAGGAGCCCTAAGGGCGACAGACCAGTGGCTTTGACTTCACACATCATGAAGATCCTGGACCAGCTATGGCTGATTGTCAGCCATAGCTATACCCCTCCAGTTCGCCAACCAGCCCCACATGGGAGTAGAGGTAGATGTTATAGGGTGGGGACCTCCATCTTACCCCAGAATCTGACATTTTGGTGTGTTATTTTACATGTAATTTCCTCAAGCATCAGCTTCGTTATTCCACTATTGAAAAGGAATCACTTGCATTTTTTTGTAATGTCATTTTGTCAATTACACCTGGTCATATGTTTGTTCCCTCCCCCCCCCCCCCCCCCCCCCCCCCCCAGGAGCCAACGGGATTTAACGCTGAGACGAAAGTGTAAAAAGGTGGTGCAAACATACATGCAGATCCTTGTAGCCACATTCTGAAACTGAACAAGCAAGTTATAATGCAACATAAGCCGTGGTTTATCATAATCATGGTGGCATATCTTAGAGTTGAATTCAATTTGCTGTTGTATAGCGGCATTCAATGAAAGGATGGCAGCCGTATTTAACTCAAGGACAGAATGTTTCCACATGCATCTTTGTTTGTTTGTCTGTTTGGATTAAACCAAACAGAGAATCATGAAGTTATCAAAGTTAGTTTCACTTGGAGGGTTTGAATTTTATGAGGCTTTTTTAATGCATCTGATATTTCTGTTCCAATTTTAATACAGCAAAATGTACACTGCACAGAGCATTGCAAGCCATGCATTCATGGCTAGGACTGCATCTGTTCAAGTCTGTTAAACGCAATAAATGACTTTATAAAGCTACTTTATGTTATAAATCAAGCTTTTGATCTGCCACAATAATGTAATGAATTTAAATGAACATACCTCAAGTTGAGGGCTTCTCTAAGCATTTTTTCATTGAGATTAAAAAAGAGATTAATTAATTACAGATCATAATTCATGAATCGCTCACATTTTTTAAGATCTTGACAGCACTATTCCCAACACAAATGACAGAGAGCTAACAGAAATGTAACGAGTCTGAGGAAGAGTATGGACTTCTCTCTTCCTTTGACTCTCTTGGGATTTGTAAGGAAATATTTTCTTCTTACTGGAATCTCTTCAAAATGGTCTCTCCCCGACACAGCTTTATTTACAGCTTTCTTTCCAACCCTTGTTTCTGTAGCCGCAGCTATTCAGTTTTATGTCCTATCGTCTTCAGCTAAATTGAGCTGATAAACTGGATGTCCTTCATATTGATCTTTAATGGATGATGAAAAAGGCCACTGGCTGCCTTGGCTCTATCAGAAGTGTCCACTCTGATTACAGTCCAAGGTCTCAAAATGTAATCCATTCTGGCGCCTGGTTGCGCTGGGATTAAGTTCGGTCATTTCTGAAGTATCTATACAATATTGCAAACAGAGCTTGTGTTTCTAGTGAAATTTGATAATATACCCCAATATTAAATGAATCAAGTAATCTATTCTGATTATTTTCCATTAACCTTTGGATTGCTTCAATAATAAATATGCAAAATAGACAAGATAAATAAATGAGAAAAGAAATATCAGTTTTGCTTTTATTTAAGCATTTTCTGAAAGACAATGGGTCAGCAAAACTGTAACGGGCGAGTAAGTAGCATAATTCGAACATGAAATTGAAGCAATCCAGGGCAGTAAACCTAAAGCCTTGTTCAACGTGTGATGGGCCTTTTTATTAAATCACTTTTAGCCAAAATCATTAAAAATAAATATTTGCCAAGTCTTGGTGACTCTTGAATAAATTATGAAACACTACAAAACAATAATCCAGTTTTAGGCGAAGCCAAAAAAAGGATTTCACAAGATGCAAAAATAAAAAAGTACAAACAAAAATTCCAAAACCTTGTCAAAAGGACAGCCAGTCCCTGCTGGGACGAGAGACGGAAGAGAAACGTGTCAGATGTGAAAGGCTGGCTCCGTCTGGATGAGACCTCACAGCCATCATGATGTTGACCTAGTGCTCCGCTCATGAGATCCCAAGCATTTCACAAATGCCTCTCCTTCAGTCTGTATGGATGCATGTAGTGGAAGAAATACCCAAAGGTATCTTATGCATAGTTCTGTGCACATGTCAAGATTCTTTATTACTTGGACATGTGCAGAGGGTTGTGGTTGAAGTCCCCTCAGCACCGCACATTTCCTGAATAACTTGACTTTTCATGAATATTTTGGAATGTATCAACAAGGGACCCGTTGCATTTTCCTTTGGCACACACACACACATGCACTGTCAGACACACACATCTCTGAAGTTTTGGGTGGGCGTTCCTTTGGATTAACATGGATGGGACATATTGTGACCTCCTGTAGCAGAGTGTGTGTTCCTCAGATGTCCTTCATTCGACTCGCAAACATTCTGAACTTGTTATGTTTTAATTTTTCTGATTTGTAAATGTAATTTATTTCACTTTACTTGAACTCTGAGGTTGTTTCAGCAGTTCTAACCGCTACACTCCATTAGAGAGGATCTTCTTTGGACTTACTTTCTGTCTCAGTATTTTAAATCAAATAAATGATGAAGGCTGTGGGGAGGTACAAAAAATACATTGATCATAGTACTTGAAGTCTAATGTAATTCAATGCATTAGCCTTGGTGATCAATCCTCCGATTTGTTTTGAGGCCTCATTTCAATATACTGTTCGTGGTTTGGATGTTGTCTATAAAAATCAAAGCGATTCATCTGGTGATTTCTCAAGATTTTAGGCTTTACTGCATCTTGGCAAACACATGAATACTTTATATTCAATAACAGACATGTCTGATATACATCTTTCTACCGATATATTCCCTATCTCCATCAAAGCCATTGAAGACAAGGTGAGAGAGACCAGACTTTGATGGTTTGAACATGTCCAGAGGAGAGAAAGGGACTATATCGGTAGAAGGATGCTGAGGAACAGGGAACAGGGCTAGAGGTCGACCCAGGAGAAGATACGTGGACGTGAGGGAGGACATGAGAGTGGCTGGTGTTGGGGAGGATGATGCAAAGGACAGGGTGAAGTGGAGGAGGTTGGGTTGCTGTGGCGATGCCTCACGGGACAAGAAGGAAGTACAATTATTTTTAATATCTTCAGGTTCGATTAAGATGTCAGTTAATAGAGAGAGATGCCTTAGCTTTCTCCCAGTCTGGGTGTTGTCATGGTTTCAGCCAATATGCTCTCCGCTCAGTTCTGCTTCTGTGCTCAGAAGCCCATAAAAACCACAGTCAATTATTCGGCCGTATATTTCCTCGGAGACGTGCAGAATGGGGGAGTCAATTGATATTTGCTGAAAATTGGTATTTTCTCATTTGCGGTGTCTTTGAGAAGCAGCTGAGTGATAGCCATACAATCGAAGACAGAGAAAGGTCAGGCTGAAGTGAAGCGAAGCCAGATGCCGCGTGTCGCTTCAGGTTAACTAGCCCCCCCAACGAAGGGCCGCTGCTCCTCACCCCATCAACGACACCAGCATGAGCTCGTCTGGAGACACAAATAGCCAAAGCAATCTAGAAGCTCAGAGAGCAAAGTAAACAATGAAATGTGATAGACACTCCAGTCCAGGAGAGAATGTGAGAGTATTAAGAAGGATAGAAACGGGGAAGGAAGGAATAAAAGCCAGAGTGACAGTATTAATAATAACATTATTCCACTGGCAGGGAATAGAATAATAGATGGCAGCAACCTCTGCCCTTCTACCCAACCGATGTCGTATTAATGTCTTATGTCTGCTTGCAACATTGGTTTCCACTTCCTTCATGAGACGCAGCATCGATTTCCAGGCATGCAAAAGAAAATCATGTTTAAAAAAATATTCATTCATTCATTCATTGTCCCAACTGCTTAATCCTTTATCGGGTCACGGGCCAAGCTGGAGCCAATCCCAGCAGTCAATGGGCGAGAGGCAGGGGACACCCTGGACAAGCCGCCAGTTCATCGCAGGGCAACACAGAGACATACAACCACACACACACTCACACCTACGGGCAATTTAGCGTCACCTAGGCTGCATGTTTTTGGTGGTGGGAGGAAGCCGGAGAACCCGGAGAGAACCCACGCAGACACGGGGAGAACACGCAAACTCCTCACAGAATGGCCGCAAGCCGGAGACGAACCTGCGACCACCTTGCTGTGAGGCAACAGTGCTCACTGCGCCACCGCATATACACACAGTTTTATAAAAAAAAATAATACAAATGTTTTTTGTATGCTCAATCCCAATCTTTATATTGTCAGTCTTCTTCATAGTCCTGGTGACAAAATAACCAACCAAGCAAAATCAATGAACATGACAGAAAACAGAAGCCCCCCCCATACCCTCCCCCTTCAAAAAAAAATACAAATATCTAAGTAACAACACAATGCATGGAAAATGAAATGGCCCCAAAATGACATTGCATCCACACATGAGTATCTCAACCTTGTCATTATTCTCATACATATTTTTTTCCAACTGCAATTTGAATGCTATTTGAATTTAAGCATTATCAGCTTTTGTGCATTTGTATAACGAGGGAAGGCGTGGCCTCGAGTGATCCACAAACTGTTTCTATTTATTTTTCATGTAGTTTCCTAACCATTCTTAACGCTATTAAGTTGCTTACTAATTGCGCATACGTAGATTTCCCTCTTGTGAAAGCTAAAACTCACTTTTTCCTTGGTTACTCAGGTTTGACGTTTTTCAACATTTTGGATTGACAGCGAGCAACTAGCTGTATTGCCAACTGATGCATGCAGGGTGTGTCATCTTCAAGATGAGGTAAGAACTTATTTATAGAAAATCCTTCCTCTCTCTGGTAATGAAAACAATTACAATGCTCCGTCAAGAGAATTCCGCAGGCTCTTCATGATCAGCAGACCTTTCCAGCTACAGCTGATGATGGATCAATGAAGATAACCTCGGCCTTATAGCGAAGCCTTGTGAATGAGTTGCGTTTGTGTCAGGCTGACTGCCAGACAAAAGAAAAGGCGTCACGGTAAGCGACTCCTAGCAACCTTCCCGTGTCTCTAGAAGCCTCTTTACCTTTTCCTCTCTTTCCATCTTCCATTTCAAATCCCCTTTCATCAGCTTATTAGCATACATCTTTCACTCTTCTTCCGGCTTTCCTTATTTGCTCTTCCACTCACTTTGCCTCAGCCTTGATGAGTGAAAGCGTGCGTGTACACAGACAGTGGGCGCCATCGCTCTGCTCCCATGGCGGCAGGCTGATGGAAAGACAAACTCAGTTTGGCAAGTCTGTTAAGATGCTTCCTTCAAGGGACAGAATCTTTTTTCAGCAACAAGATAAAACTCAGGAAGTAACAAATCGGTCGGGTCCCATGATAATGCTTTGTTTCCTCCTTTGACTTAATTGCTTTCTTTTATGTTGTCTCATTGTAACATTCAAGTCTCTAATCCCCGATGAAATGATTGAAGGTTTTTACAAGTTGATTTAGACAGTTTTTATTATTTTTTTATTCAGCATGAGTGTTCAGCAGGAAGCTGATCATTCGGTATTTTAGAATAAAGGGCACAACCAAAGTTTGATTATGAAAGTCATTTAAAATCCTGCACACACAGACACACTATTTTTGTCTTGGATATACAAATAGGTGTGAAATAAAAAGAAACTGGTTTTAAGCGAGGGCAAAGAAAGATCTGAGTAATATCAGAGCAGTTCGGCATACGTATTTTTGAGTTTCTTAGTTGCGAGACATTTTTACATGTCGTCACTGAGTATTCTGTGTCCAGTAATTGTACAAAGCAGAAGCTTTTTCCCCAGACGTGTGTATTACGTTTACATCTGAGTTGTGGGTTCTCCTAAAGAACTATCGGTTCTCCCTGCTCCTCCACTGATCAGATTTTCTCTTTTTTTTTCAGCTCTGTCTTCCTCTCTTCTTCTTAATCCAAATATCAAAGAGATGCGGGTGGGTGAGGAGGACCCATTCGAAAGGCTGGAATCAGAAATACCAGATGGGAATGAGAATGCAGAGAAAGCTCTTGGGAAATTTGAATGCGTGTTGGGGATTTGCTGCATTGCAGAAATTCTAATGTTTCCTCCCTGAGCAAAATGTTGATGCACTCTCTCGTACAGATGGACAAGGCTCCAGAAAGACACACTTAATCTGCAAAACACACACGCGCACACACGTTTACACATCCTTTCTCATTGGAGAGTTCTCTAGCATGTTCCACTGTTGGATTTTCACCAAGATGAAAGGCAGTTATTTTTCAAAGCTGCTCGTTAGCTCTGCGGCGCTTCAGAGAACGTTTGACAGGAAGAAGAGTGCAGGAATAAAAAGACAGAAATGGGCTGAGGAAGGAAGTTTGTTTGTGTGAATTGGCCTCAATTAAAAAAAATGATGGATCAAACAGAACAAAGTAACCTTTGAACTTGTGTTGTGAAAATAGCCTCAATAATTGAAATAGGAGAAATAGAAGGATGAAATGGGAGGGACAGCAGTGAGACTTTTTTACTGTCTCGAGGGGATCCACGCAAGCCTACTGAGATTACAGGTCTTCATGAATTGATTGGCAGCAGCAACAACTTCACAAATTATTCAGAGCTCAATAAAAAACAGACAAAACTATGTGTTCCATGCATATTTATAACTTGTGTGCTTATGCGTCTCCTCCTTGTACAAAACTGTCTGGAAGACCATTGGAAGTGAAAGTTCATCAGAGGCTACACGTGCATCTTAAAATATCACCAGACTGTTCAAATCAATATTCAAATAACTGTTGATTTTAAAATGGAAGTAGAAAATGTTCAGCATTTTAGAGCATGAAAATAATTAAAAGCTGTGCAATAATTCCATTGTTTAATCAGAATTTTCGAATTTTGATGAGAAATAAACATTCTTGACACTCTTTCAGTGCCAGACATTTTCAGCTCAGCTATGCTGAGTGCCCCAGTTTTCACCCATGTTGCCCGATTTTCCAATCCCCTCAGAATATTCTTTACTATGACTAAAAAAACATAGAACATATCAAACGAAAGATCAAAGTATCTTCTCTCAAAGGGAACAAAGTGTGTTCCTACCATTTTCCATTCCGGAGGTATTGGCCATTGAAGAGAGGCAGATTTCAATGTCAGGGTTGGCAGTGAATGTTTGGGTTATAAAAAAACGTCTTTAGACGTTATTGGCACTGAAAGAGTCAAATCTTTAACTTCAACTTGTGGAAAGTGGGAGAAAGGGTTTCTTTTCTTTGTGCTTTTGTTGAGTAATATTTTTTCCACAATCATTACCGGTAATGTACAAAGGCTCACATATAGAGGCTTTAAATCTGGGCTGCAAACATCATTTTTATATTGTTGAATGCTTTGACAACACTGAGGTTCAAATGCTTTTAAAGTCTTTGAATTGAATTGAAGGAAACTCAGAAGGCAGTGGAAGAAAGCTACAGAAAGGAAGGACATTATTAGCGTGCTGCAGTTACCTCAAATCCAAGCAGGTGACTTCTTGAAAATCATGAAACTGGAAAATCCTTGAAATAGAGATTTTTAAAAATGACAAACGAGGGCAGCTGAGAATATGGATTTGCAAGTTTGACAAGTATTGACAGCTGCCTTTAGAAACTTGAGTATGCTTTCCATCATTGTTCCAGTACTTCCCTTTCCTTCTGACTTTATACCTCTCACCAGAGTTTGTGTGGTAATGGCTGAGGAAGGTGAATGCTGAAGAGAAAAAAGGTCATATACTGAACTCATACTGTAATAATAATTCCAGCGTTTTGAATTTAGAAGGCGATAAATGTTTGGGGAAATGTTTGGGATAGCCATTGTCAAATCGTTCCTGACTATTCACGCTCATCGTCTAGGGCGACTAACAGAGAAAAAAGGCCCTTGAAAATGGGCCTTTATGTCTCTAAAAATCCAGTTGTGTTATTTCATTCCTGAGATTAAAAGGTGTGGTGCATGCCCCCCTCCTCATTCCGACCTAGCAACGGTTGGTGGTTTGGAATCTCAGGGCATTGAACTCTGCTGATTATACCTCACGGCTTTGTCAAAATTTAACCAATAGGAGTTGCCAAAGCAGATCAGCTTCTGTATCGTCCTGGAAACACTCGACACCACTTCATCTGTTCCTTTTCTACCATCTCACAACCAACCTGATGAGCATGTGCACTAGCCATATTCACCACACCATCCATCTCCAGCTTCTCAGTCATCAGTCAATTTGAATCTCGCTTCACCTCTAAAATTCTTGACTATTTCTTTCTGTGAATTACTGTTCTTGTATTTTATTTTATTTTGTGCCTTGCTTGCATTTTGTGGAGCTGCTAAACGTTGGTGACAATAAAGGATTCTATTCTATTCTATTCTTCTTCACATTTCTGTCCATGGTAGACCCAATGTTCATAGCCTTACTTCCCTTGGACCTGATCTCCTGCACACACGGCAGCCTTCTCTATAGATCAACACACACCGATCCAATTAGCAAAGTACATTCTCTCTCTTTGTTACCTCCGACAAGGAGGTTATGTTGCCGGTGTCTGTCTGTTGGAAACATAATGCAAAAGGTTACTGAAGGATCTTGATGACATTTTCAGGAAATGTTGGGGCCGTTTACATTTTGGTGATGATCCAGAAGAGATCCTGGATCACTTCAAAGCTTCAAAATGTGCTCCTCAATATCGTTGGGGATCTGTGTGTTTTTTGTCGCAGTCTGTGAGCCAGGCTGTGGAAAACATTTACACAAGTTCCCTTTGTGTGCCAGCAGTTTACTAATTCAAGGCCACACCTGGCTCGCCAGAGCCTCGCAGCCTGCAGAATATTAACGCCTTCAGAAAATGCATACATCCAATATAATGTGGTGGAGGAGGCCGGTGTTCCATAATTTATAGCTCATTAATTCTGCATGTGATTATCCCCACTATCCACTGTAGTCCATTAACCGCCACAGACATTTAATGTCAAAGATTCAACCTGCTGATATAAAACGAGCTCCAAGGTGTTGACTTTTTACATTTTCCAAATCTGAAAAGATACGAAAATAATTAATTTCACTCCGACAGTCTTAAGTATACTGAGGTGACGATAAAGAGAAGGCTGTCTTTAAGTCTCTCGCTGTTCACTCGGAATCTGATGTGATTTGGGGGTTGAAAATCTGTGAATATCCAGTAACTCCCAAGACAACTTGCAAGTCATTAGCAGCTCCTAAATGTGTGTGTGTGTGTGTGTTGACCCGCGTGAACAGGCTCTGTGACGTGTGTTTGTTGTCATGCTTTCCGTGGGATACGTTGTCTAGATTGGCGAAAGGCTTTTTGTGCCTGCGCACAAATGATTTTACCAGTCTGTTGGTGGCGGTTTGTTTTGAACGTGTTTATTTTTTATCAAACAGCAAGGCACAACACACAAATCCTTCATTTACACATGGAGTTCCTGGGATGAAGCAATATTTGACTACGCAAGTCCAAATGGAGAGAGGCCGAAAGCTCAAGCATGAAGAATAAATCGGCTTCTCGTCAAGTTGATGTTTCTGTTTAGTTCTAAACTACATATTTTATTTAACTATTTTTGCGGGGAAACAAGAAAACTGAATTGTATGTACCTTTAAATTTGCGGCTAAATTCGTCACATTTGTTAACTTTCAGTGCTTGTCTGGGTATATTTTAGCATTAAAAGCAAAGTAGGAGCTTTGTCCGATCTCTCAGGCCAGCGACGAGCTGCTGCATGCCAAACTTTATACGTTCTCATGTTTGACCAAATCTATTTAAATAATTTTAAAATGAGAAGCACATCACCACCCTATTATCAGCACTAGTCCCTCTATCACGGAGGATATTGCAGTTTGAAAGCTTCCGGTGTTCGAGGAGCAGAGCAGACAACACTAACTTGCCTAAGCAGACAACTCAGTGACATTACAGGACCTGGGTCCTGAACAGGAAAGCTGTGATGCGGTGCCAGAGTCTGATATTTATATGCTAACATTTGACATGATTGCAACAAGGAAGTCCCCGTGACAGAGATCAGCATATTCTTGTGTAAATACAAATCCACAGAGAGAAGAAAAGCAAAATGGTGATGGTGTGCTGCATCCGTATATTCACACGTCAACATCTGCGGTTCTCCCTCCCTCCGTCTCAGTCTGCTCATCCTTCTGTCCAGCTGTAGAACCTGTGGCGGCACTCCCTGCTTCACATCAGCCTAACTGTTATCACCACTGCTAGCATTAGCACCTGTAGTTTCATAATTTCCTGTATAGCTGCATATCACTAGTTTAATCAGCAGCTTCGTCTCCATATGGAATGGAATGGAATGCTTTTTTTTGTCATTGTCATCCAGTACAAGTACAGTGCAACAACGAAACAAGTCCGATGAGTGAACATCGGCTGCAGCAATTACATTGCGCTGCCAACAACTCTCTTCTTGGAGAAGGTGCAGAAAGCAGCAACCACTGGATAGTTTAGTAACTCCATTGTGTTCTGTCTACTGTTCTGTCAGGAAGATGGCCGCCCACTATGAGTCTTGGGTTCTGCTCAAGGATTGAGCCTGTTAAAAGGAAGTTTTTACTTTCCTTCGTCACTGAAGTGCTCATGTGGGACCAGTTTGGTTCTATAAGCAGGTCTTTCCCTCCTCTACCTGATCTGGCATGCACCACACAATAAATAATAAATCAGTAGTCATTGTCATCTTTCCACCTCTGTTTGTTGTTGGTGAGGGGATCCACCCTGGAATAAAGCTGGATATGATGGAATGACGTTTTACATTTAAGTATTTAGTAGAATTCTAAATGATTAAATATGTTGTCTGGCCGACTTAGACTTAGGAGTACTCCAACTTCCTGATCCTGCTTTAAGCCCTGCAAACTCCATTCTGCTTCCAGGCGTGATTGCTAGAGATCCAAATTTCTATTAATCTCCGAATGTAAATAGACAAAAAAAAATGCACAATATGGAAGGATAAAAAAAAACTTCTGTTTACTGAACCAAACACTGAAAAGTTTGCACAAAAGTGATATAAAGGCAGAGAAGTGTGATACAGCTAAATTTTGTGTTTGATATTCAAGTACCGTATATAAATACTTCACATTCATAATTTGTCCTACCTTTGTGGTTATGGCAATCAGCATAGCTTCTAGGCGTCTTGCTACCACCTATTTTTAACACGTAATATGTGACTTGAAACAACCTGACTGAGGTAAGTGCTGCTGATCGACGTGGTGTGATGGAGGGAAGATGTCTGCGGATGCACGGGCTTAGCAGAGCGGAGCACCATGGTCTGCCGCCCATCCGGAACAGATGAAAGTAAAGTGACAGTTCTGTGGCTTCTTGAGGTGACCGGTTGTGGGGGGTGAGGCGTTGGGTGCTGGTGGGGCGCCGTGATTCTGAAGCTCCAGCCAGGTTCCTGACAGACAAAGTGCAAGATCATACTAAAGGCTCGGGAAAACATTGCATTGTAACTTTTTGTTTGTCCATGTTGTTTGTTCTATGTTTTACTGTGGTGTGCACAGCCCTCTATGGTGGAAGCAGGAAATAAAACTTAATAAAATATAATAGGCTAGTCTGACAAGAGGGCAGGTGACGGTCACAATAAAAATAAAAATAAATTGCATGAAACTCTAGCAGTGACTGGCGTCATGTATGTTGAGCACAAATGCAGACAAGTTAGGGGGAAAACAATTATTAACTGAAATTCCATATCTGGGTGCATTATTATATAACTCAATAAATATCTACAGAGAAAATAAAATAGTTTTCAGATGATTCCCGGACGAGCCCCCAATTGTTATGTTTCTACAGATCACATGACCTGAATGACAGGTCACAGATAGAAAAAAATATAGATAAAGTAAAACCCACATGTTCACAAAATAAGAAAACAAAGACCCTGGTTTTTGAAAAGGTGGAGTGGAGATTAGGAATTCCACAGCAAGCCACTAATTCCACCAAAAAGGGAGACAAATTTAAAGAACTGGCTTCAAACAAACAAAACTGGAGTCATGTTTTCATTGGAAACTAACAGGGAACAAAACATCAAATCAAATCATCTTGCCACGCACACTCAAACACAGCGGCGCCAGCTGAAGGTGTTGGCTCTATGGTTGCCCCCCCAACGAAGGGAAAGGTTCTCCTTTTATAGAGGAGCCTGGCTAAGGAGAACAGGTGGGTGAAAATACCCATGGAGAGAAGAAGCGCGAAGAAAAAAATGACAAATTAAAAAAAGAGTAAAAAAGGGACAGAAATAAATTTGAGCAATCTGGTCTTTATATTACAATTTAAACCTCAGTCAATTTGCATTTTCTTTTACATGTTACAGGATTGTTTGTTGGACACGTTGCTTCCTTATTTGTTCTTAAACTGGCAAAGTCACAAAATGTTTGTAACTATCTTGGCTATAATGTGGCAACATGTTCATGTTGACTATTAACACTGACATTTCTCTTCAGGATTCCTTAATGTCTCGTACTTTTGAAAAATAGATTTGTGAGTGTTGAATGTTCCTATTCTGTTTGCCCCGTGTTCTCCTGCCTCACACCTGTCTCTCCTGCCTCACAGATTGGCCTCTGCACACCTGACTCTCATCTTGTCATCATGGCATCCTCTGTCAGGTGACTGCCTCTGATTCTATCATGCTTGTCTTGCCAACTCATTGTGCTTCTACGCTGTTCTCCTGTTGTTTTTGTTTGTTTCCTGTCCTGGTAGAGGGTTTTTTTTTTTGTTGGACTTTTAATGTCTACCCATCAGTTTGTCAGTTTCGTGCCGTGATGGGGAAAATGAAGCGCCATGAACAAGTGAGGCCTCCCAGCCTTTTGCTTCACTTCACGGTTCATCAGTGAAGCCTCAAAAGGCTCCCATCTGCTATTGATTTGAATATATTACAAACTCAAATAAAAAGTGTGTATTGTAGATTCTAAACGCGTTGACCAGGATGATGTGTGAACATACTCGACGCCTTTTAGTATGTTTCATTCTGAACTATTCCGTCAAAGGTTTTGAAAAAAAATGACCAAACATATGCTAATTCTTGTAAATTCAAGACTCAACAACTTTATTGATCCCTAAAAGGGCAATTTATTTACAGTTCATCAGAGCGCACAGTGTGTTATGTCAAAAAGGTCATAAATAATAAATACAACAATAATATTAACTGGTAATAATAATTAAAATATATTGTACAATGCTCAGTTATATAAAACACTGCTGTCAGCATTGAGCAGCTTGACAGCAGAAGGAAGAAAGGAATTTGGAGTATCTGTTCGTCTTCCCCAAAGTAACACGAAGGCATCACCGTGAACTGACTGGACAGATTTATCTGGGCAGATAAATTGAATGAAAATGAATTCATAACTTTTCTTCTTTCATTTTTATTAAAAAAAACCCTATTTACTCCAGCGATTTGGGGCTGAGATGATTTCGTTTTTCGTTCAGTATCTCTCCAGCCTTGGAAATAACCCTTTCACAGGGAGCCGAAGATGCCGGGCAACAAAGATTGTCGGAAACAGGAGCCTGGCCTTGTTCCAGTACAAGATGATTTCCTGACAAGAAGATTAATTGCATGTGCAATGCAGACATTGTGCCATATATTTAGGAATTGTGCACATGCTAGGATATTTGCAGCACCATCTGTGATGAGGAACTTGGTTTTATCATTAATACCCCATTCTTCCATCAATTGCATATGTCCATTGGCAAGATGTTCAGCGGTGTGACTTTGGGGGAAGTGTTTAACACCAAGTAATGTGCTGCACAATCTCTCTTCGTCAAAAAAAATGGCAGGTGACTGCAAGATATGCATCCATAATCATGAATGCCAGAATGTCCAATGTGAGGCCAACAGCAGAAGCTTTCTGGAGCTGGATTTCTCTTTGGCTTTGAGGATTTGAACCTATGATGTCCAAACCCAAAGCATGACGAGTTGAAAATATGCTTAGTTGCATCATTCTGTGAGAAGAGTGCCAAGGGACCGTCTGCAAATTGCAACACCGCTACAACAGCAAAGAGAGACACAGCGCAGATATTCAATAATTTCACTTTTAGACACTGTAGAGTAACCAAAATCACAGGGCTGCTGGCTCACAGCCAACAGGTCAAAGGTCCCCAACCGGACTTCCTTGGCCACAACATCGGAATCAGACTTGGATTTTTTTCTCAATGAATGTATGAATGACACCAGCAGGTTTTACGTAATTCTGCTAACACTCAAAAAAATGCCTGTTCCAGATGAACCTCTAGCGGCTTTAAGGCATTCAGCCTCTCCTCAGTTCTCAAGATTTAAACAGTTCTACTTTAATGGGAGAGCCTGAGATTGATAGCTTCGGTCTCTGTCCATATACCTCGGGGAAGTCTTAGTGTTCCTCTCATTAGATTAACGTTTTCCCTTCGGAAAGACCATCTGGTCACTCTCATTAATATTTCTCCCCACTTTTCGGGGACGTAACTCTTTTTCATATAGGAGCACAGACACAACATAATAAAGGGCCATATTAGAAGACATTTGGGGCTTCTTTTGCACATTTTTCCCCCTGAACTATCATTACAGTTTAATGAAATGAGAGGATTTTCATTTGGTTTCAACATTCTGAGGGCATTCACTTAATGGCGTAGAGGGTTTTCTTTGATGTGGCTATATTGGCCATGATAGAGTGGAACTTTTGGAGCCCTGAAGATGCCTTTTCATTGACTGCAACTTTACCAAGGAAACGATTGCAGCAATTGTTTGTCCATGACATAGCAGCTGCTTTCTCCTCCGATTAAAGCTCTAGACAGAGCTCACTAAAGCTATTGCTCATTGCTTGAGTGTTTTATTGAGATTTTGAGACTGAGGGTGGACAAGGGAAGAGAAGCAAATCAACAAAAATGGAACAAATTGAATAAAAGAAAGGGAAAATATGCCTTTAGAGGTTTCCTCCAACTGCTGGGCCGACAGATAATGGATGGAAAAGTGGCCTGCTGAAGGATGATAGAAGCTTCAAGCTGGTTTACACCGTATCTGGTCTGTACTGACAGGACTGTTTCAGCTAGGCTTGTGAAATTAGGGTGGAGTTCTTATAATCTGTCTACTCAATGCCTTCGTCTCTTAGAAAGCTTCATCCTCTTCCTTCCTAAACCCCCTTACTGACAGCTCAATGCTCCCATCATAAGAATATGAGAGCTAATACATTTTTACTTTGTTGCTTTTTATTTTCTGATTTATTTCTCTTTCAGGCAGCACACATTTTCCATTATTTGTTAAGATGTAATTTTACTGCACAGCTCTGTCTTGATAGGCACGAAGAGGAGACAATGGAATTGTAATTGAGGTGAATGATTGAACAGTTATAAAGAAAGACTTCATCAATAAACATTACAATGTGAGTGGTTGTAATGGAGATGCACTGATAATAATGCAGTCTGATTCAAGCAGTGCAATAAAGGAAGTCAAAGCAATAACCTTTAAAATGTTCACTGCCAACATAGAAGAGTGATTGTTTAGTGTCAGGTTAGTGCACGGTCTGCATCTAGCTGTTAATGATTAAAAATCGTTCTGAATGGCTGGTTCCTCTAGACTCCACAGCATAGTGTGTGTGTGTGTGTGTTCTCTTCTGCCCTTCTCAATTTCTGTTATCAAAATAAGTTAACTGAAGTATCACAACTGGATATTGAGACCCTAAAGCACATGTGTCAAACTCAAGGCCCGGCGTCCAAATGTGGCCCTCCAAGTCATTTTTGTGGCCCCCGAGAGCTGCGTGCAGACATTTGTTTTTGTAAAATGCTGCATCTGTCACACATGTTCTTAACAGCCCACATTTGTTGGTTGTTCTGCAGTTCTGCCCCTCTCAACTGTGACAAAAAGAGTTTTGAACAAAGTAAATGCCATAACTTGTCTTGGATGATATTTTTCTTTATTTATTATTTAATATTATTTACTTGAATAAGTTTGATTATTGATCGATGGAGTAGTGTGGTTTTCTTAACCTGATCAATTGAAAGGATTCATTCATTCATTCATAACAGCAATAATCTATCCATATATTTTTACAACTATAAAATTGAAAATGCAATGTTTTTTAATTTAAGTAGTGAACTGATCAAACGGAAAAATTCAGCAACATGGCAATAACAATAGCAACACGCTGCAGTCAGGAAATTAATAATCTGCTGGTGGTGACTATTGAAAGTTATTTGAACTTTTTATCCCGGCTACATATGGCGCTCAGGATCAGCCTACTCCATAGGTAGTCGGCAATATATGGAGCTGTCCAGTGCTGATCCTGAAAGTGCCGTCTTTTCCGCGGCATTGACTGGGGCAATGAAATTTATCTTGCCCACTTCGGTTGGTTTTTTTGGTTTGCACATGTCCATGACTAGACAAGGTGGTGTTTTTTTGTTTTGGTTTTGCTTTGATTTTGTATCGATTATCTTTGTTTCTGCATGATGATTGCATTTGACACAAACCAATCAAAACCTAAACAACAATAATAAAGCGGTGAAAAGTGGAACACTGGTCCCACTACGAGGTCCCACGCTCGATTGCCACCAAGGTCTCCACGACTGGAGACAGAGTGGCCAACTGGCCCCGCCCCCTCTTTATAGGTACTGATTGCTGATCAGACTCACCTGTTGGGATGGACTGAAACGAAACGAGTGGAAAAAGGTTTGTTAAATATTTACCTCTTGAATATTTCAAGCCTTTATCACACTGCTTCTTGTGGTGGCTGGCAAATATAATGCAGCATCATATGCATGCTTGCAGTAGGCATGAAAAGAAAACACCAGCGGAAACTGATACTGCAAAGTACAAAATATCATCGATAGAAACCGCAATATACTGCATGGAAGAAATGCAATAGAAAAACACCACATATCCAGTAACAAAGGCTGTTATCATGACAATAAGCAAACACAGTTTATCCCAAAGTAGCCATGAGATTGTAATTTATAAATTAATTGCTTCGTAATCAATCACAAACAGACAATATTTAACCAACAAAGAACAATTCAGTATATCACACAGTTATGAAGAAGTTAAGCAAATAATTTAGGGTAAAGGCAACACAGCCACAGCTGCATGGCAGATGCAGGAAGGACAGCTGGAGAAAAATGATGTGCATGCATAAATGATGAGGGATTTTATTTCACTGCCCCATCATTGTGTCTTGAATAAAGTAATGTGTTCCTCGATGTATTTTTATGGTGTCTGACAGTTTTAGCCAGTTTTTAACCTGCATTCCCTGACGTGTCAAGCAGACCTCCTCTGCTCTTCTTATATCAAGCACTGGGTGCCAATTTACCCCCAGTTTTATCTGCATGACTTACATTAGGACAAAGATGTTCTGCAGCTGGCAGAGATTCCCAATGGCTTAAGTGTAAGATCATTTTTGGGCCATTAACTTACTGTGACAGCAAATGACCTTATTGATGGAATGCTTTTGGCACTTTACAAGGCAGAAAGACTGCAAAAGTGACTTATATACCCAATACTCATTAGTAAAATCAACTTGTGGCTGAGGTGCCTGCAGTTGAAATTATGATGTTAATGGAACCAAGCAGTTAATTTTTTGAGCATTAATGAAGGACACGAATCGGATGTGCCAAATTAATTTGGCAGTTATCAGCAATCAATCACACACTTTAGAAAAATGACAAAAATGTCACGCATGAAAAAAAAGGTTAAGTTCCACTTCTATTTTTTGTGTAGCTTCCATACATCGTGGAAGTATTCATTTTAGTCTGGGACTTTTGATAACGAATCTGCCATCCTATGTCAATCATCCTCGTAACAAAGGTAACAGCTGTATGTGGGTTATGGTTAGGGTGGAGCAGCGGTTAGCACTCTTACCTCACAGCACGGAGGCCACAGATTCAAATCCAAATTATGGCCTTTCTGTGAGGAGTTTGTATGTTCCCCCCGTGTCCGCGTGGGTTCTCTCCGGGTTCTCCGGCTTCCTCCCACCACCCAAAACATGCAATACAGGTGAACTGGTTGCACTGAATTGTGAATAATTATCTGTCTATGTATGGCCATGCGATGAACTGGCGCCTTGTCCAGGATGTACCCCACCTCTCGTCCACAGACTGCTGGGATAGGCGCCAGCATGACCCCGTGACATGCTATTATTGTACTTTCTTTTCAGACTAAAACCTATTGCTAGAATCAACTGCATGAAGACAAAATCAAGAGAGCAGCAATATAGGAGTTGACTGAGAACGTCTCTGCCAAGAAGGATTTTTACAGTGAAATGACTAAATATTCATTCCACACATGTTTGGAAGTTGTAGTAATAAGACAGAATGGCGGAGATCTATTTAAGTTTTTCACCTTTGATTATTTTAAGGATCGCACAAAGTGAATTATTTTATTTTTAATTTATTTTAAAGTCGAAGTTTATGTGAAAGCAGAGGAGAAAACTGAACAGCAGTGACAGGTAAGAAGAGTTCAATCACCGACCAGCCTGCAAAACGAGAGACAATGAATATGAATGAGGCCTCAACAAATGATTTCCAAAATCATGCCAATGAAAACTACATGTATTAAAAATAATTTTAATATATGTCCTGATAGGCTTTTGAAATCGAAGCCTGCTTTGGAGGCCAAGATCAAACCTGAGCTGTTGCCACAGGAATGCAAGAAACGATTTGCTTTTCAAATAATGCACTTTTAAAAAAGGGCACAAATTTAAATGAAGCTCAGGCAAATGTGTTTTCTCTTGTCTTACAAACGTCACAGTAAATGTCTTCTAACCCTTCGACAGGAGTGAACTTTCAGTAAAGATATTCACACAGGGCCGTAGACAAAAGGGGGGCAGAGGGGCACAGCAGCTACTCTTAATTAGCTACTGATTGGCTGTGGTAAAAATGGAGGCTGAGCTTTCAACACAAAGTCTCCACAAAGGGTTGATCAGCTTTGCTGAGAAGTGTTTGTGTGGACGGAGACGCTGGGCGAGGCTGGGAAGGTGTGCTTCTTATCTTTGACAGAGGTCAGCTCTCGCAAGGAAAACCTGCAGCAGGGTCGAAGCGGAGAGGGATTAACTCCCATCCTAATTATAGTGCGCCTGGAAATAATGTTCTAGTCAATCCGTGTGGGAAGTCACAGTAATTCCCATTCACGTCACAGCAAGCCATGAAGTGGAAATTGGTCACAGATGCTTGGGAGGCGACCTCCCGCCTCCAGCAGCAATCTGCAGATAGGAGGAGCATCTTTATTCATCTGCTTTGGAGTGGGTGTAATCTAGCTCAGAGGACCGCTCCGCTCGCAGAAATTATACGCCAACCGATTACCTACCAGGTTGAAATGTATTTCAAGGAACTACCGGGAGAGATGCAAAGATAAATGTCGGCTTCATTTGTTGTAATCACAGAATCAAAACAGGTCCGTTTCACTTCGTTCTGTGGATTGAACCACGTTTTCCTTTTTATGTAAGATGCTACGGATTCTCTCTTTAGACAGACAGCTTCATGTTCGATGGATTTCTCTTCAAATCTTAATAAATATTTAATTAAAAACACCAGTGGATAGCTATCTTAAATCTGGTACATTTCTGTGAGACCACGCAACGAATAAAAGCAGCGACCCTCATCTCATTGTTCTGAATGAAGGGATTTATTGGTCAACACAATCAAAAATAGAAGCTCATTCTAGTTAATGTGACTCGTCCACGTCTATCAAAGGAAGGCAGAGATTCCTTTCTAGAGTTAAAAGTACCGGCCACCTGCTGTCAGCTCTCACCAGAATCAGGGTTAGCGGTCCTGCTTCATTTATAGTCAGTGATGTATGGCAAGAAAATCATTGAAACTGTAGGCTAAATGGTAGCTAACAGATTCATTATAAGGAGTTACAGCAGGCTGGAGCCACGCCCCATCCCCGACTGTTTCACATTCATTAATTAATGATGTTGATGCTGCTCTTCAAAATGGGTTTCATCAAAAATGTGATTGAAATTCAACTAAGTAATTAATGCAAGTAATTTGAGGAAGCAATTTAACTTTATATTGGAGCCAATTAATAGCGATGTGCAGGGTCTTGTTAATTGGGATACCAGGAGGGTGAGATCCATTATCACAGACACTGCGACACATGACATCACTGGAAGAGAAGTGGGAGCTGTGTTTAAGAAAAACACATTTAGATTCATTTCACTTTCGATGGTGATAAGGTTGGTTGATTAAAAGTATTTATATCAGGGACCATGCACAGGATGCAGAGACTGAAGAATGAGGAAATGGCATACCACCATTAGCATCTTGATCATCATCTTCATCTTCATCTTCTCAGCAGTTTCTTTCTTTCTTTGCATGTGAATTTTATACTTTTTATGAAAAAATAATGAGACTGCCTACATGTGACCGACAGCGTGGCTGGTGCAGAAGTTGCATAAGAAGTGAAATGCTGTAACTACAGTGAACAATATAAAATCAAACACCTCCTCCATTACAAGAATTTGTCAAAATAAACTCAAACACATCAACAAGAACAGGCTCTAGAGGTGACTGTGTCATTCCATTTAGAAAAAGTGCCTTTGGTCAAGGCACTTTTTCTGTTCGTGCTTCCCACACTTGGAATTCTATCCCAACCACGATACGTGAACTCCCGACTCTGACCTCTTTTACCGAAAAATTTAAAGCATGGCTATTGGAAGAGCAACATTGGAGCCACAACCATGCATAAACTGATATATTTGTTTACTGTTGGCTAAATGTTGGGGTACCATCTGCAGATTTTCTGATAATATTATCATCCTCATTATTTTGTACTATTTAGTAGAACTGTTCTATTTGTTATGACTGTTGTTTTATTGATTTTGTGGTTTTATGTTGTTGATGTCAAAGGGACTAAAGATGGAAATTAGCAATTGGCTATAATCGTACATATTTACGTGTAAACGTTCATCAATATGTATTGTCCCTGTTTTAAATAAACTCAAACTCATGACAATACTGATTTATAAATGATATTCTGTTAACAGTGCAGACACGGATCCTCACGATCCGCTCAGGTCACCCTTGATTTGAACATTGCATCTCATCTCATTATTATTAGGACAATTCCAATCTGCAGCTTTAGTTTTCATTTTAAAAGTTACGTGACTTATGACCCACTTGACACGGTGCGTACGACGGGAAATCAAACATAATCAGACAAACTGCAAAAAAAGTTCATTTTTCTTTGGGGGGAAAAAAATAACAACTTCTAACTGTATCCTCGAAATAATTGAAAAAGATTTAATTTTTTATATAAAGTCTGGCCAAACTTCAATCAGAGTATTGAACTATTTGCCATGACTCTACTGGCAGAGCTAAAGTATTCTTGTCAGTGAGGTTGATTTCCATCTTTGCCAGATTAATCAGTGATGTGGTCGAGTGCCAGGACTCATGTTTCCCAGTATGCAGTTTCTGAGGCAACTCATGGAGAAAATTACAAAGTCAGCTGAGCCAACCTTATTCCTCCAGAGTAAAGTGCAGGAGCTGTGTGTGTGTGTGTGTTTCCCTCAGGCTAACATGGAAATAGCATTCGTCTAATTGCATCCAAAAGCATAAAAACAACGCACAGGGAAGCTACAAATCTGCAGTGTCATTTGTGGAACTGACAGGAACCCAGGTGATCATCCAAATTGGTTTGTCCTTAAACGTGATTACATAATTTCCTGCTTCAAATATCCTTGTCTATGCTGACAAACAATATGTAGAAGACGAACGAAATCAGATCACATTTATTGAGTTGATTAGAGTGACGCCATCTGACTTGGGGCTTCCTGTGTGAGGGGGGGGGGATCTTTGTGTAATGGAGGCATGTGTTGAAATCATTTGCAGCAGCTGATCACAACACTGACAGCACAGAAACAAATTTGAACATTCATCCTCTGCATTAGTCCATTTATGGATCAGCGTTAGCCTGTGGCTAATGACAGCAAAACCAAAAGGCTAACGGCTTCCAACCTGCGTTTTCAGTCCATGCCGATGCTCTCAGATGCTCATGACTCTCCTCTTCGCTTAATATGTCAATGCATCGATATCCGTTTCTGTAGCAACAGAGCCGAGCATCACAGCAGGAAAGAATCAATCAGGTCAAGTAAAAGTGGATTATGGAGCTCATGTCTCACTGAATAAATCAGGAGAGTAATTATTCCATCCATTTTCTTGTGCTGCTTTTCGACTAGGGGCGATGGCGGCGCAGCGGTTTAGAGAGGGACATCCTATGATCAAGAGGTTGGCGGGTCGATTCCCGGGTTCATGCACGTGTGTCGTGTCCTTAGGCAAGACACTTCACCCACATTGCCTGGGCGCATACGCACGCGGCGACCGGACTACAGTTAGACTGTAACTGGGACAAAATCAATAAATAATATTTAGTATTATTTAGTATTTGTGGGTCACGAGAGTTGCTCGAGCCTGGGCGAGAGGCAGGGTACACCTCGCACACGTCGTCAGTATTTCATTTAATTATTTCTAAATGAAAGTCAAACCATATCAGCTATTTCAATTATATTTCATAATTAAATTAGTACAACTAATACAACAATAACACCAACATTAATAATAAATCCAATATCAATGTTTTAATTTATTGCTTTCATCAAACATTCTGCTTCTTTATTCTTTATTCTATGTTGCTGTCTCTGGTTTGTTCATTATCCGACTTTGACATGAGAATGTTTTCAGGCGACTTTATTGAACACTTTGAATTAAATATTTCAAATTAAACTCTACTGCTGTAATAATAAACATTTTAAAAGTGTGAGCTGTCTGACTGACTTCATCACTTTCACGGCAGATCTCAAGCGTGCACTTGAATTATAATTACTGAATGATGCAGAAAAAAAGAAGTAAAAGTTTTAATTAGTAATTAAGTATGATCATGAAACAATGAGGGAAAGTCTCGTAGAGGACAGTTTGATACTCAAGTGTCATATGAGGAACAGTTTTAAGGTATTAAATGATGATCTGACATTACCAACAAACTAAACAAAGCTGGAAAGTAACATGAGAATGATCCATGCCCTCAGGGCGCCTGCTGCTCGGTGGCATGAAGGTGGGAACTAGTGATTGCATTGCAGGCTGCTCACCTTGTTGTATAAACACACGCCACAGAAATGACGGGCGGAGGCAGCATAACGCAGCAGATAGACAGGATCGGGAAGTCCGGCGTGCTCGCCAATTTACCCGTAAGATCATCCGTTAGTTTGTCCGGTCAGAACCAGGGATTGTTAAACAAGCACGGAAGGACAGTGTGATGTTCTATTGAAGGCAAACGTCGAACACTGTCAAACACCCACGATGGATTTCTAAGACTTTCACATGCATTGTGGATCCGTCCGTTCTTGCCGTCAAGGTGACTTGAAGTGTGTCATTTAATATAGGGGACGTCTCAGCAGTCTGCAAAGCAGGGCGGTAACAAAGACCTCGAGTTGACATTCACAGCTTAAGCATGTTAGGATTTCAAAATGTGCCTCTCCTGGATTTGGTCCCGAGGATGAAATCAATGATGGTTCTGTCTGGAAGGGCGCTGCAACCAAAGGGAACTCTGGGTGGCCATGAATTCAAAAACAGCGTTGCAGAAGAGAGGCCGTGAAGAAATGTCAACATTTGAATATCCACTCCTCGGCGTTAACATCTGGACAGCAGTTCTGCACGTTTTCACACTGTCTTTACAGTTTCCAGCCCTGCTGATGTGTCCTTGAGCAACACTGGATCCTTACCAACTTAGATTAATCAGTGGAAAATCACTACTGTTGTCCACAAATTCATTCATTCATCTTTGTGACCGCTTTGTCCGTCACCGGGTCGCAACCGCCAGTTCATCGCAGGGCCTGACACAGACCGACAATAATTCACACACACACACTCACACACCTACGGACAATTTAGCATAACCAATTCGCCCAACTACTTCTATCTTCTTCCAGATTATTATGGACATACATGAATATCTAATCCCGTCCGTTCCCCCTCCTAGGCCACACCCATCTTTGTATGCAACCAATCTTTCTTTGTTTCAACATACCAGGCACAAAATATCCATCAATCCCAGCAGTCAACGGGCAGCAGGCGTGGCACACCCTGGACAAGCTGCCAGTCTTGTTCAGGATAATTTAGTGAAACCAATTTGCCTTGTTTGCATGTTTTTTTGTGGCGGGAGGAAGCCGGAGAACCTGGAGAGAACCCACGCGGACACGGGGAAGAACATGCAAACTCCTCAGTCAGAAGTGCCTGGAGCCGGAGAGGATGCGTTTTCTCCCTCAGTCTCTCCATCAACCCCCCACAGGTTTTCAGTATGGTTTAGATCGAGGCTCATCAGTGGTCATCCAACAACTCCAGAACTGCCTCCAGCATGCCAGGGGCACGATCCTGGTCATGTTGCCTCGTTCGTGTACAGACAGTTTCGAGACAGATGCCATTTTCTCTTAAATTACTGCATCAGAGGTGGGTTAGTTTAATGAGGGAGTGGTCATGTGGGCTTATGGATCAGGTTTTCAGGGTATAGACGGCACAAAGATCAGTCAAGTGCAACCAGCTTATACGCTGAGAATCCCACACCCCTCCCCGTACAGAAGGACAGCCAATTAGAAAATAGAGAAAAAAAATAATTGATGGTCCATTTTTTAAATCCTTTGAGTGTAAAATATTCTTTTGGTTGCCTTTTTCTGAACACAGAAATTAGTTCTAACTTCAATACTTGACATGCACGCAGCAGGCCGAGCACTTATTGCTTCCCTCAGTGAAATCCTGTTTGACAGAACATTCTGTTTGCAGATCATTTGAAGCATTTCTGGGACGTGATGTCATTCCTGCAGCTCTAGCAACATCATAATGAGGAGAGCTGTTAATTGAGCACAGTCGTCATTTCCACACAACCCCCCCCCCCCCCCCCCCCATCTGGTTAACAGCAACCAATCCAACAATGCCTGCAATAAATAGCACGGAATCGTGCCTGCGGCTAATATTTTGGAATCTGAGAGAGTTTCTAAGTTACCAAGCAGTACTGCAGGATTGCTGGGGGCCAAAAGTGAATCAATAATACTGTAAAAACGGCAATGCCTTTTTAGCAGCTTTAGCTGCAGGGCTGTAGGGATGAGGGTTTGGTTAGTCTGTCCCTTGTGGTTAACCTTTGTACATGGTCTATGCTTTAGGTTTTATTTCATACACGCTTCATTAAGTCAGAGTTGCTGTTTATCTTTAGTGGCTTTGTCGCCATCTTCTTCGTGTTTAGAGGAAGTTGCTGCACTTCATGAATGGGACCACATTTCCATCTAGGTGTGGGGGGGGATCAAAGTAATATCACTTCATGTACCACGGCAGCACTGTGATGGCTCAAGTTTGCATTTGGTTTTGGGTAAGAATACGTGACGTGTCACCAGCTGAGGAGCGACAGGTGGAGAAAACGCGATGACTGATAAACGTTCCGTGTTTACGGCCGTGTTCCAGCCGACACCGTGAACGGGCCGACGCTGAATGGAGCGGCTTCGATTCCCTCGTCAATGGATGGGCTTGGATGTAAAACCCTGGAGTACATACCACGAGTGCAGAACAGACATAAAAGGGATAACTGATACAAAGAAGAGTATCCCAGTACTGATTAAATATTAACATTCATATCAGTCAGTGCCAGAACAGTATTGATCAGTTTAAACAGTCGAGCATCTACTTAGAAAATGCAGAGCAGGATCAAACTGAAGCAAATGGTTTGACCTTTTAACATGTAAAAAATATAAGGTCTATATGGTGTTCAATACTTTTGTATTTATACCGCCGAGCACCCAACAATACCACATCAGCTTTCAAGAGGTGAACACTATATAGCTAGAGCAATATTCTTGCTACTTTGAAGTCATTTTTTTTTCCAGCTGAAGAATATAATTATTGCGTAATATTGAATTTCTGGATTTTATTTTTCTTGACAAAATGCTGTTTAGCGGCTAAAGGTGCTGCAGCTGTGATGAAGTGATGAAAGACACTGACATGGTTTATTCCACGGTTCAACTCTCGTCTCGTGTCGCCGGGGTTCAGGGCAGCAGAGTCCATTATCAACACACCCTGTACAGCATGAGCCTGGAAACGGCCCCAGGGTGAGAGAATCCCGCTGAGCTCTTGTTAATCCTAAATGAATTGCCCTCTGAAATATTCAACCAAAGCTGGAGTGAAGCAGAGTGCGCAGCAAAATGCACCAAGCCAAACAGAACTGTTGTGAAACAAAAGAAACAGATAAGGAAGGGGTTTCTAAGAAATGTTTGAATTGCCAAGACTCTTCTTTCTATCTGAGCCTCCAGGTGTGAAGTTTTCCTGCAACAGAAGTTAATCCCAGCAGACATCTCCTCCCAAACACATCGATCCGCTTTAAACACGGATGCACAGAGAGGGGGTTTTATCTTACGATTGCCATCTTCATTCAAATGTTTCGACCACAACCAGAGTAGCTGCAAGGTGTGTACTGAAAACGTGGCCTTTGACAGACGCTGGGTTCTAACTTTAAAAAGAGTAAAACAAGCACCATGGCAACCATCACATCCATCTTCTTATAGACCTCAATAGTTAGTGTAAACAAATATACATAAGATGTTAGATTCTAAAATATGCTGTTCAATTTTAGGAGGAGATTTCAACACATATTTTGAGGCAAAGCGTGAAAACGTTCTTAGCTTGAGGTCCATATTTCCACTGGCCCACAGAGCGTCAGCGTCGGCATTAACACCGGAGTTGTTGTGGATCGATGAGAGGGGACCCCAAGGAACAGAGGACAGAGACGGTGCGAACGTGACTTGATAATGTTCATCAGAAGAGTCACTATCCCAGAGCTGCGCACGGGTTGTGGGGTGGCTGGAGCCCAAAGGAGATATCTAGCCAACAAAAAGACACAGCCAAAAGAAGAAACCAAAAAGCAAGCTCGAATAAAAATCGGTAACAAACCGAAAACGCGACGCACGACCTGGGCGCACAGACCAGCTGCGGTCGCGAGGGCGAGGCGAGTCCCACGGACGGGGAGCGGCGGAAGGACGTTCTGTAAGCAGCGACGTGATCCACGGAACAGTCCGGCTGGGAACAGCGGGCGGAGCAGGGCTTATGAAGGCTGGTGGTAATCTGCCTCAATCTGCCTCAGGTGTGTCCGGGGTGACCGCAGCCAATCCGCACGCCGCAGGTCCTGGAGCGAGAGGCAGACACAGGTGTGCGTAATAAGGCAAATCATGAAGTGCAGCAACATGGCAACATGACCCTCACAGGAGTATTCCTAAACCAACGAACCATATGATCGAGATGGAGCCCCATTTTTATAAATCAACATTAATTATTATTGCAGAATAACTTCAGTGTGTTAAATAAAATACAGTGAATAAGGATTTTCTGTAAGGAGACCTTTATGTTAATTTTTATTGTATTTTATGTCCACCTTGAGAGGGAAGATATTTTATTTACTCTTTGAGTAGAATAAATTACTCCACCTCTGAGTTCACAGCATCTGAAACTGTGTATTTTAACTGATTTTTGAATCCAGAAATGGGTTTCCATATTAAAATTAAGAATATTTTTTCTGACTCCGTTCTGGATCAGATCTAGATGGAATTTGGTGGCGAGATAGACCCCCCCCCCCCACACACACACACACACACACCACCACCACCCTACATGACATGTCAAATTCCATAAACATCAGTCAATAATTAAACAAGGGAACACATTTCGAAGCTCCATTGACTGCAATGTTATCGAAAATTTCAAAGTGATCCACTCAACATTTGATCATCTGTTCCTGGTACGGTTCCCAACATGTTCTGAAAATTGAATCAAGATCTGCCCAGAACTTTTCTCTCACAAAAAAGCAGGTCTAAAAACGAAGCTTTCCGCTTGCCGTCATTGAAATGGTGACATAAATTGTGACGGGAACATTTGACAGAAAAGACAAGATGTGTTGCTGTGCTTATTTTAGTTTCTTCTTATGCACACACTCATTTAGCATACTTAGTGTTTTACGAGCTGAAGATACGGAGGCGCCATTATGTCAAAAGAGAAATCCAATGACAGGCAAAGCTGCCACACGAATGACTATTGAAAATGGATGCTGATATTAGTGACTCTCAAAAAGGAGTCTCATATTACTGGTGACAAAGAAAACACGTTAACAGTCGCTCTTGATTTGGTCACAGATTTGCCATTTTGCTGGTGTGCAAAAAAGTTGACTTCAAGAACAATTGCAACT
This sequence comes from Brachionichthys hirsutus, assembly GCF_040956055.1. NCBI lineage: Eukaryota > Metazoa > Chordata > Actinopteri > Lophiiformes > Brachionichthyidae > Brachionichthys > Brachionichthys hirsutus. The sequence goes on along the minus strand of NC_090911.1, from coordinate 2,688,170 downwards.
AAAATTTCAATCTAATTTTATAGCATGACTTTACTGTCAAATCCGATGAATGTGAATATTTATGCAAATTAATTTCTCCTGTAATAAGCCTCAATCACAAACCATTTAAGCTGACTCGGCATTATAGAAAATCCTTGCATTGAACAGAAATGGACATTTTATTTGCAGTCGAAATGTATTCAACATTTCTGAATAATGACCACTGATGACACGTCTAATAAGGTTCTTGAAAGATTTTATATGGATTTTGATTGTCTCTGTCATGCAGTATATAAGCAGAATACCGTGACCGGTTAGTACTGGGCATACTACGCATACTAGTATACACTGATTTTTAATGTGTTTCATTGTAGAGAATAAATATTATCCAGATGAAATAGAAATGATCCAATTCATAGAATACTCTTGCAGGACGCGCCAAACAAAGACATATATATTATGTGGTGAGTACTACTACTACACAGTACTATTCACCGTCAACGTATGGCTGACAGAGTCCCTGTGATATTGTTTCCACTCGCGTTATTGATACCTGCCATTTCAGAGTCATTGCAGCAGCATCCGTCTCATCCCCTGTTCAACAAGCCTCATCTTCTCCTTCATCTTTCCATGTTTACACTGCAGACAGATCCCACCCTGACTGATACCTGGAAGAGACTGCAATTTCTAGAATAACCGGTGGCTTCAGGACTCCTGAGCTGGAGGGGGGGGCTGGCTCTTAAAACGTGCAAATGAAGAAAATTGTGCCCGCAGTCCGCAGCGGGAGACCAAATTTCTATTGCTCTCATGCACACTCATACGCACACACTGCCTCCCCCTCAGAGCAGGAATAGAAAGTCTGAATACGGCCTTATCCTCCATCACGATTCACCGCCTGCACGTGGGTTGTCCTCTTTTATTTCAATCTGTCACCTGTCTCTGGATGACATTTATCTTCCTCTAATTTGCATCTCATCGTCTCACTCAGCAACTCTTTTCATCTGTTTAAACATTGCTTTCCTCTCTACATTACTGTGATCTATGCTCACCTTTCTGTTCTGTTCTTCTCTTTCAACTTTCATCCACTTGTTCTGCGTCACTCTCCTCCCGTGACCCTTTCATTTAACTGTGTAATCACTCTGTTTTCCGTCTTCAACGGAGATCAACGTTTCCCGAAGCTAAATGGAAATGACAAAACAAGATTTGCATTTGTGAGATGTGTGTGTGCCTTTATCATCCAGCAGGTTCTGTCAGTGTGAGACAGCGCATTAACTCACGAGGCCACGGCAATCTGGAGCTGAACCCTTAAATAATATGTTGGGGACCCACTTTTGGGCAACATAAAATTAAGAAACAATAGTTTTGAAAACATTCTCACAAAAATAATAGTATTAAACGGAAGGCAGTTGGCTTTGTTTTTTTTAGATGGCGCATTCCTCTGCAAAGACGCAATAATAAAGAAACTGGTCCTGATGATGATGATGAATATATTATTAGATAGAATGTTAGAGTACAAGTACAGTCAAACCGTAGCATGTATTACAGTACAAGTACAGTCAAACATCCTGTCTAAGAGGAGCATTTCAAAAGAAGCCCTTGCGGTCTTGTTTCCGTTGAAAGTCATTCGTACATAAATCATCGACATGTAACAATACCAATAAAAATAATAAATTACTCCATTTATGCAAAATAACAATGAATTAAAATTAAAAAGACACATAATATGTACAACGTAGGTGGACAAAAGGGGGGGGGGGGGGGGGGTGAACAGGAGAGTGTCGTGATGACTATCTCCGTTTCCGCCCTCCTGAAAGGTGAATTTTTAGGGCCGTTTTGAAGGAGGCCAAAGAGGTGCATGTTTTGAGGGCGGGAGTCAAACAGTTCCACCCTTGGGTGGCTGTATTATAAAAAGATGATTTACCCATGTTCGTCCTATAGGAGGGGGTAATCAGGTTGTTGTTTGAGCTCCCTCTAGTGTTGTGGCTGTGGGTGTCACTAAATCTTTGGAGGTGTTTTGTCAGGTATGCAGGGATTGAGGGGACTGAGGGCAGAGCTGCATTGACTATTTTAAATGCCAATCCCATTTTGAGTTGTTTAACCCTGTCTTCTACCCTGAGCCATTTTAGGCTAGCAAAATGTCTAGGAAGAAGGTGGGTCATAGGTCCTGCGTCAAGGGACAAGATATTTGTTCACCTGGGACTGAGACTTGACTGGGAGCTCTGGCCATCAATGGTTCTTCTCCCAGTTAAACAAAGAGCAGAAGCATTTTACTGATGCTTCATGTGTGATAACACGAGTGGCATTAGTTTGAGAAAAAAAAGGAAAGACAACCTCCAAACCGAAATCTGCTCACGTTGCAGCAGTCACAGGCAGAGCGAGAAAAGGTTTAATGACATAGCAATTCAGTCTGATTGATGAGCATCATGTCAAGGCCTGCATTTGCTTATTAATCGTGTCATACAAGCATATGTAGTGTGCAATTTAAAGTAACCAGACATGATAATATATCACGCTGACGCAGTCTCATATTCTGTCGCTCATCACTCCACTAAAGTTCAGATTTGGGTGCCCCGAAAAATGATCCGTGCTGCTGAGACTATCAGTCGACAGAGCTAAAATAATACTGCAGACAAATTGCAGCAGGAAATTTGGGCCAATTTAACTGAAAACAAAACAAAACCATAGTTTCAAAAGCGATAAACTTTTACCAAGTTTTTAAGATGACATCATAAATCCTTTCATCACAAGTCAACACAATTCCCCATGGTCTTAATGGAATGTCTCCGGCATGCCTTGAGTGAAATACCAGGAGGATTAAGCAGCACCGCACCTCTCTCACCCTGCTTTAACAGCATCGTTCGGAGCGGCAGGTCGAGGGCCTGGGCTTTAAACGCTGATGAGACACGTCTCATGGGGGGGGGCAGATGGAAGTACTGAGTGGACTTCCGTGACAACTCTTGAGCATGATCTCTGAGAGAAACAGACACAAGTAAGTTTTGAACCAGTCAGACTCTGAACAAGAATCACATCCATCGTTTGTCAGTCCGTCCATCTGTTAGCAAGATAACTTAAAGGTTCTGGACGGATCTTGATAGAGTTTTCAGGAAATGTTGGGAATGTTACCAGGAACAGAGGATTCAATTTTGGTCATGATCCAGAAGAGAACCTGGATTATGGATCACTTTGACATTTTCGGTAGCATTGCAGTCAAAATCTCTCCCCCTTATCTCGGTTTATGGAATTTGACACAGTCATGAAGGGTGGGGGTCTCTATGTCACCACCGAATTTCATCTGGATTGGATCCAGAATGGAGTCCAGAAAACATTTATTAAAACACATTCCTGGATTCAAAAATCAGTTAAAAATACACATCACCTCTGATTCACTTTTACTTTTCATGGTCGGTGTATAAAGATACCAAGAACAATCTAGAACCTTTTGATCACCGTGTGGATGGTGTAGATCCAGATAGGAGGGGAACGAGCTGCTTGGAGGAGGTCTGTGCTCTGTGTGATTTACTAAATGCTTAATATTGTTGCGTTTGTGTCCATTTCCAACCGAGTCATCTAAATATGCTGCTAGTTCATTTCCTGCCATTGGTCCGCGTTCTTTGCCTCATCTGTTTAACATCTCCGCTGATTGGTCTTTCAATGTAAGTAAAGAGGCTGGTTCAAATGTAAACTTGATCTGAACACGACAACGTGAGCACATTCGCTCCCATTGACACCCATGGCTGAAAGCAGAAGAAAGGTTAGCTGCTTTCACTGTCAAGGAGTTCTGTTCCTTAATGAGGCTGAACAAGAAGCACACACACACACACACACACACACACACACACACACACAGAGAGAGACAGAGAGGAAATTGGTGTATGCGTGTCGACCCAACAGCTGGCATCACCAAGCCTGGCAGCCTTCATACTTCCTCAGTAACGAGACTAAAATAACAAGCAGCTCCACCTCCAACACCTAATTCTCACAAAGTGTGAAAGTTAGCACTCTTGTCACAGGAAAGCATTTTGAAGCCCAGCCATGATGGACGGCTTAGAGACGGTGGCTCTGAGGAAAAGACAGGAGGCGGAGCTAGAAGTAGAGGAGATGAAGAAGCTGAGGTTCTCCTTGGGAGTGACCAGGTTGGACAGGATTAGAAATGAGACACTAAGAGGGACAGTGAAGGTTAGACGTTTTGGAGACGAGACACTTTATTGTGTAACAGGACACACGCTGGTTCCTGATAGCCACGCAATGAAGCGAGTAAAATGGCACCAGCGAGAAGCACTTTGTTACGGCGTCCCAATACTAATGCATTTGTCTTTCATGATGCTACTCAGCAGAGCCTGTCTGACGAAGGCACAGCCTTAATCTGATCACGCTTTAAATCAAGAAATGAGCGGCTGCTATCTCGGTTTAACTCATTTATTTATCTTTCCTTTAAGCACCTGGATTTACAATCCTTATAAACTCGTCCCTGCTTCGCCACTCAAGTAAGTAAAGTACAAGTACTCTGCCTTACAGATGATATTTTAAAAGAATTGTGCCGCACTGAAGCAGTTTCTGCCCGAAGAGACGCATGTGGGTCAGATGTCCTCGTGGCGCCGAGCATCAGTCCGGCCCGCTTCAGATCAGAACGCCATCCTAGCTGTCGATGGCCAGATGGAGATCCTGCAGACTGAATCTTTCTGTTAATCACTGAGGGTTTTATTGCACTGCAGTCAACGTGGCAGATCGATGCGATGGCACCCGAGAAACCAACAGTCATGCCCATCCTGTAAGCCTCCAAACATGTTAATCCCCCCCCTAAAAAATACCACATCTTCCTAAAACGTCACCAGCAACATACTGAGGGATGAGTGTGAAGCCTGAAGCTGAAGCGATGGAAGCGGCCTCCAGACAGTTGAACGGTGACTGACTAGCGCCCTTGAGAAAATCATTTAACCTTTAACTGGTCCCCTTAATGCCACCGAGTCACTGCAAAAGGCCAGAACACGGACAAGGGGAAACACTGTGGAGCTATGCTGCCTCCAGCTGACGAGGCTGAGAACAGCCCCGTCTCAAATGCTCATCCGAGGGGGAGAAGAAATGTCCCGATAATAAATCATCAAAATGGCTGTACTCTCACTTATTTGCTATTAAATTAAAAACAAGTGCACTTTTCCCCCCAGAAATGGGGTCAATGAACAAATGAGATCTAATTTAGATTTAAAGTGAGGCAGCACTTTGATAACATCGTATGAGCTGCAGAGTCCTTTCATTTTTTGTCGTTATTGTCGTTTTCACCATATTCTTCAGTTATCTGGGAGAATGCTGCATTGCCTACGCTTCAGCAGCACAAATAGATATCAGTGAACTTTTACATTTTGGTGCAGATACAGTGAGAGCGGTTGTTACACAACTCTTTAAGTGATCCTAAACCATTATTTTCAACTCAAGGCCAATGCTTTTCATGTTTGGGACTATCCTCATCTCTCTTTTTTTGCAGTTTTAATCATCAGCTGCGCTGTGGAAAATCTTTTAATTCATTCTTGAATACATTTACAGTAAAATAAACGCTTTAATTACTGACCAATCCGATGGTTTGAAGATCTCGTGAGGAGCCTTGTCTTATTCCCACCTTGTTAGGGCACACATCTTCAGTTAATCCGACCTGCAATCACAGATCCAAAGTCAGAGTTTCTTACGTGTAACATAACACATTCTGCCTGCATTCACTAAGCCGCCGTCATTTAGTATCCGGCTTTATCAGCAACAAACATTTGGAATGAGTTGTGGGAAGTTGTTGTTTTTTAATCCGTTTGAATAAGAGCACATTTCATAGCTGTTGACATTTTAAATTCATTTCTAGTTGTCCTTTTTGATTTACATCATTTGATAAATGTTTTTACCCACCGCTAAATTTTAGTTCATTCGTGTTTTCATTAGTTCATTCCTTTACTTCCGTCTTGCCCGAGGACACTTTGACATGCGGACAGTCAGAGCTGGGATTCGAACCACTGATTTACTGATCACAGGATGACCCACTCTACCAACTGAACCACAAACATCCCTCCTCAGTTCCAAAGTTCTCTGAAAGTCTGCAGCAGCTTCACAGAGCGAAGACTCAGAAAATGGTATTAAAACATTTACGAAGCGACTCCTGCTCCAAAGGAAATGAAGATGTGCTGCGCCCCCCTCTGCCTCCCAGGCGTGTTCCATGAGCGTGACGACAACGCCAGGCCACACGCATCGATGGAAACGTTCGAGGACAATGATCCTGAAGGAGATGACGGTTCTGCTCCTTCGGCTGACAGTGTGTTCTCTGGTGAACACAAGGACCGCTGATCCGGCGTGGCTGTAAATGTCATGTAATCCCTGAATGGCTTCAAAACATTGTGAAGGCTTTAGGTTGTTATGGGGGGGGGGGGGGGGGGGGCTCTGCAAATAAGCAGCAGCGATCCATATTGGTGGAGGAGCGATGTCAGACATGGTGGACGTCTTTACCAATAATAGACTAATGAAAAGTGCGGAGCAAAAACTGGACAAGGACAAAAACTGCCTTAGAAACATCGTCCGTGTAGCATCGAAGGTAGCCGGGGTGAACTTCAGCAGTCTGGATGAAGTTTTTCAGCTTCGCCTGCTGTAGAAAGCGAAGTCGAAAGTGTGTGTATATGCTGTAAAACAAATTTCCCTCCAAGGGACAAATTCAATAAAAGTGAAGTGAAGTGAAGTGCAGAGCAGAGTGGCTCACGCTGGAGGCTGAGGGACAGGATAATGGACGCAGGCCGTGCTCATCGTCGCCCGTTCTACCGATTGCTCTGAGCCCATGGAAGAATATCGTTTATGCATTCCTTTGTGAGGCTCGCTGCCTCCAGCTTCAGCAGGACTGAGAATGTAGCGGCAGCCAATCGCGACACCGTCACCTGCTTCCAATGAACCTGTTAGGCCACTGTTGCAGTAAATTTTCACGTAGAAAATCGCAATTTTCTCCCGTCATTGAGCCAGAGCTACTAAAGGGCGAGTTTGTGACATCATAAGCTTCCTGTGCGACCTGTTGTTGTTTGAAATACGCAAATCCTGAAATTCGAGTGTTTGTCTCATTTCGATCAGAGACAGCGACAGGATAAGTGTAAGTGGAAACCGGTAATAGGAACACATCCGAACGTGGGCTATAAAAGCTGCCGGGGAAAGACGAAGCGTTTATGCTGTTGGCATCTTTTGATCAGAAGATACGAGATCATGAATCACAGGATCCCACTGAGCAGTGATGAGCAGCAGCTTTGCTTTTAACTGCAGCAGAACTTTCTGTGACTGCGTATCATATCGTTGGGTGGGGGTGGGGGGCGGGGGGGGGGGGGGCGGCAGAAACAGGTACACCCCAGAGAGGTCGCCAGGATGCAGGCAAACCTGTCACAATCACAGCCACATTCGTGGGCACCAGTTCACCACTGCGTGTTTTCAGACTGTGGGATGAAGCTGGGGAACCAAAGGGAACCTGCAGATATGAAAATGCAAACGACTAACAGAACATCCTGACTGTGGGGAAACTGTGCTAATTACTGCACCACCGTGCATTAAAAGACACGACATCTTTATCCAGACCTGCAGCGAGTCGAGTGACCCAGGCGTTTGTAATGAGCAATGTCTGCCTCTTTGACTTCATGCAGACGGTTTGAATTCGAACGCATTTAACGCCATTAATCTGCTTTAATTGCTGCCGTTAGAAGTTTCATCATTTTGTGTGATTCATTGTGTAAATTAGCCAAATAGAAATCTGAATGGCTTTCCTAATCAGGAAGCAGGAACCCTACTGAGAGATGGTGTGTGTGTGTGTGTGACCAGGATTAGGGCCTCTTATTACAGCACTAATAGTCAATAGGCTCCCATATCCTCATCAAAACCGAAAATGAGTGGTTAGCGAGCGCGGTGCGAGCCTCGATTAAACTCTGTTCTGGCAATCAGACGATATTGAGAAGCCTCTATTTGCACAGCAGAGGCTAAATATTTCTCTGAAGGCTGGAAATTACATTGGACCCTAAACAAAAGGAGGATTTTGTTTACTTTCCTCAACTGTTTGACAAGAACAGCTCTAAAGTCAGAAATCGCATTCAAACTTCAGAGCCGTGTCAGAGACGTCATCCGCCGTTCAAGCGCGCCCTCGTCAAGCAATTTAATTTATACGCCGGCAAAACATCCAAGTTGTCGCTCGACACCCGACCTCGACCTCCGCCCCCCCCCGCGAACCAACAGTCAGCAGCAGCGAGGCCGTGAAGCGGACCCCGGCTGGAGGTGGGCCTCCCTCTGCTGATGATGATGATGATGTTGAGTGGGGCGATGAAGTGGAGGCAGAGGTATCCAGTGGTAGCAATAACAACCCAAATCAATGAGATGCCCTTACCTTTCTTTGAATAGGAATGTTTTCCGGGGGGGGGGGGGGGGGGGGCAACAGCGCTACCCACTAATGCTGATGATCCAGTGGACAACAGAATAAGACGCAGAATTATCTTCAAATTTCAGTTCCAGCTTCCTGCGTTTACCTTGGAAGGTAAATCGAAACACTTCTGGAAGGCAGGTTGCTTAGCAACAGATAATCGGTGAAAACAATCACAGAAAAACTGTTTATACTCGGCATAGATCTTTGTTGGGTTGTTTGGGAACGTTTGCAGGTATGGTTTTCTGGTGTGCAGTTTCATGCTGCCATCTAGATATATAGTTATAAACAGTATATATATATATATTTATACACAGTTATAGATCAGTTTTATTGGATTGAAGTAAAGTACTGTAACTTCCGGGAAGCAGTGGACTGATCAAGTAGCTTGTTAAGCAAGCATTCCATTCAACCACGTGAGCACGGCTAATATGACCCTGAAGGTCAGACGGGTATTTATCTTGTCATATGTAGTTGAATAAAACTGGGAAGTTTTTGCTCATCACTTTGTCGTTTCTTGCTTCTCCGCTGGGGGCCCCACAGGGCTGTCAGTCAACATCACACCGCTTTTCAGATTCCGAGAGGAAAAGCAACTCTCCTGACTCTTTTAATAATACCGTAGATAGAATCAGCCATAATGTGCATTAGTTTGGACTGCGATGCAGTTTCTTTTGGACTTGGTCTGACACACAGCCACATTGCATTTAGGTATACTGTATACAAAGTCAACATCCAGACAACCTTACCTTAAAAGAAATCAAGTTTCATCATTTGGATTCTGCGAACAGATCCAGCAAAAGCAGCAGAGACATTTAGTAGCCGACGGCGCTGCATCTCACACTCGCACCCAATTTATTCTATGCAGAGATACTGTATATTCAGTCAGATGAATAAACACAAGCTTCAGATGTTTGGTAATATATTCTCTGTGGAGGAGCTGCTCGGTAAGAGGACAGAGTGGGCCGTATTTCAGGCTCAGTCTCGGTTAGGACTGCCAAAGAGACGCTATAGAAGCCCCAGGGAGACGCACACACACACACACACACACACACATATGTAATACACATACTACTGGAGCGAAGGCCACCTCCAGCTGAGCCACAATCAGAGCACTTCAGACTGCTTTGACTCAGAGCTAAGTCCTTCCAGTCGAGTGGCTTTGAGGCGGCGTCTTCTGGCAGGAACACAGTCTGAGAGCGTCCATTAGAAGAGCCTGCAGCCGTTGGCTCAGCACGTTGGTGAGACGCCCAAAGACAGAAAACATGCTACAGAGCAGAAGCACGTAGAGCAAGTTCATCTCTCACCTGTGTGTTTCTAGGCGCTCCCGGGGGCGTCGTGGAGCAAGACTTGCGTGGATTTCCCTTCTGAAACATGGCGTACGCTAAAATCCAGAAAGCGCGGCACGCACAAATAAATCCAGATGTACGCATGAATCCAAGCACATTTCCTTCGGACATCCCAATCAACGAGGAATTGAGCGGAGCGCACTTGTCGGAGAAGCCAACCCGGCCCTGTCCACACCCCCATTGACAGACGCAAGTCAGATTTACATGACCCGGCTGCACCTGAGCTTCCCACGGCTGCTGCGCGGCCAGAAACTGTGTAAGGAAGCCCGGAAATAAGAGAAACTTCACCAAAAGCGAGTTGGAGGCGCTTTTAACTGAAGGGGAGACGCGTGAAGATGTTCCGTTTGGCACGCAGTCCTCCGGTACGAGCAGGACGCGCGAGATGAGCGCGTGTGTGAGGCTGACGTGTCACACTTTACGCACGGGGTTATTAACAGGAGTTCTTTGCACACAGACACAATCAGTGGCTTGTTAGAAAGATCTGAAGCTGCGTTTTAACCAGCTTCAAACAGCAAGTCACTACCTTTAACCACCGACTAGTAGTGAGGCTGCGAAGACGGGACAGTGTTTGGGGGCGCGCACGCTCAATGCGCGTCACGGGACTAACTTGAATGAATAAATTTGCTCATCAAGAAGCCTCCATCAAGCACAACGCCAGCCTGGAGTCGGTTCCCAACCAGGCTGTCACTCAGAATGTAGGATGCGTGTGTCGAACCGTTGTTAACGGTGTTTCCGGCGCCACTTCACGCATGTCTTTCTATCCACTCCTGTAATTGCAGACAGCTGGATGCATTAATTGTTCATCGGTATTCATTGTTCATGCGTCACTGATGTGTATGTGACATTTATTTAATGTAACAGTTCCCAGCATCACCTCTAGGTGTCTGCAAAGGGCCACATGCTGCAGAAACGTGTGTGCGCCAGCCATGCAGTCGGCACCGCACATTTCCACGGTCATTTCATTATCGATACGTCTGAGCTTTGACGTGAGAATGTACGCTCGCCAGGCGTTTGTGCGTGCGCACGGTTGATGGACGAGGCCTCTGGTGTCGACGCCCCCAGGTGGCTGGAGGGAACAGCCGAGGAGAGCGTTTAGAAAGCTCACTGGCACCGTGCAATGAATAGAAACAGTTCAAGCCTCGCCACCAAGTGCTCCTCCACTTTCGTGTTGGTTCAGGAAGCTCTCCGGGGCTGCTGCATTTGGATGGGAATGTTTCACAATAGCAGATAAAAGTCCCTGAATGGTGGAAACTTGCAACGCTCACTGCAGTGCCCCAAGGATCCCACGCCTTGGAGCAATCCACCCCGGTGCTCCATGCTCCGACTACAACCTGCACTGTTGGAATATGTGATCTCATTCTCATTTCAGTTCTGTGTATTGTTAAGTGTAATTGTTTATTATATAAATTTATTATGTATGCGAATGTACTTTTATTTTGTGACTGTTTGGTGCACTTTACGTTTCCTGCTTTTTACGACTGTCTCTACGCATAAGAAGAGTGGATCTGGCGGGAGCTCTCTCTCTTGATTGATGTACTCTATGGATGTGCATGATGTTCCCATAGCCACGAAGAGAGCAACAATAAAGCGATTACAGATGAAAACCCTTTCTTTATTCCTTTGTAAACATGGGAGAAGAAGAAGCTACAAACCAAAACGCAACATGCACAAATAAATAGAAATCATATCTGGAATGCTTCACAAAGGAAAATCTGGGCAGAACTCGCAGGAACTGTCCTTTGACCTTGAAACGATGAACGATGCATTCAAGGACACCCATGCGCCGGCTCTCCTGCAGGGAGGTCCAGTGTGAGCCCCTTGAAACGACACAACGTTAAAAACAGAGGGAAACAGCCAATGAATGGCTGAACGGTTTTCTGTATTATAATTAATATCTTACCTGACGGTCTCCCGTCCAAGGACTAACCAGGCCCAACCCTGCTTAGCATAGATCATACGCGCAAAAAGGACAGTATATAAAGATGCCTGTCCAAACTGTAAAAAAAAATACTTTCCCAGCTGTCTTCACCTTACGTGTTTGTGGCCTGGTACTCCCAGTCGGTCTCCCATCCAGCTTTGTGGATTCCTCGTTAGTATAGTGGACAGTATCTCTGCCCGTCGCACGGAATGCTGGGTTTGATTCCCCGACGGGGAGATGTTCTTTGGCCGCTGGCGAGTTGACTCCATCCCCACGTCATTCACCATTTGCTGGAGTCACACAACTTAATGGTTAATATTCATTTTGCTTGGATTGGTGCTTGTCCTGTGGGGTTTCATTTTGTTAGTTTGCATGTACTGTGTTTTGTTAAGCAGAAACGTTTCTTTTCTTTGATTAATTACGTTCAGGCCTCACCCACAACCTGATACCCGATCATTGGCAGAACGCACGCACTGCGGGACTGAGTCGGTCGACGCAGAGGAATAAAAGGACAAACACAGGAGGACGACAAAAAGGGGGAAAAGGAAGATGACGAGTCCCCTCGCGTGTTTAATCGATTTCAATGGTGAAAAAATAAACCTAAACCTTTGAAATCAATCAAGTGCAAAGTCATCAATTACAACTCTTGAAATTGACAAGCATCTTCATTTCCGACTTTTGGCAGAAATAAAGTCAATATTGTTTCTCATCCATCCAAACGCCCTCCGCCTCATGGAAAATAAAGGGCTTACGGCTTGCAGGGCTTTAGAAGGGGACACATTTTGACAAGCCAGAACAGGAACAGCACCGGAGTCAATGACTTGGAGGTTCTGTCAAAGATACAGAAACAAGATGCTAAAACTGCATGTGCTGGAGGGGAATTCAATAACATGAAGGAGTATCTCCCGGTCTCTGAAAACAGAACAGTGCTCATTAGAATATTGTGGAAGAGGGAATTTTGCATATATTTAGCATATATTTAAACTCTGCAAGGAGAAACGTTACACCTACACAGGCCTCCAGGGCTCCAGACCGCCTGGAGAAATACAACGGAGAAGGAAGTTTCAGTTTTAGGACTAGTTTTGATTTCGACATTTGCCAATGTACAAAAAATACAAAATACTTATATTGAATGTTCTATAAGGCTGGCAATACATTAGTCAATGGTATTAAGATGTACAGTATATGGACATTTAGTGATGGGACATTACACCTTATAATGCAGTTCTAAAGAAGGGCTTAAACAGATCGCTGCTGGAATGGGATCCGATTGGAGTAAACCTGGAGCTCGTATACTGCGTGTTCAGTTCACCAGTAGATGCTGTGCTTTTACATCTATACTACTCAGATGTGTACTCAGCGGCGGCTAGGAAATGTCATCATTCAGCATTAGACAGGCGCTTTAAAAGGTTGCATTCATTTTCCTAGGCCAGTAGTACAAAAACGGCTCGTGAATATATTTTGTTACGGGGGAAATTCATTTTTAGAGGGAACTTCTAGTACCATTTGGCATTTGTGTCAGTATTTCAGCCTACCTTCCTGTCGGCCCTCAGACAGAGGGGCACACCTCCCAGGTAGTATATCCATGCTTTTAATTAGATGACTAATCTTTAGCCTTCGGGGCGTCATGCTTCCGGGGATAGCGATAATGTACTAGTATCAATATATTACGCATCCTTTAGCCTTTTCAACTCACTGGTGTAATGGAGGATGGAGATAATACATTATCAAAAAAACACACACATTACACAATAGTTTCATGAGTAAGGAAATGCATTTAATGTCACTTTGACCTTATGACTCTCTTGAGATCATACCGGACACGCTTGTGATTTGCTTACTAGTGCATGGGATTGGTGGACAGATACGTAGATTTCCCAATTCCAAATGTTTTGTTTTAAAACTTGAGGCTTCCATTTGTCCCAGATTGTCTCCATTAATGTCTGACATTTTATAACATAGTTTGAGTGAAAGTGCTCTTTGTCACTCTATGGCCATAATGATGACATTAGGCAATAAAGTGCAGAGCAAGAAAAATGCTAAAACCCTCATGATCTGCAGCCCTTTGTGAGAGGAAGGATGAGGAAAGGTAGAATTTACAGATTCCAGCAACTATGAAACTTTTTTTTTCAACATTCTGTGACAAAGATGAAATAAAAACTTTGGTAATACTCATCGGTTTGTGAAGAACTGCCTTCCACCATATGAAATAAGCAGTTTTTTTTTTTTTGTGTAGCATTAAAGGTGTTTGCAGAACACAAACTGATGGACGTTTGCTTGAACAACTTTGGCATCTGGTGCAGAGAGCGATGCTGAGTTGACAGTCTTGTTCTTCCAACTGAAGCAACAGATTGTGGCAGAAACATTGATCTTGAAAACTTGGAATAAGTTTAGCCTTGAAACTTTGGGGTTTAAAATATTCGCTGCAGCTACATGGTGAACACAGAGACACACTTAACTCTAGACTTGGTTGAGTAACTTCCACAACGGACAGCAGAAATACACTCAACTCTTTGTCCTCTCACACACCCGGAAAAATAAAGAAGTTCGCTTTCTCCCAGGAGTTTCAATTTTACCAGTTCTAGCTCCGAATGAGAAGTAACTTTAATGTTTCTCAGCTGACTGAACATCATCTCTTTTCCGTTTGACCTTTCAATAGTCCGGAGACAAGAAGCCACTGATCTGGAGAGGAAGTCCTTTGATGTTGCATTATTCCATTCAACAGAACAGAGGAAACGTTTTTGTCTGATCCAAATTATTCACTACTTTTAAAATGCTGCGTTTCACAGGAAGCCACGGTCAGCTGAGATCCTTTCATCTGCACTGAGAGCAGGCTTCTTTTAACGTTTATTATTATCAAAACGTCTCATTCCAGCACCGTTTCCTACATTTAAAGTGGAACAAACGATGGCTCGAGGCTTTAAGTGGTACATATATAGTAGGGCTGAAATGATTCATTGATTAAATAGAGTAATTCAATTAGAAAAAAGCTCTGATTTAAATTGCGTCGCCTCGAGGAAGGAATCCAGAGAAAACGACAGAAACTGGGACCATTTCAAACAAAAACAAAACGGTGCAATGTTAGCGGTGTCAAACAGAGCTGGCATATCACGACAGGACTACGTCAATTTACATTTTACATGACCCAAAAAAGGAAATCTCAGTTGCGAAGATTCACTCAGACCAATCTCACCCTCTAAACAAACTGAACTCCCTGGCAACAGTTGCAGCTGCGCCCGCATGCATGCAGGGATGGTTGAAACGGAGATATCAGAGGGCTCTGGTCGCAGAAATCATTGCCGACACTGTGGTTCATTTTGTGTTGCATTTAAACCCCTGAACGCCAGATGGCAGTATTCTCCAGTATTTTGATTCAACAGCATCATTTTTAATGTAAGTAAAGAACACAGACTCATAAAACAAAATATCACTTTGCTTGAATCATCATCACAACCCCCGTGTTGAGTTCACCAGATCCTTACTAATGCATAGCCCTGGTCAAAGAAGTGATGCCTTTAGGATTCAGCACTAGTCAGCAACATAAATGAATACATTTGATGTCAAAGTTCTTTCCACTGAGAGGAAAAAGGAGGAGAAGCTGAGTGGTGCTCCTTTACCACTCCATCTTCATCCGAGCTGAAATCAAAGCATCAGACCGGTTCGAGGAAGAGCTCGCATTCAACCGTGACTGGGAGGAAGTGTCGACGCGGCCAATCTTTATTTCTCGCGAGTGTTCTTCCGAAGTGAACTGGCTTTCAGAAGATAAACTACCCGGCGTCTTTCTGCCGTTTACTGCTACGCAGGAGATCACAGACACCACAGACACGGCCGAGCCGTCTGCCTTCAGGTCTGCAGCAATGTAGAGAAAGAAGATTCGCCTTCATCAGCCAACATGCAACGCTTCTTCTCACGGAAGTAGTGAGCACCAAGGGGATGTTTCCAGTAACTGGATGGTTTGAACTTCATCACACACACACACACACACACACAAAATGCCACCGAGTGAGAGGCTTGGAAGATGAAAACTGGAAGCTTAATGGCTCTTGGTAGAGTTCAACTCAGCACGCCATGAAGACTGTGGTCAATCGATGAAGGGTATTCCATAGTTAATGACTTCAGTGCGTTTCGGGATGAACGAGAGTCCGTTCTCTTTCCGTCCTCTCCCCCCCTGCCAAAACACTTCTCTCACCCCAACATGATCCTCAGAGTCTCTTTGGGAGGCACACGATTTGGTGATAAGAGGCATCCACCGCCACGTGATGTGTGTGTGTGTGTGTGGGTCAGCTTGCGGATGCATGGAGGGGTGTTACCATATGTGGGATTCACAGTGAGTCATCTTAATCACGCCCACCCCTCCACCGAGACGACGATAGTTCATCCCACCGTACAACCTGAAAAGAGCCGGTGAGATTCACATGAACGTTCAAACGTTCTGCAATGCAGGACATAAGACGACTTGTGTCGATGCTATTACGCTACTAAATAGCACATACGTTTATTGATGAGGCTGATGCAGTGATACAATTCAAAGATTTTAAATAGTTATCCCTGTTATATTGGATCATCTAGAACTCGAAAACTTGTTTTTCATACTGTTGAACAAATCAGATTTTGCTTTCAATACCGATCCCAGGCTGTTTGTGTGCATGTCTGACTGCTAGTGCTACCGCCATGCTGAGTGGACCTTACCTCCATGTGTTGGCATCAGGGTCGTAGACCTCGATCGTTTTGAGGTAAGTCGTCCCATCAAAGCCTCCCACTGCCATCAGCTGACCATTTACAACAGCCAAGCCGACCTGCAGAAACAAACATGCGAGAACAGGTTAGCGCCTCTCTGATAAAAGCTCGAGAATACGGCGACTCGTCCGACACCTGTACAAAAAGGCGCACACTCACCCCACTCCGTCTGGACGTCATGGCCACGACAGGAGACCACTGGTTGGTTCTCGGGTTGTATCGCTCCGCGCTGCTCAGCTCTGTGGTGTCGTCTCTGCCTCCGACAGAATAAATCATGTCCTGGTAGACGGCACAGCCGAGGTGCTTTCTTCTGGTTCCCATGGGAGACACGGTGTGCCAGCGGTTTTCTTGAGGATTGTAGCGTTCCACTGAGAATAAAATGCTTCTTAAGAATCAAAAATCACCATGAAGCAGAATATGAAGCAAAAGGATCATCTCCGAAACCCTTTGGGTTGACTTCAAAAAAGACCCGAAACGAGGGATCCAGAAGGAAAGGGAACCAAACCTGCTCTTCCTCAAAAATTGTGCCAGAATTTGTTTGGATGACACTTTTGCTAGATATTCTACGAAACGACTCAGGCTGGTGGGTTGAAGATACTTCTACGTGACTCGTACCTGTATTTAAAGGCGACGTCCCGTCAGACCCTCCCACAGCGTACAGGAAGCCCCCCAGCACTGCTACAGCGACACCCAACCGCCTGGTGCTCATGGAGGCCACGCGAGTCCATTTGTTCTCTTTAGGATCATACCTTAAAAAAAAGGTCACAAAGCTTTTTCATTACCAACAAAAACAAAATCATAGAAACACCTTTTTTTTTTACAGTGACTCAATAGGTGCGTTTACATGGACACATTTAACCCGGTTAAAATCCTGATCGGAATAAAAATGCTTCATGGACAAACCTTAACCGGAATAGTCTAACCCAATCCAGCCTGACCCGGTCACAATTCTATCCCGATCGAGAGGGGTGGTTTATACCGATTTGTAACCCGGTCAGGGCGCATGAAAACACTTATTCCGATGTATCGGTACAAGTCGTCCTTACTGCGCATGTCTGTGACGTCAGCGACACGCGCAACTGCTATTGCCGGAAGCTAGTTGAAGCAGAGCGAACTAACGTTTGGTGTGAACCTGAACTAATGTTGCAGGCTGTAGGTTTGAATCTGTCATTTGATACCAGGTGGTGAAAGTGTTGAGATCTGGCAGATACCTTTCAACAATGTTGAGACAGGAAACCCCATCCTGCCCCCCTACGGCATACAAATACCCCCCAAGGACCGCCACTCCCACACTCGTACGACAGGTGCTCGTAGGAGCAACGTCGCTGCTCCATTGATTGGTCTTTGGATCATATCTGCACAGGAGAGGAGCAATGAGGAGGTTCTCCTTTTAATTATCTTTCTATAGACTACGAGGCATAAAACACAAAAGTACAAAGAGATGAAAAGCCTGAATGATTACCTTTCCACCGAGTTTAGGTATGATGACCCGTCATGACCTCCGACCGCGTACAGCAAGTCATCTAAAACACTGACCCCAACTCCACAGCGCCGCTTGCTCATTGAGGCCACCATGCGCCACTCATTGCTCTGAGGGTCATAACGCTCCACGCTGGAAATGGCGTCCCCGCTGCACCACCCCCCAACTGTGAGACATGGGAGCAATGGAAAAGAAACAGCCATATTCAACTTTATAATCCCCAACGGGCAATTTAAATTACAGCGGGCAGCAGTAATAAATAAACCACTTCACAAGATCAAGTTATTAAATAATTAATGACATCAAACTTCTGTGCATTGTGCATTAATGGCACAGACAGCAGAGGTACTCTTATCCTTTCTGCAGGTTATGTGATGAGTTTTCATTATTACTATTTGAATAGAAATGTCTCTTTTTTCTTGCGTGTGTCTGTCAAGGGGAAAGAAGCGGAGACTCGAAACCCATATGAAGATTTACTGAACTAGAAGAAGCACCTTTGCAGTTTACTTTAGGAAGTAAGACCATATGCTTTAGATTGGCCAAAGGCACCGACCTGCAAAGAGTACTTCTCCACAGCGGATGGGTTTCCTTGGCCGGGTTCTTGGGCCCTGCATCAGAGGCCTCTCCTGTGGCAGCAGCAAATAATTCTTAGCTTCATCAACCAGGTCTCTGAAATAACAGAAAAGCGAGTACATGATATACAATACACAATATCGAGGATTCCTCCCCTCAGTATCTGTAGTACGAAGTATTTAAGGAACTAGAAGAAGGCGCACCTGCACTCTTCATCACTCTTAATGAGGGGGTCTGAGCCAACAGTGCCCACCAGGAACTTGGGGCTGAGTAGGGGCAGTCGGACATGCTGCAGAACCTACACAACGTATGAAACCAACGTCAGACCCAGAGAGTTCTTCTGCTGAAACACTGTCGGCTGGATGTGAATGGACCGAGCACATCAGAGACAGAACTAGCAACACAGACACGAATGGGCATCGCACGTTTCCTCAGCCTCCTACCTGGGGTAGTTGTGGTCGGCGTTCCTGGATGCTGTATTTCACCCAGGCCATCACAGCATTGAAAACCTGCTCCTCGCTCCGCACGTTCAGCTCATCGCTGGAAATGATGTCAATCAACTGGTTGGCAGGCAGCAGCATGAACTCTTCACTTTCCATCACCTGAGACAGCAGAGCCGATAAGTCAGTCGGCAAATCTGCCGCAAACATCCGGCAGCATCCGGGCGAGGCATCAATGTCAGAAGAACATCAACACATGGAAGGCAGCTGGGCGGCGCCTAAGCGCCCGCTCGGGGAACAAGCTGACCAGCAAGGTCTTTGTCGTGCAAAAACTGACATATGTAAGCCGAAAGAAGTCGTTTTCAAATAACACGAAATGAAATGAAATACCGGTACACAAATGTCCATGAGCGGCCTGCATCCTAAGTGCAACAAGTTGACTTACCTCTTGGAAATTGTGCTGAGTGAACTTGTCTGCAATGCGTAGCAGCTCACGGCAGGAGTGTGTGTCTGCGAAGGCCCTGATACCCAGACAGTTGGAGGGGTCGAGCTGCCTCTTAAGGAACTCGCAGCAAGCCTCCTGGATCTCAGCCAACTGAAGGAGGCAGGCGGCAGGGAGCAACGTCTGGACGTTTCCCTCTTCTACGGTCACCTGGAGGCGGGAAGGGCAGGACATCAGACACTCGTCTATTCATACAGCCTCCAGGCAGTCATTTTGGTGTCTCAGTTGGAGTCACAGCAGTGTGACGTCATCGTTTAGGAGCAGGGCTCGCCATCACGTGGCAGCAAGGCTGACCCTCCACATTCTTAAAATTCAACACCAAAGAATGGGAGGATTAAAAGCGAGTTAACTTTTCCTCTTTATAAGTTTAGCATCGACATCATCCTCGTACAACTTTAGAAAATGTCCACACGCACTGAACAGGCCAGTTGAGGCTTCTTTCATTTGTATGAAATCAAACCTGACTGTGCTTATTCTGAACTTATTCTACCTGTGAAGTGTAGGCAAAGTCAATGAGCAATTCCATGGCCCTCTCATCGATGTCGCGGATCACCACCTCCGTCTGCCTGCTCTCCGCCAGCTCTCCAGTGAACATCGCCCTTAAGAGAAAGGAAATCCAAAGCTATTACCCCGTTGGCCCAAAGCATTCTGTTCTTCATTCGTCGGGCAGCGGACTCATTTCCAGACTTTGTCTCTTGCCTGAAGTAGGGGCTGCAGGCAGACAGGATCACACGGTGAGCATAAATCTTCTTGCCGCCCACCACCAGCACCACGTCGCAGAGCTCACGGTGCTTCCTCAGCAAGTTGATCACCTCCAGGGTTTGTCGTGGGTGCTTGTCTGAGACGTAGGGCATTCGCGCAGGCTGGGGGACCCCTTCAGGGAGCTTGTTGGGGTCCCCCAGAGTACAGCGGCTGGTGATGTCCATTCCAGTGGCGTCTTGACGTGCACTGGTGGCCCTAAACATCAATCAAATGTCTGATTATTGAGTGATAGTGTCTGAATAAAAACTATGACAAATTCTGCTCATCATGACCTGAAAGAAAAGTCTTTACATTTATTATATGCAACATTGCCACAACGAAGTTGAGCTGAAGGCCGCTATCAAAGCGCTTTGACTGGTCTATGAAATACTCTAATATTTAAAACTGGTCTTGCTCAGCCTCAGTCACCTTATTTAACACCAACTCAGACTTTAATTTCGTAATCATGAGTCCAGAACACATTGAGAGGAGGATGCTGTTCTGGACTCATTACATTATGACGAACGCATTCATATAAATATTACCCCTGCTGTCTGCTCCTCATTGTGATGGAGGTCGAAAAGGATAGACAGGAATTTTCTTCTTGTAAACAAAAACACGAAGAATCTATTGCTGTAACGCCGCTTCGTCATCACACGCTGCTGAACTTTGTGAGGGAGTGAAACACATTGTCTTACACTTTAGCAACACACCCACCTGCGCATGAGCTTTGCGTCCATGCACTGTAGAATAATGGTTGCTGCCACACCCCGAGAGAAACCTACAAAGAGAAGAAAACAAATCAACCAATGCTCACTGCAAGCATAACAGAGAGGAGAGAAGCTGCATGTGACCGTAGCTCTATTTGAAAGAGAAGCTTCATCAGATTCATATTATAGATTCTGTTTCTGGCATCTCGTTTTATTTGAACTCTGCTTGTTTTGAACTCTAAATAGGTAAAAGCATCCTCTTTGCGAGGGCAAACGCCTTGTTCACCCTATGCATGTTACGGCCCCTAAAAATACATGCATGTTGGTTTAGAGGGGCCCCATTCGTAAGGTAAAAATGTAATCTCGTCGTGTGTGTTGAGTACAATACAGTAAAAGCTTTCTTCCTTCTCTGAAATCAAATGTGACCGTTACTGTATTGATATCAATTCATCTAAAAGATGGGGTGACTGCAAAGCTAGCTTAGTGTGCGTCATAAACACTTATCTGATTGTACAACACTTGCAACATTCCCTTATAACCAGTCGTTGAGTTTTGTGTTCAAGTGATGTTTAAAGAATAAGTTCACGATGTAATTTAGCTGCATTTTGACATTTGTGAATTGACTACATACAATTAGCATTTCCTGTTTTGGCGTGACCTTTGGCATCTTCATCCTTTGTTCATTAATTATACGTTTGACACAGAGAACTGCTGGCTGTGATTTGAGCAGCTGTCAAAAGTAGTGAAGTCTTTTGAGATGAGATATTGCCACCATTGTTAAGCTTATCAGAGTCCAAGATAAACTAAATGTGATCACATGGATGCTGACGAACGCAGCTGCGAAACAGCAGTTAAGACTCACATCAACAAAGAGTCTAAATTAATTACATCTGCGTCAACTTGTTGGGATTTCGGACTTTCCTTGGGTTGATAGCAAATAAACTAGAAAGTAAGGAAATGTGTGTTTGATGAATTAGCCTCACAGCTAGTCAGCTAGCCTAGTTTACAAACTGAACACCAATTCTACAGAGGAAAACTTCCAATCCACTCGTGGTGGTTGTGTGAGAGATCAATTAGCTCTATGAGGAAAACAAGTGCTTCCAGAACGGTTCACTCTATAATGCATCGAGTTGGCGACGCAGCTTGCAACGTGAGTTTCCCGAGGATATCAGGTGGAAGATTAACCAGGCTATGCTATCGCTAGCACCGAGGACTGGAATCCACCGGCGATTCTTACTAAACGCAAGCATTTTGCGGTTCCATAAATTGAGAGAACCATAGAAAAATATTAATAAGACACATAAAATAAAGGCAGTCAGTTTAGCGAGATATTGCGAGTCTGTCTCCGCATTAAACCAAACACTACGAATGTTATCAAACGTGACTGCTAATGCTAATGCTAACGATAACTAAGTTAAGTTCACCTCACAGCTGAGACGTGAGTGGAAATTGTCAACAATGGCAAATAACGTAACGTAAGGTAGACACTTCGCAGAAAGATTTTACCTTATATTTGCATCACGACACTGCGACGTCACCCGGTTTGATAATAGTTTAACGCCCTCCGTTCAACACATCGGGTTGTCTTACGACGTATTATGCGCATGCGTCATGCGTCATGCTAAGCACTTCCGGTCAGTCCGTTCTCAAAATAAAAGCATTATAAATTACGTCATTTGTAACATAACCTGTCGATAATATTAAACTATCAAATCTACATATGTCCTCAATTCCTCAAAAAATGCAATTACTTCCATCAAAAATTGTTCAATGTGTGATACTTTTGAGATTACTTCGTATAATCAACCACAGAGCAGTACAAGTCACTAGGATTTGGAGCCTGTTAAGAATAATATACATATATACTGTATACGTATATCGTGTCTTCACATTAGTTCTTACTTCTGAGGTTTTTTTTGAGTGGAGCAGTTTATTCAACTCCATTTTTGTGATAGATATGACTCAATAGCCCTTTAAACAAAATGCTACTTGATCTGAGTGCTGCAACCTCACGATTCTTATTACGAGTTATCTTTCGCAGATCTTGATGGGATCATCTTAGAATGCCCCAGATGCCTTAATTTGCTATTGTCATAAAATAAGCAAAGTAGTTTGAAACCTTCGAACCAACTAATTTCAGGTGAATCCTCACACAAACACACTGTTCATCAGACAGCAGCTACAGTCATTCATTTTAAAAGAGCAGTCAATTGCACACACTCTGGGACACAGCCGTGAACTTTTATTCCCTGTATATCAAACGTTTCCCAGTGCGTGGCTCATTCATGGCTTCTGCTGTCATCTAATGGTCACAGTCTAAGAAAGCAGCTCCACATATTACAATGTTTTAGTCTAATCCAAGCTCTGCTGACAAACACCTTAAATGTTAATCCAAAGTTTTGCTGTTGAGATTTGAACAGCAGAAGCAGAAATCAGGAGTTTATACACACATATTTTCAAAACACAGCCAGGAGCCAAGAAATAAAAATATAGATCTGATCTCCAGTGTTTTTCTGTTTAAATCAATCCTGAGACTTGAGAATTATTTCTGTCAAGTGTACAAACCAACATTTCTCCTCATAAACATGCAAATATTAAAGTCTAACCGAAAACCACATCCATTTTACAAGAAAGTGCTTTATCTCAGTCTTCAAATAAATTAAAGAAATTCATGACACATATTAACATAAAGTTCTTACATGCATCCGTTTTACTTGACACTCAACTGTGAGTCTGTACGATTTAATGAAAATCCAGCAGCTCAACCAGTTGCTTTTTAAGTGTCCGGTCAAAAATTAGGCTGTGAAATAAATTACAGCATTAAACACAACTGATGTTACTCTGCTGAACATTTCATGAATTAAATTCAAATAATTTTCACTTTATATTCCCATCATCCAGTGATTGTCTTCCGTTTCCAGGCTTTGGCTCAGGCATGGCTGACTGGCAGCTGCGTCAATGAATGGGAGATGAACGGCTGCAACAAAAGCGGGTCAGGAGTTTGAACTGGAGGGGGGGAAATAAAATTAACCACAAAAAACATTTGTTAAAATCCATCATTTCCATTCGGATTACAGAAAGAAACTGCCGCTGCACACTTCCTGCTATAATTAGGAGTATGCTGTGTACTACAAGAGGCCTAACGACGCACGGCCGTGTTTCCTACCATCCATGTAAGACAGGGTCGTGAGGAAGGGTGAATCTGGGGAAATATAGGCCGTGTATTGCAAATCTTCCATCAAAGGTGGTGTCAGCTGATCAGGAGCAAGTGATGTCATCATAGCAGAGGAAGCAGGATTTGGGCCGACGTATTTCTTTTGACGAGCTCGACAGTTCTGAAACCAAACCTGGATGGATGGAAGGAGAAAGGATCCATCAGAGGTTTGATGCAATTCCTCACATTTAATGATGCTGCACTTCCCAAACATAAGAGTCGGTCACCCTGTGAGCCAACAGCTGAAGTGAAAACCTCAATTTCCACTGAAGTTTTCACTAGAGCAACTCCCCCCAGAGGCATCAACAGCTGCCCCACCTGAATGACCCTGCGGCTGAGACCGGTCCTCTCTGCCAGCGTCTGGAGAGTCTGAGCATCTGGGTTGTTATCTTTTGCAAACTGAGTTTGCATCACCTGCACATGTAGAGGTAACAGAGGGGACATATTTACATGGTTGAAAGGTCAATCAAAATTGAGCATATCATTAAATGAGTTTACTCGAGTTGAGGCCAGTCAGAGACCTGACACAATATGTTACATACCCCTGCCACTAGAGGGCAGGAGACATCCTTGACTGTCAGACAGAGCAACATTTCTCACCACCTGATCAATCTAAGCCACATTCAGTCAAGACTGAGCTCGTAAATAGAACCGAAGAAAAGTATAATGAACAAATGAATATCTGGAACAGGAAGGTGACATAAAGTTCTGCACCGTCAGTTATTAAAGCTTTCTAAATTGGTACTTCAGTAAGAATCCCAGCAGCATTATCAGATATTTTCTATGGACACCGTGTTGCTGAGCGTTTGTAAATGGCCTCTGCCCTCACATCGGCGTCCGCCCACGAGGATCGAGTTTAGTACCTGTAACTGGTCAACAGTGAAGCTGGTTCTGGCCCTCTTTGCAGGTCTGGCCATGGTGGTGGAGTCGTCTTTATCCGACACCTCTTCCCTCGGTGCCTCTTTAAAGCACAGGTGCGTTATGTAAATTCATGTTTTCAATTTTATCATTCACTGTGACAGAGCAGCAACAAAAAAGGTAAAGATTTACGGTCCCACTCCGGAGCAGAAGCCTGACCGTCAATGATTCATCCACTGAAATGAAGAGCATCACATGTGGCACCACAAGGTGAAATAATTGTGGTTCAAATTTGTTCAATATCTCGGTTGATTATTGACCGATGTTTATGGAATTTGACTGGGTGGCGGTCTCTATTTTACCACCAAATTCAATCTGGATCGGATCCAGAATGAGGTCAGGAAAACCTCATTATATTTTAACATTGAAACCCCATAAAAATACACAGCAACTCTGATTTACTTTGACTTTTCATGGTTGGTGTATAAAGATACCAAGAACAATGTAGAACATTTTGGTGCTGATCCAGATCACCATGTGGTGATTCCACCCATGCACTCACCATTTTCCTTAGTACGCTTGATGTTCTCCGTCATGATGTTATAGTGTGGCCGGCAGAAGACCCTGTTCTCCAGTAGCCCACATTCCTCACCAGTGGACAGCTGGCGCTTACAAGAAGTGCACGAGAAGCAGGCCAGATGGAAGGTGCTGCCTCGCGCCCGACGCACCCAGTCACTGGAGTGGATGTTACGGCCACAGCGAGCACAGCGGGTCCCATACCTCCTGTAGGAGGACGGGCAGGACCAGGACACTCTTATCTAATTCATGATAGTCTTGTTATATTAGACAACTTATTGTCTGACTTACCGGATGTAGTCAAGTTTACAATAAACCTGTTTGTCCTTGATGTAGCAGCTCACGTGTCGCCCCAGTGACGTCTTGCATACACTGCATGAGAGGCAGCGCACGTGCCAGCACAGGTCGTTCACCTGGAGCAGGGAGATTAAAGCTTGTTACAACATATGGAAAACAAGTGTCATTACTTCTGCCAATAAGTTGGTGGTTATGTGGTCATTCATGTTTATGCATCTTTTATGTAGTGCACTGAACGGCCAGTGGAAACAAGAAGAACCAATGAAAACTCATGTTCCGGATCGTAATCCCGATGGGAGATGAAATGATTGCTTCTGAAATGGAGTTCTACTTTTATTCATTGTCAACTTGTTTACATTTGTCCACCCTTTGAGTGAATTAATTATTAATTAATGTAATGTAAAACAAAGTAAGATAAAGCATAGAAACCTCCCTTAACATCAATCAATATATCAACACAGGCCTTTAATTTAGGACCATAGAGGCTCGAATCTATTGCGTAACTTTTGTGAAACAACTTTATTTGCGCAATTTCTTAGATTATGCGAGAATTATAGAATTATATTCAATAGTTATAGCGTGGGGTTCACAGGCTGAAACACACACTTAACATGGGGGGGGGGGCTAAATAATAGCTATGTTAGAATTCTCTTTTTTCCCCTCGGTTCAAGATTATAAAACGAATCAAGTTTACTTGAAATTTAACGAGTATAACCAACATTAATCAAGAGTTATTTAACTGCAGTTTATACTCGGAATTAAAAGGTTCTAAAAATAAAAAAGAGGTCATAATTAGAATTCGATATAAAATATCAAACTAACAAGCAACACTCGGATTTGGTGACGGTAACAGACTGATCAGTTTCCTGCTGTCCCTGTGGCAAATAATCGATTAGGACTCAACGTGACGTCATTGACATCCTGTCACGGTACCTTGAGCAGGTATCTGTCCACGATCTCCTGGCCGCAGGAGGCGCACAGGGGCTTCCCCTGCAGGGAGGCCGCGATGGACGAGGACGAGGACGAGAACAGGGAGGACGGAGAGGCGCTGTCCTCCTCGAAAATGTCCTCCGGCCCGGAGGAACCCTGTCGGAGACAGTCTGTCAATGAGAACGTCCAGTAATTAAAAAGTATGACGTAATAAAATAAAGAAGCCGTCTGGATAGCTTCATTCTTGTGCGTCACTTTCAGAGCCGTGCGCGAAGTGTCCACGCGTGTCCGAGCTGTGAAGGAAAATAGTAAACTCTTTATCAAACACCCACCATGTCTGCAAAAATGTCCCCCCGCACGCCAGCAGCCCCCGTCCCCCCTGGGTCCGACAGCCTGTCCGGCAGCTCCAAGTCCAAAGTGATAAACGACCTCGAACCGACGACCTCCCGTTCAAATTTCCATGACAACCGCAGCCTTTGCCTCGCGCGCTAATAAGGTGACATCAAAACGAAGCTTTCATCCGAACTGTGCGTCTGTGCGTAAAAAAAAAAAAAAAAGAAAAGAAACGTGAAAATGTTATTCTTTATCTGAGAAACAATTATGAAATCATCCTTGGGACGCAACCGGCCTCTGCCGCAGCTGAACCCGATTCTGATTGATTGCGTTCAGCGGCGCACGTGCGCGTGATAACGAGCCACCGGCCGGCGCAGGTGTGTCTCACTGATCCAGGTGTCCTGCATGCGCATTGCGCGCCTCCTCATTTCACCTCCATTTAGCTGCTCCCTTTACAAAATGGTGAGGAAGCACAAACAGCTCTAAATTGTAATTATTTCTGTGAAAGCGAAGTTGGTAGCGTAAATGAAAATATACAGAAATGAGGCTGAGCGCATATTTGTACGCAGAGCACATGAGGTCACGTGGACTACAAGTTATTTAGGAGACGGGGGAGACTGTCGTTTCTGTACAATGTTTAGATATGATGTTGTTGATATTCTTATGCATAATTAATATAAATGAATAATTATAAGACATCAATGATCACTCATTACGAGCAGAACATTTCTCAATCCAAACACTGTATTCTTTCGACAAAAGAAATCCTTTCATTTTGCTAAATAAAAAACATTTTAATTCTATTTTTTCTTGTTCAAGCCTTTAATTTAAATCCATTATTTTTGTATTAATAATGCACCATTTTCACATTGGATTGAGATGTTTCTTTAGTCAGTATATAAAATAAGTCAACGTCATTTGCATCAAACACTTTCTGCTCTTAGAACAGATGACTTTCAATCTAACCTCTTAAATAAAATAAATAATATAAATGCATTCCTAAATTGACTGAACAGTGTTTTACGCATCTTAATTTATTTAGCAGCGATTAAGATGTGGAATTAATTACCTGTAGTTAAAAGTTTACGTTTTCCCCAACTGTAAATGTTATTTTACAGAACAAATGAATGTTGTTATTAATGTTAGCATATACTCACCATGCTGGTAGAGACAGAGTTAAACATTTTCCTCCACTGCATCCCCGTTCAGCGATGCTTTTATCCACAGCAGTGCACTGGGAGCCTGCAATCAGCCCACCGACCCCCCCGGACAGCCTTCTGCTCCTCGCAAGTCTCCTTCACAACTTTGTTGTTGCC
This sequence comes from Brachionichthys hirsutus, assembly GCF_040956055.1. Lineage (NCBI taxonomy): Eukaryota > Metazoa > Chordata > Actinopteri > Lophiiformes > Brachionichthyidae > Brachionichthys > Brachionichthys hirsutus. The sequence continues at coordinate 2,659,816 of NC_090911.1, read as the reverse complement.
ATTTTAAGCAGCAATGTGCACCGCCCACCTCGGACGGACCCTCCTGCAGCTAACATCTTTCTATTGAACTTCAGTCAGGATCATGGAGAAGTCATTCATGCTGCACCGACAGACATTTAGAAACACCAATGTACTTCAGCAGGACTGCATGCGGGAGGAAACTGGAGCAATCAGAGGAATCAATGGAGATACAAGATGAAAATGCAAACTACAAAGCCCCATGTCTAAACCCATAACCTTCTTGCACTAAATAAAACACAAGAATAAGAATATGTTGCCAACAAATGTGCACAAAGACTGTAAAGATTTAAGAAACCTCCACCACCAGAACCAAAGCGTCATTTAGATTTTTTTCTCATGAACATTATTCCTCATCATTTCCCTTTTTGCCACCTGGGAGGTAACGGACGCAGCGCAGAGGTCGAACTTCTATTTATTTATGCAAACCTGCTCAGAGTGTCAACCTTCCAAACTGCTCTAGGGGTTAGGTTACCCGAGGGGGGGGGGGGGGGGGGTTCTCTTTTGTTAGGTTTTTTCATGTTAACTTGAAGTTAAGTATTTTCATTTCATCTACCGGTACATGATTTAACATTTAACATCTAGCTTTTATTTTTACCTGCTGTGTGGGACCGTTTGATAATCCAAGAGCAGCATGCAGAGGGGATGTTAGTGTCAAGTGGCTCCTCATCTATAGAAAATACTCACGAGGTCCTTGACTTTAAGTGAACATGATGTTTCCAAAGAGCAGGTCAAAGAAACATTCCCGGGGAACACTTTTCCAACGGCAAAGCAAGAATCCATTTGGGTCTGGAACCTGATACCTCGGCCTCCCTGCCTTCTCAGCAAGGGCTTCAGGATAAAATTTAAAGCTGCCTCCTCATGATTTTTCAATTTATTGCTCAGGTTTAACTGATCTCTTTCTCGATATTTGTTGTGATATTTTCAAATAAATGCACAAAGATTTGTTGACTGTAAACAACACTGTGTGGCATTCACCAACATTTGATAGACCTTTTATTTACAATAAATAATACAAAAAATTACTCTTAAAAAATGAGAATAAACCAGACATTCCTGTGTCAACTCCATCGTCTGTTTGTCACAGTTGTTCCTCTTCTGCCATCAATCAATGCAAACTCCAGTTCTACAGTTCTTTATTCTGAAATATCGACACATTTTGTTGCTGAAAGCGTGAATTATAGACCTTTTTACCGAATCAAACCAATGTTGAATTATTCTGCATATACTGTGTTTATAATTGCCATTGCTGAACTTATATATATATATTAATTAATTCAGTGGGTTTTGTTTTGTAAAATACACCTAAAGTATCTCATAATTTCTTCAAATATTAATTTCCTTGTCCCCCCTCGGAAAGTCTCTAAATTTATATTGGAAGTAAAGCCCTTCTTGACATACAGCCCTCTTCCGAGGGTTGAAGTATTTCTGGAGGTCCTACAGAGAGGAGGGTGTTGGTTTGATTCCCTGCATCATGGCACCAAGACGTCATGTTTAAGGGCTTCTGACCTTTTGTTTAGTCCACTTGGTTTTTCTTAACATAATTGCCCAACAGAATGTGTTTCCAAACCCTCTGACAGCTAACCAACTTCAGGTAACTGTCTCTGTCTGCCTGCCATTGTCTGGTTAATATACTTAATCCCTTACACGGCAGAATTATAAAAGATTACCCACAGTGCATGGCTGCTTTCTGGACCAAGTGTTCAGAGGCAGGGGGGATAAGGAGTTCTCTGGACAGCGTGCATCCGACGGACACCTGCTCCTCCGACAGAGGGATTATTTGGTCCCCACATGTTATTAAAAGCACTGAAAAGGTCCTTCAGAAGGAACTGTAATTATTTAGCTTTATTAAAATACCAGATGGATTAATGGAAATAAACAACATTAATGGGAAGTTATGAATGCCAGGTTTGTTTAGATCTCCTAAAAGTGTATGATATTTGATTTAACAATTTGTAGTTCATTTTGATCACACAGGACAAAACTACCCATTAATTTGACATCTGTATATCATTACCGGTAATCTATTAATCTGTATATACGGGGGTGTAAATTTGTGTAGGAGTGACTAATTTTAAACCTTTACCACAAAACAAACACAAAGTACCGCCTTTGTATTCCAAAAGCCAAAACTCTTACTCAGGGGAAGGATTCCATAATCCAACACGGGTTTAATCAATCTATTCCTGATGTTCCCAGATTAGCGTCTGTGTGTATTCAGCATGACACAAACATGGACAGGTCGGCAAACCACAGCAGACAAATACAAAGAAGTTACACATTAATTAGTTATAATTACAACACATTTAATGGGTTCTGTATAGTGTGGACCAGGGTTTGTGGTTAATGAGATGACTTCAGGTCAGGTCTGGGATTTTACTGTTATTTACCACCCGGAAAAATGAAATGTCGCATGGAAAACAAAATCCACACTGAAAAAAAGGAAACGTTGCCATTGAATCTTTGGTATTTCAACAATTATAATATAGTTATTGAAAATGTCCCATTTAAAAATCCCAAAATTAACCTTTTTTCAATTTTGACCTTGTTTTATATTTTTATTTTTAAAATGATAGTATGATATTTATTTTTCTCATATAAATTATTTTAAACTTATATAGACTTTTAGTTTTATTTTCTGCCACCTGTTATAAAATGAAATACTTTTTCCTGCTTATTTTTCAGTTGAACGTTCTGTACAGTAAACATAAATATATATATATATACAGTATAAATATACAGTATACTGTATGCAACTGTCTTCTTGGTGCAGCCGTGTTGCTTTTATCCCGTATTATATGTTCTTTATATTTTTTTAGTTGCTCTTCTTTTCTTCTCTCAACATGCTTGTGGCTACATTAGTAAAACCTGGGCTGATTTACAATGACCACTTGGAGAGTCTGCAGTTAATGAAAGGATATCTTGCATGTCTTTGTAGTGCAGGCGTCCACACACACCAGGACAGTTTCTAACGTTGATATCTATTATTTATCTACAGAGTAAAGCCACTGTGAAGATCAGATCAGGTGATACCTAATAACTAAAGGCCATTGGTCCTTCTACCTTCTGGACCGGTCAGTGGTTCGTGCACCATCATGATGTCAGCGTTCGTGAGCGGTGCCAGTGTTTGTTACTGGGCTTGGTTTCCCTCCACGTCCATAAACATCCCAGGATCTGACAAACACGCAGTTGTTTTTGGTTTAAAGCAGCAGTTGCTTTTGGTTTGGAAATGACATGCCACGCTTATCTCTGTGCTTGAAGTGTCACCATAAAAGTGTGTGTGTGTGTGTGTAGGTGTGTGTGTGTGTGCATGTGCGTGTGTGTGTGTTTTCATTTACATTCAAGCGCATCTGAGATTACTTAGCTTGATTTCAGGGATTCAGGGAGTCATTGAAGAATGATTGAATGTGATGGCATATGCAGGGTGTGTGTGGGTGTGTGTGTGTGTGGGGGGGGTGTAGGTGTATGTGTGTGTGTGCGTGTGTGTGAATGAAAGAGAGAGCGAGAGAACTTTCCTCGCCGACTGCCATGTTTCCATTGGTAATCTGACCCTGACAGGAAGTGTTTAGATGTGACAGCTATGGATGGAAGTCACATGACTGGAAGATGGTGGTCCCTTCATTCTGCACACTGGGTTTTGTACAGATGGTTAAAATTAGGGAGGCAAGTGTGTGTGTGTGTGTGTGTGTGTGTCTGCCAGGAATATAACCATAACAAAGTTTCATTTTGAAAGGATGGGATCCATCCATCCATCCATCTTCCACTACTTATCCGGGACCAGGTCTTGGAGGCAACCGTCTCAGCATTGACTTCCAGACTTCCCTGTCCCCAGACACCTCCTCCAGCTCTTCCCGGGGGATCCCAAGGCGTTCCCAGACCAGCTGAGAGTCATAGTCTCTCCAGCGTGTCCTAGGTCTTCCCCGGGGCTTCCGGGGCTCGTATGCATGCGCCCGGAGGCCGGGCCCCTGCCGGGCTCAGCCCAAAAGGTTGACGTGGGCCCGACGTCCGGTGGACTCACCATCCGCCGACGGAACCATAGGGGACGGGTGCAATGCGGATTGGGTGGGAGTCTACGACAGGGGGCTCGACAACCTGATCCCCGGACACAAGGATGGGGGGCAGATTGGATTTGTTTTATAAGACAATTCAAATTACTTTAAATATAAATTAATGCATTATTGATTTGTGTGGCTTGTATTCAAACCAATCTTCAGCCATTGACACATTGCAAACAATGTTGATGAAAACTTTTAATGTGATGTCACTCAAGGTACCACTCGGGGAAGACGACTACAATGTGAAAAAAAACAACAACAACAACAACAACAGGTAAATAGAAACAATGATCTTTCCAGACACCTTTAGCTGCCTGAGGCTAATGGCTTGAAGCTTTATTCACTACTGGGAGAACAGCAGGTCTGAATTGTTGGTCATGACACTTGTGACAAGGGAAAAAAAAGTGCTGATTAAAAATGAAGACATTGTTATCATTTCTTGGAAGCCATCCTGCGTTTTTGAACCCTTCGCTCCACCTTTATCTCCAGCATCTCCAGGGAAGTCTTTGAGAGCATCGAGCCATAACACTGACAGGGCCCACATACGATGCTGTAACACAAAACAGAGACAGACACAACCAAAGAGCACAAATGTGGCGAGCTGTGGTCCAGAACAGTGCATGCATGCACACACATGCAGGCAGAGAGAACGAGAGAGGGAGAGAGAGAGAGAGGGATGCACAGGAGCCACACAAACACAATCCTTATTTAGATAGCAGCAGCATGTCCTCTGTCTGAGCATGCAGAGACATTATCTTCTACAGCAACTGGGATGACAGGCAGGCCGTAGGGAAAGAAGCAATGTGTCCAGTCTGTAGAAGTATTTCCCACTGGAGTGGGTACTATTCAGAATAAGTACCAGTATCCAATGGCAGCTTCTTCAGCACGTTCCTCTCTCTGCAGCAAGAATTTGAGTGACTTGTCCAACGAGCCTGTTTAATACATGACTATCTTGATGTCGTTGCTGACGCCTCACTTTGAGTCTCATTCCAATGTGTCCTCAGGTCCTGAAATCCGTCCTGAGCTCATATATGATGATTCTCTCAGCTCTTTCATGTCTGCCTTCCTGTCATGTAGATAGAAGGTTGAACAGGCTCTGACAGAGAACCTAAGGGTTTCTCTGAATGATAAATAAGGGCTTTATGCAGTGTGTGTGAGTGTATGTGTGTGTGTAGGTGTGTGTGTGTGTGGGCCCACAGAGTTTAATAGTCAGTTTGCTGTTAGAGAGTTTGTGAGAAGATAAATAAATATTATTGTATTTATTTTTTATTTTGTTCTAAAAAGGGATTCAATCTGGTCTTTGCTCATTTTTGTTTATTTTATCTTTTTGTTCATTCAAGTTTAACGATCGCATCCTTGTCATGCCATCGGGGGGGGGGGGGGGGTCATTCATAATTTAGTAAGAAACAACACTTCTATGGTGATGAGTTTAGTCGGGTGATTTTTACTCTGTATCTAGAAACCTCCATGGTACCGACTGTATCTTGAAGACCGAAGGAACCCAAGAGGTTCCCCCTGGCCTGTTCTATACTCAGTGTGCAGCATGTGGGTGTAGCATGATGGAGCTACGCTATGCCTGGATGCTCGTTGTCACAAACGGTGTCGTATTGATTCAAACCAAATGATTATGAGTAGAACTTGTTCAAATTATTAAAGTCTATTTAAGTTTTAAAAAATGAAACCAAAGACACCAAATTGGCCAAATTCATGATTTATCCATGTGGTTGTAGCTACAGGCGACGCCCTGTTTGTCAATAGAGCCAAGGTAAATATGGATGCCTCTAATAGTTTGGGCGGGTTCTGTGACGCAGCAGTGGTTCTGACGGTGCTGCTGCCCAGCCACTACCTACCGGCCCATTGTTAGTGGCCCAGTCAGCCAACTGACCGGACTTTACCTCCATTACCTCTCTGTGTTTACCTCCACAGTCAGCCCAGAATAACCTGTCACTCAGCAGCCACTATTCACCCATTTCCTCCAATGGCGTGACTCTGCTGTGTGTGGGGGGCGGGAACTGTATTTAAACAGGATAGAATGAGGAAAACAAGATGTGACAGAGAGGAGGGTTTCATAAAGGACAGGAAACATGGAGACAAGAGATGGAGGGAGCGATAGGAGAGGCAGAGGCAAGGCAAGAGGTAAATGGCACAAAGAGGGGAGGGGGGGGGACTGGGAGAAAGAAAACAAAGGGAAAAAATAAGTTTGGTGTAATGAATGAAGAAATATAGAAGCACAAAAAGAATCTCCAAAAATATCCTCGCTTGTGCTTTGAAGTGCACTTTTAGATGAAACGAGGTTTGCTGTGACTCTGATAGGAGCTGATAAACGGCGGCGGGGGGGAGTTGCTGCCGGGACCCGAACAGATGAAGTGATGAAAGTTTTCCACAAACAGACCCGACTCAAACTTATGACGTATCCTGCAGACAGCTTTGATTTTCGGTGCCAAAACCAACCAGAAGATATTAAATCCATCTCATTGTTTTATAATATACTGTGGATATAAATACTTATAATTCAGGTAGTTGTTTTTTCAAGATCAAAATAATCAAAAAGAACATTGCAGATTCTTGACTTGATCGTTTTGTACTATATTTTTACATTTAGTAAAAGTAGCAATTTCTCCTCCCTCTGAGCAAATTGCAAATGCTTTTGCACATGCATCAGTTGCTTTCATACAATTCTCTGCTGTTTTATATTTATGGATGCTGAATAGTCATTCCCAATAAAACTAATAATAATATTTCATTGCTTGAGAGTCCTTACATGCAACATTGTTGAACTAGTGATCAAATGGCCGCGCTAGCAGCCCTGCTAGCAGCCACGGCTGCAGCACGTGATGACATCACAGCAGCGTCATGCAGAGCGTGGATTCACCACTCCAGGGGATTCTTTCCTCGCTGCATTGCAAGCGATGATATCCGTTGTGATGTAGATGAGAACACGCGTCCAGATAGAGAGGAACATCTGGATGTGACACAATGATTTACCGTGTTCAGGTACAATATGCTGAGAAACGGCGGATGTTTGTGTGTGAGCAGCAGGAAATTCTCCAAGTCCTTAATGCATTTGTTTAATCTTCACTCCTGAACATCTGATTTTAATCAATAAATACACTCACGTAATACACAGGAAATAAACATCAATTCCAGCGACTGCACCAGACACACATGGACAGGTGCGATCCAGCACAGCCCACTTTTCAACCGCAGACAGAACACATGATGGATGGATGGATGAACCTGGACAAGGCTCACCTGTGACGACCTCATGAAGCTCATTCAAGCAAAGCCAAGAGTTTCAAAAGCTGTCATCAAAGCAAAAGGTGGAGAATTTAAAAAATAAAACATATTTAGAGGTCTTTCACAATTTTGCTGCATAATTCCACATATCTTGTTTCATACTTTTGATGTATTCAATTTGTATCCATCGCAGGGCAACACAGAGACAGACAACCAGCCACACACACACTTACATCTACGGGCAATTTAGTGTCACCAATCAGCCTAGGCTGCATGTTTTTGGTGGTGGGAGGAAGCCGGAGAACCCGGAAGGAGAACCCACGCAGGCACGGGGAGAACATGCAAACTCCTCACAGAATGGCCACAAGTCGGAGACGAACCTGCGACCATCTCAATGTAGGAAGTGATAAAACTAAAGAAAACCCATAGGATGAGAAGCTGCGTCCGAGCATTTGACTGGAAGTGTACACAAAAAGTGGCAATTTCAATCAAATATCAAAAGTTTTTGTAAGATTTAATATAACATTAATTATATAGATTACGTAGCTATAAAAAGATATAACCTAAATATTTATATAACTACGTGTCTGTATTTTTGAGTCTTGACAACGCTGCAGACAAGACCTGGATGTATTTGGTAACAAGTATATGCGTTTTGTGTTTTACAATGCTTTAACAAATGATTCATGTCTTTAGAAAATAAGGTACTTTATACTTTCTTTCTCACACACAATTTAAAAAACTGTTGCGATTCGTGAGGCAGGCTGAACGTGCCCTTTATCAACTATCGCATTCAGAAAAAACAAAAGCACCATTTCCTGTGTCTGTGTTTTCTTACATTCAGTCAGTTAGACTCGCTGAAGTCAGTGGTAACGTGTAATTGTTGGTCAGACAATGACAGGCACATTCACACATTTCCTTGTACCATTGAGGAGGAAGCTTTACATTTGTCACACTTAGGTTGTGTGTGCGTGTGTGTGTGTGTGTGTGAGTGTCATACCTCCTGACTCGGGGTAAAGGCGCTGACAAGCAGCCACAACGTATTCAACAATGGAGAATGCCTCGCTCTGAGGCTTATTCATACAAACACAGAGGAGAAAGAGGAAACCAGTCTGAATGGAATGATGAAAGAAGGAGAAAGGCTAAGAGGGTCTGAGATCTGTGTGTTGTCTCGGAGGAAGGACAGGTTTTCATTTCCACCCATTATGATGTTTCTATCCGTTCATGCAGGCACCAGCAGAACAATTTAGCTATTTGTTTTGCCAGTGAGTGAAAGCAGAGGAATCCCAAGCCAACTCTCCTGAGATGAGAAATGAGCCACCCTATCGTCTGGCTCGGTGGATTTGTTGCTGGTTACACAAGAGCATCAGACAAAGTGCACCCAAAAATAGCTGCAGCAGAAAAGCTCCTCTCCTGCGGGTTCTGTCGGTGACGCCGCTCTGACGATGATGTCCGGTTACCAAACTCATTTTTTATTTATTGCTGTTTGAGAGCGAGAGAGAAATCATTTCAACCCATCGCGCTCTCCCTGCCACAGGGATGGATATTCCTATTATTGACTTGTAAATTGAAAAACGTCTTTTGTCCACTAGGTGGGGCTGTTTGACCAGGCTAACTCTGGCCACTGATTCTTGCCCAATGAAAATCTTATACACATTTTCAAGAATGCTTTGACTGTATATCTATGAGTCAAATCCTGCAAGATGTGTAACAGACAAATAAAGTTTGTGTTGTGTGTGACATGATTTTTCTTCATGTTGAAGACATTTGAGATTTTAAATTGTATTAAACTGCTTATTATTATTTTGTAACCCTTGGGACAAGCAGAATATGCAGAATGTTATGACAACACAAGAGATACACTTTAATCTCATTAGTTCTTGATGTATTATAATTTGTATTTTGGAATTAGAATGCACTGTATCTCAGACCGACCTGACTCTCTATCCACACAATGAGAAACTCATCCTCACCCGTGCCATCATTTCCCTTCTCCCCAACTTCATACCTCTCTAATCCCGGACACCCCCTGTGTAGCCTTGTCCAAATCCCCCTCCAACCTCAAAAAACTATCTCTTCCAAATCTCCTTTCTCTGAGCCATTTTCTTTCCCACATCTGAACTGCCCATATGCAGCCCATCATTAAATAAAACTTAGTTCTGTTCATTCGATATTTGAATTGATTTGGGTCAGGACAACAGCTGAAATTATATTTTTTTATCATTCAGTGCTTATGGGAATTAAAAACTGCTGCTTCCTCACATAAAGCCATTGTGAACAAATGTGAGCCTGTGTGTCCAGTGTTTGTGTGTGTAAGTGTGTGTGTGTGCGAGTCATGACCTATGTAAATGTGGTATATCCATCAGCTCTTCAATCCCTCAGCCAAAATCGACTCTGCAGGGGTTCACTCCTTAAGTAGGTCATCAGCTGGTTATTAAAGGGTTAAAGTCCTGCTGGTTGGTCCAGACTTAAAAACTGTGGTTTCACCTCCACCAGCTGGTTTGTGTGGCCTGACATGACATTATACAAAACATAAAATCATTGTCCTAAAGACGTCTTATCCACACATATTTGTCTTTTTGATGTTTGTTTGCAATGTTTTTGTGTTTTGTATACATAGTATGGAGCATTTGAGAGATTACAAACACACCAACCAAATCAAATGGGAGCGCTAATCCGAGATAATCCTATAGAAACCTCTGCATCTCCAGCAGACAGCCAGTCATCTGGCTAGCTAGCTTCATCAGGTTGCAGTCAGTCAGTCAGTCCTATTGTCCATCAGCTTGTTCCTTTAATAACACTGCAAAGCAATAAAATGATGACCGAAAGTGGAAGAGTTGACAACGGGCTCAGTTTAATGTTTGGACACAAGAGAGGATCTAAAGGTATTCTGATGCCTTGAGTGATCCACAAACATTCAGAACAGTGTTGTTGTTGTTGTTGTTGTTGTTGTTGGTCTACGGTGCATTCAATAAAGCAGTGTTCAGAGGATTTATGCTGACGTTATACTTACAGCTGGACCTATTGACCGCCTTGAAACAGAGGTTGTTGTTTTTTATGTAAATTGTATACTGTTGCATTGATCTAGTTCAGTAATGGTTACAATCTCCCACTCGATATGATTTCAATATATAAACGAGTAATCAGAGCAAATAGTTTATTAAATGATGGCTTGTTTGTGTTTGCTACGGTTCTAAGTATTTGGTGTGTTCTTTTATTCTGAGGAGGTGTGTGTTTAGTTTTCTATTCTTTATGATGATGATGATGATGATGATGCATTGGTTTTATATAGCGCTTTTCTAGACACTCAAATATTATATTGTGTTATATGATTTGATGATCAAATTGATGTTTCCTCCAACGTGCGTTGATCCTCCTATTCACGGCAGCACCTGAAGGCATCACCGCCTCGCTGGCTGCAGATTCGGGGAATCAGGCTCTTTTCGCTTGCGCGCTCTGATTGGCTGAGGCGGCGGAGAAAGGATGTGGTTTGCGTCCTGGCACCAGTCTCCTCTGCCAGCAGCGCAAGGTGGAGAGACATTCACCATCACGCACGGACTGTCACACGCACACACACACGCGCGCGCGCGAGCACGTACACACTCAGCCAGGGGACCGGGAGACTTTGAAACGGTGAGTTTTGGTATTAACATCTTATTAAGATGTGCGCGTGACTGTCGTGGTGTACTGCATCCTCGGGCGCGCGCCTGGATGAATGCTGAAATCTACGTCATATTCGTGGCGCTATGTCGGTCTCGCGCTGCGGCGGCGTGGATGTGGGTCATCCTTTATCTTTCTATATGGCGGGCGGGCGTTTCATCTTACCGCCACTGTGATGGGGGGGGGGGGGGTGTCTCCCGTTCCACGTCCGTGGGTTCGTGTCCCTTTGTTATGGTGGTGCCGCAGTCGGGATGCTTCACCCCTCCCGCTGAAAACACACCGGGCCGGTGTCCGGTCAGGAATCTGCCTGTTTCTCGTGCTTGCGCTCGCAGTGCGCGTCGCCTGTTATTGATGACTCCTCGCAACCCGGTGTTCCAGACTTCACCCGTTTCCCCGGGATATTCCCTCACAGACTGCAGGCGAGGATTTATCTCCATTGTATTCAGGAGATAAAGGCCTTGTTCTATATGTACACACACGCGCGCACACACACACACACACACGCACACACACATATAGTCCATCTCCTCTCCTGTCATTCTGTCTGGTTGTTGCTTGTTTTTGTTTTTCATTCACAGAAGAGTTGAACAAGTGATGTTTGAGTCTAATAATAATAATAATAATAATAACTAGATAGGCGCTTGGGCCTAATAAAGCCTATAATAGCCAGCCCAATGCTGGGCTATTGTAGTGTTGCCGGTTGTTCTCGGTTCGACGCGCTCTGTGGCTACGTCTTGGTTTCGCCGTATCCAAAACAAAGGAGAGTCCAGAAGCGGGCTTAAGAGAATAAAATGTCACTAATTTATTACAAAATACAACAACTTAAAATATTCAATAAACCCGAGCATCTGGGTGCAGCGATCCCGCCAGAGCGGTCAAAACCTATGTGCCCTTCCGGGTCAACACCTGTTCACCGTCTGATTGGCCCTGCCTTATATACCCCACATGGCCACAGCGCCACACAGTGCACAAAATAGGAACCGCACTCCATCAGTTGCATTTGGCTTCTACACACCGGCCCCTAATTGGCATGGTACCAGACATGGCAATTCTCAACATTTCATAAAATACAACAAATATTGAATCATCACAACAATAACTAGACCTCATACACCAGACACAGTTTGGAAATTGGTCTCTCCTCTGGCTGACATCGTTCCAGTGTCCAGCTCATCATTCCCATCCCTAACAGGAAGCACTGACAGCGTGGTGCGACCTCTGCCGGCCCCTGTATGTCCATAAGTCGTATGAAAGACTGAGGTGGGTTCTGGTGATTCCAGTCCATCTTCTAAAACAGTGATCTGTCGATCTATGTGCAACACAGTCGGATGATATTGATTACAGATCTCACATTGCAATCTTGCTTCACAATTACGGCTGACATGGCCTCGATGAAGGCATCCAAAACACACCCCCCCTTTCCTCAATATGAACACTTTGTCCGTGTGTCTCTTCTCCTTAAACTGCTGACAGTTTTCCAATGCATGTTCCATAGAGCAGCAAACACAGCTTTCGTTCTCCTTGATTGGGCGTGACGGCTTAACTTCGTTGTGAGAGCCCATAGCGGTCACTGTGCTGGCGACCACATGCCCCTTCTCTCTATGGCTGGGTTGTGACTTTGGCTGGTTTAATGTTGTATTAGAGCTGTATTCTTGCAGATCTCCAAAAAAGGGATCTGAACGGATCCTCACATGACGCTCCATGAATCCCACCAGATCATTAAATCTAGCTCTGTGGCCAGTAGACTCCATGATGTCATGAGCCCTGCTCTGCCAGCGTTCTTTCATCCTATACGGGAGCTTTGCAAGGATTGCCCTCATATTCACAGGCATGTCCAGTTCCTGCACATATTCCAGCTCCTCCATGATGTTGCAGCAGCCACGCAGAAATAGTGCGTAGCTCTGAAGTGCCCTGGTGTCGTCTGCTCTTATAGTCTGCCATGACAAAGCCTTGCTGATGTATGCAGTAGCTGTTTTGTAAGGATTTCCAAATTGATCTTGCAGTAGAGCCTTGGCCACCACGTAGCCACGATCTGGGTCCATATGTTGACAACTCCGCACCAGTTCGAGAGGCGGGCCTCTGGTGAATTGCTCCAAATAGTACAAACAGTCTGCTGCGGTTGCTTTACTTTCCACTCCTTGCTCAAATGTTTTTATAAAGGTCCTGTAATGCAAGGGATCGCCGTCAAAGATTGGAATGTCTCTTGGTGGGAGCGTCATTGACCGCTGCTGGTTCATTAAAGCTGCTATAATCTCAGTTTGTCTGCTCATGATCGTTAGAAGGTCTCCAGGTGTCTGCATAGCGGTGAGTGACTGACGCGTTTCATTTTGTGTCTACGTCCAAAGCGCATGCCTCCATGGTTCGTATCGCAAAGCCAGATTCAGCTCAGGTGAGCGCAACGGAAAGTAGGTCAACGAGTCACGTGATCCAGCGCAACGCTTCGATGCGTAAAAACGCGCTCAATGTTCACCAATGCGTTGGATTTAACGTGCGCACGCAATTAGGCCTTTGATGGTGGAGCGCTACACGTACCTCCGTTGGGCGCCTTTACTGTAAATCCGAGCGATGGTCTTCAGCGCTCCGGTCCAGCTCCGGTCCAGCTCCGTAATCCACAGCGCTCCGCGGAACAGCTGACTGCTGTCCGACCTATCTTCGCGGGCCACTTCTCCACGCCACAGCTCACACGATCATCCCTGGCTGTCTCCCAAAGACAGGTCTCCTGAGGTTCCAAACTTAGTCCAATCGGGCAGGTTTTGACAGTATAATAGCCAGCCCAATGCTGGGCTATTGTAGTGTTGCCGGTTGTTCTCGGTTCGACGCGCTCTGTGGCTACGTCTTGGTTTCGCCGTATCCAAAACAAAGGAGAGTCCAGAAGCGGGCTTAAGAGAATAAAATGTCACTAATTTATTACAAAATACAACAACTTAAAATATTCAATAAACCCGAGCATCTGGGTGCAGCGATCCCGCCAGAGCGGTCAAAACCTATGTGCCCTTCCGGGTCAACACCTGTTCACCGTCTGATTGGCCCTGCCTTATATACCCCACATGGCCACAGCGCCACACAGTGCACAAAATAGGAACCGCACTCCATCAGTTGCATTTGGCTTCTACAAAGCCTTCTTAAATGAACTGGGTCACCACTACATATACGTGCTGTGTGTACTCTGGATATCATCGCTCTCCTAGATATTCCCCTTGAAGTAAAAGTAAGGCTAAAGTTTAAAGGTCATAGTGTCTTTAAACGTTTGCTGGTCCAGACAGAGCAACTTGACACCATTGCCCGTGGGTTATAAGTCAGGGGATTTCGTGTGCTGTTCATCGTCTCCTGGATACTGGTTACCCAATTTTCACATCCTGAAAGTACAGTCTAAGAGCACAGGCCAACAGTACGTCAGACAGAATCATCTGTTGAATGCGAGGAGAGATGCATACAAAGTAAATACACACATATACATAATGTACTCGGTACAACTTTACAGAACACATCTGCTAAAGTAGCACTGAGTACAAAAGCAGTCCCTGCGGCGAAATAGCTGCAAATAACACACAGGAAGACTTCATCGTAAACACACCCGGGCGCTGCGTTTGTTGTGTTACTACCACCCTATTAGCCCCGCCCATGTTTCTCCTGCTGTGACAGTCAAGCTAAGCGTCCCGACAGCAAGCGAAGCGGCACAGCGACATTTACCTTGCTGCTCTGTCATTGTTGCTGAGACGTATCCATGTGTGCTTATTACATTATATCTATTACAACAATCAATGTGTGCTTATTACATTACAGCTATTACAACAATCAATGTGTGCTTATTACATTACAGCTATTACAACAATCAATGTGTGCTTATTACATTATATCTATTACAACAATCAATGTGTGCTTATTACATTACAGCTATTACAACAATCAATGTGTGCTTATTACATTACAGCTATTACAACAATCAATGTGTGCTTATTACATTACAGCTATTACAACAATCAATGTGTGCTTATTACATAACAGCTATTACAACAATCAATGTGTGCTTATTACATAACAGCTATTACAACAATCAATGTGTGCTTATTACATTACATCTATTACAACAATCAATGTGTGCTTATTACATTACAGCTATTACAACAATCAATGTGTGCTTATTACATTACAGCTATTACAACAATTGCTCGTGGAACACAGGCGTTGTTTCATTTAGCTAAAGAAACGCTATTGGACTGTTGCTGCTTGAAGGCTGGCAGTACTGACGACCATATCAAGATTAATAGTACATTTGTACTCCATATTTGTACATCAGGGCTTTATGGGCCATGGCTTTTTACCTATTGGCGTCAAAAACATATGCACTGCCATGATAGATGGTTTGATTGATCGAATCCTAATTCATCTTGGTGGTGATGCACGCCTTTACTGCCAGGGTGAAATGGACTGTAGTTAAATGGCACCTTCAAAGTTTGACAGGCCATTCAAATCGGGGCCATCAAATTGCACGTAGAAATTCAAATACAGTAGCAGAAATAAAAGGCCTGTAAATTATATATATATAAAAAAAAATCAGTAAATGTTATTTTGAAATATTTAGTTTCTGTTAGAAATGTGGAGGGAAAATGATGAGCTAAACACTGCTAAGATTCTGTCTGGTCTATCAGCAATGCTCTGATGCATACCTGTATTGGTGATGATGATGATGATGATGATGCGGTGTCAGCATTAATGGCTCCTGTCCAGTCATTTGTTAAAGTGATGTCCCCACGTCAACTATAAAGACCCTAGAACAGGGATGTCACATTACCATTATGTTTGCCCTCCAAAGGCCAAATGTAAACCGTAACACAGTAAAAATGTAACTAAATGTAATGTCATTTAATGGAAAATAAATGTAACTACTCCTTAACATGCTGTTAAATAACTATTTATTTAATTTATTTAATTTAGCCGCCACAGTAATTACAATAAAATATTGAGTTTTGACATCCCTTTTTGAAAAGGTTGTAACTTAAAAAAAGATAAAGCCATACTGTAAATGAGAAAAATAAGTATGAACCAAAGTTTGTGATGGGAATAAATGAACAAATCTAATAATGTGGAAAAGTTCCATTCAAATGCAATCATCACGCAGGAACAAAGATAATCGATATAAAATCAAAGCAAAACCAAAAAAACACCAATTTGTCTTGTCATGGACATGTGCAAACCTAAAAAAACAACCAAAGTGGGCAAGATAAAGAACATTCCCCGAGTCAATGCCGCGAGTCAATGCCGCTTTCAGGATCTGGAGCTGTCCAGTGCTGATCCTGAGCGCCATATGTAGCCGACTAGCTATTGTTATTGCCATGTTGCTGAATGTTTCTGTTTGATCAGTCCACTACTTAAGTTACAAACATTGCATATTCAATTGTATAGTTGTAAAAATATATGGATAGATTATTGCTGTTATAACATAAATCCTTTCAATTGATCAGGTTAAGAAAACCACACTACTCCATCGATCAATAACCAAACTGTGTGTGGGTTGGTACCGTGTTTTGTCAGTAGTAATCTAAATTGCTGCTCATCAGAGACAGTCTGGTTATGAGTGTGTGTGAGAAGAAGAAAGCGAGGAGCTGCTGAGTCACCATGGCGACTGGCTGGGCCGCTACGGCAGGATTTGCAACGTTTTTTTGTATCAGGCTGAAAAGGGAAACATGTAGTTGCAGCCTTTGTGATGCATTTTCTTATATTTTCTGTTTGTCACTGTTTTTGGTCTCCACTGATTATTTTTAAAAGTAATTTGTGAGAATAAAAGAAATTTATTTTGCAACAAAATTCTCCAGCTACTGTTGATCAAAATGCTTTTCTACGATATTCAATATACAAATATGCTATCTTGACTGGCATCAGGGGACAAAGAGCAGTGCTCACCTTAAAAGACAACTTGTAGCACACTGTGGGACACAACCCGCTGTGGTTCTGTTGTGTTGCAGCCTTCACCGGTGTCTGGCTCTCAGCAGGATTCTGCAAAATATCAGGTGAAGCCCCCTGAAACTTACTGGGATGGTTGCATCGCCTAGGAAAACTGGGATTTGAGCTGAAATCTTGGATATGCTTTGCTCTCGCAGTAATAATTCATGTCATTTGTACACATTTCCCCCCCTAATGACATGAAACAAGGATACACATGTCCTCCTTAGGCTACAGAGGGTTGTGGGTTTGGTGAGCTACACAGAAATGTTGTGGGCTTGTCAGGCTTGGCCTGCATGTGCTGTACTGAATAGTTGTGTCGCCGTCTTTGCACTTCTTCCACCTCACCACCGTGTTCTGTGAAACAGTGAAAATGAGCTCATCATTTCACCAGTTAGTCGTGCTAATCCTGCGGACTAACATTTTCACTGCATTATAAGATTACTATTAAATGATGGACTGTTACTGTCATTGAATACTAGCTACTTCCTTATTGTTGATGTGTCATGCTTTAGTGTATATGGGTGTGTGTGTGTGTGTGTGTGTGTCACAGAGAGAGAGCTTTAAGCTCACCATCAGTTACTGTATTTCTTCTGTGGCATTTTTGTGAAGATACAAAAATGTATCTTCTCAGTGGTTCGGTAAAAAGTTTGTGTTAAATTTTTTATTGTATTTTTTTAAAACTTGAAACCCCTTTGATTTGATAGCCTTGTTTATCGCCACCGATGACTGGAACGACTGGTCATTGGCTCAGATCCTGGTCCGGTATGGGTCCACATGCTGCCCATTTCAGAATATGATCACACAAGAAGAACTGAAAACTTTTAAAAACTTGTATTAATCAGGCTACAACCCCCAAAAGAAGGAAGCTTCGGATTTAACCGTTGTGAAAGCAACATTGGAAGTTTAGAAGCTCTAAATAAAGCAATAGAAGTTCCTCCCATAGAAAGAAGAGAGGGGGATTAGATAAAACAAAAGGAGCAGAGGCCAACAGATCCAAGAATCCATCCAGGCTGGGCTCTCAGGGTAAATAACAGACAACACCAACGCAAAGGCCTGAGTAACCGTTCGGCACCAGGAGGACATCCAGTGAGAGATGTGGAGAACCTGGCATGAGCTCTACCTGGCTGAAAACGCTAACACAATGCCAGCTTCTAATGTTCCTCTAGTCTACACAATGTAGGAAGAGACTCGGAAGTTCAGAAAGCTGAAAGTCTGCAAGGAAGGGTGAGGATATGGGAGGATCCAGAGAGAAATCAGGACGATGAGCTCAAGGATAAACTACAAAGAGAGTGTCAAGGTCATAGGTCGACTTGATTTGCTGTGAGATGAGATGTCCCAGGCAGCAGGAGACAGAGGAGGATGAGGAGGATGAGGAAGGACAGGATGCAAGGAAAGCCAAGCCTCTACACGCCATATGTCAATTGCAGATAGAGGCGGTGACTGATCCAGAAAACATGAACTATTAAAGTCTCGAGCATCAGAGACAGACAGAGACAAGGACATTACTGATGGATGGACATATCACGCACAGTTAATACAAATATTAATTGCTGCATCTTTAAAATGGCGTGAAGCAATGAGATCATCATCATGGCTGCTGATCTGAACTGGGTTAGAACTTTGTGGAACCGTTCCAATGAAGCGGTAAAATAGGCAGAGAGGTTAGGAAACCTGAATTTGGGATGACTCATTCTGTCATTTCATTTGAGCGATGGAATTATGAAGTGCGTCATTAGTGTGTGTGAATCTGTGTGTGTGTGTGTGTGTGTGTGTGTGTGTGTTCTAGAAGCAGGACAATGACAATTGTTTCCTGGGAAGATTAAGGGATAAACAGAGAGAAAGCAGTGCAGCGTGTTTCATGTTTGTGGTACTTGAGTTTGAGTTTGAGTTTATTTAAACATGGACAATACATATTCATGAACGTTTACATGTAAATATGTAAGATTATAGCCAATGGCTAATTTCCATCTTTAGTCCCTTTGACATCAACAACATAAAACAACAAAATCAATAAAGCAACAGTCATAACAAATAGAACAGTTCTACTAAATAGTACAAAATAATGAGGATGATGACATTATCAGAAAATCTGCGGATGGTACCCCAACATTTAGCCAACGGTAAACAAATATATCAGTTTAGGCATGGTTGTGGCTACAATGTTGCTCTTCCAATAGCCATGCTTTAAATTGTTCGGAAAATGAGGTCAGAGTCGGGAGTTCACGTATCGTGGTTGGGATAGAATTCCAAGTGTGGGAAGCACGAACAGAAAAAGTGGCTTGACCAAAGGCACTTTTTCTAAATGGAACGATACAGTCACCTCTAGAGCCTGTTCTTGTTGATGTGTTTGAGTTTATTTTGACAAATTCTTGTAATGGAGGAGGTGCTCTACCATGGAAGATTTTATAAATCAAGATTGCATCGAAGTGTTTAACAGTGTTGTCCCAGCTTAATCGCCCATGTTTCTTTAATATATGACAGTGATGATACCTATTTGGCTTTTTATCCAACACTTTTAGAGATTGTTTATAAACAGTTTCAATCGGTTGTAGTGTCGTCTTACAGGCCGACGCCCAACTTGTTACACAGTATGACATGTGTGACATGATCATAGTGTCAAAATATAATTTTGCTGACTCAAGGGTCAGATTGTTTCTGATAAACCTAAAGTTAGACAAGTTAAACTAAATTATATTCACTGTGTTTTTTATTTGTCGTTTAAAATGAAGCTGACGGTTTCATTTTTTAAACCCTCCGGTGATACCTAGAGTCTTGATTTTGAATCGGATTCTTATTGGCTCAGTGGATGCCATCACCTCCAATCAGAAGGCCTGATTCGAAGGCTTGGTTGTGGTTGCTGATGGTGTTGTCCTCCAAACAGAGATGTCTCTCTTTAAGACATTCCTGGTGGTAGAAGGTCTTTTTATTTGTTTTCTTTAATGGTCTAATGTCCTCTATAATTGTGTCCACATGCATTTTGGCTGACACAGCTAAGGTTGAGCTGAAACGGAATCTCTGTGTTACTTGATGCTGTAAATAAATATGAAAATAACATCTAATCTGAGCTATTTTCTCAGAGAAAGGTTAGTATATCTCAGCAATGTTTTGAGGTTTAACCCAATAACTTGACAAACTTTATTTTAAGATAATAATATACGGTTGACCTGAGAGTGTGAGGATTTGATGTATGACACAATGCTTATTTGAAGGTTTATTCAACGCCTAATCATTGAGAGAAGTACCAGATTATCTTTCCTTTCTCTTTCCAGGAACAGCAGACTATGGACCTGAGCCTGCGAGATGCTCTGGGTGTAGGCGCAGGTGGGGTCCCTGCTGGGGTCCCTGCTGGGGCTCCTGCCGATGCCCTGCTGAAGAGAGACTTTGTTGCCACGCTGGAGAAAGAGAGCTATGATGACAAGGTGGGAGAGACGGTCTCCAAGAGCGACTACCGGCCCTTACTGGATGGAAAGGACGGCAAGGGCGGTAAGTCGCTGTGAGCGCTACTGCAAGCACAGGAGGCAGGAGTGAGCCAGATGCGGCGCCCCTGCAGGGAGGCTCGGTTTTCCGGAGGCGGGTTGAGTTGAGATGGCTGGCAGGCTTTCTTGAGAAATCAGCCTTTGCATAATTTTGGATCATCACTGGCATTGAAGTGAAGTTGCTTCTGTGAAATTGGCCTCGGGTTTCATTCTTTTAAACTGATGGAAGCTGGCAAAGGCACAGCAGTGTGTGTGTGTGTGTGTGTGTGTTTTCGCTGGGCCTCCAAAGGACCACACCAGTAGTTTTGTATATTTAAACCACACAATTACTCCTTGGCTTCCATTTACTATATTTACAATGTTTTCACATTACTTCACTTTAAGTGATCAAACTCTACAGAACTCCCCTGTGGCGGGGGCTTCTTTGTTACGCATTAAGATGGGTGAGCGACATGAAGTATATTTTGTAGCCTCATTGGATTTCTTCAGGTTAATGTGCATAATTACTGGTCCTTAGTGGAACACCCGATTTGTGCTGGTCTAATATTGTCACAATGTAGATTCAGATTCCTTTATTATCATTCAGACATTACGTCACTGCAGAACCGGATGACGATGCAAAGTGTGGAAGAAGAGCAAGAAATAAACATAAATAGTAAGAAGAAGAAGAATCATGAACCACCAGGTCAGAGGAAGAGGAGACAGTATAACTATATACGTATTGTGCAAGATGTATGTGCAAAAATAAATAAATATGTATGCATGTCAGACGTGATAAATAAATAGATAGTGAGCGTGGTTTATGTGCTGTCAGAGTCCGAGAATTGTGCAGTTGTTCGAAAGTCTGATGGCGGTTGGGTGAAAGTAAAAGTGATTCTCGTTCTGGCCTCAATGAAGTACGTAGAGTCACAGTGGAGTCTGTTGTTATTTGCAGAGGATAATGTAGAACTGTGTACAGTATGAACTAATATAAATATGAATTAATGTTACATTTGACAAAGTAACCTGGTATACATATAAATCTGATGTGATATATTGAGATGGAACATGGCATCACTGCTTTCATGCATGTGCTCTCATTACATTCTGCATTATTCCTGCTGAATAATAATAATAATACAATAAAGCCTGTAGCCTTTGTGAAATGTGAAGAAAATCACCTGTAGCTTATTAATGGGTTAAAATCGCAGCAGCAGAGGTCAAATTCTGCCTTTATGTCCCAGCAATCGATCAATTTCCAAGAGCTCATACTATAATCCAACATCCTGTTTCATTATACCCTCGTTGGCTTTATTAAAATAAATAAATGAAACTGAATAATCACTTGCATAAGCCGACCTAACGCTTGTGACATCACCGTGACAGCATCGGGGTTATTATCCCTCAACGACAGCAAAGTCCATCTGGATTGCCTGTCCGTTTCTGGAGCATCAAAAACAGTTGAGTATTTACTGAAGGGTCGTGACTCGTACACAAACCGAGTATCACATTAATAACTTTGAACAAGAAGCAAGGGATAGAGGAGAGACCGAAGGAAATGGTAGAGCTGGGACAGTGAAGTAATGTCGATAGAAAGACACGGGATCGGGGGCAAGGAGAGAGAATAAAGGAAGGATAAGTAGAATGGAGCAGACACAAAAGCCCCTTCGACACACTGAGATGTGGAGGTCTCCGTCTTACAGCGTCCTTGTGTAGCTGCAGGTTCTGTGTAGTCCGTTGCGCAATGATGTTCTGTTGGAACGACATCAGGGCACCTTCTATTCAACGTTAGTGCGATGATGTTCTGATCTATTCTGATCCAGATGCTATTTTAAACCTGTATCGGTGCAAGAGAAAATTGCTACAAGCAAAAATACCAATGTCCTTTTTTCTACAAGGGAAAAGCACCACGAATCAGATGACCTCAAATCAAGTATTTATGCACGTTGACAGTGTGATGCAGCTTAATTAACAATGTGTGGTCAGAACATACAACAAATACAGACAACGTGATCGACAGGGTAGTCTCTGTGTGTGTGTGTGCGTGCATGTTAAGTTGAAGTGCTTCAATCCCTGTCTGGAATTAAATTAGCTGTAAGACTCTCTTTGTCTCTTGGGGTTGTTGTCTTTATTTGTCTTGTCGTCCTCATTTCAGCCATATTTCTTTTTCATTCCTTTTTACTAATGTTCCACCTTGTCCTCTCTCTCTCTTCCTGTCTTTGTTATGCTGTGTCAGCCTGGAGACCGTGCTTTATTAGCATAATCACACACACACACACACACACACACACAGCGCTCAGTGTTAACCTGCTTTGCTGTCCACGGCTGTAGGGAACAGGACTTGGGCAGCATCTCTAATATTTTGCACTTTGCTAGTCTGATAGTAGAACTAGCACCTTGTTTCCAGAAAGTTCCCATTAATTGTACATAAATGATATTTTCTAATAGAAACTGCAGAAAGCGTGAACACACCCCTGTTGTGTTTTAGCTGCTGTGACATTGTTGCTCAGAGAACGCATCAGTTATTTGTCCTCTTCACTTCGCCCAGTCACTCCAGTGGTGAAGAGTCTCTTATTAAGTGCAGCTCTCAACTGATCGCTGATCATTTTCTGCACTTGTCTTCGAATGTGTGCATCCACTGCTCCTTCTGAATGTAATGCTAAGTACAAAATGTATCTAGAATTTGTTTCATGCTCGTACAGTCAGATTAAATTATAGAATTAATAAAGAATTCTGAATATGAGTACTACCTGTGGAATGTCTTCAAAAACAAATCCTACTGTGGTTGAAGTCGCCCCGAAATATTGAGTAATGCAATCAGTAATCACTTGTCGCCTTCGTTCAGTTCAATAATGTTGATTGTCTATTTCTATCTCTAGCATTGGAGTGCTGATTGGCTTTCTCACGCTAGCCTGACGGGCATCCAAAGCGTCCAACAGGACACCGCGTGTTGTAACTTAATCAACTTAATGTTTCATCTGTAGATATTCAAAAACATATTTCCACATATAAGCAAACATTTGAGTTATTGTCCGTGAACTTAATGAGCAGTTTTGAATGTTTCTTTTTCTTATACATCTGCTGTGGACGGTCTTTTAATTTCATCATCACTTCAGTCTTCCTTCTCTCACCCCTTCTGTTGATTTCTCATGTTCAACCCTGCCTTGTTTACACTGTCTCTTAAATGTCTCTCGTGGGGAAGTGCTGTGCTTTCTATTCATTCAGTGATTAATAAGGTGGAAGCTGTGAAGTCGTTTATGGCCTCTGATGAAGGACTGCCATAAACGCGACTCATGCTGTGAGTGGGAAAGTGCAGCAGTTCATTTCTCCTTAATGTCAATAAGGGCAAATGTTTAGTTCTGCTTCTTTTGTCTTATCCAACCTTATTTTTCTTTGCATCTACAGAACTACTCATTGGGAAAAAGCAGCAATTTGTTTTAGAAAGTAAAGTTGTTCAGTTGAATTTTGGCATGGCATATAAACTTGCTTTAATCCTAACAGTACTACCGGCACTACTGTACTTTCAGCTACCTACACGCTATATGCTATAATCCTAAGGCATTTCTATGAAAGTATTTTCTTTCATAGTAATAAAACCAAAAAAAGTAGTTCTTTTTTTAATGTTTTTGGAACAGTTTCACATGCATCACCGCCTCCTTCTGCAGAGGGATATACATGGGGTCTGGAAAAATCAAGTACACTGAACATTAGTTTAAAAATGTAAACTGATCCTGGGTTACAGAATGATTTATTGCACATGATTCCACTCATGTGCAATAAAGCTTATGTTTGCTAATTCATATTATTATAAACTTTATTACAGGCTCTAGACCCAATAGTAAAAACATACAACACAAAAACACAGAATTATTCTTTCTGTGTTGTTAAATCTGTTATAAATGCAATTTGTGCTTTAAATTCCCTGCAAATGGGAATTCACCTTCAAAATGTTCTTCGTGACGTCACACCTAAGATCGTCAGAGAGGAAATTTCCTTGACTGGGGGGGGCTCGTGTAGCTGCACAATAAAGGCAAAGTTACTGCGGTCGTTCTGCAGAGCCAGGAAAGAGCTTTGTTTGCTGAAGCAGGATAACTCATCCCTGCAGTGCGTGCACTTTCAATGCACGTATGTATAAGGGAGGTAAGCGAGGGAGGGAGAGCAAGTAAGACAGAGTCAGCTCTGCATCAGCAAGTACCGAGTGTGTGTGTGTGTGTGTGTGGTACAGAACAAAACCCTGAACGTCACACACATGCAGTTCTGATGATGTCATCACTTGCTCATCTTGACTGTCACTGTCAATAGTGCTAAAATAAATGTGTGGGAGTGCCGAGTTCAGCAGACTGTCCGTTAAGGGATGCTGAAGCTTTTCTGACTAACTGAGGTAGGACAGAAGCACAAAGTTGAATTCATGACTTTGATCAGTAATCAATATGTAGACAGTTTGTGATTAACAAACTGAATCTAAACATGTCACTTCCCTTCTCTAATATATCGATGGTGCACGTGCAGCAAGGGATCCACGGATGCGTTCATCCTTTCCTTGGGTAACCATGACGATAAATCCTCCAGCGCTGTGCTGTGTCTGCATTCCTCAGTCAGAAACTGTATGAGATACACACTTTGAGGCTGGGCAGCCGGTGTCAGGCCTGTTTGATGGTTGAACAGCTGACAGAGCAGACAGATGGGTTCAGGTGCAGGTCTCAGTCAAAGAGGAGGCCTGCAGGGCGCTTGTAAGAAACGCACGTCGATCAAACCCAGTTTGTGTTTCAGTCTTTCAGCATTATTCAAGATCATGCTTGGAAATATATGTAATATAAAGTTATATGAACCATGGGATGCTTTTATCACATTATACTACTGTAAGATCTACTGTACTTTCTTCTTGTCCCGTGAGGGGTCGCCACAGCAACCAACATTCTCCACTCCACCCTGTCCTTCGCATTGTCCTCCCCAACACCAGCCACTCTCATGTCCTCCCTCACTACGTCCATGTATCTTCTCCTGGGTCATTCTCTAGCCCTGTTCCCTGGCAGCTCCATTAAAGGAAATTACTGCAAAGTTGTACTACTATGAATGATCATGACCAGTCATGTTTTGTAAATCTCAAAAAACTTTTCCACTGGCAAATGACATACCGCATTTCATATTTGGGTGAACTGTTCCTTTTTGTTCTATATAGAATTTATAAATGTAATATTTGTTCTTTGGGAATTATGAATGAATTAATAATGTTCAGAGTTTGTATGATGGTATGTGTGATAAAGCTCCTTTTCTCCTTTAGGCCCAGGGATGTCATTGGGGGGATGCCACAACATACCAGGACAGCCTGCATTCAGCTCTGACTACCTGTCTGGTGAGGGCAGGAGGAGTGCTACTTATTTATCACACAGTTTTCCTACTTTAGAAGTTTGGGTGTTGAATGTGTGGTTAGTTCAGTGACAGCACCAAACCCACTTTAAGAATGCATCGAGCTTACAAAATAATTGCAATCCTCAGTCTGCATTATCTCGAAGGTATGAGGACGAGGGATGAAGGGAGCGCGGTTACTTTTTCATTTGTGTACTTGTATTTTGACATTTCCATGGTTAAAAGGTTCTATTCTTACAGTGAGATGCGTCTCAGATGAATGTTTCTGGGCTATAGCTCAAAAACACATAGCTCAAATTGTTTTCACAAAACTTGATGCAAACATTAATTTCCTACATTGATTTTTTTTTATTTGAAAATGTGACTGACATTCTCAAATATGTAGTCTAGAAGAATTTGTTTTAAAAGCGACGACTCATACAACTTCATTCGTCAATAAAATGAACCTATGGTGGGGCCTGTGCTTCTCATGGTTGCTCTTCATCCTTGTTCCTCTGGGTCATTCCATGCTGCTCCTCATTACGCCACCATCCACCGCCATTTATTTGTTCTGCCACTCATTTTGACTTTCGTCGCTGGCCCTGTGCTCCACTGTCCCTCTAATGCCGCTACCGCCCATGCGTCTCCGTCTGTCTGTTTGTCTCTCTCTATCAGGTCCTATGATGGGTGGAGTGACTGATCAGTGGAGTCTGAACAAGTCAAAGGACAGCACCATGCCTGCCTCATTTCTAGGTCCACTTTACCTTCTCACCTTCATCTGTCTGTCTGTCTGTCTGTAAATTTGTCAAAAATCTGTATAGAAATTGAGCATAATCCATTAAACATGTAAATGTTAAGAGCTATTATTATAAATGATCAAATAATTCTAGGAATATTCTGAGCCTAAACTTGAAGCCGCTGAACGCGGCCATGGCACTGGTGCTTCGTGAAATGAGACCAACTTCACTTCCAGTCTGTGGTGGAATATTTATTGTTCCCTGTAAAGGTTCTTATCACATGCAATGATCCGTAGCCATCGTCCATAAATAATCGTGTAGCCAGACACTTCAGTTCACGTCAGACAGCAGCCATTAAACTAGTTGTGTTCATCCGAATGATGATCACACCTGTCTAATGAGCCATAGTTTCACCTGTAAGTGACCCAAAGTGCAAAGGTGACGCCTACTGGACCAGTTTGATGTCCAGCAGTCACTTCAATCTATAAACACAAAGAGAGAGCAAGAAAAACACAAGCGTAAATGTTGGTAATATATCTCTGTTCTATGTCTCCAGCAGGCTTCTCACAGTCTGGAATGGGAGGGACCATAGGGTCCAGCCTGCCACCAGTCCAGACCAGTACGCTTGGCCAGACTGGAATGGGGTCAGCTATGGATGCCCAGAAGAGTTTGGGCGTGCTTGGTGGGGAAAACAAAACGACCACTGGAGGCAGCCCTTTTAAAACCAATGATCTGATTACTTCCCATGGACCGGGAATCCACTCCACGGATCATTCTGCAGGTATTAGACAGAGGGCTGGTTGTATTTGCCGTGTGTGTGTGTGTGTGATGGTGGTGGTGGCTGATGACTCTGACAGGACAGAAGAAAGGATGGTGTTGAATCTGTAAAGTCTGGGCGTTGAAGGTGAAGGATTCCATATACAGTATCATGAATCAACAAGACCCATAGAGACAACTGTAAGGCTACTCATTAGGGGTGGGCGATATGACCATGAAACAATATCACAATATCTCAGGGATTTTAGGCCATAATGATGTGATAATAGTATGTAATGATATAACAAATTATTCAAAATACAATTGCACACAATAAGTATTATAACTTTATTTGTTATAATACCCCCCCGACACCATATTTATTGTATTATTTTACATGTATTTTTACCTTTATGAAGCCTCCCTGCACTGATATCAACCCACCCTCTACTGTATTCCCCTTTCCCTCCCTACAGACACTTTTTGGTATTCTAATACAGTAACAGTCGTGTATATAGAAAAACTTTAACGAAACTTTCACAGAAACACAAGTGCAAAGTAGACAGACACAAAGCAAACAAAAAAAGTAGGGTGACTTAACAGGAACCCGAAGGCAGATTTGGCTTACAGCAGTTACGCTCTGCTGCCAGTCGCAGAGTGCGCGTGCGCCCGGGCAACGTGGGTGAAGTGTCTTGTCTAAGGATGCAACGACAGCGTACACACGTGCCTGAGCCGGGAGTCGAACCACCAATCTCTGAGTCGCCCCGACTCAGACCGATGCTAACTGGATGAGCGAGTACTTCCATAACATGTGAATTACCATACCGGTACTTTAATTTATATGTTACAATACTGTATTATTGTTCTAATACGTGTTTTAATTATTTTATTTTTACTATATTTTTACTGTTTTATTTGTCTTAGGCTAGAAAATGCTTATTTTGTCATAAAATAATGAAAATAATGTACATGTAAACATCTGTACATACCACAGAATCCCACGATATAGCGAAGAATCCGAGACAGTGAGTCCGCGGAAAGTGAACTGCGATACAGCGAGGGACAACTGTATTCTTCCTCTCTAAAACTTGATAGTGTATGTTTCTGATTTAGACAACTTTGCCAAAAACAAATCTACGAAGATGAAGTTTACCTGACAGTTGAACCTTCACACATTTCTGGAGTTTATTTCAGTCAAAGAGTCCCAGACTTGCCTACGAGAGTGTAAATGTGGCTTCTGGAGCAGGACAGCAGAGGGCAGTCTTTTCTCGTTGATTCCACTGTGGGTGTGGGTGTCCAGCTGCTGGATGCTGATGGCGTCATGCGCTCTTTATCTATTGACTTCCAGCCAGATGGGATTTATGCATGGCCTTGAAGATAACAAAGGGGAGCAATGCTTTACTGTGTTCAGTAGTCAATGCAGTCCAAAGAGAAAAGAGAACCTATTAACAACCTATTGTTTCCCTATAAATATCTACCAGCCTTTCATCATGAATTATTCATGTCAACAATGATCAATCGCTGCTTGAGTGAGTAAGAGTGGAAAATTAGCTGAATTAGCGGTAGCCGGGCAACAAAAACAAAAATAGGAGGACTTGACGACAAAGATAAAGAAGCTCTCCAGGCCTTTCACAATGTTCCTGTGAGAAGCTATTTTTCCACATTCTGTGATTGACATGCAAAGAGTCCTGAAACATATAATTATCTTATCACATAAACATGAACATGATCACACAGTTGAAGACTCCAGCCTGAGATGGACTAAATAGCGAATCACGGTACTTCTAAATGTCAATTCCCCGACCCCGTCCGTTCCTCCGGACGTTTATCGCTGTAGCTGTGGAAGCATCCGGATCCAAAGGTAGAAATATTCTGCAATTACTTTACAAATACAGTGAAAGTTTCCAGAGTTAGAGGAAATGGATGCTTTTCTGGATCGATGGCGACAGTAAAGTAATAAATAGACAATAATGAGATGGGAGGGTGAAACCTGAGTTCAAAGAATACTCACTTAGACCGGAAGACATGTTGAGATGACTGTTTCATTGTTGCAGCCTGTCCCTCTTTCTGTCTGGTTCTCTCTGCCCTCTCTTTGTGTCCACTCCTTTTCTCTGATGAAGTGCATGTCAGAACGAATTGAGAAATATGGCTTCAGAGGGAAAAGCCATGCCCAACTGTTATTACATCACCAGCAAACCAGAGATGTTAGTGAAGCAGAAAAACAAAGGGTTCATTTCAGTGCAAGATGGATTTCTCTGATTGCATGTGCACAGTTTGGCATCATTTTCATCATTTAATGTGCCATTTTGGATGGATTAAGTCTTTAACTATGTATGTTTTTAATCATGCATGTCCTATGTGATCCATTTATGTAAGTTTTAAGATCAGATACTGAAGAGCTCGATTGTTCTCCGTGTTGTGTTGTTTAAAAGTTATTGCTTTTTTGTTTTATTCTACTAATGCAAAGAGAGCTTGTTTAAAATGCAGCAGCAACCTTGCAGCTCGATACAAATGTTTTAAGCGAATACTGTACCAGCAGAAATTCAAAGTTACATTAGAAGATGGAACAGACAATGCTACCTGGTTAGCATGCTATTTTCAGCAGATATCTCTGCAGCACAAAGACGTCTGTGACAAAACGACAATCCTGTTGCTTCTTAACATTCAGTTGAATGTGCTGCTTTTCTCCTTCTCTTTAAAAAGCAATATAATTTGAAAAGGACAGCAAAAGATGTTGAAGACAAAAGCCCACCAACCAGAATTGGACCCATGGCCACCTTGCAGAGACTAAATTGTCTGCACATGGGACACACTTAAACCCCGGCGGCCTGATCTTTTTCTGCCTTGACATCGAGCAGTATTTTCATATAGTATACAAATCATGGCTCTATTTTGTCAGATATTGGATATATGTATTAACCACAGAGATTGTATTTGTGTTACTTCTTGATTTAAGATATTCTTTGAATTAAAAGTATTTTAACTCTGTAAGCAAAACAGTGGTACTTTCAAGGGGAGGTTAGCATTTGCACAATTATTGTTAAGTTAAAGGATCAATGTAGCTCCACTCGAAAGAGTACACTTATTATAATATATATATATATATATATAATATAGTCTAATTTGTCTATATGAGGGAGGATAATGATGATAATAATACATAATTGTACAAGCTCTCCATCAAATTAAACTGATATGAGTCTCATACTGTGTGATCAAACATTACACTTATTTATTGCCATTAGTAGAATGAACGGTTCAGGTATGGATACTCACTATCTACGGTAACCACAGTGTAATTTTTGGCAGGTGATTCTCTAAAACAGTATATGATTGGTTCCTCCTCTTATAAAACCTTCCCCCCCTTGGCAGCTCCCATCCTCTCTCCCAGTGAATCAATGGATGACAGCAGTCCCACTTCCTCCAACTCGGAGTCCCTCAGCCCAGAGAGAGTAGGGTTGGGGTGTGATGCTGGGAAGCAACAGCAGAGATGGAAAAAGAAGAAGAAGAAGAGCTACGACGAGGTCTACGACTTCCTGGACGACCGCGAGAATAGCTTCGGCCAGGCCAACAAGCGTGGGATGCTTGATCAGGGCCGACGGAAGGTGGGGGAGGATGAAGATGAGGAAAACTGGGAGTGGGAGATCCGAGAAAGTGGAGGAGGGGGTAGAGTGAAAAGCAAGAAGAATAAGAGTCGTGCAAGACTTCCACAGGAGTGGGGAGCCCCCCAACAGCCTACCCCCCCATGGTTGGCTACAGTTGCACCTCCTCCCTCTAGCCCTGGCCTTGTTTCGCCCGCTTACCCTGCACAAATGCCAACAAGTTCCACCAACCATTCCCATGCTCGCCTTGTAGCAGACTCATCTCCACGTTCTTATGAGCCAATGTGTGTAGAGGGTTTGCCAGTGCCTCCTAGAGTTGGTTTAAAAGCAAATGGGGAGAAAGTTGCAAAAGGCAAACCCGACCCGAGCAGTGACTCAGCTGCCATTGCTGCAAGCAAGGGCTGGGTGGCTGGGGAGGGACGGGGCAGCCTTGCATTGATGACGGGAGACAATCTGAGCCCAGTTTCCCAGACATTCTCTTTCCTCGATTCAGTCCTTCAGACCCCTCCAGGCTCCACCCCTGACTCACAGACCAATACCCCAATCACCAACACCCCATCTCTTGCTTCTGGTCACCTGACAAAGTCCAGCCCAGTTGAAGCCTTCAACCCAGATTCACAGGCCAATTCTGTTTTCATCTCCCCCAAAGGTACTCCGGGTCTTACAGTGACTCCTACTTTGTCTACCAGTCCATCACCCGTAGCTGCCACAAAGACTCCCCCGCCAGCATTAGCAGCTGGATCAGTTCTCAATGTTGATGCCAAACCTTTTGTCCCCTCAGTTTCACTGAACTCTTCTACAACTCCACCTGCAATGACTTCACCCACTCTTGTTAGTACAGCGGAAGCAGCAGCCCCTGATCCTGTGTCCACTACCAGCCCAGCCACAGTCAACAGTCCCCCAGATTTTCGCTGTAAGAATGAAGCCACTCCCACATTACCCATATATTCTCCCCTAAAAATTGTAGCCACTCCCATTAGGGCCATAGGAGCCCCTCCCCTTCCCTCCATCGCCCCTGCAGCCCCACCCTCCCGCCCTGCACACTCAGAGCACCAGGAGTCCTCGTCGCCACAGCTCCCCCCACTGGAAGGTTGGTGCACTACAGAGAAGATTATGACTAACATGGGGGTAATTTTGAATCAAGGCTATGATAGCAGGAAGTAGTGACTTTTGTCTTCCTGTTTGCATGTCTCTTTGTCTTTCCGTCGAGCGCCTGGTGCCTGATCCTTTCTTCTACGCATTTGTAAGCACTGGGGCACAATACACCTTGTTTTTGCAAGAGCTTTCCAGATATTGATTCATATTCAGTCCACACCTAAATCTAGCCACAGATAATGTCTTTACTACATTAAGATCAGGAGGAAATATGGTCTAACTTCAATAATTGTGTCCAGATATGTCCCTCGTGTCTGTTGGCATGAGTGTAGGAGCCAAATGTACTCTGCTTGTCGGGCTCTATATTAACAAATCTGTTGATAAAGTTATCCAAGTTAATTTTCCTCTGCCTGCCTCTGTGCATCTGTCGCCATGATCATGGCACCGTCCTTAGCTAACCTGCTTCTGATATGTCCACGATCTCTGCTTGCTTGTCTGCTGTGTCATCTGATTGCCAGCCACCTGTGTAATCGCCCACTATCTCCTCTCTGTCTAGAGAAACACAAACATATTCTGGGTCCCTTCATTGCAAGGCTAGTTTCCTAAAGCAGTTTTGCTTTGTGAAGCCAGTAATGTTGCAGTTGACATAGATAAATGGTCAGCTACGTGGTGGAGAAGCTAACAGTAGATGCAGGTGTGCAATAGCTTAAAACATAGTTTAGAACGGTAAGGTGCAAACAGGAAATATCAAAATGCCCCAAAGACTGTTTTACGTTTGAGTTTAAATTATAACTCTCATTGCTGTCTTATAGGTCTAAATCTGAAGAGGTCAAAACACTGATAACAAGTGACTCTTAACATTCCGATTTAGGCAGCAAATCTGCCGCAAACCACAAACTGAGGACCGACTTTGAATAAATTCATATTGTTTTAACTCAGTGTCCAATGAGACAGTTTTCAACTCCATATCACAGAGCAGAGCGATGCATGCCTCGCTGAGAAAGAAATCTTACTTTCAAATATAAATACCGTACATGTTGCAAGCACTGTCCCATCCATGAGTAGACCTCTGCATTATTCTCTCTTTCTATAGTACTACAGGGTAGGGGCGAGGCAGGGTACTACAGGGTAGTACTATAGAAAGAAAATAGCTCCTAGATGTAACTCCTCACAAAGAGGTTTGTGGGTTCGCTTGTGTAATTTCACTACAAGGTGTATGCGTTTGATTTTGGGTTTAACGATCCCTTTAAATTTCCTCTTTTAATCTATGTTAGACAAAAGACAAACTTTGACAGATGTATATGGCCGCCTCAATGTCCAGTGGAAGCTGAACCGTCTCCATCAGAGATCCAGAAGTAGCTTTAAGCTAAGATGTTTATTCTTAAAGATCCCATTTTATGCAAAATTTACTTTTTGATGGTTTCCCAGTAAAAATACCAGCTCCTGGCCTGTATACACAGGCCACCCCCTCCACTGTTTATTATAAAAAAAACCTCATCCTCTCTCTATTGCTTAGTTACAATATTTCCAGGGATGCACCATTGAATTCAACAAAAGGATTGATGATGCAACTTCTGACATTCAAACAGTGTATTTCCACACAGCCCTTATAATCTTAACAGTGGATATATATGCATATCTATTATATTAATTCTGATGATTTCTATGTAATGTGGAAAAGATGATTCTGACATAACTGAGAATGCTTTCTCCCCTTTTCTTCCTTCTCTGCTTCTAACGCATCATCGGACCTCGACCAACAGGTAAGATGCCTCTTTTTCTGGTTTGCATATTCCATTCTCATTCTACACAGTAATGTTACTGTAGTGTTTAACACCACATGGACACACATTAATGTGTGTCCATGTGGTGTGTTGGTGTGTTGCTATTTCCAAATGAGGCATTATTTGTAGAAAAAAGCTACATAAAAATGACCGAAGCTGCGCAGCTGTGTCATATCAAGATGCTGATTGGACAGGTGTGTCTTAGGCTGATCACAATAAAAGACCATTCTGAAATGTGCAGCTTTGCTTTATTGGGGGGTCAGAAGCCCAATCAGCATCTGCGGTGACCAACACGCCTCCTTCACAAAGAGTCGATACAGTTGTTGAATGTTTGTGGAATGTTGGTCCGCCCCTCTTCAGTGGCTGTGAAGTTGTTGGATGTTGGCAGGAACTGCAACATAAACATGCAGTTCATGTGAATTGGCGTGCGTGAGTGGCTATCTGGCGATGCATTCGGGGTGTGCCTCGCCCCTCGCCTGTAGTCCGCTGGGATAGGCTGCAGCAACATGGATGGCAGCTTCCATTACAGTCCATGGAGCATTAAGAAATTCTAGATATTTTCATGCAACTCATGTCTCTCCATTCAGATATGGCCAGGTGAAAAATTACATTAATTTAGCCTCATCAGTCCTAAATAAATGTCATCAGTCTAATTTGAAACTAACTGGCCTGAAAGATCGTGTCCCTTCGAGTTTGTACAGACAATGTGGTGTAAAAATAGAGCTCAGACTCCACTTCCCTAACAAGGTTGAGTTGTGGTCTGGAAATCATCTGGCGTTGAGGAACAGCCTTCTGTGCTTTTCCCTTTTTTCCGACTTTGGCGGTGAAGAGGATCATTTACATCCTGTAACCCAGCACAGATTACCCCTTCCTAATTTCAATCTCTTGGATTTTGATCATCTGTGATCGCTGACAATATTTTATAACAGAATATAAGCATCTTCTGCTGTGACAACAAAGCCTCCTCCTGCATGCAGCTCATTTTCATTCGGACGTGGGTTTCTGTGGAAGTGGCGTCGGGGATTTAATGCAACGTATGTGTGACGCGCCAGTGACCCCATCACAGTTTGACCTCTGCATCTCACCTCGCTGTTATCGTCCGGCTTCTCCGACACATACTGTCGTTTCCACTGTTCTGCTCAGGCTTGACTTTATCTTCTGCACGTTTGCACTGAATTCCGGCTTTTCTCATCTGCTTTTGTCAAAATGCCTAAAAGTTCCTGCCAAATCCGACACGGCGGAATGAAAGCTACAATGATGAAGCATGAAGCTGCCAGTCTTCTCTTTGGAAGTACTGATGGAAGTAAATCAACTGTGTGTTGTTCATCATCTTAACGATATCCGGTCAACATACGATCTGATAATGTCGACTCTAATTTCCCTGAATAAATAGTGTTTGAAGCGAGTTGAAGCGGCAGACCGGATTCAAGAGATGATAGTAGGACGTTTCTAGTTTTTTAATATAGTTTGATCATCTTGTCCTGTTTTCTTGCTCCTTTAACCTCTAATCTCTTTCGCTGTTTCTCCTCTTCTGTCTGGTCGAGTCTTTTCTCTCCTTCCTCTTTTCCCCATCAATGTTTATCTGTTGCCCTCCTTCATTGGTCTCTCATCTTTATCTCTTCCCAGATTGCCCCCATCCCCCTCAGTCTCTCTCTCTACCCCCTTCTACCCCCCCCCCCCCCCCCCCCCCCCCCCCCCCAGCTTCTACCACTCTCTTCTTCTGCCCTTTCCTTTTTCTCCCTTCATCCGCATCACGTCTTCCTCTCTCCTGCTCAGACTCCCCGTGTTGCTGCGGCACCATAGTAATCACCACACTGGTGATTCGGAGGAGGGCGGGGGGTTGTCATGGAGACATGAGAGGCGGTTGCCATAGCAACAAAAAGACTCAGCGAGAGAGAGAGAGAGAGAGATGGAGGGATAGTGTAGGGGTGGACTGGGTGTGACAGTCAGTGAGGATGAGGAGTAAAAATAGAAGCGTTCTGACGAGATTCTCCTCCCTCCTTCTCCACACCTCCACCCTTCTTATCCCCCCATCCTTCTTTTGCCAAGCCCCATGGGCAGCTGGCTTTAGCTTCCCCTCTCTCTCTGTTTCCTCCGTCTTCAGCTGATGTTCAACAGTCTGTGACCTTCAAGGAGGGCTCTGCGTGACCTCTGGGTTTTTTAGTCTGGGTTTCAGATTTAATTTGAGACGTCTGCTGATATTCTATATATATGACTCGTTATTTTGTTCTCCGGCTTTTGAGCTCGTCTCTGTCTTCCTTGTGTCCCACGTAGTGTCTCTGTGGCCTATCTTGTTAGTTTCCATATTGACAAAGGGTTTTTTTTCTTTTAAAGGTGTTTTTAACAATATCAGATTTATAATCCATCCATTTTCATGGAGACGATATTACTCCACCGCGCCACAGATTTATAATCATTGGGCATCATTTTCACGACACTACACTATACACAATCTGTATACCAATGGAAGGAGGTGAACACCAGCAGGTAATCTGCTGTTCATTTGTCTTCGCTGTGATTTAGTTGTGAATCTAATGAGAAGGCTCAGACAGAATTCAGGAAGCCGCAGATTATCCAACTGAAATAGTGATGCTGGTCAACTACATGTCAGCAGCTTCGTTTGGTTCCTACAGAGGATTTAAACATTGCATTTCTATAATTGTTCACACATTTCCTTAAAGCGCCTGCAGCTGCAGTCAGGAG
Organism: Brachionichthys hirsutus; assembly: GCF_040956055.1. Lineage (NCBI taxonomy): Eukaryota > Metazoa > Chordata > Actinopteri > Lophiiformes > Brachionichthyidae > Brachionichthys > Brachionichthys hirsutus. The sequence continues at coordinate 2,623,425 of NC_090911.1, read as the reverse complement.
GAAGAAGTCAGTGAGGACTATTTTCAGCTGCGGATGAATCCACTCCTGCTGCTGCAGTGACTGACAGCAGGGTGGCGTATGTGGGACCGAGTCAAAATAAACCCCAATGTGTGTCTTAACGGTCATGAAGGAGCACCAGGCAGACATAAAGGCCAAACTACATTCGCTAAAATTAGAGCTTGTCAGTTACAGTTAGCGACGTCACGTTGTTGGTAAAGTGCTGACCAGTGAAGAAACTGGGGACCAGTGAAGGGGACTGGTTTAAATGCATAGAAAACAAAACCAGTTATTCATTCTCATGCTTTCTACTGTAAAGAAGATAATCATTGTGCTGTAATGATGCTGAAATCAGAATTAATCATCTCACTTCTTTGTAATCTGAGAAGGTGAAATTAAAATATACTTCATTTTAGACATTGATGTGCTATTAATAGCAACAGTGACAGGAAATAGCCACGAGCATCAGAAAGATCGACATGACTGCACAGGGTGTTGTGTGCTTGGGGGTTTCAAACTGTGAGGCGTGCCTCCAAAGGGGGCCGTGGCTTCGGGCTGTGTGGGGCCACATGGAGTGCCTTTAGACAGATACTGCAGTATGAGCGAGTGCATGTCAGTCTTCTGGGGGGAGCGACACACTGCTCATGGTTTTACGGTCATCCCTCCCTATATCGTGGTTCACGTTCCGCGGATTCACTGTATCGCGGATATTCTTGCCGAACATGTATATTCATGTATCGTGGGATTCTGCAGAATGTTTAAGTGTTGAAATGTCCATTATTTTCATTATTTTATTGTTAAAATAAGCATTTTTTTAGCCTAAGAAGAATAAAACAATAAAAAGATATATAATATATATAGATATAAAATGCAGTACCGGTACATATTGAACACAGAGGAGGGTGGAAGGAGGATTGATAACAGTGGAGGGAGGGTTCATAAAGGTAACAGCATATGTAAAATAATAAAATAAAATAAATATGCTGACACAACTTCATCAGGCTTATGGGTAGTACCCGTAGAGTGGTTAGCAGGAGCTAATGTAGCATTGCCAGTTTCTCCCTTGTGCAGGTCCAAAGCCCGGATAAATGCTGAGAGTTGAGTCAGGAATGGCATCCGGCGTAAAAATTTGCCAAATCTAACATGAAAATCATGTTAGATTATCCGATCATACCGGATCGGTCGAGGCCCGGCTTAACAACGACCGCCAGCGCAGTTGTTAACCCACGGGTTGCTGCTGGAAAATGGATTACTGTGGGTCAAAGACAGAGACGAAGAAGAGGAGGAAGACGGGTGCAGCAGCAGCGAGAGAAGAGGGAATGGAAGAGTTTAGGACCGAGAGCAGGGACTTTAAATTTTGGGACGATACGGGAAAAGCTAGAGAGCTGCGGGACATGATGATGCCAGCTCATGAAAAATGGGAGTAAAAACTGAAGTGTTGCATTGATATTTTGGTTCAGTATGTCTGAGTCGTTCCTATGCCTGCAGTCTTCTGATGTCACCTCTATCATGGCTATCACAATAGGGTTCACTGATTCCAACCGCTGCCTCTGTGTGTGTAAAGCCAATTCGGAGTTAAATCTGATCTGGCACCTCGCCTTTAGTCGGTTTAGTCTTTAATATCAGGCGGAATCTTACCGATATGCATACATTTCTGTCTGAGATCGTTCAGAAAAAGAAGTGAATCGGCGAGCTGGCTTTGCCACAGCAGTCTGAGATGGACATCTGTTGCTGCAAGCCAGTGAAATATCAGCTAAAGGTCGCCACCAGGCGTTTAGATGAATATGCAGGCTCCATCTGACTGATACACTCACCACTCATCACGATTTTATTATGCTCGCATAATGACAATAAAGTATCTTGAATCTTGAATCTTGAATCTTGAATCCATGAAAGTGGGAGGAGTTGGTCTTCAGGTTTCGGACTCTAAGAAGCCAGAACCTCTCTGTTACCAAACCTACAAATCTAACCAGAGAACGCATTTGAATTGTGTCATTGCTGATACTGACCCAAAGCTTTAACAGAAGCAACAACTCTGACTGAACAACTCTAAAGTCTTCCTCTCTCCGGCTGCCTCTTTGTCTGTGGCTACAATAAACTAATTGTTTATGGAGGATTATGCAATAATCATTCATAATAATCAGTCATGCTTCACAAATTGCTGCTGCCTTTGTACAGGCCTGTTGGGGTGAAATTGAAATATCAGAATGGAGGCCTTAAGATAGCTAGTGTGTTAGAAAAACTCAGTTGTGTTGCAATATTTTTATTGTAATTTGTTTTGCTCTTCACAATGAAGGATCTTTTAATGTCTTGAAATACTCTACATGGAATGAATGAATTTTTTATACCAGTCAGAGTCTGACAGATATTAATTATAAGATAAAAGTAAAATAGGTACTAAAATAAACATGAAACCAAGTGTAAAGTTACAAACTTACTGAATATAAAAACATAACCAAATACCAAGACTGGAAAGATACAAGCTGCCAAGAATTCATGCTGTAATTATGACTTAATTTTAAATTAACATCCAAATGAAGAAAATGGAAGAAAATGTAATGACGACATTATAGATTGAATAGTTTATACTCAAAATCTATTCTTCAGTGTGATGTAATATTCTACTAAACTACTTTCCTTGACATTATTTGATGCCGCTGGAACAGAAGGGGGATTGTGATGTCACATTTATGCTGAACTGGTGACACTAATTTGGGGCTCCACCTTGAAATGTAGTCAAAGCTTCCGTTTTGTCAGGAAGTACGGTAAACAAATTCATTTCATAAATCACTAAATTTGAAACCATTTGTCAAATATTATGATTTGAAAACGTTTTGACCGACTGAATAAACCCGAACCCAGCCCTGAGTTTTACCCCCACAATTTCACAACAAATGTAGGATACTAACAACTAACCCATGTTAGTGTCCAACAGTCAGTGTTCATATTTCCATTCGATACTTTAACTCACACCTTCCCTCCTATGCTGTTTGCACAGAAACAGCAAATCGTCAATCTCGAGCTCGAAGGAGACGGTTCAAACTCAGTCCAGCCAAAACCACAAGCCAGAATTACATACCAGTGTTTGTACCTGCCCTTCCTCACGTGTAATTCACATCACATTATTTAAGCTCGCACAGCATCATCTCATGATGTCGGTGACCAATCAGAGTCGACGGAGGATGATTGCAGTCTTCATTGATGTCTCACTAACCCCTCCTAATGTCTCTCACTCTATATCAGCGTGTGAACGCTGCCTGCATGGATGCAAGTTTGTCTCTGTGCACGTGTGTGTGTGTGCAATCATATGTCTTCATGTGTGCATGCTTGTGCACGCTTGTCGCCAGGGGCTTGATGCTGAAATTATGCTCCAGCGAATGAGGGAACATTCCGAGCTATCATGTGACTTTGTGATGTCAGAGAAAGAGAGAGAGACGAGAGAGAGAGAGAGAGAGAGAGAGAGAGCAAGGTGCAATTTAGCCCCACAGCTGATCGGTGCAGCGCTCAGAGAGAAAGCGAGACGACCAGACATAGTCACTTTCACGCCTGCTGCTTTATCCTCTTCACACACACACACATGCACATCAGCTCCTTTGTACATGTACACAACTGCAAGGCATCAATTAAAAAAAAGAAAAGAAAAGAAAGGATGTACTGCTTCCTCGACTTTCCAAGCTCAGAACACTTTGAATACTGAGGACATTTCTGCCTCCTGGACGAGAGTAAAACTGCAGAAAAGAGCAGGAGACAGGCGGACGAACTAAAGACAGGTGAAGAAAAACCAAACAGGCCAGCAAGGGGTGAGACAAAAGGATCTGACAACAGAGCAGGGGAATGTCCTTCCTCTCTGGATCATCCTGGCAGCAGCCCGGCATCAATCATGGCAGCAGCGGATTCGGTCAACCTTCCGCCGGGCATCAGCATCAACAGCAACAAAGGCTGAGCAATGTCTCCGGGGCCAGCATTCCTGCAGTCCTGGCCTCTTCTGCACTATCACCCTGCAGCCCGGGTTCTGGCCGACAGAGTGACTGGCTCGGCCAGACCCAGATGGCATCAGGAGAGAAGGTTGCCTCTGCTGCACAGGGTGAGTCCAGAATGACTTTGATGGAAGGTGAGATTAAATTAGTCCAAGGTCGGACTGAGGGAACGGTTTCTGGGAAAGTGGCTGAAGCCCCAGGAAGTCCAAGCTTCAAGACGCCAGTGCTGAAGATAGAGTATGAGGGAGCCAGAGGGGAGAGGCCAAGGGATGATGCACAAAGAGTGGGAGAAGCAGGAGGGTCATTAGGGAGTTCAGGACAAAGCCCAAGCAGCCCCCTTTCTTCCCACTCATCCCCTTCTTCTTCAGTACCTTCTCCGCCTGTCTCACCTGGAAGAACCTTTCCAAATCCCGCTTTTGACCATAAACTCACATCAAACTCAAATTTTGGACAAAAGAATCCACATCAAAACCGTTCTGGCGGCAACGATGGATTCATCCGGGGATCTGCTCAAGCTGAGCGGCTTTGGGAGAGAAACACATTAAACCCTTGCTTCAGCGGAAATGCCAGATCAAGTTCAGGACATAAAGAGGATGAGATTAAATCTGTTACGTCCTCGACATCTGGAGGCCTACTCGGCTGTCCGAAAGAAAAGCCTGTCCCTGTCGGAAATCTAACTATCAAGCCATATTTCGAAAAGCAATGCGTTACCCAGGTTACTGGCGCTGCCGCTCCCGTTGCTGACCTCATCACTGGAGAGCCTGAAGCAGGCCTGCCTCCTGGGCTTCAGGTGAAGGGTGTAGGAGGTGTCACGGAGGAAATGGAAAGCTCAGGTCCCACTGAGAAGGGGAGTACAAGACCACCGCCAGGCAGCGGTGGAACGGGTGATGATGGGAAAACGGGATCGCCTGCTAACCGAAACAGAGAAACAAAAACTGGCCCAAGCAACGACCTACCACAGCGGACCGCAGTGAGACGTGCAATGTCTGACTGCTCACACCTGTCTGTTCCCATGGTGATGGCTGAAACGTACCCTACTGGCATTGGAAGCTCACCAGTGATGGCACCCAACATGCCGGATTCTGCCCTGATGGGAACAGCGTGCCCGCCGAGGGCGCCCTATCCTCACGCCGCCGTCCGGCGCTCACTCACAGTCACAGACGGCAGAGAAGCTGCAGCTGCAATGGCGACGATGATGATGTCATCCACATTCATGGCATCACCGCTAATGCCCTCATCCCCACCTCCTAAAAGGCACCACGGGAGTTGCGAGAGCAGTTTTTTAATTGCTGTCCCACCCCCTGTGGGAATGTCCATTAGCAGCACTCAAGATAATAAAGCAAGCATAACGGGTAAGAGTTTCTTCTTGTGCGCCTCTGATGGGATGGATATGAGGCGAGCGGCAGATTTTTGTGTTTGGATGAAAGTTTCCTGAGATTCGTTCGAGGTTTCTGAGTCACTTCCGAGACGTTTGATTCGTTCAGTTATTCTTATCGGTACTTAAAGGACAAATATAGATGTTCACTTGCGTGATGTATCAAAGATGTCCAACAGCATCAGAGACTTGAAGGAGAGGCAGAAGTTCTGTTAACCAATGACAATCACAGAGCCTTCCGGTGCATTTCTGAGACTTGAACCAGCATTGCTCACTTTCCTGCACACACTCTGCTGATATGCCTTGAATGGAGGCTGTAAATGGAACTTGCATCTCGCATGCAACCTGATCAACCTGAACCCTTTTGAAAGTTAGTTTAAAGTGAGTGCATTTGCAGGTGGACATGCTATGATTTTAATGTACTCCTGCCATCATGTCCACCTGTTGACAGTGCTTATTGTCTTTCCCCACATCAGTTGCAGTTATTGTCCTTGCTCTCAGCTTTAGATTTAAAATGCATCCCTTTAACATGTGATTGCATGTTTTCTAACAACAGAACAGTTTTTGGACAGAATTTATTAGCAAGGTCAAAACTGAATGGATTTTATATTCTGGATCTGGGATCCAAAATGTCCTTAATAGCGATAATTCTGTTGCATCCAAATGCAATAGAGCCACGATAGTTCCACCCTCGTAATTTAAATGCTATGATTGCACTTATTGACATTATCATTTGATAAACACATTTAAAGCACTTTCCATTCAGGTTCATGTTGATGTAACCGAACGTGGGATCTGACAGAGGAACTACCCTTAAATGTATTTGTAGAACAACATTAATTTCCTCTCCGTTCAGTATTTCATGTGTGTTTCTCCGCCTCTGTCGTCTTTCTATTCAGCCATGTTTCGTTTTTCCGACTGCAGTCGACATAGAAAAGCTGGGACATTGATTAGACATTGACTGTGACTGTACTCTTTCAAATATAGAACAGCTATTTCTAGCGTTGTGTGTGTGCGTGTGTGTGTGTGTGTGAGATGAGCTGTGAATCTTACAGCTTTTAAAGGCACACACCCCCACTTGCACCCTGACAGCAGACGGCGAAGGTGCAACTTAAGGTGTATTTTATTTATTTGGCAGCAAAATGCATCACCGCACCGCACCACAGCAATGCACACACACACACACACACACTAAATAGCACAACTGTAAGAGGAGGAGGAGGAGGAGGCGAGTCTTGAAGCTAAAGCTAAATGAAGCTGTGATAACACACAACCAGCTCATCAGGCCGATGGGCTCAGGGACCTACCTGGAACCAGGACTAGTTAAGCCCAGCTACTTCCCGAAATGCTGCGTCTGTGGGCTCGTTTTAGTTTGACGGCAGCAAATCCAGGTCAGAAGAAGAAGAAAAAACAAACAGGACTGGGCTGATAATAGAAACTTTATGCTCAAAACTTGTAGGAAGTTTCTCAACGTGTGATTACTGGTGCACGTGAGCAGGTAAATCCATATATGCATGTGCACGACAGAAGGTAATAAATAGTGAATGGATGAGCACAAATGTTGTACAGGCACTGATGAAAGTGTGATTACAGTATGAGAGTTTTACGAAATGACCAGCTTGTGTGAACTGTATATGAAATAATACCTCCCAATAATCAGTCTATCATCCTGTCTATTGATTGTCCTGTCTCGTGAGTAGGGGCTTTGTGTGTGTGTGTGTGTGTGTAGGTGTGTGTACATGCGTGTGTGTGAGGGAGTAGAATGCCTGCAGTGAAATATCGCTGCTCCAGCTCTGTGTCTGTTAATGTTAGTAATTCCCCAATCACATCTGTCACAAACAAACAGACTCGCACACACACCCACACCCACACACCCACACACCCACACACACAACTACACACACAGGTGTGTGTGTGTGCAGCTGTGCCTTATAGCGTGGCGTTACATGGATCCTGTGTGTTCTCACCCAGCAGTTTCATCGTGCTGGTATTGCTGGGTGCTGCAGGTGCAGCTTAGGTAATCAATTAATATATTGAGTAATTCATTCGATTAATCGAGTAATCGGATAAAAACACATTAAAGTGTCTCAGAATATATTTAAGAGGTAAACAAACAAACAAATGTTAATGCTTGCAATTACATTTATTTTAAACGGCACACTCCTTTCTATTAATATTGCACTTTAATTTCTCAAGAGCATTCAATGCAAATAAAAATAAATAAAATACCTGAGTGAAGCCTCAGGTATTCAGGTAGTGAAACAAACATTGACAATAAAACTAGCTGCATCAAACAATTTCAAACTATAAATTAAAAACTGTCTTCACATTTTAACACGCTCTATAATGTTGTTAGTGACATATATTATTATTATAAGTCTTTCAAATTTGTTTCTAGCATGTAGCCAAGTGTTTCAAAAGAGGGGCTTTAGTTATGTGACGATAGAAAAAAAAAACAACTTATGTGACGATAGCATGCACATAGCGTCAGCTGATGGTATTGATTTGACCTTGTTTGCTTGTTTAGATAATAAATGTTCTGGATGCTTCCTGTTCAAGTGCTGCAACATCGACGTAGTCCTGTTGCGATACGGAAGCTCTGTTTGACACCGCTAACATTGCACCACCTTCTCGTTTTTTGGGGGGTTTTTTTTACTTGAAATGGTCCCAAACTTTGGACAGATTCTGTCATTCGCTTTGGACTCCTTCCTCCCTTTCTCCTTCATTATCGTTCTTTTCTTCATCTTTGTCCGTGCTCCCCACCGCCACACATGCCGTGCTGGCTTTCCCACGGACGGCTTCAACAGATTATGGGTGATTTTAATACGCAACACTAATTAATCGAATCCTCGAGGCAACCAAATTGAAATCGGAGCTTTTTTTCTAATCGAACTACTCGATTTAATCGATGAATCGCTGCAGCCCGAGCTGCGATACTGTGATAAAGCTACTTTCAGTCGAGTAATAAAGTCGTCTGTTTATTTTAAAGTTACAATAATGATGTCACTGAATATTAAGTGTTTGTTAATATGTTGTGAATCACTGACTGATTTTAAAGTTTAGCTGCTTTTGATTTGACCTCGCAAGACGACCATGACCTCTTTCCTTTGAGATAGTTTTCCTGATACAAAAACACATTTATCATTTTCCATCATCAATGCACAATTCAGTTGTTGATTATCATCTGGAATCATTATTGGTGGTTGATTGACATTTTTCTGACGTTGGTTTTTTTGGTGGCCTCACTTCAATCAATGACAAAAGACAATAAACTAAAGTGAAGGTAATTGAAAGGCCTCTGACAGAACTGTCTATGGATTTCAGACATTGATGATGGTGACTCATAGTAGACTAACGATGCTCGGACTAGAACAGATGAGTGCTAATTTTATTCCATCCTTTCCAAGTTATACTTCTTCTTTCCTCAACTGACTTATTTTCTCTGATTTTTCTTAATCAGCTGCTGGGGCGACCTACATACAACAACCCACATAGATATTCCTGCCTATAAATACCTGGAATATACATACAATGAGCATGCAGAACGCTGCAGAACATTATCGATCTGTTCCTGTCAGACGCTAACAACGATGTTGCTTCTCTCATAGTGAAATCCGACAACAAAGAAAAGACGAACAAGATCAATCCCTTTGACAAAAAAGAGAAGGAAGAGCCGCAGAAGCAGAACAATGGACCGGACAAGAAGCAGAAGTCTGACAAGATCATCAAAGACGAGGACAAGTCGGAGAAGATGGACACAGAGAAAAACAACAAGACCAACCAGAAGGGAGAGAAGGTTGACAAACCGGAGAAGACCAACAAAGACGACAAGAAGGAGGAGGAGAAAAAGTCTGCTGAGAAGAAGGAAGGGAAAGGAACGGCCAAGTCTCCCACAAGCAATGGAAAGGCTTTACGAAGTCCTGACAGCAAGAGCAAGGTGGGTCACACACACACACACACACACAACCATAAGTGTGTGTGTCTGATTTGTGTCTGTCTGATAGTCGCATCAGTGGATTTTCCTTTTGAAGGAAAAGGCTTTCAAGTTCTCATTTGCTGGACTTTGACGTTCCATTTCGCTCCGATGCACAGATGATTAAAGTCGTCACATGAACGGTTCCATCCAGCACAGACTATCAAACGACTTTTAACGCTGCCCTTTACAGACTCACAAACGGATGCACAAGCCAGAGGGAGCAGCAAAGCTTCGACAGTTTATTGCTCGTCATTTGTGTGAGGCTGTAGATGTTACTCAACGTGAGGGCCAAAGTAAATAAATGTATTTTACATACTACAAGATGTTTTTTTTTTAAAGCCTCCATTATAAATGAATGGGAAAATCCATAGTTTTATTTTTTTAATCAATCCAGACAGGTATCCGGATTGCTCTCTAAATGTAATGGGATCTACAGTAATTTATACCAAGATCCATCGTCAGATTGTCTTTTCGTTTTTTCATCAAGATCCATTCAGCAGATAATGGATCCATTTTCCGTTATCCTGCTAACAAACAAACAAACAAACGTCATTGGTGGAGGTAATTATAAAACCCTCCCCTTCAGATTTTCTGACTAGACAAGACAAGGTTCGTCAGCAGCGCCGAGTGCACTGTTGGCACAGGAGTGATAGAATAACTGAGAAACAGAATGAAAGGAAAGGAAATGAGATGAGACGTGAAATGTGTGCGTGAAGGAGCAGAGGGAAAACTGTGATGAGAAAATACTGAAAAACAGGTGGGAAGGAGAGCAGGTGTGCCAGATGCAGTTATTTTAAGAGTTAGATGTGAATTTAATGTTGTTGCAACTAAAGGTATGAAAGAAATAATTCTCCTGAGACTCAAAGGAGACGAGCTTCCCTGTACCTGCAGTGCTATTTCTCTTTCTAGATCGTTTTAGTGTGTGAAGATGTACGATGCATCTTTCTGTGCGGCAATTTGGAAATAAATCACTTTAGACTTTACCCTGCCCATGCCGGCTAGCGTGTTAGCAGTATAGCAGTAAGCTTCAAGCTCACCTTATTCAAGTTAAATTAAAAAATGTTCCCTCATCAAGAGCAACAACGGTAAAAAGGTTCAAGCTCAGGCTTCTTCCGGTGATGCAGACAATCAGAACCGGCGTCGCTCCGTTTGGAGGTCGTCCGTCATTATGTCTGTGTGATTGGTGACTTGATTAAAGTGTTGTTTTCAATAATTTGAGGCCTGATTTCCTACCATGAGCTGTCTGGTGCTATTGGAATGCTTCTTTCATTATATTTCAAGTAGTTTTTTGTTTTGCTGCTGATGAGCTAACATGGCTAGAAAATGCTAATTTACACTTTACACTTTAATTTATAAATGTCACATGGTTCCTGGCTGTGCCATATCACGCTGTCACTGCAATCAGCGATTGCTTTTTCTTTTTCTGTCTTTTTTTTTATTTACTTCCCTTCTCTTCTGTTGTTATTGTGGCTTCTCTTAATTCCATTATTGCCAGCCTGACCTGGGCTCAACTCCACCAAGGTCTGCCAAATCACGCCCATCCACGCTCTCCACCAATGGAGAAGCTCTCTCAAGCAAACGCCCTCCCCCCACTGCAGCCTCAGCCAATAAAAAAAGTCCCGTGCCCAAGGCAACCACACCGACTGCCGCCAAGCGGCCGCCGATGGCGACTGGTTCCACCAAGGCTGCTAAGGTGAGTTTAAAGTCTGCGCTGGCGTTCTCGTGAAGTTGGTGCAACCACTGTGGCGTTCCCACCGAAAGCAAGTACCGGTACCGGCTTTCTCTCAGTATCATATGGTAGTTTCCAACGGGGCATGGCACCTTGCAAAAAGTCCAAGAACAGAACAATTGAAGAGGCGGAAAACATGTACAGTAATACTTTGACATTGAGCTTGTAACTCAAATCAGTCGTTGCTGTCTGTGAGAACCGCTCAATCCTGAAATCAATGTTTTCAGACAGTTTCAATCTCTTCATTTGACTGACTTTTAAGTTAAGAAAAAGTCACACTGCTGATGCATCAGTTCTTGGACCGGGAGAGAGCCGTGCGTCCTGAAGTCTTACCGTCCACGCAGAGCGACTGCAGCAGCTTGGATCATGGCAGCTTGGCATCGCTTCTGTGAGCAAACTGGAGGAGTCAGTCAGGATCAAGTCCAATATCCACCTCGCTGACAAGCGCGCTACATGAGTCTCCTGCGTTTTATGCTGAGCAGGCTTTATTCGTCTTGAGCAAGCCTCTTATTCAGAGTGATGATGTGTAATCGCCGGAGCCTGGCGGAGCTGCCGATGAGCGCAACAAGAACTGGCTCTCAAAGACTTAACTTCTGATGAGCGGGAGTTCTTTTGGGCTCACATTTTGACTTCTGAATCTTAAAATTTTAGTATGTTTACATAAATCGTACCTGAAGGGTCCTGTTTGACACTTTTTCAACCCTGCGTGTTCTTATTGCACAGAATCTCAGTGTGATTTTCAATCTGACTGAAAGACTGCAGCCCCCCCCCCCCCCCTCTGCTCCAGATGAGTCTGCCTTCACCTTTATTTCCTCGCTTTGCTCTCCTTCTCTGCTTACGTCATACTCGCATGATTCACGTCTCATGATGCTGGAAAATAGCACAAAAGAGCAAAGTGGCAGCAGAATAAGAAATGCTTGTTTGCATAAACACGCACACAGTTTATTGCTCATTGGGTGTCATTTCCAGACTCCAGAAAATGGTACTGCCGAGAAACGCCCCCCTGTGCCAAAGGCCCCACCCACATCCCGTGGAACAGCCAATAAAAATGGCTCCTCTGCAACTTCTGCAAGCAAAACCGCAGGTAGGTTCAGCCCGCACCAACTCGTTTGCAGAGCACATTTCTTTCCATCGTACCCACCCCACCTGTTTGTCCTCTGCGCCTGACGGTGATTTATTCTGAGAGGCAGTAACTCAACTCTGCTTTAGCTGGTTCACAATGCAATGTGACCTCAGCTCACTGCACTACGGCTGCAGAGAGACTCATTGGCTGCACGGTAACTGAATTTCTACCATACGTTATACTTAATTGGATTCAAGAGCTGATTGTTGAAGACACCAGACTGGTATTTTTGTCCACACAGCACAAAGAGCTCTTTGAGCGGGGCGCTATGACTCAGTCTGAGCGATGCAATGCAAACAGGTCTTTTTCTCTTCAGCCCAAGAGAATACGATTCATTCACACAATTGTCAATGCTGTACGTTTTTGCAGGGGTTTAATCAGATCCCATAATCATTCCGCATCATGATGACAGAACCCATACAGGACCAGTTACCCTCAGACCTCTAGGAGAGTTAATCAGTCAGGAAAACTTGGAGATTTAGTTGGACAGTAGCAGCCAATCACCTGCTTTGGAGCTTTCTAGAACATCACCTTTGTGTTTTCAGGGTTTGCACGCTGTAATTCTATAGCCAGCTTTTCAGCGAGATTTGTTGTCACCTGAAATGTCTTTCTATTCGTCCTTTATTTATTTTGTCATGCACAATCTCTCCTTGACTTTGTAATTTTCTATTTCTGGTTTGATCTCAACCGACTCCTGAGAAGATCTAAACTTTACATCACATCTACAGTATAGATTCTAAACAAAACACTGTACTTCAAATGCCAAATAAAAATCCCCCCCACATGGTCTACACTAGTACACTCATAAATACTACCAGGATTATGTCATTCTAGTGTTTTCAAGGTTGTGTTCTATGTGTCCTGCTTTCAGCAAACAAAAATGATGCTGAGAATAAGACAGGCGAGCCCAAGAAACCCAAGACGGCAGGTAAGACGAGCCAATGTCTTCTCTTCTCCACGCCGGATCAATGAGCTGCTCAAATGGTTTATTCAGGCATCATGAAAGGTGGAATCATTCTATTCTCCGCCGGTCTGCAGCCCGTCGCCCCCCCTCTTCCGCTGCGCCCTCCACTAACGGTGAAGCTCATCGCCGCCGGGTTATCACCAAACCCCCCGTGCCCAAGCAGACCCCAGTGGAGAAGAAGCCGCCAGTGCCCCGTACTCCTCGAACCCCCCGGCCTATCAACGCTCCAACCCCTGACCTTAAGAACGTTCGCTCCAAGGTTGGATCCATTGACAACATCAAATACCAACCCGGTGGAGGAAAGGTAGGACAAACCACACAGTTCAAGAAAGGTCAATATAATTATCAAACAGCACAACAATTAGGGAAATAATAACCTTTGAATGAGGTCATTCTGCAATCAGAGTGAATGTGTGTTCACGTCTAGGCACAGCTGATGAACTGACTTTAAATCTTCTTACATGACAATAGGATTAGTGATGGTTGAGTATTATTTCTGTTCCGAGTCCAGGTTCACACAATGAAATGGTTGGGTAAATCCTGATCTCCACCAGAGCTCCCTTCTCGTTTATTTCCGTGGGTAATGAACCGTCTCTCCTCGGCACAGTTCCCTCTGTCCTGTCGGTTTTATAACCACAGCTTTGAGTTTTGCAACTTAAATGTCAGACAACGTTTGCTGCTGCGGCAGATGTTTCAAACACTGAAACCAGACTTTCTAATTCAATTAAATCATCAAGCACATCCACTCTATGCTATACGTGAGGGTTTTAATGTACGCCAGCGCCTGCCATTGCAGTTAAACTCAGGTTAAGATGTGTATTGCCTATTTTGGATGATGCTGTTTAATACTTTTTGGTTACTCTGGTACGATGTTAAAAGGCTTCTCTCATCCATCCACCTTTTAATTGTCTTGTCTTTGCTGCACTGCGAACTTTGTTCCTCACACTCCCAGGGACGCTTGGAGAACCTCTCCTGCTGTGACACACAGGGAGACTCTTTGAAGCCTTACTGACACAATGAGCTTCCTCTTCCTTCCATAACTGTGATAAAGGTGCACAGAACATCATGATCTGACGCGTGTCAGACGCTTGGCTGTATTTCCGGCCCCTCATTCTTTGTGATGGGGTTTTGAGGCGTCGCCTTGAATCACAGATACTCTCTGCTCCCCTTCAGATTTGATGTGTCAGCTCGGTTCATCCGGTCTCCTGAGACTTGCTTTTCCATTAATCTCATAAAATGACATCGTGAGTGTAGCGAATCATCTCTTCAAATCTTTTCCAAAATGTGTAACTATTTTATACAAATAGTTATCATGGTATTTTTTATTTTTATACTGTTTTGTGCTGCTTTATTTTGTCATGTCAGCCTCTTTTCATAGTCAAAGTTAATCTGTGATTTTTTTGCATTAGTCATTTCTCAGAGTAAATCTGAAATCCAATCTGCATCCAATCTGCTTTTAATCGTCAGTCTGAACTAGCTGCACCACGAGCCCAGTCCGTTGAGGTGCCAGTTAACCTCCTGCCGAGGTGTCGTTAAGCAAGGCATCGAACCCCTAACTTCCTATCTCCTTGCCAGCTCTTTCTAGATTTCATGTCTATAGACCCTGCGAAAATAATAATGTCCCATCTGTTGGCGTAATCAAAGTTGTCTTCTTGCTTCTGTGCTCTAAAAAATACAATATGTACATATTTATCTACTTAAATATCCTTGTCCATTCATGCTGCATTATTCTTCCGCGCGGTCACACAGGAGGATTAGAGACGGCTGTCTGGGTAAACCATTGAGCAAATTCTTTCCGATTTGTCAACCCAAGCATGGATGTCATCTCTCCCCTATTTATACCTTGTTTTATATTCACGGTGATTCCCCACTTCGTCTACCTGTATCATTTATATCGGGCTAGAAATCACAAGTCCAATTAAAGCTAGATTAATTTTGAGATGGCCTGTGTTTTGCAGAGGCAGTTCTATTCCTGCTGTGTCGTTTCACGGAGGGTTGAATGTATTTTAATGACGTGTCCCTAAGTGCAATAAAGTGGAGACAGTGTGATGCATTTAACAAATAGCTGCTGAACAAAGAGATTGTAAAATAGCAGACGTGTCACTCATCCTCCAGTCTCTTAAGCTTCAACCATTATGAGGACATTGGCAGCAAATTGTATGTTTGTCACTCAAAAATAAATCAAACAGTATGGAAAATAAAATATTGTGCTCCTATTTGTCGCCATACTGTCACGAATGTGGCATTTGATCTTTTGCTCTGCTCGTTCTCGCGCCGGATATTTGGTACAAGCTGCATTTTATTTGTGTAACTGCTGTAAGTCGTTGCCATGTTTTAAGGTGTTTCATCTTCTCCGGTTTGCTGCTGAGTACCTGCTATTGTACCTGTTCTTGTACCTGCTATTGTACCATAATCTGCCCATTAGTTGGTGATTAAGTCACACAACTAATTGGTGTCACTATTACAACGAGACAGAATTGTTCACCCACACATTGTTCGAATGATTTCTTCTTGAATGACACCGCTATTTTCCATACAACCACACAGTATGGTTTATTAGGTCCCGCCCCTTCCACCTGCTCTTCCACTGCATTTACGGAGGCCCGTGATTGGCTGGAGGTTGTATTGACCAGGGGGGTGCTTGTCTCCGCAGGTTTTGTCCTCTCAGAGCAACAAGGCGTCAGACCCGTCCACCCCTGCTGCCAAGGCCAGAGTGAGTCTCTACCATCTCTCCTTACGCCGTATGTCCCTGCACGCACACATTCTACATGCATTCACCCAGGACCCGCCCCCTGCTGTTCACCAGAGAAATGAGAAGATATCTGTCCAGTCTGCAGCTCTTCCTTCGATTTATTATGACTGTTATTAAAAAAACTGCAGTTTTCATGATCAATGGTAAGACAATGTCTCTAAATAAGATTGTATTGTTATTATTATTGTGCTGAATAACAGCCAATTTAACTTCACATCGTAAACTACAGGATACTGGCATTTGGGATTTCCCTACTTTTCCAACCATTAGACGGATGGCCTTACTTACATTGCATCGTGTTGTAATCAGAATCATATAGAAGCAGCCTGAAGAGGTAAATGTGCATTGGAGCTTAAATTCAATTCCAAATGTTAAAATCAGAAATAATTCATGTAGTTTTTGTGTTTTGACATTTTCTACCTACCGTTTCAAATGAGTTCATCTTTGCTTGATAGGCGTCTCTGCTATAGCTTTTAGCATTAGGCTAAACTTCCTCCATCTTTTAAAGCGCACTATCCAAAAAAATACACCATGTTTTTACTGCTGGCATCTGAGGAGATGAACTCGGATGCAAGTCTGAAAGACAAAAACTGTCAACATGACATCTCCAATTTTATTTTTGCATAAAAAATAAAGTATTTCCAATATTCCTTAATTAAGTCCTTTTAGTTTATGAACTGATGCATCACAACGTCGCGGCTACGGGCAACACAGGCCGAGTGCTGATTGTGTGCATGTGTCCATGCACGTCTGTGTGCATTGAGCGTAACTCTGTGAGTCATCCTTTGCTGCAGCCGCCTGCGTCATCATGCCATCTTCAGAGACTCGGAAGGTGTCTTACGTCTGCTCCAGGGCATTTCACATTGCTGCAGCGGCAATAAAATCAATATCCCCGCACAAAAAGGCGGAGCCGCTTTATGTGTCTTTGTGATTTTGATCCTGCTGGTCACTTCATCTGTTACCTGAATGCGTCGGTCTGGTTTCCAGGCCCTTTTTTGTTCGTCTTTATGGAATGACCTCGTCTGTGACATTGTTTATCCTGATTATCAACAAAGGGGTGGCGTTCAACACATGCAACATGGCTGATTGTGATCATCCATTAATACTTAGGTTCATCAATGACCCAAAAGCTACAATCACTGCTCATTGCTTTAAAAAAAAAATCTTGGTTTCCCATCTGAGCCAAACGTCGACTGGAATTTGTTCTTAACGACAGAATGCAGAACAGAAAAAAGAGGCTGAGGACACCTTTTGCCTTTTCTATTCTTTTCTTGCTATTTTAGTCGCTTGCGATTGTGTCTCTGCATAGAGGAGCATGTGTTAACGCCAGAACACTGGCTTTCCTGTGTACTTTTGTGTTGCACGCGCCTCTTCTCCTCTTCCAGTGTTTGTCATGTACTTGATGCAGCTTATGAAAGAGTGCCACTGTTATTCAGTCAGGATCCTCAGCTCATACCTCCTTAGAGAATATTTCATAAAGTTAATTTTGAATCGCAATAATGTCCCAAAACATCGTTACAAATGCTCTGCTCCAGTCATGACATGATGCAGCCGATCGCTGATTGGAGGAATCATTGATGAGAATGGCAAGGTCTCTTCCATACTGACAAAGCAAGCCGACTGACCTGTCAAGTGACGCTGACGGCTGATCTCCTCTTCTCTGCTGCTCTTGTCTTTCTTCTTTTGCCCGCTCTGTCTCTTCCCTCCCTGTCTCGTATGGACGTCTTGCATGCCTGTCTTTAGGTTCAGCTAGTGCACAAAAAGCTGGACTTCAGCCATGTCACGTCTCGCTGTGGATCCAAGGACAATATTAAGCATGTCCCAGGAGGTGGCAATGTAAGTACAGCTGCAGCTGGAGTCAGACTCTGGCCATATTATTAAGATGCTAATTCAGTCCTTGTCTTGCTTTTTTTGGCTCACACTGGTGGAAGAGTTGGGAACCTCATTTTATCCCAACTAGAAAAGGATGACGTGCAAGAGAAATGAATGTGGTTGGATATCATATCTTGTAAACCTCTTAAACCTAGTTTATGCAATCACTAGCGGATCTAAGACTGAATCAGTTTGACGATTCATCAGTTTGCTGCTTCCGTATAGACTGAGTTATTCTTGATTGAATGACAGCGACACTGAAGCATTGATATTCTCCAGACTACTGAATGCGCTGTGGTCGGCATGCTCACGGATCCCTCTTTCATCCCCGATTGCGTTCACGTATCGTGTCATTCTAGCACCTGCTTCTGTCTTATCTTATTTCTGGGCTGCTCTCATGGATTCATTTAGTCGAATCCATAACAGATCATGAAAATGTTCAAAGAATGCCTTCCAATCACTCTGCAAGCTGGATCACCCACATGCAGTGCATCACGCTACCAGCAGCCATTGTCTGAAACAGGTGTCAACCACAGTCATGACAAACTAAAGTTTAATCATTGCAGAGGCGACACACATGATGGGATGATGGAAATCAGCCTCTTGGTCTGTGCCGTGATATAAAAAGTCTCAATCCCCTCGACTGGTCTCGCAAATATCTGCCAACTATTGTGTTTTGTGTGGCTTCTTATTTCAGTCTTCACCGTTTCATGGTCCATTTCTGCCTGCCATAACTACATACGATGCTTTATACTTTTTATGTACTGCTGATTTGCATGCAAAACATGTACAACACATAAAAAGTATGTTGAAAAGCATTTTCCATGTAAAGAAAAGGGCAGTTTTCTAAAGTGCAAATATTATAATGGCTTGTTTAGTATTTCAATGAATTTAAATATTTGCATTTCTAATAACTATATTATAATCAGCTCACTAATAAGTGTCACCCTATGAAGAAGTTTTTTTTTTTGTTGCATTGGGTCATATTCCACTGTCTCCTTTCTCTCATCAAATATTTGAATATGATTGATCTCAGGTAACCAGATATTCGAATCCATTAGAACCAACTACCAGCAGACTAATCCAGATTAAACACACTCCCTCGCGAGGTGATGATGATATAATACCTGAATTTTCCCTACCTCCAATTATAGCCTGTCCCATTTTATCTGCAACGGTGGAGCGTCATGTACCAGCCTCAAAAAAACAAGAGGACGCCTTGCATAAAATAAAACAGGTCAAAGTAAGGAGTGGAGATGCAATCTGTTCTCCCACAGATTAAATGTAATTCAACATCATCCCTGTGTAAACGCATCTGATGCATGACAGTGGATGTAATCTGAGATCGATAAGGCGGATGTTGGAGTCAGGACGTATCGTCTAAATGAGGCAATTTAAAGAATATTCATGATCTCTTCTCTTTCTCAGGTGCAGATCCTGAATAGAAAGGTTGATGTGAGCAAAGTGACTTCCAAATGTGGCTCCAAGGACAACATCAAACATAAGCCAGGTCAGTTTCAGAAAGGCTTTCTCCTCCCTTTAAACTCTACGCTGTTCTTGTTCTAATCGTCTTCTGACTCCAGGTGGAGGCGAGATGAAAATTGAGTCCCAGAAGCAAAACATTAAATCTAAGTCTAAGGCTGGATCCATGGAAAACGTGGGGCCAGGCAGCGGACAGACCAACGGACACAAGGTCAAGCATCTACGCGTGACCTTCAACAGGCTTTGCCTCTGCTGTGTCACTGTGCCTTTACTTGCTAATGCCACTAGATGGCGTATTAATATGAAATAATACACTAAAAAAAGAATGAGGGTTTTTTTTTCCCCTATATTTGGCTTCAGGAGGAGAAAACAGAGGTGAGCCCAACTCCAACAGCTGTTGCTGCTCTGGCAACGGCACCAGGAGGTGTTGCTAAGGAGATTGGGATGAAGGAGCACCCACCGACTCTTTTTGGGGGAGATGGGCTGAGGGAGCCCCTTAGCTTAGACAAGCGCATCGCTGAGACAAGTGAGTAAAGGCGGACGCAAATCAGCTATAGTCAAATGAAAATGACCTTTAGGTGTTTACAGCTAGCCCGTTGTTCAGCAGGAAGCGGTTCAGTATGCATGCAGAAGGTACAGCGATCCATTACATGAGGTTGCATGTCCAAGACTCCACCCTCACACCCTAATGCTCCATGTAGAAGACAGAAATAAAGTCTTAGATGACCTGCAATATTGCTCTTCAATCATCAATTGCATACATGCAGAAAAGCCCTAAAAGTAAACGGAAGCTGCATTAATTTCATTGCATCACCGTCTGAAATGACAATAAAGTACGATTCTATTCTATTCTAAATGGCTGGTCATCGTTATCATTATGTTTACCACAGGAAAGCGAGCATTTAACCAGTGGACGCTCTGCCACAGCTGTTTACTGACCACCTGACATCAGTGACCAACTGGCAGCCTGGATTGTCGGGATTAGTTGATTTGTCAAATATGCTGCAGCTTGTGTTGTAGCAAAGAAGCACACTGTCATCCACACTGTCTCCACACTGTCATCCTGTCCACACTGCTGCAACATGTTCAACAGGCCCGTGTGTCTAGATACAGTTGCTAAGCTCTGATTGGACAATAGCTATTCATGGGGTTCTGCAAGCAGCAAATTACGGAGACGAGTAGCATCTGTGCACGTGTCCATGTGTGTATGCTTGCTCTCTATGTGTGTGATGGAGTGGGGTGGTAAAAATAGCAGCTACATTGCTACGAAATTGAATTATGAAGAGATACGGAGTCCGGATTAGCCTGTGTTAGAAGATAAATTTATCTGCTGCACTGCCTCTGGCCTCCGAGTCCAACCCTGTGTGGTTTCCACATCAGCCTAATTGATGGATGACTGTATTGCTGATGCAATAAAAACAGGAATGTTTTATTATTTGGCATTTAATTCATATGGACAAGATCCAGACATAAAGAGTCATCTAGTACAATTTAAGATAAATGTTCCTCCTCTTTTCTCCTTTTCTGATCAAACGTTTGTGTTTTTCTGGTGGTTACATTCTCTTATCTTAATCTTGCCTGTTTCCCTCCATAGATTGAATCTGAGTGACCTAGATTTTGGCGGGAAGCACATGGCCGACCCCGCCAATGCACCAACCAACCAATCAACCATGGCGTAGTCACTTCCCTATGGCCCCACCCTTAATCCCGCCCACTGCAGCACCAAACTGGCCAATTGCGTCGCCGTATTTCTCTGGGGCCCACCTGCTAGCGCCCTGCTACTATTCCGAACCTGGACCTCTCAGTTCCCCGGTTGATCTTCGGTCCTGCCTGCAGCAGAGAAGAGCAATTGCCGTTTGTCTGTTTCTATGTGGGGCTTCCCACGAGCATGCAAACTCATACATTCCCCTCGTAAGCACTGATTCCTAAAACTGCAAGCTCAAGCCCCAGTTTTAGAACCCTACTGCAATAAACCCAATATAGTTTTCAGTGCTCCTCCGTCTAATTACTGTCTTTATAGCAAAAACACTACGGTCCCTCTTACCTTCTTTAACTTCCAACCTTGTCATTCATTAGCTGCACCTCTTTTCCACGTTAACGCAGTCTCAGTGCCAGCAGAGCAAATACCGTCAAGTCTGCTTTAAACATATTCTAACCAATCAGCAATTGTTTCATAATCAACATGACCTACAACCATGCATGCTTTCTCATTGTACACTAACACTCTTGGTATCTTTGCCCCAGTTTGTCTTCCCCTGTTTCTTCATGTCTAGATTATTTATGTTTGAAGCTAGCATTGTTGGGTGGCGAGGACGAGTGGGTGCCGTCTGGGCAGTGGAGGGGAGGGGAAACAGTTGGACATGGATCTAAAGACAGAGCTTGAAATCAGCGCAGAATGTCAGACACATCCGACAGAGGCTTTTCTTTGGCAATCGTTACTGCAATGTTTAGAAGCTGTAAATCTGCGAAGCAGATGAATGTAGCACAGTTAGAAAAGTCATGTGGTGAGATCAGTGCATGATAATCAAGAGGGCTGGTGGCCAAGTGGTCGTGGAGCGGGTTAACCCTGTTTCACAAAAGATTCATCAGTAAACTTTGGATTTAGGTTTTAAATCCGGATATTTTTAGTTAAGATCAGAGTAGGAAGGACCCGCACCAACGTTTGAGGGCACGGAACTCTGATCTGTCACAGTGCATGTTCTCCTGCAGCATAAGTCTTTAGTTTCCGCATGTCTAATCTCTTGATCCCTGCCGCTGCGTCCCTCAAACACCTGTTCCCCTTCCTGTGAGGGGCCCCAGCAATCACATGCGTTTCCCATTTGACTTTAAGAGTCAGACAGACAGCACATGCACTCTCTTGTGGCACTTCCTGGTCATGTGGTCCCCCCAGTGGAGAGGGGGTGGAGCCACAGCATCACATCCTCTTTTAAGTCTTTCCGCTATCCAAGTGCGTCTTAGCGTCCTCTCCGTGAGACCTGCTAAAGTTCTCACGGAAACAGCCGTATGCAGGAAAGCGCACACAAAACAGTTGGTAAACATGCACAAAAGCACACAAAGATAGATCAGCCGATACACACACAGTGATACACACAAGACAAGACAAGATAAGAGGATGATGTTCGTAGAAGAATGTTTCTGTTCTGGAATGAAAGTCTTTCTCGTATTTTGGTGGTCGACACTGACATTGTTGGAATAATGACGAGCTGCGTTGGTGTGGTCTTCCCATCATTGTCACTATTTTCATTTTGATCATAGGCCGTCCTCATCCAGCCCAGTTCTCATCTGCGTCCCCTTCCTGTGTTCCGCTTTCCACAACATCTGGAGTGTAAATAGATTGAAGTAAATAGCTTTTTAAAACATTTTTGTTCGTTATTTTGCATTGGTTCTTTGTGTAAGGTAATTTAACAAATGTTAAATGATCATGGGTTCATTATTTCTTTAGTATTTTCTGGACAGTGGGAAACTGCCCGGCTCCAGGAATGCCTTGTGCAGCGGTATTTCAGGAACGCAGAACCAGGAAGGGCTCGCAAGTACTGTGATCGGGACCATCTAGTGGTACTTAGCCACGTCTGCTCAGCAGATCTGTACTTTAAAAAATAGTGTTGAGAAATAAAAATAATTAATTAATGCGGTCATAAGAAATAAGCCAAAATTTCTCCTAGATAGAATTGTTTTTCGTTTTCTATAATTGTTGAATATATTTCATGAACTTTGAGGAAGAAAGTAGAAAGAGTTCTAATCTCAACATGTTTGGTTTATTTTAGGGCATGACTGAATTCAGTTAAGGCATTTTAGATTGACTCAGAATTTGTTGAAACAACACTGTGATGTGATGAACGTGCCAAAAGCACGGCGACGTGTAAAATTAGAGGCGCAGCCATCTTCCCGGAGGAGGCCCCGTCCACGCATTGTGCATCGAAGGCTGAAACGATGAAGGGTCCGTGTTGTGTCCGTGGGGTATTGCTGTCGTTGTCAGATGTGTGAAGTGTTACTACTGCATCTATCCTGTAGGGGGCGCTGCTTAGCCTCTGAAACACTGATAGTCTGGCTGGAAGCCTGAAACCTGACGTCGTCACCTGATGCTTCAGTCGACTCGCTGTTCTCATTTAGCCCTGATGGGCAAACTATGTTATCGTGTTGGGAATATAATCGGATTCATATTAATGGTGTGCAGTTCCCCTTAAAACTCCAACGTCTTGTGCACTTTGAACACATTTTAGTTCATCTGTTGATTCACTGAAGTGATATAAGCGACGCTTTCCTGTATATTGTTACCCATTGTCTTGGTCGTTGGGTAATTCTGAAAATTAGTGCGCAAATGTTCTACAATAAAGACTATAAAGCTAATAGGATTATAGAAACGTATTTAATAATGAACTGCTCCCTCCATGAGTTTCCTAAAAGCAGAACATGAGTGCGGTTTTTAAGTTTCAAAGATAATGTGAACTTTCCTCGAGGATGCAAGAACAACGGGATGAAAGCGTTTTGATAGGCGCAGACAGAATTTTGTATATTGAATTTAAAGTTGTGGTTTTGCTGTATGTTTGAAGCTCGTGGTGAGAATATGTTGACATATGATGGGATGGCGTCTCTTCGACGACACTTCGGTGCCCTTTTAATTTGTTCATTTTTGGATTTTAATCATCAGTATTATACCGGCTACAATAGTTAAATAGTCAACTGTCCAGTCTGTCCTCACGTTGTCTTTCCTGTGGTTATTCACTGGTTATTACTGTTTGGCCAAGCGACAAAGTCACGTGTACTAACTAGGTGAAGGGATGCCGGCTACTGATGCGGCTACTGCAACGCGCTCCTCACAGCCACCAGACTCCAGTTCAACAAACACAACGTCTATGTTGGAGATTTAAGACTTCAAATTCAACAGAAGCCAAATTAAATTCAACTAAAGTATGTATGTGTGTTATTCTTTCATGTTTATAACAATAGCCAATAAGTTGCAATAAGTACTTTATTAATGTGTACTATATGAAGTAGTTATTTTTTGAGCTGAGTACATGTACATTAATTATTAGCATGTTATAATAATCATATTGAAGGGATACTTACAAAAAAGTCTTTTGTATTTATCAATGTTGTTATTGTATGTTTTTTCCTACTTTTTTTTTTCGTTATTAATTTAAGTTTTATCTTAAAACCCTTGGCATTGTTCAGGCTGTACTTTCCAAACCAATGGACCAGAATTGTCCTTTAAATTGAAGATTTCATATATTAAGAAGGGATATGGTTGTGTTTCACCCGGCGCTTGGGCAAAGGGTAATAACCAGTTATACTCATGCCATACCTGTTTGCGTTCCCAGTTGTAGTCCTTAAATACCACCATTCCGTTATTATCACACACCCTCCCATGGATATAGTTTCCACCATGTTTGTATTACTTCAGAAATAAGTCAAATAAATGAAAGTCAAAGAATCAAAAGCCTGACTTCCAACAGGATGCTGCGGGTGAATGTAAAAGACAAGCTTTTGCATTCATAAACCTGGTTGCTGTTGAGATGAATATTGGTATCACCGGAAGCATGAGAACGGATACGTGTGTACTTTTTCCCTGAGTCTGCCTTTTTTCCCTCCAAGAAAAGGGCTGCTGAAGTTTCAAGAATGTTTTTAAAAATGTATTTACAAAAATGCTAAATTATGAATTCACATCTGAGATTTTTCTCTGTTTAGCTTTTGGAAAATATCATATATGGAAAGGAATGGCAGGGCAGGAAGGGAGTCGGCGTGTGTTCCCGAAAGAAAACAAAAGATTTGAAAATGCACAAGACAGAAGGAAATAATCTGATAGGTTTGAAGTGATACTGCTATTGATACGCCACTTGACACAGACTCGACCCGCTCTGCTGTAGACAGTAACGCTCTGTATTAGCTCATTCTAAAACACCTTGGCAACCTCCTTCTCTGACCAAAATTTTCTTGTCAGTCAAACAATAGTGGAAAGATTTGGACTAATTTGAACTAAAACAATGCAATGACAAAATAACTGAATGCTGAACCCAGACATTACGTTAAAACCTGGACTGTCCTAATAAGAATACAACTAAATACCTGAAATGTATATGGGAAGCAGAGTAAATCCAGAATGCAAGTGTTGTCAGATTTGCACATGGAGCACTGAGACACGTCTCCTCCTAACAGAGGTCTGTCAAAATCACAGCACTGGAAAGCAGATTTCTCTGATGCAGTAATTTCCAGATGGAATTTCAACTGACCTGATAGTCCAGCTGTTTAGTAAGGAGAACATTTATATTCATGTAATGTACGTTTTGAGTATTTTGGCCTGCTAACTCTTATTTCTCTAATATGTTGTTACACGTTAGTAAGGAAGCGGCAACAGAATCTGGATTCCAGTGTCGTGGTTTGGATCCACTCCCGGGTGTGCTGTGTAATTCTGTTGGACATCGTAGCAGAGGAAAACGGCTGCTGGTTGGTGGAGGCATCTGTTTTATTAGATAGGGCTCATCTCCCCCCTTCATTTCTGGATATTTTGGTATGACAGAGATGTTCGTGGTGATTAATTGTTAACTCGTGATGTGAATCATAAATAAAAGTTGAGCTAAATGCAAGGCAGTGTTTTGTCATTTCTTCTACAATGATTACATTACACATATTTCATCATTTGAAGTGAATTTTGCATAACGGTTCTCTTTCTCTGTGTGGTTCCTGGCGACGCGTCCGAGGTGTAGCCCGCCTCTCGCCCACAGCAAACTGGGATGGGCTCCAGCAACTCCTGTGACCTGCAAAGCGGTAAAATGGCCATTCTATCTATCTAGACTAGCTCTACGCTGCAGGGTATTGTTCTCATCCCATAATTTGACTAATGATTCCTAAAACCATAGAAATGGTCAATAATCCATTTCAGTTGATCGCCAATTGCTGCAAATTCCTGCAGAGTGAGGAAGGACCTCCATTAATATGATGGGAATCATATTTTAAAAATGCCTCTAAACATTTGCATCTGTCCTGTCAGATAGATTAAAACGTTAAATGGTTAAGACAATGAAAGGTTCGTTTCCCCTGCCTCCCAGTTTCATTTCTTCTTTCATCAGAAGGTCTTACTTGAAGCTGTTTATCAACCATCCGGAAGTCATTCTCACAGACACATTGAGCACGTGACATTCAGAAGGTCCTGGTTTAGCATCACCTTGAAGGTGAAGCTCGTTTAGCGTTTGAAGGAGCAGGATGTCTTCCATAAGGTGGACATCATGTGTCCAGCTCCTTTACTTGTCCCTTCTCTCTCTTAAGTTTGCTATCGGATCCAGGAGTGGCTTCACAGGAAGTTGCTATTGTTAGAATGACTGCTGTTTCCTGAGGGTGACTTGAGGAGGTGTTGGATATTGGACCCGGCCTCTACGTGTCCTTCCCTTGTCTCGCTCTCGCTGCTGATTTTCATTCAGGCAGTGAAGTTATAGTTGTCGGTGTGTTTTGCTCCCGGCACTGACAAACTCTGCTACAATGGAAGGTTTCATGATGAATACTGACGGTTGCTTAGAAATGGATGAACAGGTAGGCGTTGAATGACTTTGGTGTGTCACACGGCGAAATCTGATTCATGTGTGTTTTGGTATTTAAATTGTTGAAGAAGTGTGCAAGACGTTTGCAGTGAAACTGTCAGAGGAGGAAGATGTAGACAAATACCTTTTTTTATTTATAGAGGTGGTAACATAATGCAAAACGGTTTTTTGAGCGTTCTTGTGGGTTTAATAAATTATGAAACATTCATTGTGACATGGTTAAATTATCTGTTTATGAATAGAAATTTGGGGCTAAATCGTGTGAAATATTAAAATGTTTTTCTAAATACATTATGGGCTTTGTAAAACAAACTGGAGATGCCTTTCAAAGGAGAACAAGTTATTGATATTGAAACGTGATCAATAATATTTTCTAAATATATGTATATATATTTGGCAAAAGGCTTAATTATATATTTAATTATAATGGCCTGTGACCTATGCTAAGGGTGAATAAAATACTTTCTGCATATTCAGCACAAAACTGATTTTCAGTCTGTCTGTCTGTTAGCAACATAATTCAAAATGTTACAGACAGATCTTGATGAAATCTTCAGGTAATGTTGGGAATGTTAGCAGGTAGAGATGAATAAATATTGATGATTATCCAGAAGAGATTCCAGGATTCTGGATCGTTTTGAAATGTTCGTTAACACTGCAGTAAATGGAGCTTCAAAATTTTGTTTCTCAATATCTCGATTAATTACTGACCGATGTTTATGGAATTTGACACAGTCTTGTAGGGATCTCCATCTTAACAACGAATTTCATCTGGATGGGATCAGGACTGCAGATATCATTGAGATATTTTCCAAAAAGTGGGGGTACATTTGCGTTTCGGCCTGCTGTACATTTAACATTAGAGATAGAGATTTCTAACAAGTTGAGTCGATTCAACATCGGCGCAGTTCAGCTGATTTGTTCTATCTTTCATACCTGAGGAAACAGATCCAGGGGAAATACTACTATACTATTTATAACAACAGTTAAAGATGTTAATTCCATCCTAAGATTTTAGTCCTTTGGATTACAGCTAGAATATTAAAACATTAACAAGCCAACAACAGTCAGTTGAGCCGTAGATCATTTTTATTCTACAGAACAAACGTCTTGCTTAGGGAGACACTGTGTCGACATCACATGCCTCAGAAAAGATTATTTTTACTCCACCGGCTTCAAACTTCATCGAGTCCTTTCTGAAATTAGAAAAGAAAAACACATTTGTTTCGTAGGTTGAAATATTATTGTTTAAAATTTGTAATTTGTCATCAAAACCTTTGAATCATGTACATTCAGTATCTTAATTACCAGTTAGACTTCTGTGCACTGCTCACCAGTTACCCTTTATTGTTCTCAGGTTAGTAGCTGGCTGGCTGGCTCATCAATATTATTACGCTGATGCTTTTAATGATTCCCCCTTTCTAATGCAACAGAGGTAATATCCATTCGCTACGATCAACACAAAACAAAAGACTAAATCGATGGCTGACCTTTGACCCGACATCACGGCTCTTGGCACGCAGCTTGTTGACCTGGCACTCTGCGATGTCAGCTCTCTCTTCAGCCTCGTCCAGCTCATGCTGCAGTTTACGGATCTTAGCCAGATTCCCGTTGGCCTGTTCCTCCTGTGGAAAACAAACACCATGTGCGGTTTGATAAAAGTGGGGAATGAGCTTTTGTCTCCTGCTTAGGCAGGTCCGAGTCACAGGGGCAACGGTCTTAGCAAGGAATCCCAGACACGTCTCTGCTCAGCCACTTCGACAGCTGCTCTGGAAGGATACCGAGGTGTTCCCGCGCCAGACAAGAGACGTAAACTCAGAGAGAGGAGCGGATCCTCGGCTGCTTCACATTCGACTCCAAACCATTTCATGTGTTCTCAGTCATCCAGGTCGCGGTAACTCACAAAGAGCAAAAACAAAGAATCAACTGGACTTGGTTGAACCCGCAGGTCGCTGTGGGCCTTCACCATTTATGTTGTTTTTTTATTATGTATTTATATTGTTTCTATTAAATATTAAGAGTACTTACTGCCTCCTCTGCAGCTTTCTTATAGGATTTGACCTTTAACTGCAACTTGTCTGCCAGATCTTGCAGACGGGCAAGATTTTTACGGTCCTCTTCTGTCTGAAAACAAAAACGAGAACAATTATCGGATTATATTTTTTTAAATAGAAGTTAGAGTTGCTCTTCCACAATCTCTGAAATGGCCTGAAACCCACCTGATAGGTCAGTTCTTTAATTCGTCGCTCATATTTTCGTAATCCCTTGACAGATTCGCTGGATTTTTGTTGTTCAGCCTCAACTTCATTTTCCAGTTCTCGGATCTGTTGAGGTAATAAAAATTACAACATTGCTTTCCCTAAATATATTTTCTAAAATGAATGGTTATGACATTTAATGCTGCAAGCTTTGAGAGATTTTGTGATTTCCTTAGACTACCTTTCTCTGAAACTATTTGCACGTACCCTGGCCTCGAGCTTCTGCACCTGCTTCTTGCCCCCCTTCAAGGCAATCTGCTCGGCTTCGTCCAGGCGGTGCTGAAGGTCTTTGATGGTTTGCTCCATGTTCTTCTTCATCCTCTCCAGGTGAGCGCTGGTGTCCTGCTCCTTCTTCAGCTCCTCTGCCATCATGGCTGCATCAGTGATGGCCTTCTTGGCCTTTTCCTCTGCATTCCTGCATTCCTGCACGGCGTCCTCCACCTCAGTCTGAAGCTGGGACGTATCGGCCTCCAGCTTCCGCTTTTGGTTTAGTAGACTGGTGTTCTGGTGGAAGGATTTACGTGGAGTTGGTAAAATAATTGGCAATGAGAACAGAGAACCGGCCAAATGCACGAGTTTACCTGTGAGTGCAGCAGCTGCACCCGCTCACTGACGTCCAGGAGTTCCTGCTCAGCCAGTTTGCGGCCTCTCTCAGTTTGCTCCAGAGCCGACCTGAGTTCCTCCAGTTCGGCCTGGAGCAGGTTGTTGCGTCTCTCCACGATGGCCATGTTCTCCTTCAAGTCATCATTTGCTCGAACATATTCCTCAATCTGGAGCTGAGCATCCTGGGAGATTATTAGTTTTTGAGACATGTTTTATGAAACAAGTCAAATCAAGTGAGTGCAGATTATATCCACGAGGCCATTCATAGGCGCCTACCTTTAGATGTGAATGGATAGCCTTGAGCTGCTTCTGGGCCTCTGCTGCCTGCCTGTTGGCCTGGCTTAGCTGGATCTCCATCTCATTGAGGTCTCCCTCCATCTTCTTCTTCAGACGCATGGCCTCGTTCCTGCTGCGGGCCTCAGACTCCAGAGAGCTCTGCAGGGTGTCCACAACTCGCTGTTGATTCCTCTTTGCTTGCTCCATTTCATGGTCTTTCTCAGCCAGCTTGCGCTCAATGTCGGCTTTAACCTGACTGAACTCCAGCTGAATTCTGAGAATCTTCCCCTCTTCGTGCTCCAGTGAGGCCTGCCATGAGAGAAGATAGAGAATGACGATAGAATCAAATATTACTCAAGTCATAACCATTTACAAAAACTAATGTTTGTCCGGCATCAGAAGAGCCAACACACCTCTGCTTCCTCCAAGTTCATTTGTATCTCAGACTTCTCTTGGTCCAGCTGTTTTCGAATTTTCTCAAGCTCATGAATACTTTTTCCACTCTCACCAATTTGCTCCGTGAGGTCAGATATTTCCTCTGAGAAGCAGGATGTGAGTCAACGTAAGTGTCAGTGTCAGAAACGTTTGCGACGGTGTAAAATGGTCTTATCCTTACCCTGCAGATTCTTATTCTCTCTCTTCATGGTTTCCAGGTGTTCCAGAGATTCCTCATATGAATTTTTCAGCTTGAAGAGCTCCGTGCTCAGAGACCTGGCTTCTTTTTGTGAGCTCTCCAGGTCTGTCTGAGACTCTTCATATTTCTGTTTCCATTCTGCCAAAACCTGAGAGACATTCACATTTAAAGCAAAGCATCAGAAACAAACGTGGGTTTTTTTTGTTCATCGCATTTTAAATTCAACCTTGTCGAAGTTCCTTTGCTTCTTGTCCAGAGCGGCGGCAGCAGCGTTCGACCGCTCCACGTCCACCATGAGATCTTCGATCTCATTCTGCAGCCTGTGCTTGGTCTTCTCCAGAGAAGAGCATTTAGCATTCACCGCTTCAACGGCCTCCTCGGCGTCCTGCAGGCGCTGAGCCAGCTTCTTTCTGGATTGTGATTGAATTAATTCCAGTTTTACTGTTATAAATCAGGATTTATTATCACCATAGATTATCAAATGCATCCTCATGGGCAGCAGGAGTCGTGAGGTTAGTAGGAGCTAACGAGTTTGAGGGAGGACATGAGAGTGGCTGGTGTTGGGGAGGGCGATGCAAAGGACAGGGTGAAGTGGAGAACGTTGCTGTGGCGACCCCTCAGGGGACAAGAAGAAAGTACAGTAGACAATCATAGATTATCAATCTATGAATACATTTTGATCATAATGCATTCGGCCATTGTTCACCGCCTTAAAGCAGTGGAGAGTTTTCTGAGTGACAATGATTGTTGCTCACTTGGCCTCCTCCAGCTCCTCGGTTCTCTGGATGGCGTCGGTCTCGTACTTTGTTCTCCACTGAGCCACCTCAGCGTTCGCCTTGGACATGCCGCGCTGCAGCTCAGCCTTGCCCTCCTGCTCCTCCTCATACTGCTCCCTGAGGAGGTCACAGTCATGACGGGCGGACTGCAACGCATGGGCCAGGGCACTCTTGGCCTGAAATGAAAGCACAGTGAAATGTCTGTGATGATATTTAATCCAGCTGTGCTAACTGAGCTTTTAGCTGCTACCTTGACTTCCTCCTCCAATTGTCTTTTGAGATCCTCAATTTGTTGAGTGTTGGATTGTTTTCCTCTGGTGAGTTGAGACACAAGGGAATCCTTCTCCTCATTCTGTCTTGTAAGTTCACCTTTGTTTGGTAAATAATAAAATTAGTGCCGGTGCCCCCCCAAAGAAAACACTTTTCTAAGCAGATGCTCACCATTCTCAGTCTGAAGCTTTGCTCTCTGCATTGTGAAGTCGCTGATGGTCCGCTGTCCTTCTTCTGACTTTGTTTTGTATTCATGCATCTGGTCTTCCAGAGACCTGCACATTTTCTCAAAATTGTTCTAAAAAAAAAAAAGACCAAAGAAAAGTAAAATACATAATAATATAACCAGAGAATTATGAGACAAGTACATAATACACCAAAGCATTCTACTTTAGTCTTCACTATGTGCTCCATGTTGGAGACCACGTCATCCAGCTCCAGCCTCAGCTCACTCTTCTCCTTCTCCAGCTTCTGCTTGACTCTCTGCAGGTTGTCGATCTGTTCTCCCAGGTCGGCCACGCTGTCGGCTTGTTTCTTCCTGAGCGTGGCCGTGGTGGCTTCATGCTGCAGAGTGGCCTCTTCGAGGTCTCTGCGGAGTTTCAGGAATTCCGCCTCCCTCTTCTTGTTCATCTCGATCTGGGCGGATGTCGCTCCTCCGGCCTCCTCCAGCCTCTCGCTGATCTCCTCCAGCTCTCTGGCTAAATCTGCTCTCTGTTTCTCCACCTTGGCCCGGGAAGCTCGCTCTGCTTCCAGCTCTTCCTCCAGCTCCTCAATGCGGGCCTTTGAAAGCAGAATCATGTATTAGCAACTTCCAACGAGGTGTTTTCCACATTTTGAAACAATGCACTGTTTGGAAATCACCTGGAGCTCTTTTAGCTTCTTTTGAAGCTGGAGGGTGATGGCCTGCTCGTCCTCGATCTTATTGCTGAGCTGATTGATCTCGAAGTCTTTCCTGTGGAGATCAGTTTTGAGTCATCCACTCTGCATGCGTCAGAAAAATTGTTTTTAGAATCATGCACTTACTTTTTCAGATGCTCTTCCAGGTTTTGCTTGTCATTCTCTAGATCCATGATGCTCTCATGTGTTAATTTCAAGTCACCCTCCAACTTCCTCTTTGCCCTCTCAAGATCCATCCGGACCTTCTTTTCTTGTTCCAGTGAACCTTCCAGCTGGAAAGTGCCGTTAAAGTAAGTCAGACCACGTTCCTCAATATGAAGCGTATTCAATCTTACTCAACACATTTAACTTTGGGTGGAAACAACACATAGCAAGACTCTCACTTCGTCCACTTGTTGCTCCAGCTTGGCCTTGGCCTTGGTCAGAGTGTTGACTTTGTCCTCTTCACTCTGCAGGTCATCCAGTGTTTGCTGATGAGCCTCCTGCAAGGCTTTCTTTTCCTTTGTCAGCTTAGCAATGATTTCATCCAGGGCAGCCATCTCCTCCACCAGGTTCTTTACCTGTCAAGGTGTTGCAGTGTTCAGGCGAGAATCCTGTCGCTCATTCATGCACTTTACATTCAGGGCTTGCCGCTCTACCTTGTTCTCAGTGGCGTGCTTCTCTTTCTCCACTTTAGCCAGAGTTAATTCTAAGTCATCGATGTCTTTCTTTAGCTCAGAGCACTCGTCCTCCAGCTTCCGCTTCTTAGCAGTTAGCTCGGCATTCATCTCCTCCTCGTCCTCCAGCCTCTCGGTCAACTCTTTGGCTTTAGCCTCCAGTTGAATTTTATTTTTGATCAGTCCTTCACATCTCTCTTCTGCATCACAGAGATTATCTTGTTCCTGTTGGTAATGCGTTATGGATATTACACATTGGTAGACATTACATTCACTAATATCAGCAGTTATTTATGTTTTAAACCTACTGATTGAACTTGGAGCTGCAGATCGTTCTTCTCCTGGATAAGAGTCACCATTTTTTCTTCCAGTTCCTTCCTGCGACTTTCGGATTTTTCAAAAGCCTCTTTCAGTTTGGTGAACTCTTCTTTCATGTTGGCCATCTCCTTCTCAGTCTCTGCTGACTTTAACAGAGGTTTGATCTTGAAATACAGCTTCATCCAGAGCCAATTCTTGACTACCATGAAGGCACGAATGTTCCACTGGATGACCAGTAATGCATCCCTGCAGACAAGATATTATTGATTTGTTTGTCACAAGCCGTATGAATATAGAATTGTCATCCTTTCATATTAATCCCACGCCTCAGAATGCTCTACTCCATTTCCTCCAATGACAGTCGTGTTGTTTGGTGCCAAACAGGGAAGTGCTGCCTTTCTCAGAGGATTTAATTTCTTCCATTTGTAATGCATGACTAGTGTTGTTGTTGTTTTTGGGAGAAAGTACCTGCGTTCAAGAATCTTCTGGAACTCGATTCTTGCCAGCAAGCCTCGTGACCTGGCTTGAATCCCAGTGATTATCAGTGCTAGTCTCTCATCTCTCATCTCCTCGAGCAGACCCAGGAGTCCAGCTTTGAAGAACACCTATTTCAAAGATATAGATTGGATGATTAACGACTAATAACATAACTGCAATGCAAACATCATGTGCCCTTAAATGATATTGATAATGCTGGCCTTGGTGTGGCCCAGTTTGTACTGGCTGTGGTCAATCTCCAGAGAGCCCAGCAGCTTATCAGCCGCCTTCTTGTTGTCGATGAACTGTCCTTCAGGAATTGCATTTGGGTTCAAAATACGATATCTTTGGTGCAAATATGAAAGATAAAAAAATAAAATGAAACGTGTTAAATATTCTACAAGAAAGAGCAATTCTGACAAATTACTAGTTTGTTTTCATTGGTATTTTGAATAGATAGGATTGCTCATTATATTCAATACCTCTGTTTGAAATCTCCGTAGAGGATCCTGTTGGGGAAGCCCTTTCTGCAGATCCTGATGCC
This sequence comes from Brachionichthys hirsutus, assembly GCF_040956055.1. Lineage (NCBI taxonomy): Eukaryota > Metazoa > Chordata > Actinopteri > Lophiiformes > Brachionichthyidae > Brachionichthys > Brachionichthys hirsutus. The sequence continues at coordinate 2,588,940 of NC_090911.1, read as the reverse complement.
CTCCAGTACCCCGTTACAGCGCAGCTGGTGCATCACCAGTGGATTCTCCATGGCCCCGGGGGTCTTGGTCTCATTGGGGATGATGCAGCGCACAAAGTGAGGGTGAGTGGACCTTAAGTTGGTCATCAGCTTGTTGAGGTTCTCCTGTTGATGCAAATATCATATTTGTGAGGCATATCAAGGTGAAACTGTGTGATTGTCTCGGCTTTCTGTTTCTGCAGCCGGTCACACACTCCTCTGTGTTTACTGACCCTGTGTAAGGCAGAGACCGTTTGGAAGGATGAACCCTTCTTCTTGCTTCCTTTGCCTCTTCCAGTATCTGCTCAAACATCATTGTGCAACATATTAGCTTGCATTAACAGACGGGAAATATCAAGTCAATATTTGTGGTACATTCAGTTTATTCTTACCTGAATCAGCGCCAGCGTAATTAGCAAAGAGGAAGGACAGCAGTTTCAGAGTTGATTTCTGGTACAGTGCAACGACGGTCTCGTTCAGAGGATCCTTGTTCTTCACCAGCCAGTTGTTGATGTTGTAATCAACAGTTCCAGCATAGTGCATCAGAGCAAAGTGAGCCTCTGGCTTCCCTTTCACAATTCTGGGCTTCTGGAAATTGGCAGATTTCCCAAGATGGTTGTCATAAAGCTTGGCTTTAAAGGTGGTGTCACTGGCTTTGGGGAACATGCACTCCTCTTCGAGGATGGACATGATACCCATCGGCTGAGGAGACAAGAATAGGGCATTAAAATGATGCTTTAGTTATGTGCATGTATGTAGCCCAGGATTTTACCTTTTCAATCAGGTCAATGCAGGCCTGCAAGTCCATCCCGAAGTCGATGAAGGTCCATTCAATGCCCTCTTTCTTGTACTCTTCCTGCTCCAGCACAAACATGTGGTGGTTGAAGAACTGCTGCAGCTTTTCATTGGTGAAGTTGATGCACAGCTGCTCAAAGGTGTTGAACTGCAATAACATTATGAGTAAAAAAAAAAAAGAAATGACCTCCAGAAATAAAATCTTACTGACGTTAACACACTTTTCATTCTAAACTTACATCAAAGATCTCAAAGCCGGCGATGTCCAGCACGCCGATGAAGTACTGGCGGGGCTGCTTGGTGTCCAGGGATTGGTTAATTCTTATCACCATCCATAGAAACATCTTCTCATACACTGCCTTCGACAGCGCACCAACAGCATAGTACACCTGGGGAGGAAAACTACTCAATCAAACAGTTCTATTCCATGTGATATGTCTCCTTCAGCTCGTTACCTGGGCAACATTTTGTCCCTTGGTGACCCACTCGTTCCCTACTTTAACTCTGGGGTGACAGAGACCTTTGATGAGGTCAGCAGAGTTTAGGCCCATCAGGTATGCGACTTTGTCTGCATCTGTGAAATTAAATATATGATATACATCGGCTCCTTCGCCCTGACAGTGAGCATGCGCTCACAGCTTTTAGTGAACTGGTAAGAAGCATTTTTGTTCATCACAAGGATTAACATATTTTCTCATATGTAAATGCAAATTAAGGTCATGTTATATATGCATGGTTAAACGCATACAATATTAACAATAAATTCAGCAACTCTTTGACAGATATTTTATCATGAAGTCGTGTCATTTATATACTGTATAAATTATTTTAGGTACATTTTTTACCCAATTTAATTTATCTGTTGATACAGTCCCAAGTATGGGATCCAATAAATTGTGGTTTATATGGCAATTCTTTCTTTACAAATTTAAGGAAAGGTCAAATAAGTGAGTCCTCGCAGTGTCGCTTTCTAATAATACTTTATCATCGATCTATTGTTCTGTTTTTAGGAAACTGTGACTTTTATTGTGTTATACTGTCATGGTTTCATTGATTTTATCGACCCCATTTCTATCACTAAATAACTGAAGAAACTCTCTGTATAATGCACTACTAGTATTATTATTATTATTACTAGTGTTATTATTATTACTACTATTAGTAGTATTATTAGTAGTATTAGTATTGTTATTATTATTAATAATATTGTTATTATTTGTATTATTATGATTATTATGATGATGATTATTGTTGCTATTATTATTATTATTATTATTATTATTAATTAGCCTCTGCTTACCCTCAGTGCCATCGGCCTCCGCCTGCTCCTCCCTCTGTCTCAGCTTGAACTTCATGTTGCCGTGATGCATGATGGCGCCAATCATCTTGTAAATGCCGTTCTTCTCTTCTTGAGTGAAGCCCAGAACATCAAAAGCATCCTGAACGAAGGCAAAGAGTAAAAGCAACCGTTTTATTGTCTTATTTTATTAGCTCGGTAGGAATGGGCATTCGCCAATACACTGTTTTCCGTTGTCAAGCGAAGGCTCAGCTCACGTCAGTGGCCATCAGCTCTTCAGCGTCGTTGATGGAGGCTACTGTTGTCTCTCCTTGGGAGATGAAGGCGTAGTCATACGGGTTGTTGGTGATGAGCAGCATCTCTAAAGAGATATTTACAGAGTAGAAAATATTTTTAGGATGCAGTGCATGATGTCGTCCTATAATATCCATGTCAGATATATATATCGTACACTCACCCAGAAGCTCAGGCTTAAACTGAGACAAAATTTGGTAGAAAATGTGGTAATCCCTCTCTGCTTTTAGTTGGTAGGTCACCCGAGATTTCTCCAAAAGGTCTGTTTGAGGTAATAACAAATTCACAATAAAAATCTGTGTGTCTTTTTCATGGCGCATTCAGATTAGGTGGATTAGAGGCTCAATATCTCTGCCCTTTGGACTATGAGTGTGACTTTATGTGATATCTGTGTATATATATTCATATGCTCTATGAAAGACTTTAGAACTGGCTCCAGAATCAAGCATATTGTATTGATTGGTTCAGATCCACTCACAAGTCTCGATGTCAGCGGAGGACAACTTTCCTCTGTTGTCAAAATGAATTCTGATGAATTTACCCTGAAAGGGAAAACAAAACAGTCACTCTCATGCAGTTAATGAATCACGTAGCCGTTCTGTACTCACAAATCTGGAGGAGTTGTCATTCCTGATGGTCTTTGCATTCCCGAAGGCCTCCAGAGCCGGGTTAGCCTGGATGATTTGATCCTCCAGGGTGCCCTGATGTGGTTAAGATGTTAAAAATGATGTAAAAATACTGCTGGAAAATAACAATCCTTGACTTGGGCTGATCGGGCAGCATAAATACATGTGTGTAATCCCAACCTTCTTCTCAGCAGAGGGGTCTTTCTTTCCACCCGGGACAGCAGCAATGCTGGCGAAGTACTGAATGACACGTTTGGTGTTGACAGTCTTTCCAGCACCGGATTCTCCGCTGAGTGGGAAACAGACAGAAGGTTTTAGGCCCAGACCCATCACCCATAGCTGCCAAGGACATTTTGGCTTTGTGACTTACGTGATGAGGATTGACTGGTTTTCTCTGTCTGTCAGCGAGAGGCATTTTCAAATGATCAGTAAGATGTCATGTCAGGAGTCAATATTTTAACAAGATGACAATTGAAAGGAATTATTTACCTGCCAGCATGTACTGGTAGGCGTTGTCAGAGATGGAGAAGATGTGAGGAGGCGCCTCGGCCCTCTTCTTCCCCCTGTAGGCAACCACGACTTCTTGGTTGTAGACTGGCAGCGACTTGTAGGGGTTGACGGTCACGCAGAACAGCCCAGAGTAGGTCTGTCACATCGAGGGACAGAGGATGGGGGCTTCACCGACTGAAATGTCTTATGAATGAAGGTAATTACAGCTTTGCTGGTTGTCTCACGTAGATCATCCATGCTGCGTAGCGCTCCTTGAGGTTGAACAGCACGGCGGGCTCATGGAGGAAGGTGAACATGGCCATGTCTTCGATTTTATCAAACTTTGGCGGGTTCTGAGGGTGGACATCACAGTCCTTCACCGTGGCAGTCTACAGGAACACAATGTCAAATAAAGGTCAAGACTTGGATTTGTGTGCATTTAGAGAGAACAGATTTAATATGCTGTCATGCACACACCTTTCCAGATTCAGTTTTAGCAGTGACTTTGTCGCCATCACGAGACGTGATCGATGCTTTGACATACTCGACTTCTGGATCGGGAACAAAACACTCTTTCTTCATGTCGAACGTGCGCGTCTGGGATTCGAGGCGCTCCTTGTCGGACTTCCTCAGATAAGGAGCAGCAGGCCCAAACTCTGCCATGGCGGCATCACCCATGATTTAACCTTTAAAGAATAAAACAGCTTTTACAGCCCGTAATCATCTTTACACGTATACATGTGGCACATTGTTGATTGATCTCAAAGAAAAACACATCAGACTAACTGTTGGTGAAAACAGATTAAGAATTATTGGATATAAATATACACTATATATATAGCATTGTAATGGTAGAGATATCTTAATAAAAAATAAAGGCAATTTGTTTTAAATATGTGTCAATCTTTGATTTTTTGTATTCAAATTCAAAAATAAACGACATTACAATTATAGAGACTTACCGGAGACATTCATAAATATACGACTGGAAAATGGCAGAATCAAAAAGGCATTTGTTGTCTATATATGCATTTATCAACAGAACAGGAACACGCTTTAAAAAAGAAGTAATTTACCTGTTACAGAAAGAAATATTATTGTATTGGCATTCAAAAGCGGATGCTGATTTTACCTAACGTGTTTTTCTCCACAGGAAGCCGGTATTTATATTCTGCGGACCTAAACAAACCAAATGTCATATTACAGAGAAGAAAAGTTTGATTAAAGTAAAATGTACTCATTAAATGTATTATCCACATATAAACCCTTCATATTAATCTTAGTTAAACATTCTTGTGAGGTATTATCTGATAACTGACGTGCATCCTGGTTTCCTTACCTTTGACCGTCAGCCTTTGCAAAGTGAAGTGATGGATCCAGTGGCGGCTTCTCCATTAATAAAGGCTGCTGGGCCACTAAATATGGGCATGAATATCATAGACATGGCATCCCGGTTGCTTATCATGAAGAGCATTCTCCATGTTGGGTGCAGCCCAGCAAAGCCATTTGTTGCTCTCACCTTGTGAACAACAGACTCTAGATGGGATAGGACAAAGACAGGGGAGGTGCATGGGGGGAGCAGGGACAAGTAGTTGTCTTTGGTCTCACTAATATGAAGCCGCTTTGGAGCTCGGTGCAGCAAAGGTGGTCGGAGTTCATTTAATGCTGGAAATGTAATTATAATAGATCAATCCTTTTCGAGTTTTACTATGATAAAGAGTGGAGAGATCCATTCCAACTCGCTGATCCTCAAATCAACCTTGAATTAATTAGCATGATGACCTGCGCTCCAGAATGTCACTAGTTGGGTGTGACTTCCTTCTATTCTTGGCACTGAAATCTCTATTTCATGCACTCTGCATTTAAGGCAATGTACTAGAGTTATCATCATATTGCCATGTTCAACCTCTATATCCGTACCAAATACAGTCGTCTAACATGCACATTTTATGGCACGTGGCACATCTTCGAGGTTCAACAATAGTATGTCAAGTGATGGGGCGTGAAATCCAAGAGGGCCGACAAAGAGCTGCAGCTGTTGTCTAAAGTGAAGCAAGACAAGAGCAAGGTCGCAGCTGTGAGAGCCCTTTATTATCACTCACCGCTGCTCACAGATAGACGGGACGTCCTGCGTCTAATCGTCACCTCACATTGTTCCTTTCCTTTACCAACGATAGAAATAGCCATGCGTCACGCAATCAATTACTTGAACAGATGAAACTATAAAAAAAGTTTCCCAACTTGATTGATGAACGGATTTCTAGCATAATGTGCTTGATGCCCAGCACAGACAGCTGACACTTCAATTGATAAAGTCATATTTCAGACTTTTGAAGTTTTTAAATAATTTCCCGGTGCAGATTCATCCGCTACGATTCCAGTTCTCTGTCGTGTTTGATGCTTCAAGATTCGCATTTTAAAATGGGCACTGTTCTTGTCTGTAGCCGAGATAGTCTAGTACTTGTACTGTTTTATTGCAAAGACACAAAGTTATATATTATATTTAAGGAATTGTACTCACATTTGTGTTTCAACAATAGGTTATGTGTACTTGATGAATTGATGTATCATTATATATATTTTTGTTACCTGTGTTTGGGAAAGCGATGACTTTTCATAAAACCGATGACTATTTAGTGTTGTGAAAAGTCATGGCTCCTGGAGATAGCATCATTTAGCCATGTTGTTCATTTAAAATAATTTTAAAAACAATGAAAATTCCATTATTGATGGTAACAGATTTCTAGATTCAAGTTTATTTTCTTTTGGGGGGGGGGGTCTTGTCACTCTTCATCGGCTTCTACGTCACAATGTTGGAAGCTGCACTCGATGGCTTCGACCCAAAGGCCGCCGGCTGGAAGTGGCCTCGGCCCCCGTGGCATTGTTCTCTTCTCTTTATCCTTGAGCACAAAGATAAACTCGTGAAATTCCTGCCGGCTGCCTTTTGGGACTTGCTTGTTCAGCGTGTGGACAACTAGTGACGGAGGTAGTAAGAACAGGTTTAAATTCTTTGAACAACAGCAACAGGTGACATGCGCTCGTGAAAACATGCATGTAGCGTGTGTCGTGTAATATTGGGTACTTTCTTTTTTACACAAAGGAATGTAAGAAAATCTGTATTCATTTGAAATGTCAAAAATGATACGTTTGTTATACTCTGAAGGGCAGTGAAGCAAATCAACCTGAAATTACGATGAATGATGTCGACTGGGATGGAAGTTTGCTTGAAACCACCTGAAACAAATGAACATTTGAAAAGCTTGCTAGTCAATAACTAAAAATCTCATGACTTGTTACATAATTTCTCACAAGGTCATTTGTTGCCTTCATGCTAGAATCCGGACTTCCTTAACTTATCCTACAGTCTATTCCAGGAGCTATTGTTGCTCTCAGTCCACCCAAGGTCTCATTCTCAGCTGTCCTCAGCCCTTTTGTCTCTTACAATCGCATGAACTCCCTGATGCATCTTGCGTGAGATTGAAGTATGAGCCAGTATATGTTTGGCATTTTGCTTGTTGTTCAGGGTCACTTTTAAGGGGGTATTGATTTGTGGTAAGGGAGAGGAGCTTGCCATGCTCATGCCTTGTCTTCTCCCTGTGTGCTGCAGATCTGTGGACTTTTGTACAGACGCTCCTCCTGAGTACTACTTCTCTTACGATAAGGCATCGACCAGGATGTAGCAAAATAGCAGAAAGGTAATTACAATTTAAAAGATTGATTATCTTCTGTCTTGAACTTCTAATCTGCTTAAAATTTGATAAAAGTGGAATTTATCCATTTTATACACATAATATCAATGTCTTACTTTGATTGATGAGACACATTTCTTGCAGGACTCTACCTCTGAATACGCCGATCCTGATTATATGCTGTTTGTCACATATATATATCACATCTGCCACTGTTCTGTGTTGCAGATACCCCTCCTTCATCCACCATTGAAAGGAAGATGCGCCTGGAGAAAGACTGATGGGCAAAGAAAAGGTTAGACACCACTAATATTTCTGCTGATGCAAAGGAGCTCAACTCCTGCTTCCACTCCTCATGTGAGTCCATGCTAGATTCTGTGTGCATCAAATTCCTGCAAGTTTTCATTGACAAGGTTGCCACTACGAGGGCTCTGATCCCGGCTGCTGCCTGTGATGCCTCTTGCCCTGCCCCCTGCCAGGCTGTGTTTGATGAGTTTAAACCTGTGACTGTCACTTTTACAGGATGTGGTTGCCCATATTATATAGTATATATTCTGATCCTGATTCTGATAGTAAGCCTTTTGGTTGCCGTTATTAATAACAGCCCATCTTTGGATGCAGTCCCCTCAAGTTAAAGGCACGTTTAAGCAACCTAACCCATAACCCTTAACCCTTAACACTAACCATAACCCTTAACCCTTAATTAACACTAACCTCAACCCTTAACCCTTATCCCTAAGCATGTAGAACAGTTAAAGGAAATGTCTCAATCAGACTAAGATGACAAATTATAGGCCAATCTCCAATGTGACTTTCATCTTGAAACTCTTGGAGAACATCCTTCTGTCCAAAGACTCTGGTGACCATGTGATTCTTGTCCTGCTGGATCTGACCACTGCTTTTGACACAGTGGACCATAAAATCCTGGTGTGTCGGCTGCAGCACCTAGTGGGCGTCGGTGGTAGTGTACTGACTTGATTCAAGTCTTTTCTATCAGACAGACTATGAGCATCAGCCTTGCCAGTCAGAAATCCACCTCTGCACCCCTGTTATGCGGGGGTTCCCTTGCTTTTCCACCTGTACCTGCTTCCTATGGGCTCTATTTTTCGAAAACATTTGGTTTCACTGCTATGTAGACCAGTGGTCCCCCACCTTTTTCCTGCCATGGACCGGTTTCTTGCCGGGCAATTTTTTCGCGGACCGGGGGGTAATTAAATAAAAAAAGATGAATATAATCTTGCCAATAAACTTTATATTATGCACCTGTAATAACTGTTAAACAAGTATTACACCAATATCTACTCACCATACATTGTGCCCTCAATAATTGCTTCTGTCCTTCATGTTCACGTTTTTTTGTGTCATAAATTCCACATTCTTGTCTTTTAATTCAGGGGTCTTGGTCTCTGTGCCGAAGCAGTTTTGAACCCTTCATTGCCTCGTTAATGAAGCCAGGCAGCTGTAGATAAACCCGTGATTTATGTCTGACTCCTGATTTGTCTGTTAAAATACTTTTATTTTCTTGGAATCCGTCGGCTCCTCTTCTTCCTCCTCATTTGGACTTTCCCTCTTCCACCCCAAAGAAGCTCTCCAAAGACGTTTATTTGTTTGTTTAAAAAAAAGCAATTTCACTAGTTTACGGTTGTTTTTATAGCAACGTATCACGTGACCAAGAGAATTCACAGGCGCATGTTACATTGGAGAAAATCCGGTCGTTTTTTAAAATAAAACACCTTTTAGACGCTAATAATCGATACAACGGAAATTGCAAAAAAGTGTTTGTTTTTTTGTGCGGCCCGGTATCAAATGCCTCATGGACCACTACTCTCTGAGCTTCTTCACCCCTACATCCCTGCGCTGTACCTCGGGTCGGCTGATCAGTCGCTGCTCGAGGTCGAAGCAGAAGTTCAGATGGGATTAGATCCTTCTCTGTCGCTGAATCCAAAGGTATAGAACGACTTACCAGTGCACATCAAGCAATCCACTTCACCGTCCGTCTTTAAAAAGAGACTGAAAACGCACTTCTGTTCATTGGCACTCGAGGCGGCGTCCCTTTTCCTACCCCGTGTTCTTAGGTTCCCCTTCTTATGCTTTATGCTTGCTTTATATACACTTTGTCTCAGCTTGTTTGAAATTGCTCTATTAATAAAGTTGAGTTGAGAATTTATTTTTCCATTGCCTTTCACATCTTTAATCCAACAGTTAGGCGTTCATTTTATTTTTTATTCATCATTGAACACAAGAAGGGACACGACAGTGGAACCTCGGTTCTCAAACAAAAAAACTGAGTTTAAGATGCCTTGGAAGTCAAACAGATTTTCCGAGTTCGAACACACGAGTGGCGCCGAAGACACGCGAACGAAGTCAGAGTCTACCCGAGTAGGTTCAGTTTGAGTCGCTCTGCCATAGGAGAGAGGTTTTCTCGCTTCGTGAGTGGTTTTTTTTGCATTTATTCTTTTGAGCTCTTAGTCATGGATCTAAACAAAGGCAGCAGTAAGACCACACAAGAAGTCAGAGGTTTCGTTCAACAAATGAATATTTTAGTGACAACAGGGCCTTCGGTCTCTAGAGCAGGTATAGCCTTGACTTGATCCTCCAGTGTATCCTTCTTCAATAGATCAGGTTTAGAGCTGGATTCTCCAACGTTTTAGGCCCAGACCAACGACTCATTTATATTGGCTCTGTGAATTACATGATAATCAAATGTATCTGCCTGCTTGGACTTCATCACTGTCGGGTCAGCATGACCCATCTTTCAACCTGCACTTATAAAAGTTCGGTTAATTCTAATGATACCGGTGTCATCATCAGGATGCATTCAGATTGATCTATGACCAAATTTGTCACAACTTTTCATGAAAACTTAGCTGAGATGATCCTTTAGGTCACTCGACTGTGTAAATGGTTTAGCAGCTGATTTCTGACTGTGTTTAAACGTGGAAGAGGTTCAATCTATCCTTTTACTTTCACATTTAAAGTTGAAACTAAAGGGTTAAAACAACATAATTTTTCATTCACTGTCTATTTGTAACTGTCTCCTCAACTCACCCGTCAGTTCAGTTCCTCCATCCCACCGACAGGTGGCAGAGAAGAAGAACTAATGGCATGAGACGCATTTGCTTTAGGAGCAGGTTTGGACTTGTTAAGATTCCGAATCAAAAATAGAAAGTTCAGCAAAGGGCAATGGTGAAATGCATCTCTGCAGCCTGAGACAATAGGATGTTGCAGCTGTTGTCAAGTGTGTTAAGGTCGAGGCTTTGGATTATCACTCGCTACTGTTTTGCCGTGCAAGGCCTCCACCCTCAGTCTCACGTTGTTGTCATGACATTGTTCCCCTTCCTTTGACCTTGAGGACAAACATAGCCCTGTGAAATTCTTGCCTGCATTTGTTCCTTCTAATTGGGCACGGTGTTCTCAATCAGACTCTGAAATGCAGACTCTCTGATGCCATAAATGATGATGAGGAACAGATGCTTGCCAAAAAAAATCCCCTTCCCATTCCAAATTAGATCTTTTATCAATTATTTTCAGAAATTTAAATATATACATTTACTATTTATTATTAATCATTTATACATTTTAGATAGAATATGTTGCTGGGCTCATTTTAATTTGCTGCTGTCTACATCCCCGGCAAAATCTTCATGCATTATTTGGTTCCCTCCCTGGCTTGCTCCTTTTTTCTTCCTGGATGGGTCAGAGTTTGATCCAGAGTTGGATCCAGAGTTGGATCAAGATCCCTTTAAAGGAAGCCAGTTGTCGTCTGATAGTCTTTGATGGAACGTGCCAATGGTGTCACCTTTTTCTATTGTTGGAGGAGTCTGCCGGAAGAAACCTTCCTCAACATCCCAACTCTAAATATTCAGTGGCGCTGTTGCCTCACGGCTGGAAGGTCCTGGGTTCAATCCCACTTGGGGCAATTCTGTGCGGAGTTTGAAGAATGAATGAAGAGAAACAAGGTTGTGAAGATCAAAAGTTCATCAGGTCTGAAATGGTGCTGTCCTTGCCAATTGCAAACACTGCAGGCGAATTGATCTGATTAAAACATTATTTTTTATTAATTTTGAAAATGTTCATTGATCAAGAACTACGTAGGGGCAGACAGTTTCCCAATTATGGAACCAATATTGTAGATTTTTTTCCTATTTGTAGGTACTTTTTTTTGTTTTTTGTTTTGCTCAACAATTAATTTAAAAACTGTGCAATTACAGTTTTTTTTTTATGTGTAAACAAAGTGATATTTCAGGGCGGTGTTACCAAAAATGGTGTCTTTTCAAATCAGAATTTCCGGGTGTTCTCCGATCAGATGCTTCTGATTTGTGGCTGTGCAGCATGAATGTTAGCAGTCAGAATTCCTGACAAAAAGGATGTAGGTTGAAGTGTTTGTCATCCTGTAGAGAAACATCTCACACATACGCTTTTACGAAATTTTGGTATTCACGTTAGAAAGGTTGCATGCAATTCTAAACATTAACCACAAAGATCTGACCCAATGAAACAAATCTGAATTGAACAATAAGGCCATGTGAATGTAACTCAGGCAGCACTCCCTTCATCTGAAATAAATGATGAACCTCCACATTATTCTGGATGCACTTTGTTTTATTCTACTCTTTGTTCAGTTACAGTACGTTGAAGACAATTGGAACTACATCCCCTGGGAACTGTAAAGCTTACAGGCGGCCGTGAGTTTCACTCCTCCTCCAAGCCTTTCTGTGGAGAGAAATGATGAACACAAATGAAAAATCATCTACAGCAAATCAACACGTTTCACACCAGAACTGCATTAACTCTCAATAGTGTTGCTAATTATTAATTATTCAAGATTAAATTACCTGTAACATTCAATACAAGGCAAAATCTGAACTAAATAGTTCAATCAAAACAAACGCTGGCCTGGTTTAATTATTGCAGCTAAACGTGGTGAGCAGTTCTGTTATTAGCAACTTGGCATTAGTAAACTGTGTAATAGCCTCTTACCTTCGACCCAACGTCGCGGCTTTTGGCTCGCATCTTGTTGACCTGAGATTCTGCGATGTCAGCTCTCTCTTCAGCCTCATCCAGCTCATGCTGCAGTTTGCGGCACTTGGTCAGATGAGTATTTGCCTGCTCTTCCTACAGGATTCAGCCAAAAAAAGCCAAGGGGTCACGACATTATACTACAGTTCAAAATGAAATTATGACAGCTGGAAAAGTAGTTTGAATCACTAAATCGTATTTAAGTTCATGCTGAGGGCGAGTTGCTTACAGCCTCCTCAGCTGCTCTCTTGTAGGATTTGACTTTCAGCTGCAGTTTGTCAACCAGATCCTGCAGACGAACGCTGTTCTTGCGGTCTTCTTCAGTCTGAATCAAATGGGGCAGACAAGAAGAATCCGGTTTCATCATGTCTCCCATTAGAATCAAAATGTTTTAAGGCACTTATTTACTCTATTTACTATTACCTGGTACGTGAGCTCTTTGATGCGTCTCTCACATTTGCGAATTCCTTTCACAACGTCACTGCTCTTCCTCTGCTCCAACTCAATCTCAGTCTCCAGCTCCTTCACCTGAAGAAATAACACAACCCTTTAACGCAGTGCTTCTCAATTACTTTCTGTTACGATCCCCCTAGGAAGAAAAAAACATTTTGCGACCCCCCCCCCCCCAAAAAAAAATAACCACTCTTGTATCCATATTGACATAAAAAGAAATATTAAAAATAAAGAAAAATAGATCAACTTACAACAAAATATAACTTTATTACGATTTGTTTTAGTCTGAAACTGAAAATATTTGAAGTGCATCAATTTGCCTGAAATTTGTTTTTTTAATCCTTAAACTACAATTTTTACAATTAAATAATAAATTAAATTAAATAACGCCAATAAATAATAATAAATTAAAATTGATCAGCAAAATTAACTCAGGAGCACAAAATATAAAACAATTATGCTTTTAGCAAAATGAGGAAGTCAGGTCTTTCCTCGTCTCCCACCGTAGTCACGGTGAAGCCAAGCGCTACGTACGCTACGTCATATTTCCTCGTCTTGGCTTTCGGCTGACCTTCCTTTGTCTTAACATATCCGCCTCTCTACGTCTCTCTTGAGGGTTTGTTTACAACTGCTCTTCATATCGCCTGCTCTGTGCCGTGTGCAAAAACACCATAGAGATAATACTAAAAAAAGCATGTTCTCCGCGGTCACAGCCCCCCCCTGACATCGTACCGCGACCCAGGGGGTTTGAGAACCACTGCTTTCATGCTAGAACAACCACTGGCTGGACTAGTTATGAAACTAGCATCCCAGTTCAGGTGTGAACAGGCCAGCCATTTGGCTTTTCCAATTTCCATGCTAAAAGTGCAGCCAGTTGGCTGGATTCGTTTTGTCACCATTGTTCTGCAAATGAGGCAATTTCAAGCCACTCAATTCCTGAAAGGGAACTGATTTTGCTTTGCCTTTCCTGAATAAATCAACATGTTGTAATGTAGCAAGAGAGAGGTAAAGGTTTACGGCTAGTGTACAATATTTTATTACACCATTGTGTGTTCAACAGGCTATAATTTGTAAGGATGTTTCCACTTTTGTGATTAAAATCCTAGTGAAACAAGAATAAATAAAAATCTATTTAAAAAAATACATATAAAGGGAGATGGAAAAAGTAAACATAGTCCTACTGGGTTTGGTGCTATGCAATATACAATAGTGAGCTTTGAAAGCCCGTTCCAGACGCTACTCAGAGCTCTCAGTAGAGCATCCAGGCTCTTTTCATACCCCTCCCCTTATAGCAACTAAACCTGAAGAAAATACTTCAGATCTAAAGCACTAAGTAAAGTAAGCATCACCAATGACATGTTTGTATACTGCTGAAGTTATCTTACCCTGGCCTCGAGCTTCTGCACCTGCTTCTTGCCCCCCTTCAAGGCAATCTGCTCGGCTTCGTCCAGGCGGTGCTGAAGGTCTTTGATGGTTTGCTCCATGTTCTTCTTCATCCTCTCCAGGTGAGCGCTGGTGTCCTGCTCCTTCTTCAGCTCCTCTGCCATCATGGCTGCATCAGTGATGGCCTTCTTGGCCTTTTCCTCTGCATTCCTGCATTCCTGCACGGCGTCCTCCACCTCAGTCTGAAGCTGGGACGTATCGGCCTCCAGCTTCTTCTTCTGGTTTATCAGGCCGGTGTTCTACATTTTAGAAATGTAAACTTTGTAAGTGTAGGACAGTATACTTACAGAAACCAGTCAGTTGTGGTTGCTGGAAAGGCTCCTACCTGTGAGTGCAGCAGCTGCACCCGCTCACTGATGTCCAGCAGTTCCTGCTCAGCCAGTTTGCGGCCTCTCTCAGTTTGCTCCAGAGCCGACCTGAGTTCCTCCAGTTCGGCCTGGAGCAGGTTGTTGCGTCTCTCCACGATGGCCATGTTCTCTTTAAGATCAGAATTCGCTCGGACACAGTCATCCAGTTGAATTTGGCAATCCTTAACAGGGCGGCATAACCACCAAAATATTAACGTTTGTAAACAGACTTTTTGGAACATTTTTGAAAGTGAAACTTTCATGGTCCAAGTTTACCTTCAAATGGGCGTGGACAGATTTAAGCTGCTTCTGGGCCTCTGCTGCCTGCCTGTTGGCCTGGCTTAGCTGGATCTCCATCTCATTGAGGTCTCCCTCCATCTTCTTCTTCAGACGCATGGCCTCGTTCCTGCTGCGACACTCCGCTTCCAGAGAGCTCTGCAGGGTGTCGATGGTCCTTTGCAGGTTCCTCTTGCTCTGCTCCATCTCCTCGTCTTTCTCAGTTAGTTTGCGTTCAATGTCAGCTTTAATTTGATGGAACTCAAGCTGGGCTCTGAGAATCTTTCCCTCCTCGTGCTCCAGGGAGGCCTGGTGGACAGGAGGGTCCAGAGTTATACAGAACAGGAGGCAGTGCCGTGCTGGAAACATGTTGTTCATTAAAAAGAGCCAATACCTCAGCTTCCTCAAGAGCCGACTGGATCTCGCTCTTCTCCTGTTCCAGCTGTTTCCGTAACTTCTCCAGCTCATGGATGCTCTTTCCACTCTCGCCAAGTTGCTCAGTGAGATCAGAAATCTCCTCTGAGGAACGCCAAGCAGTGTGATTACGACGGCTGGGATGCGATTGAAAATTCTTCATGTCTGCCAATCAGAACTTACCCTGTAAGTTCTTATTCTCCCTCTTCATGGTCTCCAGATGATCCAGACACTCCTCATAAGAGTTCTTCAGCTTGAACAGCTCTGTGCTCAGAGCCCTGGCCTCCTTCTGGGAGCTCTCCAGCTCACACTGAGACTCCTCGTACTTCTGCTTCCACTCAGACAGTACCTGGAGTGGATAGAAAGTGCAGCAATCGTTGAAGATGCTCTGGATAAGTGGGGAAACGGCAGCATGCTTTGATGACTCTGCCTCATTTAGTTTCATTAACATTGTCAACTGGACTTGTTCGAGTCACCTCTCATCCAAGGCATGAACTGAAGAAGCTGCTTGGATGAAGCGTCTTCAATCAAACTTAAACAAGTCCAATTGAGTCTTCGGGGGGGGGGGGGGGGGTTGCTCTTCGTGATTAGACCAACATTGTAAAAATATCCACTTGGAATATTGGAGAGTTTAAAAGTTTTTACCTTCTAAAGTATTTTTTTTTTCTACGGGACACATTTCTGTATGTAGAAAAACAGTTGAATGCTGATGGACATCGGTGCCGTGTGTTTACCCCGTTCATCTCAGCATATGCCACAGTGTCGTTCCTAATCCAATCAATGGCAGGTGCTCTTGTTGGATATTCTCAGATTACACACACTGAACTGCCCCCAAACAGATTGTACTTCACCTTGTCGAAGTTCCTTTGCTTCTTGTCCAGAGCGGCTGCAGCAGCGTTCGACCGCTCCACGTCCACCATGAGATCTTCAATCTCATTCTGCAGCCTGTGCTTGGTCTTCTCCAGAGAAGAGCATTTAGCATTCACCGCTTCAACGGCCTCCTCGGCGTCCTGCAGGCGCTGAGCCAGCTTCTTCCTTCAGAAATCATTTAGTCTCAGTCCAGTTGGGCTCGATGTGTACATCTTACCATCTTTAACTTATACGGCTGCTTGTTCACCTAACAAACAAACTTTTTGTTCGTCTTACATTTTAATAGGAACATAATACAAACAAAAAGCTGATCTGCCAGACAAAGTAAAATGTAAAAGGAATTGCATGCCACAATTTGAATCTCAAACTCACTTGGCCTCCTCCAGCTCCTCGGTTCTCTGGATGGCGTCGGTCTCGTACTTTGTTCTCCACTGAGCCACCTCAGCGTTCGCCTTGGACATGCCGCGCTGCAGCTCAGCCTTGCCCTCCTGCTCCTCCTCATACTGCTCCCTGAGGAGGTCACAGTCATGACGGGCGGACTGCAACGCATGGGCCAGGGCACTCTTGGCCTGTCAAAAGAAAATGGCATCAAAGTGTAGTAATCTTTCGCTGACATTGCAGTACACAGCCTTCATGAATCACTGTCCAGGCTTGTCAGTGTGATTTGAAACATGACTTCACCTTGGTTTCCTCCTCAAGTTGTCGTTTAAGATCTTCAATCTGCTGAGTGTAGGACAACTTTCCTCTTGTCAGTTGAGAGACGAGAGAATCCTTCTCTTCCAGCTGCCTCGAGAGCTCACCTAGTATTTTGACAAATGTGGAATATATTATCCATTGTCTCAAGAAACCTTATATTCTAAATCAAATCAAAATGAATTTCAATTTTGGGGTAGAAAGTAAAAATCTACCATTTTCTGTCTGAAGTTTTGCTTTTTGCATGTTGAAGTCGTTGATCCATCGTTGCGCCTCTTCAAATTTGGCCTTGTATTCAATCATTTGATCTTCCACGGTCCTGCAAGTTTTCTCTAGATTTGTCTAGATTGCAAATAAAAACATAAATACAATCTTAATACTCGCACATCTGTGAGATGTGGGTAACAGCAACAGAAGTTGTTTCTGAGTTTGATCCACCTTCGTCTTCACTATGTGCTCCATGTTGGAGACCACGTCATCCAGCTCCAGCTTCAGCTCACTCTTCTCCTTCTCCAGCTTCTGCTTGACTCTCTGCAGGTTGTCGATCTGTTCTCCCAGGTCGGCCACGCTGTCGGCTTGTTTCTTCCTGAGCGTGGCCGTGGTGGCTTCATGCTGCAGAGTGGCCTCTTCGAGGTCTCTGCGGAGTTTCAGGAATTCCGCCTCCCTCTTCTTGTTCATCTCGATCTGGGCGGATGTTGCTCCTCCGGCCTCCTCCAGCCTCTCGCTGATCTCCTCCAGCTCTCTGGCTAAATCTGCTCTCTGTTTCTCCACCTTGGCCCGGGCAGCTCGCTCTGCTTCCAGCTCTTCCTCCAGCTCCTCAATGCGGGCCTTTGAAAGCAGAATTAAGTATTAGCAACTTCCAACGAGGTGTTTTCCACATTTTGAAACAATGCACTGTTCGGAAATCACCTGGAGCTCTTTTAGCTTCTTTTGAAGCTGGAGGGTGATGGCCTGCTCGTCCTCGATCTTATTGCTAAGCTGATTGATCTCGAAGTCTTTCCTGTGGAGATCAGTTTTGAGTCATCCACTCTGCATGCGTCAGAAAAATTGTTTTTAGAATCATGCACTTACTTTTTCAGATGCTCTTCCAGGTTTTGCTTGTCATTCTCTAGATCCATGATGCTCTCATGTGTTAATTTCAAGTCACCCTCCAACTTCCTCTTTGCTCTCTCAAGATCCATCCGGACCTTCTTTTCTTGTTCTAGTGAACCTTCCAGCTGGAAAGTAAGTCAGACCACGTTCCTCAATATGAAGCGTATTCAATCTTACTCAACACATTTAACTTTGGGTGGAAACAACACATAGCAAGACTCTCACGTCGTCCACTTGTTGCTCCAGCTTGGCCTTGGCCTTGGTCAGAGTGTTGACTTTGTCCTCTTCACTCTGCAGGTCATCCAGTGTTTGCTGATGAGCCTCCTGCAAGGCTTTCTTTTCCTTTGTCAGCTTAGCAATGATTTCATCCAGAGCAGCCATCTCCTCCACCAGGTTCTTTACCTGTCAAGGTGTTGCAGTTTTCAGGCGAGAATCCTGTCGCTCATTCATTCACTTTACATTCAGGGCTCGCCGCTCTACCTTGTTCTCAGTGGCGTGCTTCTCTTTCTCCACTTTAGCCAGAGTTAATTCTAAGTCATCGATGTCTTTCTTTAGCTCAGAGCACTCGTCCTCCAGCTTCCTCTTCTTAGCAGTTAGCTCGGCATTCATCTCCTCCTCGTCCTCCAGCCTCTCTGATAGCTCTTTGGCTTTTGCTTCCATCTGAATTTTGTGTTTTATCAGGCCCTCGCATCTTTCTTCAGCGTCCGCAAGATTGTCTTGCTCCTAAATTGAAATGGTCAGTAACTCATTAAAATGGTATGTACATAATGAACACTTTTTTTTTTTATTCATATTTCTGTGTTTTATATGGTTACAGTTTAATATGGCATTATTTAGAATCCTGTCATTGGCTCACCGCTTGGACTTGGAGCTGCAGATCGTTCTTCTCTTGGAGAAGAGTGACCATTTTCTCCTCGAGTTCCTTTCTCCGACTTTCTGATTTGGCGTAAGCCTCTTTGAGCTTGAGGAATTCTTCCTTCATGTTGGCCATCTCCTTTTCGGCCTCTGCGGACCTCAGCAGAGGTTTAATCTTGAAGAACAGCTTCATCCAGGGCCAATTCTTGACCCCCATGAACGCACGAATGTTCCACTGGATCACCAGCAGTGCATCCCTGTCAAAGACCGCCCGTCAAATTTATTATTGCAGCATAACACGAGATAATTAAACAATTAAAAATCGTGTGCTTTGTTTCAATGCATTTTTAAGTTCTTGATCCAGCTGACCTCCTTTCAACAATCTTCTGGAATTCCACTCTTGCCAGCAGGCCTCTCGATCTGGCCTGGATCCCAGTGATAATCAGTGACAAACGGTCATCCCGCATCTCCTCTAATTGACCAAGAAGACCAGCCTTGAAGAACACCTGAAGGACCATGTCAGACATGACATAAACTCGATATTCAGATTTATAAAGCTGTGGACAATGTAAATAATTGAATATTATGGCAAATACGAACTAAAACACATTGTTTCATTCGACTAACACTTTATACAATACAGATTTATAATGTGTCATGCTATTTTCCTCTTCCTCATTCCTCCTCACCTTGGTGTGTCCGAACTTGTACTGACTATGATCAATCTCCAGAGACCCAAGAAGTTTCTCTGCGCCCTTCTTGCTGTCAATGAACTGACCCTCAGGGATGGCGGCGGGATTCAGGATGCGATATCTGGAAAAGAATAAGTAAAAAATTATACCCTAGACAATTATTATATGTTTAACTGACTGTTCCATCCAATACCTCTGTTTGAAATCTCCGTAGAGGATCCTGTTGGGGAAGCCCTTTCTGCAGATCCTGATGCCCTCCAGTACCCCGTTACAGCGCAGCTGGTGCATCACCAGTGGATTCTCCATGGCCCCGGGGGTCTTGGTCTCATTGGGGATGATGCAGCGCACAAAGTGAGGGTGAGTGGACCTTAAGTTGGTCATCAGCTTGTTGAGGTTCTCCTGTTGATGCAAATATCATATTTGTGAGGCATATCAAGGTGAAACTGTGTGATTGTCTCAGCTTTCTGTTTCTGCAGCCGGTCACACACTCCTCTGTGTTTACTGACCCTGTGTAAGGCAGAGACCGTTTGGAAGGATGAACCCTTCTTCTTGCTTCCTTTGCCTCTTCCAGTATCTGCTCAAACATCATTGTGCAACATATTAGATTGCATTAACAGACGGGAAATATCAAGTCAATATTTGTGGTACATTCAGTTTATTCTTACCTGAATCAGTGCCAGCGTAATTAGCAAAGAGCACAGACAGCAGTTTCAGAGTTGATTTCTGGTACAGTGCAACGACGGTCTCGTTCAGAGGATCCTTGTTCTTCACCAGCCAGTTGTTGATGTTGTAATCAACAGTTCCAGCATAGTGCATCAGAGCAAAGTGAGCCTCTGGCTTCCCTTTCACAATTCTGGGCTTCTGGAAATTGGCAGATTTCCCGAGATGGTTGTCATAAAGCTTGGCTTTAAAGGTGGTGTCACTGGCTTTGGGGAACATGCACTCCTCTTCTAGGATGGACATGATACCTAAGGGCTGAGGAAGGAAAAACGTTATCTTAGAAAAATGAGCAAACATCTTTACGCATAGCTGAAACAGTAAAAGACAATCTCACCTTTTCAATCAGGTCAATGCAGGCCTGCAAGTCCATCCCGAAGTCGATGAAGGTCCATTCAATGCCCTCTTTCTTGTACTCTTCCTGCTCCAGCACAAACATGTGGTGGTTGAAGAACTGCTGCAGTTTCTCATTGGTGAAGTTGATGCACAGCTGCTCAAAGGTGTTGAACTGCAATGCAAAGTGACACATTTAAAATGCAGCTTCTATTTGCGTCTTTGCGACCTCACTGAAGTTGAATTGAGGGAACTCATTTGCATTTAGTGCATCAATCATTGAAAGATAAAAAGAAGAAGCGCACATCAAAGATCTCAAAGCCGGCGATGTCCAGCACGCCGATGAAGTACTGGCGGGGCTGCTTGGTGTCCAGGGATTGGTTGATTCTTATCACCATCCATAGAAACATCTTCTCATACACTGCCTTCGACAGCGCACCGACAGCATAGTACACCTAAAAACGTCAAACTCGGAAAATGAGTGTCTTATTGTCCTTGTGCCAGCAGTGTTGTTGCCATCCAAAGAAATCTATCGTACAACTTACAATAAATTGATCACTTGCATGTTATTCATACCTGTTGGACATTTTGTCCCTTGGTGACCCACTCGTTCCCGACTTTAACTCTCGGGTGACAGAGACCTTTGATGAGGTCAGCAGAGTTCAGGCCCATCAGGTATGAAATTTTGTCAGCATCTGCGAAAAGGCATCAACTTTAATGTAAAACTGTAACGGCGCTGACCAGGAGTGAACGGGGATATAGTGTGATGTGATTTACAGAGACGTGGCTGCACCACGATGCTCCCGACAACAGTGTCTCTCTGGCCGGGTTCGAGACGGTACGGGCTGATCGGGATTTCACCGCATGCGGCAAGCGCAAAGGAGGCGGGCTTGTTGTGCTCATTAACAACAAGTGGCGTCATCCCGGTAATATCACGGTTCAAAAACGGATATGTAGCCCGGACCTTGGACTATTAGCCATTGGACTGCGGCCATATTACTTGCCCCGGGAGATCTCACATGCCATCATTATTTACTGTTTATATCCCCCCCATCTGCCAACCCGACAGTGGCATGTTACTTCATCCATGGAGCAGTGGCAGAACTCCAGATGTCTCACCCCAGTGCCCTTCAGTCCCTACTGGTGTCGGTCCCCAACCAGCAGAATCCTGTGAGCTCTTGTCACCCCCTCCCCTTTCACACCCCCACTCTTCCACTTGTGAAGGTCTCAATGGTTCTCCTCACCTTTTCAGCCATCCACCCACCCCCCACTTCACACCCCAGCCTTCAGACTTGACCTCTCTCCACCAAGACCAGCAGCGTCCCTGGCAATTGACCAGATCAGGAATCAGTTGAGAGCTCTTCACCCAGGCAAAGCAGCAGGCCCTGACGGGGTCAGCCCGGGGGAGTTCTGCATTGGCTCTTCTCCATGAGTCTCAGCCTTTGAAGCGTTCCTGTTCTGTGGAAGACTTCCTGTGTTGTTCTAGTACCAAAGACCCCAGGAGCCCTAAGGACTACAGGCCAGTGGCTTTGACTTCACACATCATGAAGTCCCTAGAACATCTGATCCTGGACCAGATACGGCCGATTGTCAGCCCATCCCTGAGACCCTCCAGTTCGCCTACCAGCCCCTCCTGGGAGTAGAGGACGCTATCATCTACCTTCTGAACCGTGTCTACACTCACCTGAACCAGCCGGCCAGCTCCGTGAGGATCATATTTTTTGACTTCTCACGTGCCTTTAACACCATCAGGCCGGCTTGACCGGGGTCGAAGCTGACGGAGATGCAGGTTGAAGCCCCTCTCGTGTCATGGATTACTGATCACCTGACTGGCAGACCGCAGTATGTACGCCTGCAGAGCTACGTGCCAGAATGATCAGTAATACTGGGGCACCTCAGGGAACTGTTCTCGCTCCCTTCCTCTTCACCCTTTACACCACAGACTTCAGCTATCAGTCAGAGTCATGCCATCTTCAGAAGGTCTCTGATGACTTATCCATATGGATGTATCAGCAGGGGGAGGAGTCTGAGTACAGGGCGGTGGTAAATGACTTTGTCACATGGTGTGAACAGAACCACCTGCAGCTCAACGTGGCAAAGACAAAGGAACTGGTGGCGGACCCCAGGAGAACAAAGTCACCAATGATCCCTGCTTCCATACCATGCCATACCAATGATCCTGTTTCCGGGCCTTCAAGAGAAAACTTCTCTTACCTTCAGTGCCATCGGCCTCCGCCTGCTCCTCCCTCTGTCTCAGCTTGAACTTCATGTTGCCGTGATGCATGATGGCGCCAATCAGCTTGTAAATGCCGTTCTTCTCTTCTTGAGTGAAGCCCAGAACATCAAAAGCATCCTGAACGAGAACAGTTTAATTGTATTTCAGATGACGGTGATTCCCTGCTTTATGTCTCTCTGCTGTGTAGAGATCCTGCCAAGAGCCCACTTTCATCACAGCTGACTTTAGACATCTAATCCAGTCTATTCACACTAATTTAAGGACGGAAATAAGACTGTTTACTTAAAAATGCTTGCTTAGTTAGAAATGAGACAATAAGAGGGACAGTAAAAGTTAGACATTTTGGAGACAAGGTCAGAGAGACCAGACTTTGATGGTTTGGACATGTCCAGAGGAGAGACAGGGACTATATCGGTAGAAGGATGCTGAGGATGGAGCTGCCAGGGAACAGGACTAGAGGATGACCCAGGAGAAGATACATGGACGTAGTGAGGGAGGACAGGAGAGTGGCTGGTGTTGGGGAGGACGATGCAAAGGACAGGGTGAAGTGGAGAAGGTTGGGTTGCTGTGGCGACTCCTCGCGGGACAAGAAGAAAGTACAGTGGTAGATATTCTTGCCTACAAATGCATGAGGTTTCAGAATCCCACACCAGCATCATGACAACGTTGGCTTTTTCTGTACAGGTGCAACTTTTACTTCCTAAAAGACATCATGGTGCGTCCCCACTCACATCAGTGGCCATCAGCTCGTCAGCGTCGTTGATGGAGGCTACTGTTGTCTCTCCTTGGGAGATGAAGGGGTAGTCATACGGGTTGTTGGTGATGAGCAGCATCTCTGAATACCAAACATACAAGTCGTATTTTACATGTGAAAACATGACAAATCCAAGCTGTTCCTGATCTGGAGATTTATTTACCCAGCAGCTCAGGTTTCTTCTGAGACAGGATCTGATAGAAAATGTGATAATCCCTCTCAGCCTTAAGTTGAAAAGTGACACGGGACTTCTCCAGCAGATCTGTAAAGACATTTCCATTATGGAGGGGGTAAGCTGATCCTTTTCAGCAGACTCTATGAATAAACAGTGCAGAGGACAGATGTCTCACATGTCTCAATGTCAGCTGAAGCCAGCTTTCCACTGGCTGCAAAATGAATTCGGATGAATTTGCCCTAAAAATTATGGAGAGAAAATAAACACCCACAATATTATAATGTATCAGATGCAAAGGGCTATTTCATTGCAGAGAAACCTACAAATCTAGAGGAGTTGTCATTCCTGATGGTCTTAGCATTACCAAAGGCCTCTAAAGCGGGGTTCGCCTGGATGATTTGATCCTCCAGAGTACCCTAAAAAAAATACATTCAAGCAGGTAAACATCAGAGGAGATGATGCAATGTTGAGTTTCAGCTTTAAGAATGCTGCCGTTCGAACCTTTTTCTCAGAGCCGGAGTCCTTCTTCACGCCTCCTGCTGCGATGCTTGCAAAGTATTGTATGACTCTCTTGGTGTTGACCGTTTTCCCAGCACCAGATTCTCCACTGAATGCACAATTTCAATTATTTTTGATGAATTAACAGTAGAATAAAATGTTGCGTTTTTGAGGCGTGCATGGTTTCCCCTGTTATTAATGGGAGTTACTAATAACTCAGCCTTTCTTCCTTCCTTATTGTGGCTAATTCAATGTAGCAGAGTATCACAATAGTGGCTGCATCAATGGCATATAACTGAATCCCATCACATTATAGCAGCCCGTAAATATGCACTCTATTGTTTATCTATTTTGTTTTCTCCATTAAATCCATTTACTATTAGCGTCCATATTCTGTCCTCTATGTATGGTCAGAAATGATGGCAGGAGAAACAACACACAGGAGGTAAAATATGTCCTGTAACATGATATGAGGTGTGTGAAACAAATGAAGGAAAAAAACACAACTCACGTGATGAGAATTGACTGATTTTCTCTGTCTGGAAAGAGAAGAAAAGCACTTTTTTTTAAGCTTAGTCTCCCATCTTCTTCGATTCTTCAACAAACTCCTGCTTTATATTACCAGTCAGCATGTACTGGTAGGCGTTGTCAGAGATGGAGAAGATGTGAGGAGGCGCCTCGGTCCTCTTCTTCCCCCTGTAGGCAACCACGACTTCTTGGTTGTAGACTGGCAGCCACTTGTAGGGGTTGACGGTCACGCAGAACAGCCCAGAGTAGGTCTGCAGGAAAGAGGAGATTTTGATTTCATCATATTACCCGCTGATTTGTGCGTGTTCTATGTGTTAGCAGTGCTTTCCGACTCACGTAGATCATCCATGCTGCGTAGCGCTCTTTGAGGTTGAACAGCACGGCGGGCTCATTGAGGAAGGTGGACATGGCCATGTCTTCGATTTTATCGAACTTTGGCGGGTTCTGAGGGTGGACATCGCAGTCCTTCACCGTGACCGTCTGAGGGTGGAGAGAGGATGCATTAATAGTCTGATCACGCCACACTGGAAGCCCCTCAAGTGTAAATGAACTACCGGAGTCCTGCCTTCCATCATCATTGTGTCCGGTTTAGTTTCATCTCGAGCTGCTGCTCACTCACCTTCCCCTTGGCGGTCTGAACGGTGACTTTGTCCCCCTCGCGGCTGACAACGGAAGCCTTGACAAACTCCTCGTCGTGATCCGGAACGTAGCATTCCTTCTTCATGTCAAAGGGTCGGGTCTGGGCCTCCAGACGCTCCTTGTCGGACTTCCTCAGGTACGTGGCTGCTGGCCCAAACTCTCTCATGGCAGCGTCACCCATTTTTACCGGTTCTGTAGAAAAATGACAATTCAATTGTTATCCATTTATGTAAAAGCATAAAAAAGAAAGAGAAAAAAGATAATAAAAAGGAAAGAAAGAAAAGCTGTTGACACCGTCTTTGTAATTAGATGTTGTCCTTACCTTACTTGTCCGTGCTGAGGAGACTGAGGCAATCCTACGGAAAGAAATAAGGTCAACGTGTTTTCCACACAAATGCAGACACAATGCTTGACTTTTTGAGTGTTGATGCTGAATCAGAAGTTCCTGCATCTTACCTTGAGACAGAATGGGGACCTATTGGGGGGTTCACCATGAGTCCTCTTTATAAACAAAGCCTCTCGGCCAAATATGGAGGGGCCCTCCAGCGTCCAAGAATGCTATTGTGTCTGAGCCGGGTTGGGGTTCCAGAAAGCGAGGGAGGGGGTTAATGAGCGGCAGAGAGCAATATAGGAATCAGCAGGTCGGAGTCTTATCAGTGATGGGTTCTCCTGACAAGACCATATTAGGATCTCCATGCAGTGTGGCCATTAATCATAGGTATCCTCAAGCAGCCCAGTGACTACAACTCGGTTTTTAAATAGACGCAGGGAGGAATTCCTTTCTCCTCATCCCGGACAGTGTTTCTGGTGCAGGAACTATGTCGTTCATATTGTTCCCAGAAGCATCCTCACACAAGACAGGCCAGAATTATAGCGAGGAAAAATCTATTAACTGTTATAATGTAGGACTTTCAATGGAAACAAGACCTCAGGGGTGTTTAGACAGGGTGTTTGACTGTACTTGTACTGTAATACATACTACTGTTTGACTGTACTTGTACTGCTCTAACATTCTATCTAATAAATATATTCATCATCATTTACATATCTGAGTTAAATCTATATTGTATTCTTACATGAAATGAAATGCCAATCCTATCTTATTTTCTGTAAATATGTATAATCTCAGTATGTTCTCTCTTGGATCTACAGTGAGTGTTTTCTTTGATAATTGCTAAATAACTTTAAAATCAGCCCAATATATATATAAGATATATATATAGATGTACAATTACGAACGAGCCTGGAAAAACAAGCAGGAATGAAGCAGTTCTCCAAACACAAAGGAACATGAATGTCATGTGTGGGTCTCAGCCCCCCCCCCAGGGCCTAGATGCAGTCCCTGTGAGACGCTGCTAACACGACCAGGCTTTGCAATAACATCAACAGCCATCCCATTCTGAGTGCGTCGCTCTAAATAAAGAACATTAGTCTGTGTGATTAACCAGGCGACAAGTGCGAGGAGCCCAGACCGAGGTCCGCCGCAGGTGACATGCTTGAGATTCACCAAAAGGCAGAACCGGTGACACACAATAGCGCACGACACCAGCATGACATGCGCCAGTGCAATGCCAAGGTCACTGCAGAAGCCTTCTGCCATTATCAGACACCAGCGAGTGAAACCCGGCCCCTCGGTTACGGGCCTGTTGACACGGCATTGTGTCTTTGAGGACAAAGATAACGGTGTGAAATTCCTGCTGAGAAGTCTGCACTGATTGAGGAGAGCAGCCCCGGAGGCGTTCAGAGTCCCGCCTTACACTGGACACGCCGATATCTCCTGCACGTCACCGTTCAGTTTCAAGCGTGGCGGCGACCCCGAGCTGCTCCAGAGTCTAACCGCTCCTAAAGCATCAGCAGATGAACCTGCCAGCTGCCGTTCATCAAGCTGCGCTGGACAGAGAACGTGTAGACCGCCCGCCGCATCGCAAGTCACTGGCACCCGTAATAGCAGCCCCTTTAAAGGTTAACAGATAAAAGGAGGGTCAACAACTGCTGACAAGTGGCCAGATGATTTCCATTCTGATCATTTCTCCAGGCCTTTTACTGACAGCTGGCGTCAGAGTGCCAAACCGGAGTGGCAGATTCCGCGGCCCCTCTAAGGACTAAGCGAATGCAAGACTGACTTCAGAGGTCGCACTTGTGTTCAATCAAGGACGCATTTTAATTCCTTGTTTTCGCCAACAGCAAATGAAACCCCTTCATTAAATGCATAGTGAAGAAAGACATTAAAGCAGAGCATGCATGCACGTCTCAAGGATCCGCTCCCACAAGGCCCCTCCACAATAAGCACCCCGTCGGTAAATCAAGCACCGCTACTCGATTTACGGTCGAGCGGTCTGCTGCAACATTCTGCCGAAATGCTAAACGTTGTTCTTCTGACTCTGAGCTGGCAGCAGATGTAACAGCACAAAGCTGATGAGGTGGCAGGAGCAGGGACGAAGCGTCCGACCCAGAGACTAGTAGTAGTCGCTGGGGTGACGTTAGGCTCCGCTGTAATTAAGCAATTACAAAACCTGTCTGGTTTTCCTCTAATATGATTTTCCGGCTATTTTATTGCAATTTATGAAGCTATCATTCACAATCACTGCAGAATAGTAATGCAGCAGAACTTATAAATAACTTCAGATTAATGACTGATTCATGAAAAGGTGTTTTGTTGCTTTTGTTCCCTGTAAATTTCTGCTTTTGCATCAAATAAGACTGTGACAGGTTACCAACCCTGAACTGCATGTGTAAAATCTATAAACTAAATAGCCCGAGATCAGCCAGTGTTAGCGACAAGACATGTATACTGTCGGATGGGATTACTTTTAACACTTAAGGCATCATCGTGCGAGGCTGTGATAAAGGTGCTCTAATTATAGTTGCTCCACCTTTGAGCAGTCCTCTTAGCACGACTCAGATATCCCGTTAATCGTACGGACAATACTCGACGTATGGCGTGCTCGACGCGGTGCAGAGGTGTCACGAGAAGTGTGAACGCGCCGTTATGAGCTAATGGGTACCTTCTTATTCACTCCGGGAGTTAAGGACATGACATGTAATAAGAGGAGCAACGGGCCTCCCTGGATTTCACACAGCGTGTGGGGCCTCCTTCTCCTCCTCCCTAATCCGCATCATTATTTCGGTCTGTAGCAGAAGCAGCGAAGGCTCAGACCTGACACCTTCACCCAGACACACCTCGGCACAGACAGGTGAGGACAGACAGACAGGTGAGGCCTCCTCTCTGAGACGAGGCGACGCCACTCAGCACGCCCAGATTAGGACACAGCTGCCCTTTAAATTCAAAGAAAGCTTGTAAGATAATATCAATTGGTTTTGGGTTCAATTTAAAGCATTCTCATCGTGTTATTATTATTATTTGTTGTTGGTGTGGATTAGGCATGCCAATCTAATTTGTTGTGTCCATGGTGATTTTTTTTTTCCAGGAGATAAAACCTGAACTCCTCCTCAGGCCTTTAGAGGAACGGGCCTGACTTGAAGAGGGATTTACTGAGCAGCTGCGGGTTAAAACGCGCCACATTATGTCAGGCCTGAGAATGAGGCTTGGCTTATTGTTAACCTTGAGGCCCCTGCAGGCTCTCGGGATTTCTTCATGGCTATTTTCAGAACAATCCTTATCGTTCTCCCCCTCAATTTTAGGACCCGTGTTGCCACAAAGTATCGGTCCTCAAAACAAAGACATCGGTCTGTCTCTTTCTATCCAAATGTAAGACAATGCTAGTCACGTCAGGTCATTAACATAATATATGCACACATGAGTATATGGATGCATTTCACCACATATTGTAATACCTTTACTTTAAAAGAAAACTATATCATTTGTTGCTACTGACCGTTAAATATAATATACTAGTTGCGTGGCATACAACCCATCCTGTACAATTATAAACCTACACATTAATAAAATAATGGAAAAGTACATTTTGTGCAACAGCTTGATCAGATTTTATTCAGTGCTACAGGTTGTGAATCGGGATAGTTGAGGGGCTCTAAAGTACACAGCAGGCAAAGGAATTTCTGTAGGCTTCAAAGCTTCACTCCTCATCAAACCCTTTCTGTTGCAGGAGGGGGGGGGGGCAATTGGGAGGGAAGAAAAAGAAAAACAGCTTTTAAATCCACAGATTAGTATAGTCTTAGTGCCACAAAGCAATTTATTCACTGGGAGTCTAATCTGAGCAAAAAGGGAAACCCATGCGTCTCTATTCTGATTTGCTTGGCAACCGTTCGTCCAATCATCTCCACAGACTGTTTAAGTATTCTGACTGAGTGTGAAGTCATTTGAACGAGGGCTTCACAGAGTTGGATCGGATGGAGCCCCCTGCAGGTCCAATGCTTCCAGCCACACAGATTTAGATTCCAGAGTGTTTCTGGGGCTGCAGGTCAATGCTATTCAAACAGCGGCTTGCAGCTACGCAAGAGGCCAAGCAATCAATCAAGTCAAATGGGCAATCCAACTAGTCTGCGCGGAGAGGGGAGCAGCGTCAGTCGCCAGAGGGAGGCATGCGTTAGCCGTCTGCTACTAACCTTGGCGCCGGCGTCACGGCTTTTAATGCGCAGCTTGTTGACCTGACTCTCGGCGATGTCAGCTCTCTCCTCAGACTCATCCAGCTCGTGCTGCATCTTGCGGAACTTGCCAAGGTGAACATTAGCCTGTTCCTCCTACGTGGATTAAATGAGAGCAATAAGCTGTGGACTGACAGTGCATGAAGACCCAGCGTGACGCCTCGGCGCTTACGGCTTCCTCAGTCGACCTCTTGTAGGCTTTGACCTTCAGCTGCAGCTTGTCCACCAGGTCTTGGAGACGGGCAATGTTCTTGCGGTCCTCGTCAGTCTGTTCAAATACGAGACGACGCTGATTTCCTCAAACTTTAACCACACATGCAGATGTTTGCATGGAGTTCCATTCAGCGCACCTGATAGGTGAGTTCCTTGATGCGACGCTCATATTTACGGATGCCCTTCACAGCTTCACTGCTTCTCTTCTGTTCCATCTCCAGCTCATTTTCCAACTCCTTCACCTGGTGGAGGAGAATGTTTCATGCTCCAAATGGCCTTCAACATTATTCACCTTCAACAATCACAAATGTGAAGAAGAAGAAAAAAGATCGTACCCTGGCCTCGAGCTTCTGCACCTGCTTCTTGCCCCCCTTCAAGGCAATCTGCTCGGCTTCGTCCAGGCGGTGCTGAAGGTCTTTGATGGTTTGCTCCATGTTCTTCTTCATCCTCTCCAGGTGAGCGCTGGTGTCCTGCTCCTTCTTCAGCTCCTCTGCCATCATGGCTGCATCAGTGATGGCCTTCTTGGCCTTTTCCTCTGCATTCCTGCATTCCTGCACGGCGTCCTCCACCTCAGTCTGAAGCTGGGACGTATCGGCCTCCAGCTTCTTCTTCTGGTTTATCAGGCCGGTGTTCTTTTAGAATGTAATTGCGACAGAAGTATTACAACATATTTACATCTATATTTTAAAAGATAAATCCTTTTCCGTTGCGTATTGGTCCAACCTGTGAGTGCAGCAGCTGCACCCGCTCACTGACGTCCAGCAGTTCCTGCTCAGCCAGTTTGCGGCCTCTCTCAGTTTGCTCCAGAGCCGACCTGAGTTCCTCCAGTTCGGCCTGGAGCAGGTTGTTGCGTCTCTCCACGATGGCCATGTTCTCCTTCAAGTCATCATTGGCTCGCAGAGAATCATCGAGTTGGAGTTGAGCATCCTGGAAAATATTCAACACATCTAAAATAATGACGCCATCAAAATGAGACAGGTCTTGGGCGTTTTCTTTACCTTCAAATGGGCGTGGACAGATTTAAGCTGCTTCTGGGCCTCTGCTGCCTGCCTGTTGGCCTGGCTTAGCTGGATCTCCATCTCATTGAGGTCTCCCTCCATCTTCTTCTTCAGACGCATGGCCTCGTTCCTGCTGCGACACTCCGCTTCCAGAGAGCTGTGCAGGGTGTCGATGGTCCTCTGCAGGTTCCTCTTGCTCTGCTCCATCTCCTCGTCTTTCTCAGACATCTTACGGTCCATGTCTGCTTTAATCTGGGCGAATTCAAGCTGGGCCCTCAGAATCTTTCCCTCCTCGTGCTCAAGAGAAGCCTAAAATCACCAGAGCTGTTTGTTAATGCCTGTATTTCCGACCATTCTCCGATGTATAGGTTACACGGGAACTGATTGTGAAGTTTTAGCTCTACCTCCGCTTCCTCGAGGGCAGACTGGATCTCGCTCTTTTCTTGCTCCAGCTGCTTACGGATCTTTTCCAGTTCGTGAATGGTTTTTCCTCCCTCACCGAGTTGCTCGGTGAGATCAGAAATCTCCTCTGTGTATGAAAGCAGTCGTGCTCAATAGGCTTTTGACATCTGCCACAGCAACGTGTTTGTCTGCTCACATATTGTTGAGAATATTACCCTGCAGATTCTTGTTCTCTCGCTTCAGGGTCTCCAGGTGGTCCAGAGATTCTTCATAGGAGTTTTTCAGCTTGAAGAGCTCAGTGCTTAAAGTCCTGGCTTCCTTCTGAGAGCTCTCCAACTCACACTGACTCTCCTCGTGTTTCTGTTTCCACTCAGACAAGACCTAGACATCGAGAGTAATGTAGCGTTTAAACTGCCATGTATAATTGGCAAATTCTAATAGACTGTATTTGCACTTAAAGAATACTTTAAAAGTCAAACATTTGTTTTTAACCACGGGATGCTAAAGAGGTAGTACAGAATGTCATTGACTTGATTTCCATTTCATCTTCAATGTGAGGCAAGGTAAACGTTGAAACAGTATTTGATTCACTTCTGCAGGAGTTTTAGTGCATGTTGAAATCCTCATATACCTTGTCGAAGTTTCTTTGCTTCTTGTCCAGAGCGGCGGCAGCAGCGTTCGACCGCTCCACGTCCACCATGAGATCTTCAATCTCATTCTGCAGCCTGTGCTTGGTCTTCTCCAGAGAAGAGCATTTAGCATTCACCGCTTCAACGGCCTCCTCGGCGTCCTGCAGGCGCTGAGCCAGCTTCTTTCTGTGATTGAATTAATTCCAGTTTTACTGTTATAAATCAGGATTTATTATCACCACAGATTATCAAATGCATCCTCATGGGCAGCAGGAGTCGTGAGGTTAGTAGGAGCTAACGAGTTTGAGAGAGGACATGAGAGTGGCTGGTGTTGGGGAGGACGATGCAAAGGACAGGGTGAAGTGGAGAACGTTGCTGTGGCGACCCCTCAGGGGACAAGAAGAAAGTACAGTAGATAATCATTGATTATCAATCTATGAATACATTTTGATCATAATGCATTCGGCCATTGTTCACCGCCTTAAAGCAGTGGAGAGTTTTCTGAGTGACAATGATTGTTGCTCACTTGGCCTCCTCCAGCTCCTCGGTTCTCTGGATGGCGTCGGTCTCGTACTTTGTTCTCCACTGAGCCACCTCAGCGTTCGCCTTGGACATGCCGCGCTGCAGCTCAGCCTTGCCCTCCTGCTCCTCCTCATACTGCTCCCTGAGGAGGTCACAGTCATGACGGGCGGACTGCAACGCATGGGCCAGGGCACTCTTGGCCTGGATGAATGAATGAAATTAACTGCAAATCGATATTCTGAGTGATTCTCTTCGACGCATGTACATGTCACTGTCTCCATACCTTTATTTCCTCCTCCAGTTGTCTTTTTATATCTTCAAGCTGTTGAGTGTATGAATTTTTCCCTCTCGTCAGCTGAGAAATGAGCGATTCTTTATCCTCTGTTTGTCTTGTCAGCTCATCTAGAGGTGGTAGAAATGGATTTGGTTGTACGAACGTTGGTCGATGTCAAACTAGCTCCTGATCTGATCGTGCCACACTGACCGTTCTCAGCTTGAAGCTTGGCCTTTTGAGTCGTGACATCATGAAGGGTTCTCTGATTTTCATCACACCTGTTCCTGTATTCATTCATTTGATCCTCCAAAGTTCTGCAGGTTTTCTCCAAATTAGTCTACAAAAGAAATATAGCATCATTTATATTGTTTATTATTATTATTTCATGACTCTTTCTGCATTCTTTTTCTACTTTGCACGAACAGTTCCAGTCTCATGCACAAAGGCTCATAATTGTGAATAATTGATTCAATAATAGATGAAATGTAAAGCTCCAAACTGTGTGAATGTGACCTGAGCAGCAGCTTAATGCATCCATACCTTCGTCTTCACTATGTGCTCCATGTTGGAGACCACGTCATCCAGCTCCAGCCTCAGCTCACTCTTCTCCTTCTCCAGCTTCTGCTTGACTCTCTGCAGGTTGTCGATCTGTTCTCCCAGGTCGGCCACGCTGTCGGCTTGTTTCTTCCTGAGCGTGGCCGTGGTGGCTTCATGCTGCAGAGTGGCCTCTTCGAGGTCTCTGCGGAGTTTCAGGAATTCCGCCTCCCTCTTCTTGTTCATCTCGATCTGGACGGATGTCGCTCCTCCGGCCTCCTCCAGCCTCTCGCTGATCTCCTCCAGCTCTCTGGCTAAATCTGCTCTCTGTTTCTCCACCTTGGCCCGGGCAGCTCGCTCTGCTTCCAGCTCTTCCTCCAGCTCCTCAACGCGAGCCTAGTTTTTGGAACATGTTTGAATGTCACATCAAAAGTATGCTAATGTTAGCGTTTAAAACATTCTTTTAGACTCATTCCTGCACTTTCTTACCTGCAGCTCCTTCAGTTTCTTCTGGAGTTGGAGAATTATTGCTTGGTCGTCTTCAATTTTGCTATTCAGCTGGCTGACCTCGAAGTCTTTCCTGTAATATTTTATTTAACAGTGCATATTAAGCTGCGTATATAATATTCAATGATCAAGTTGAATGAACAATATCAAGATGAATTTCTACTTTTTTAGCCGCTCTTCCAGCTGTTGCTTGTCATTTTCTAAATCCATCACAGTTTCTTGGGTCAATTTTAAGTCCCCCTCCAGTTTCCTCTTGGCTCTCTCCAGGTCCATTCGAACTTTCTTCTCTTGTTCGAGAGATCCTTCAAGCTTCACATAAAATCAGACAATTCCAGAATGCATGAAACATCTAATTACAATCTTTTCCAAATAGGGAAACTTTCATAAAGGCTCTCACGTCGTCCACTTGTTGCTCCAGCTTGGCCTTGGCCTTGGTCAGAGTGTTGACTTTGTCCTCTTCACTCTGCAGGTCATCCAGTGTTTGCTGATGAGCCTCCTGCAAGGCTTTCTTTTCCTTTGTCAGCTTAGCAATGATTTCATCCAGGGCAGCCATCTCCTCCACCAGGTTCTTTACCTGTCAAGGTGTTGCAGTGTTCAGGCGAGAATCCTGTCGCTCATTCATGCACTTTACATTCAGGGCTCGCCGCTCTACCTTGTTCTCAGTGGCGTGCTTCTCTTTCTCCACTTTAGCCAGAGTTAATTCTAAGTCATCGATGTCTTTCTTTAGCTCAGAGCACTCGTCCTCCAGCTTCCTCTTCTTAGCAGTTAGCTCGGCATTCATCTCCTCCTCGTCCTCCAGCCTCTCGGTCAACTCTTTGGCTTTAGCCTCCAGTTGAATTTTATTTTTGATCAGTCCTTCACATCTCTCTTCAGCATCACAGAGATTATCTTGCTCCTGCAAAACCACGAATCTCATTAGCATATACCTTAACGAGTATATTCACAAAGCAAAGTAACAAATGGCCCATCCTCTTATTGTCTCATTTCTAATCAGTGGGTGGCGACATGAGAAGTTTGAGTCATGGCAAGTCAACAAGAGGAAGAGTCACAGTCGTATTCATAAATTGGCTTGGCAGACATGATGCACGCGCCACGATCCAGTCCGTCTTCCAGGTCAGACTAAACATCTAATCGGCTGTTTCTCTTCCCAGTACATGGATACATTTCCACCAAAGAAATGGTGAAACCAATTAAAGAGTTTTTGGGTAATCATCCTGGCAAACAAACAAAAAAATGAACTGCATCAATCCCCAAACCTCCAGGAGAATGTTTGCGTGGCGCAACTCTCACCGCTTGGACTTGGAGCTGCAGATCGTTCTTCTCTTGGAGAAGAGTGACCATTTTCTCCTCAAGTTCCTTTCTCCGACTTTCAGATTTGGCGTAAGCCTCTTTGAGCTTGAGGAATTCTTCCTTCATGTTGGCCATCTCCTTTTCGGCCTCTGCGGACCTCAGCAGAGGTTTAATCTTGAAGAACAGCTTCATCCAGGGCCAATTCTTGACCCCCATGAATGAGCGGACGTTCCACTGGATCACCAGCAGCGCATCTCTGCAAAATGTCAACATGAATTGCAAGCCATTGGGAAAACGCATAAATGTCAGTCATGTGTTCCAGCCAGCATGATTTCAACTCAGATGATACCTGCGTTCCACCATCCTCTGATACTCAATCCGAGACAACAGGCCGCGGGACCTGGCTTGAATAGCAGTGATGATTTTGGAGAGACGCTCATCTCTCATCTCCTCCAGCAGACCCAGGAGTCCAGCTTTGAAGAACACCTAACAAACACCAGTGGATATTTAGCGGTTGTTGTTTTGTTTTGTTTTTACATATTCTTTAACTTTCTTTCAAAAAACTTCAGTTGACACCTTGGTGTGTCCAAACTTGTACTGGTTGTGATCGATGTCCAGAGACCCAAGAAGTTTCTCTGCGCCCTTCCTGCTGTCAATGAACTGATCCTCAGGGATGGCGGCGGGATTCAGGATGCGATATCTGGAAAAGAATACAAAAAAATACAAATAATCTTAAAAAGTAACTGAACTTTCTTTTGAATCTTAAATTAAAATACCTCTGTTTGAAATCTCCGTAGAGGATCCTGTTGGGGAAGCCCTTTCTGCAGATCCTGATGCCCTCCAGTACCCCGTTACAGCGCAGCTGGTGCATCACCAGTGGATTCTCCATGGCCCCGGGGGTCTTGGTCTCATTGGGGATGATGCAGCGCACAAAGTGAGGGTGAGTGGACCTTAAGTTGGTCATCAGCTTGTTGAGGTTCTCCTGTTGATATTGGGAAGCATGCATTTTTAAATACTTTATCAACCTGCTTTATTTCAGGTTAACAGCATAACATCTCAGTACCCTATGAAGAGCAGACACAGTTTGAAATGATGAGCCTTTCTTCTTCTTCTTCTCTTTTTTGCCTTCAGCACCATCGCCCGCAGCTGTTGAGAAAAAGTGTGCAACCTTAGAACTAGAAAAGCAACAAAAAAAATTACTTATCGATCCAACTGAAGGTTTCTATGGCAGTGCACCTGAATCAGCACCAGCGTAATTAGCAAAGAGCACAGACAGCAGTTTCAGAGTTGATTTCTGGTACAGTGCAACGACGGTCTCGTTCAGAGGATCCTTGTTCTTCACCAGCCAGTTGTTGATGTTGTAATCAACAGTTCCAGCATAGTGCATCAGAGCAAAGTGAGCCTCTGGCTTCCCTTTCACAATTCTGGGCTTCTGGAAATTGGCAGATTTCCCAAGATGGTTGTCATAAAGCTTGGCTTTAAAGGTGGTGTCACTGGCTTTGGGGAACATGCACTCCTCTTCGAGGATGGACATGATACCCATCGGCTGAGGAGACAAGAATAGGGCATTAAAATGATGCTTTAGTTATGTGCATGTATGTAGCCCAGGATTTTACCTTTTCAATCAGGTCAATGCAGGCCTGCAAGTCCATCCCGAAGTCGATGAAGGTCCATTCAATGCCCTCTTTCTTGTACTCTTCCTGCTCCAGCACAAACATGTGGTGGTTGAAGAACTGCTGCAGCTTTTCATTGGTGAAGTTGATGCACAGCTGCTCAAAGGTATTGAACTGCAAATGTAAAAAAAAAAAAATAATTAAATCGATTTTAACTTTTTAATCACTTTATATTGAAAGGGCTGGTATATTCTGTCAAAAAATTACATACATCAAAGATTTCAAACCCAGCAATATCCAGTACACCGATGAAGTACTGGCGGGGCTGCCTGGTCTCCAGTGACTGGTTGATTCTCATCACCATCCACAGGAACATCTTTTCATAAACAGCCTTTGACAGAGCTCCAACCGCGTAGTTCACCTGTGGAACAATACGCAATATAAAAGTATAGAAGTAAAAAAAAAAACGTAGCTTTTATATGCACTTTTTAATGCAAACGATCGTCTCCTGCAGAAAGAGCCGTCTGGAAAACATAACGTGTTCACGTACTACTTCTTGAATGTTTTTGCAGAGCACATGTTTTGTCTGACCAAAACAGCTCGTCGACTGGTTCGCCACAAGGGTGTGTATTGTCCCCCTTATTGTATATTTTATATACAAACATGTGCCAAAGTAAACATGACAAGAGGAAAATCATCAAATATGCTGATGACTCGGTCATCGTGAGTCTCCTGGATGGTGATGAGAGCAGCCACGGTCCAGTTGTTGATGATTTTGTCCTCTGGTGTGAGGAATCCTTCCTACAGCTAAATATAGCTAAAACATGACATGCTGATAGACTTTAGGAGGAAACCTCATCAGCGGGACGTTACTCTAATTAATGGTCAGGTCATTGAGCAGGTGCAAGCATACAAGTACCTCGGGACCATCATTGATAGCAGATTGAAATTTGTGGAGAACAGTGAAGCAGTGAGCAAGAGGGGTCAGCAGCAACTCCACTGCTTGAGGAAGCTGGCTTTTTTCAAGATTGACCAAACTATCATGAAAATGTTTTATCACTCCTTTATTGAAAGTGTTGTGTCCTTTTGTTTGGTGTCATGGTTTGGCCAGGCTACTCTGAAACAGAAAAATGGGTTGAATGTTATTGTTAAATGGTCAAGTCGTCTGCTTGGTGAAGCTCAGACCAGCCCTGCGTCCTTGAGAATCGCCTCCTCCGTGTTACGGGATGACCTGCACCCCCTGTACGGTCATTTTGTCTCTCTGGCCTCTGGCCTCAGCAGTACAAAAATAGCTTTGTCCCGACTGCGGTGGGTTTGCTGAATAAGCATTAGTCTTTTAACGGTTTGTATAAATTTTAGATGTATGTTTGCTGGTTTTAAATGGATATTGGATGTTGTAACTTTATCTCACAGCAAAACAAATCTACCTTCGGGTACCAATAATGTAACCTTGAACCTTGACCCTTGAACCTTGTAGGTTTAAAACGGAACATAACGGCATCTGTTAGTTGATTCTAACAACCAAAACTTCAATGGGTTTTTTTTTCCAGTATTTATTCGTGATTAATGTTTTTGTGAATCCAGAAGTAGATTTGAAAGCAGATCATAATATGTTTTTTTATTCTTTATTTTTTGGTTTCTTACCTGGGCGACAGTTTGTCCCTTGGTGACCCACTCGTTCCCGACTTTAACTCTCGGGTGACAGAGACCTTTGATGAGGTCAGCAGAGTTCAGGCCCATCAGGTATGAAATTTTGTCAGCATCTGCGAAAAGGCATGAACTTTAATGTAAAACTGTAACGGCGCTGACCAGGAGTGAACGGGAATATATTGTGATGTGCTTTACAGAGACGTGGCTGCATCAACATTTGCCACTGTTGGGGACACCCAGAGCCCGTCTTACCCTCAGTGCCATCGGCCTCCGCCTGCTCCTCCCTCTGTCGCTGCTTGAACTTCATGTTGCCGTGATGCATGATGGAACCAGTCAGCTTGTAAATGCTGTTCTTCTCCTCTTGAGTGAAGCCCAGAACATCGAAGGCACTCTGTGGCGGATGATAGCACAGCATCGCTAATCGGTCTGGACAGCTTTGACCTCATTGGTGCATTAAAATCTTTTTAACAAGACAAACTTGTTATGTGATTGATAAAACAAACTGTACAAGAAATACTCTCTATATTGTACGTAGTTCAGCGTCTTCAGATAATTTTAATCTCATTTGTTGATTATTATTATTATTATTATTATTAGAGTTTAGTATAAAGTCGTAAGCAGAAGGAGGGAGCGCCTGACATCTGTTGCCATCAGTTCATCTGCATCATCAATAGAGGCCACTTGTGTTTCCCCCTGAGAGATGAAGCCATAGTCGTAGGGATTATTTGTGATCAACGTCATTTCTGGAGGACAAAAGAGACATAATGAGACAGGTGACAGATGACAGATGGGCATGCGACTGAAGTTAGAAGCGAAAGACAGCCATGCTTTTCCGTAATGGTCTCCGGTCACCGCCGAGAGGACGGGAACCACAGGCGTGCTCTTACCCAGGAGCTCTGGCTTCTTGTTGGACAGAATCTGGTAGAAGATGTGATAATCTCTCTCAGCCCTGAGCTGGAAGGTCACGCGGGACTTCTCCAGAAGGTCTGACAACAGGCGAATGTAAGAGTGACTGTGAAATTACCTGCATTTCTATGTTAAAATAGATATAGTCTATGAAGGCTGATGATGTTTGTTCTTACAAGTTTCAATATCGGCAGAGGCTAATTTTCCCCTGGTATCAAAATGGATTCGGATGAATTTACCCTGAAACAATAAAGTGTGGCGTTATGAACACAAATGATGTTGATGCTAACTGCTGCTGCTGCTGTTGATTCATGTGACGGGAATAAACGAGTCGCCGCTATTCACACAAACATTAGAGACTCACAAATCTGGAGGAGTTGTCGTTCCTGATGGTCTTTGCATTCCCGAAGGCCTCCAGAGCCGGGTTCGCCTGGATGATTTGATCCTCCAGGGTGCCCTGTCAAAGAGGAATGTTGCGTTTGCTGGATGTTGTTCAAAGCTACACGTCTTCAGTAGCTGCAGCTTAAAGGGAAATCCTAACCCACACATTAGAATTCAAAGGTAACGTGACACCAATTATTGTTTGACATTTTTACTTTAGACCACTTTGTTTAAATGAGGCGAGAGTTGTTGCTGTTGTTTGTTGCTTATCTGTGTTGCTTCATTTGTTCAATCGGTTCATGCATCTACGTAACACGGCCTGTTACTCACCTTGTCCTTGGCATTGGGGTCTTTCTTTATGCCTCCAGCAGCGATGCTTGCAAAATACTGGATGACTCTCTTTGTGTTGACCGTCTTTCCCGCACCGGATTCTCCACTGCAATTGCAAAACAGTCTGTATTGATGTAGCTTGATGGACACAGACTGTGGACTGAAGTTTCATGCTTTAATAATGTAATAATAATACATACGTGATCAGAATTGACTGGTTTTCCCTGTCTACAAGAGCAAAATTGCACAGTTTTGTTAGTATCAAGATTCAATATTTTTTATATCTAACAGAAGTGACCTGAAATATCATGTGTCTCTGTGTTTCTTACCTGCCAGCAAGTACTGGTAGGCGTTGTCAGAGATGGAGAAGATATGAGGAGGCGCCTCGGCCCTCTTCTTCCCCCTGTAGGCAACCACAACTTCTTGGTTGTAGACTGGCAGCGACTTGTAGGGGTTGACGGTCACGCAGAACAGCCCAGAGTAGGTCTGCAAGGAACCATCGCTGTTTTTTAAGATCAACCATTTATGCATCTGAACGTTTGGATAGATTGACGAGTTCAGATTGTGGACACACTGCTAAAGATGCAGGGTACGATTGATTGACTGCTCACATAGATCATCCACGCTGCATAACGCTCTTTAAGGTTAAACAGCACGGCCGGTTCGTGGAGGAAGGTCAACATGGCCATGTCCTCGATCTTGTCAAACTTCGGAGGATTCTGTTGCAGAATCTGGGAGTCTTTGATGATCACAGTCTGAGGAAAGTCAAGGCATTTGAATATAGAATGAACACGTGATATTCGCTCGGTAGTGTGACATTTATGAGTGTGTTAAAGCATTCTGTTTCTTTTGGGGTTGGGTTACCTGTGTGTTCTTCATTCTAACCCAGGTGGCAGCAATGCCTCATTTAATGACTCAGCTGCTTAGCCGAGTGACCGGAGGCACGCTCACACTCACTCAACCATAGATCCCATACATTAAGTATGTATCAGTTTACACCTAGACTAACACTTGGTCTCACAGACTATAATTTAATTTGATTTCTGGCGAAATGTGACCACTGACCTTCCCGTGCTGTGTCTCTACAGTGACCTGGTCTCCGTCTCGGCTGGTAATGGTTGCCTTGACGAACTCCTCCACTGGATCCAGGGCAAAGCATTCCTTCTTTATGTCAAAAACACGCATGGATGCCTCCATACGCTCTTTATCCGACTTCCTTAGGTACGGGGCAGCCAACCCAAACACAGACATCTCTGCATCCCCCATGGCTCCTCTAATGTACAGACAGAATAGTGGTTGACGAAGGCCTCATTCTGACTTTATAGTATCACCAAATATCTCACTTATAATACAATGCAACTGCCGCATTTGGAATTTTTAATCATCCAATAAGAACCTCCATGCATGCATCGGAAAAGGAGAATTTACCAGTGTGTTTCCACGCAGATGATAAGAGAGCTCAGACTCGAAGTGGACTGGGAATACTGGAATAAGACAATTTAAAATGACCACAAGAGGTTTTAATTGAAGCGTCACACTCACAAGACAGTTAGAGTAATTGGCTGAAATGGACACATATATCTGACAAAGACATTTTAATTAAGTGTAGCAGAAAATTAGAATAATTGATTAACAGCTTACATAGAAAAACAAGACCAGTTGAGCAGACTTACATAGACCAGGTGAAGAGGAAGAAGCTGCTCGACCTGCAGGGAAAGCAGGCTTCAAATATATAACCCCAGATAACCCTGCCTTACAAGGCCAAGGGCACCACCCTGACCTGCTGATGAACACACACGCATGCACAAGCACAGCAAGTACACACAAATTCAAACACTACACACATTGTGGTATTTGCCATCACTTTTGACAAGGCTCTCGTGATGGCTGGCTGGCCTCTTTGCTCACGCCCGAGTGATGTGATTTTTGGGAGGCGAGCCAGGAACTTTCTCCTGGATAACTGGCATGTGACTCGCCCAAACATAGCCTCGCTATCTCTAATTCTATCGCACTTTTTAAATGCCTTTTCCAAATGAGGCCTGGATGCGGACTGAAACCAGATTCTATTTATTGTCTTTTGCCTATTGATTAAAGAGAGGCAGATTGTTAACGAGGAAATTATGAGTACTTGAAAAAAAATTATATATAAAAAATTCTCCCCAACATCTTTTATATGAAAGCTCTGTCAGGTGGCCTATGTCATTCCTGACCATTTTCACGTATCGCTGTCACAAGGGAGTCCGCCCATCAGCCATCATCATCCCAGTATCTAAAAAGTGTGGAATGCTGTCTAAATGTTTACCTGTCTGTGCTGCTCGCCGCCATTCCGAGGAGCTTTGAGAAGCTGTTTGACCAGTACTCAGCATTTAGTCCAGCTCCCCATTAGGCTAACTGCTAATGTGAATGCTGTGGTCTAGAATATTGGATAGTCATTATAAGCAGACACCAGACAGGTCTTATTAGCCACTTACACTCTATATTGCTCAACTCTGTAGCCCCCCAGGGTTGTGTGCTTGTCCCCCTTTTGTTCACGTTGTCTAGCCATGACTGCTACACTGACATGATGAAAAACCTTTTCAGAAGGAAATTATTAATCTTGCAAGACTTGACTGTAGTACTCAGTATAGACTAAAGTACCACGTGTGATATTTGTGGTGATTTCTGAAATAATTTAAAGTGTAATCAGCACTTTAAGTCATGTTTACCCAGAACATATACATGGGAAATAAGTATTTCCTCAGTATTTGTGTTTGTTGCTTTGAACTGGCTTGATGAAGGCGGGGGGGGGGGGGATTGTTCACACCAGACAATTATTTCATACACATATGGGCCTAAATACACACACACACATACAAAGAAGAGGAGAATGGTGGAGTGATGAGGTGAAGGGTCGCCACTTGGAGGTGC
This sequence comes from Brachionichthys hirsutus, assembly GCF_040956055.1. Taxonomy (NCBI): domain Eukaryota; kingdom Metazoa; phylum Chordata; class Actinopteri; order Lophiiformes; family Brachionichthyidae; genus Brachionichthys; species Brachionichthys hirsutus. The sequence continues at coordinate 2,545,976 of NC_090911.1, read as the reverse complement.
ACTGGAGGCAGTTTCAGGAGATTTGATGCCTTGCTAAAGAGCACCTCGGCAGTGTCCAGGAGGTGAGCTGGTGAACTGATACCTCTCAAACATCATTACAGCATTACCAAAATATATATTGTGACTAAAAGTAAAAGAGCTCTATCAGAGGACTCTGAACTCCATGTTTCCCTCTCATCATTTTGCTATTAAGCATGTGAGTGGTTTATTAATAGTCTAAGTGTGCAGGATATAAATATACCTTTTGTTTGCAACCTTGCCTGGCACTCAGGCATTCTGCGACACAGCGCAGCACACCAGTGTTCGTTTACGCTCACACCATCCCTGGCATGTTCGAGCTGATAGCAGCTGAGATGATAAGAACTCACTTTTAGTGGAATTGAACTAATCCACACACAGAGGACGCAGTCATGGGGGACAATAAGGGTCGCTGTGTGAGGAAGGAAGGGCTTCACCTGACAGAACCTATTCCTGTTTATCCTCTTGGCCCATTTGCAGGCTAGAAATAAATTCAGCCAATGAAAACCATTCATATTTCTGTCTTTTCGCAGAATGAACTCGAGGCCTCCTGCATGTCCATCAATGCCCGACTGACATCAATGCCCGACTTTCCACAGCACCACAGCTCTGACAGATCAGACAGACAGCTGCTCCAGCTTTCAATCAGTGTTTTATGAAGGATTAGCGGTGAGAGCCCGCCGCTGACAGCCACACTGATGCCAGACCCTTTCATGGCTCCGCACAGGCAGGACTGAATGTGTGGAGCCTTCTGTCGGACACTAACCTGCAAATCATTCAGTGGAAAATGTATAAGTGTGGCATCTAAGGCAAAAAAACGCCTCCGCTAACCACTTGTGCTTTATGGGAATTAACTTTACTTCAATTCAATACAATTAATTTTATTTATATAGCGCCAGATCACAACAGGAAGTTATCTCAAGGCACTTTACAGAAGTAGCAGGGAAAGACCTGCAGGGAAAGATAGAACCCAACTTGACCCACAAGAGCAAGCACTTTGGCAACGGAGGCAAGGAAAAACTTCCCTGTAACAGGCAGAAACCATGGACAGAACCTAGGCTCATGGTGGACGGCCATCTGTCTGGACCGGCTGGGTTGAGAAGGAGAGAGATGCTTTCTATGATGTTTCTATAATTTCCGTTGTTCAATTCTGGCTGGTATGAACTCGTCTCAGTAAAGCTCAAAGCCCTCTGGCTGGCAGAACCGCAGCTGATCCAAAACACCTGTTCGGGTCAAGTGAAGGTCACCTGGGTAGCTTTTGAGTTCCAAACAGCAATCAGCTATTTGGAATGATTATTATTATTTAATTTAATAGTCTATATTTTGTATATATTATATTTTCAGTGTGTTTTCTGCAGAAATGCTTTTTTTTTTTACACAGGGTGTTAGCATTTGAAAAATTTGGTTATTGATCAGCAGGTGATCGACCCAGAGTGAGAAAAGGCATCATGGATTTTGATGGTCATTGAATGCATTTTGTGAAAGCAAAGAAAACTGATTCACAGTTTGCTCCACAGGCGTCTGCTTTGAGCGGTGTAATCAAGATGACCTTTATACAGCAGTAAAGTTCCACTACATTCAGATATAGAAGGCATGTTAAAGAAAAGCAGCTGCTTTTCTCTTCCATATCAGCTTCTCTGTATGGGTTTACAGTAAAACCAAGAATCTAATCTTTCTCCTTATGTCCAATGTCCTGATGTTAAGGTAGCAGCATTCTTTAATAGCTCTTAATAGCACCATATTGACCAGAGAACATGGTGCTTCCAGGATGCAGGATTACTTGTGGTCCAGAGAGTCTCTAAAAATAGCGCAGGAGCCAGAGCCTTGTTATCAGGCTTCTCTCTACACACTCGCTTCGTCTTTCTTTCATCGTAACAAATAAAACACAAATAAAGTACCCACACTCACAATGATGTACTGCGTCTGGGAAGAAGCTGTAGACCACTGTATTGCAGAGCGAGTCAGAAAAACACTCGGAGAGTCTTCCTTTAATGGGATTTACACCAAATATAATGGTCCTACATTTAGTTTATCAATATTTTTATATTTCTTAACCATGAAAACAAAACTTTAACAGTTGGCTGTTGACACCCGAATCAAAGTCTACATGACTTTAAAGTGGTGGCCTGCAAGCCTGTTAGCATTTGTTCTCGGGATGGCCCGACCTGGACGGGCATTAGGAGGAACGTGATGATAAAAGCTCTAAAACCACGTCAGTGGTGAGTCTCAATGTGACAGCGATGACACCTACATACACACACACACACACACACACACACACACAAGAATCAAGTAGATACATATTTTTCAACAACATGTAAATTAGAAAGTTTCACCCAGAGTGAAATGATTTGTTCCTTTGGCATTCAAGAATTTAGGAGATGGTGTTGGAGTTTCCAGGGGCCGAACTGATGGCGTACGCACACACACACACACACACACAGACACACACATGCAACAAACTCTCTTTCTCCCTCTGCAGGTCATTCTCTGACATTAACAACTGTCACAAATCACAGTTTGACATGGAGAAATTGACGGCCCTTAAGAATTTTAAAAGCATCCTCTCCATCGACGCTCCCGAATTTGTCACCGACAAAGAAAAGAAAGCGAGTTCTCTGGTTTTTACACCATGACACTTCACCAGTGCCTGTTTGCTTCTTGTCTGTGCATTAAATCAAATCTGTATCCATTTGTTCAGGATGCCCACGACTTCCTGACAGCGTTCCTCGGTCAAATGGTGGATTAGAGCCCTCTGCTGCAGACGTGTGGCTCCTCCTTGGAGGTGGCACTGTCCAAATGTCCAACAGATGATCCAGAAAGACCAGGACGTAAGACGCTCACACATTTCACATTGCTGCTCTGTGGATGTGACAGCATGCTTTCTGTGCAGGAGACAGAACTCGACTGCAGCTGTGGATGTGCCGCCAACAAATCCGTCATCGCGCCTGACTTTCAGACATTCCTGAGTAAGTCCATGCTTCCTGTCACTGTCGGTATTCACATTTTTACAGACAAGTACCTGCTGCACAGGTGAAACATTAGCAATGTTATTCTGCTGCTGTTCCCGATCCAGCTTTGGTTTTTAAACCACCAGTGAGGTGATTTCCGAACAGTGCATTGTTTCAAAATTTGTAAAACACCTACTGGTAGTTGGAAGTTGCAAATACATAATTCTGCTTTCAAAGGCCCGCATTGAGGAGCTGGCGAAACAGAAAGCAGATTCAGCCAGAGAGAGAGCTGGAGGAGGCCAGAATAGCGACAACCGCCCAAATTGAGATGAACAAGGAGAGGGAGGCAGAATTCCTGAAACGCTGCAGAGAGCTTGAAGATCAAATGATTGAATACAAGACCAAATTTGAAGAGGGGCAACAATTGATCAACGACTTAAACATGCAAAAAGCAAAATTTCAGAAAGAAAATGGTAGATTTTTACTTTCTACCCCACAATTGAAATTCATTTTGATTTGATTTAGACTATAAGGTTTCTTGAGACAATGGATAATATATTCCATATTTGTCAAAATACTAGGTGAGCTCTTGAGGCAGCTGGAAGAGAAGGATTCTCTCGTCTCTCAACTGACAAGAGGAAAGTTGTCCGACACTCAGCAGATTGAAGATCTTAAACGACAACTTGAGGAGGACAAAGAGACTGAGAGAGAGACAGAGCTGTCAAAAACATAACGTAACACAAGGCTGCTGAACAAGATACTGACTAAAGAGCTGACAGCATTTACACATACCAGAATAGCGACAACCGCCCATGCTAGCTGCTGTTATTAAAACAGCGCAGCGAAACTCAGAGGAGCTGGAAGAGTGTAAAACGAAAGTGAAACACATGGAAAAACAGATTGACTCTCTCAAGAAAGATAATGATGACATGAAAGGTCATTTATTGAATCAAGAAAGAGACAAAAGGAGATTTTGCCTTCGCATCAAAGGAAAAAAGGAGAAAACGAACGAGAATGTCAGAACAGAAGTGGTGGAGCTCCTGGGAAGAATTGCTCCAAACCTGAAGGCAAAGTTGGACCAAGAGGTCGACGTTGGTCACAGAGTGGGGCGACCGACAAAGAACAAGAAACGGAAAATTATCATCATGTTTGTGAGAAAGAAAACGAGAGATGACATCTGGAGACAGACGAAAGCTTCTCCTGTGTGCAAGGAAGAAGGGATCCGCTTTGCTGAGGACCTGACCCCGGAGGACTGGAGGTCCAGACAAGCACTGAGGCCCAAAATCGACCAGGCTAGGAAGGAAGGCAAGGCTGCAGGTTTCAGGGGACCGTTTGGGTTCATAGAAGGCAAGCGCATCGTGGCTGATGATCCAGTAAGGGACTGATATCTGAGTGGGAAATTTATGCATAGTGGAACATTTCTGAAAATGGGACTTCTACCTCTTTTCTAAGTCTTTTCTACTCCACCTCCCTAAACTTCTTTATTATCTTTGTTCATGTGTTCTATGTTCCAGTTGAAAACTGATATTTCTTTGTTTTCTTTTAATACAAGGGGTCTTAAAGAGTCAGTGAAGCTTATAGCTGTATTTCTGTTCTGCAAGGGGCAACAAGCTAACTGCATCTTTTTACAGGAAACTCATTCTGAGGAGTCTGATGTTAAGTTTTGGTCGCAACAATGGGGAGATAAAATCCTCTTCAGTCACGGTACAAACCGCTCGGCGGGTACCGCCATTTGTCTCAACAGATGTCCTGGGAAGATTGTGTGGAACAGGGCAGATAAAGATGGGCATTGGGTTGCTTGTGTTTTGAATATCGATAATATTCTGGTTATTCTGATTAACATTTATGGGTATAACAATGATCAAAAAAATAAGAGCCTGTTGCATCAAATTTCGACGGTTATTAGCAAACTTAATGCAAACTTCCAAACTGATCACTTAGTAGTGGGAGGTGATTTCAATGTAACCCCTGATGAGTGGCTGGATAGATGGCCATCAAAATTTTCTCGGGAATATAGAAACCCAATTATGGAAAATTTCACTAATAATAACAAATTGACACATATCTGGAGGACTTTGAACAAAGACGTTAAACAATTTACTTGGCATAAACCTAATGGTCAAATAAGATCACGTAATGATTATTGGTTGGTATCCGATGCTATTTCACAATATGTTACAGAGACAACAATCTCTAATGGTCCTTTAAGTGATCATTGCACTATTAATTTGAGACTAAAGAACAGACACCAGAATAATAAATTTAAGGATTATTGGAAATTTAATACACAGCTGCTAAGAAATGTGGAATTCTGTAACTCTATTAAAACACTAATTTTGGATATCACAAATGATGACACCATTGGAGCATCGATTTCCAAATGGGAATTTCTTAAATTTAGCATTAGAAAATCCTCAATTGCATTTGGTAAAAAACTAAACAAACGAAGGAGAGAAGAAGAAACAACTATAGTTAAAGAACTTATGAATCTTTATAGCAAGTTGGATTGGACTGAGGAGGAAAAAGAAACCATTAATAATCTGCAATCCAGAATGGATATGATGTATTTGTATAGAGCCAAGGGTGCTTATGTGAGGTCCAGAGCCAAGTGGATAGAAGAGGGAGAAAAGAACACAGCCTATTTTTGCAATCTAGAAAAACGGAGACAAGAATACAACTGCCGAGTGAGTTTTATGCCACATTTGCTGAAAAATTAACCCCTGTTTTAGCTACACTATACACAGATTCACTTGATAAAGGTATTCTTCCCAATAGTCTAAATCAAGCTTGCATAACACTCCTTCCCAAAAAGGATAAGAATCTTCTAGAATGCGGGTCATATAGGCCGATCTCCCTTTTAAACTCGGACTATAAAATATTAGCAAAGGTTTTAGCCAATCGACTGGAAAGAGTTTTGCCTAACATTGTTTCCCCTGATCAGACTGGTTTTGTTAAGAATAGACGTTCTTTTTTTAGTATTCGCCGTCTCTTTAATATACTGTATACACCTAGCCAAGCAGACTCCGAGTGTCTTCTCTCTATGGACGCGGAGAAGGCCTTCGATAGAGTAGAGTGGGATTACCTGTTTGAGACCTTGCGTAGGTTTGGAGTTGGACCTTCATTCCTGTCCTGGGTGAAATTATTATATGCCTGCCCCACAGCCATGGTGCTATAGGGAATTCCCGTATTAGATGGGATTCCACGACGTGATTCCACGCCGACATCACAACAGTATTATTATCACTGATAACACTTGAACGTCTCATTGGTGACGACACATAATGACGCTGAATAACAGGGGGTAAGATTGGCTGGTGCGGGCCCCACCCGCTCAGGGGATGGGCCCATGGATATGTACACACGGAAACAGAGGGCGGCCCTTTGTTCGGACTTGAGACGCACACAAGGAACATGATCGAACCTCAGCGCTGATAATCTAAACCAATTTGTACTGATCTGTTTGTTATATAAATATTTTAATCTTTACCTACGTCCTCCTCATTTACTACGCGCCCACGAAGGAGAACAAAGAACCGGAAGAGGGTTTGGTAAAACCCTACAGTGCTTACTAATAATCATTATTCAAAACCATTCAACCTTCACCGTGGAACTCGTCAGGGCTGTCCACTCAGCCCTCTCCTTTTTGTGCTAGCTATCGAGCCTTTGGCGATAGCTATTAGGAACCATCAATCTATTCATGGTATTTCACGTTTTGGCAATGAACATAAACTATCTCTATATGCCGATGATCTCCTGCTGTTTGTATCGAGGGCGGAGGTAACAATTCCTTCTATTCTGAAACTTTTAAATAAATTTGGTCCTGTCAGGCTATAAACTAAATCTCTACAAAAGTGAATTACTGCCTTTAAATATGTCTGACTCTAAACTAGCCACAATCACAGTTCCTTTTAAGATTGCTGTACATAGTTTTGTTTATCTTGGCATAACTGTGACTAAAAAATGTTGTGATCTCTTTAAAGAAAACTTTTCCAAACTACAATTTAACACGCAACAAGATCTGTCGAAATGGTTACCTCTCCCCCTGTCGCTAGTTGGAACGTGATTAAGATGTCCGTATTACCCAGATATCTCTACTTGTTTCAAAGCCTTCCTGTATACATTCCTAATACCTATTTCAAGAAACTGGATTCTATAATTTCATAATTTCTTTGGAACCGTAAGAAGCCACGCTTGCGTAAAGAACATTTGCAGAAATCAAAACAAGATGGAGGCCTATCTTTGCCAAATCTTCAGAACTATTACTGGGCTTCAAATTTATATTGTCTGTCTTTCTGGATGCACCATCAATATGACGACAACGGACCTGCATGGGTAGAAATGGAAAAGCTTTCTTTTGGTTCTTTTTCGTTGTCGTCTGTTGCTGGTGCATTAATTCCATTATCAAGCAGCTGGAAATCTGACAACCCCATAGTCCATAATTCTATCAAAATTTGCTTTCAGTTCCAAAAACATTTTGGTCTTTTGAAGATGAGTTTAGAAAGCCCAATTGCATTTACCGTATTTTCCGGATTTGTCATAGTTTGGTCGGGGGTGCGACTTATAAATCGGAGCGACTTATATATGTTTTTTTTTTACAAAATCTGTGAGCGCAGAGACAGTAGCCTACACATTTCTATAACAGGTGTTACAGGGAACTCTGTGACCCGTCAGAATCTGTCGCGGTTTCTGGAGGTTCATAGTTATCTGTCACACCTGTTATCTAAAAACACCAATTAGAAGGGCTGATTGAAAATGGCGCCGAAAAGAAAGTCATATTCCGCGGCTTACAAGCTTCAGATAGTGAAATATGGAGCCGAAAACGGCAATCGAGCAGCAGAAAGAAAGTTTGGAGTGAGCGAAAAACTTGTAAGGGACTGGCGAAAAGCGGAGGTTATGCTTACTGAAATGAAGAAAACAAAGAAAGCTAATCGCGGGCGACAAGCTAGGTGGCCACAGTTGGAGGAACGAGTTCACGCATGGGTGCTTGAACAACGTGCTTCTGGAAGAGGTTTGTCAACGGTGCAGTTGCGTCTCCGCGCCCAAGTGGTTGCCAGGGAAGTGAATATAAACGGCTTTGCGGGAGGACCTTCTTGGTGTTACCGCTTCATGCAGCGCAAACGCCTCTCTATCAGAGCTAGGACGACACTGTCCCAAAAACTGCCAGCGGACTTCCAAGCCAAGGTTGACAGTTTCCGCGCGTTCATTGAAAAGCATGTAAGTGATCACAACGTGACACCGGATCATATTATTAACATGGACGAGGTCCCCCTCACTTTTGACATCCCCATGGGCCGAAGTGTTGCAGAGAAAGGGCAAAAAAGTGTGAATATCGTTACAACTGGTCATGAGAGATCACACTTCACAGTGGTGCTGGCATGTTGTGGAGACGGATCAAAACTGCCACCGATGGTCATTTTCAAACGAAAAACCATGCCAAAAATCCAATCCTCCTCAGTTGAAATCGCCGTGAACGAGAAAGGGTGGATTGATCAAGAAATGATGAACTTGTGGCTTACAAAGTGCTATAATAAGCGACCGGATGGCTTCTTTAGAGCACGCAAAGCTCTGCTTGTGATGGATAGCATGAGAGCGCACATCACACCACAGTTAAAAAATAAATTAAAATTTTTCAACTCCATACCTGTCATCATCCCTGGAGGCTTAACCAAAATACTCCAGCCACTTGATATCTCCGTGAATAGGAGCTTTAAGTCAGTTTTGCGTAACCTGTGGGAGCAGTGGATGACGGATGGAGAGCACAGCTTCACGGCAACCGGGAGAATGCGCCATGCAACTTTCCTGGAAGTCATTGAATGGATCGACAAAGCATGGGCTTCAGTGACAACCGCAACCATCCTGTCGGGATTCAGAAAGGCTGGAATAATTGGAACTGCAACTGACGACGAGTCTGATGTAAGCGACGTAGAAGAGGAAGCGGCGTCTTGTCTACCTGCCGAGTTGGGGGAGTTGTTCAAAAGTGACACCGAGGATGAAGATATCCTTGGATTTCGTGATTCGGAATAAAACCTGATATTTTGGTAAACGTGTTAGCATGTTCTTTGTGCTATATGTTGTTTGGTGTTGGATTTTATCAAATAAATTTTCCCCAAAAATGCGACTTATCCTCCAGTGCGACCTATATATGGTTTTTTCTTCTTAATTATGCATTTTTTGGCTGGTGCGACCTACAATCCGGAGCGACGTATAATCCAAAAAATACGGTAATTATTGTTTTTCACCTTCATTGCATGATGCTACATTTTATGGCTGGCAGAGACGAGGGCTGACAATTTTAAAAGACTTATTCATTGAAAACACATTTGCCTCTTTTGAACAGTTGACCAATAAATACAACTTACCCGCCTCTCATTTTTTCAGATATTTACAGATTCGAAATTTTGTTTCCGGCTCCATTTCAGGATTCCCTACTAAACCTCCAAATGATACATTTGATGAGATAATGTGTTTTAACCCGATCAAGAAAAAGGCTGTTTCTGCAATGCTTGTTTTGATTTCACACCTGAGTTCCACATCAATGGCTGGTATCAAGCGGTCCTGGGAACAGGATCTCCAAAAAGGTATTTCTGACGTAGACTGGGAAAAGATCTTAAGGAACATTCATTCATCCTCCATGTGTGCAAGACATTGCCTTATTCAGTTTAAAGTGGTACATAGGGCACATGTTAGCAAAGCAAAACTGGTTAAGATGTACCCTCAAATCGACCCAGCTTGTGAAAGATGTAAATCGGCAGATGCCACTTTGATCCATATGTTTTGGTTCTGTCCCAGGATACAACAATTTTGGGGGGGTGTCTGTGATATATTTTCTTCCATATTTAGCATTAGGATAACACATAATCCATTATTATTTTTGTTTGGGGTTGATACTGAAGGCTTGGCACTACCGGCAGGGGGTCAGAAATTAATTGCCTTCTCGACATTGTTGGCACAACGTTTAATTCTTTCGAAGTGGAAGGATGCGGCTCCACCCACTGTGTCACAGTGGATTAAAGATGTATTATTCTATCTCAAACTAGAGAAGATCAGATTTGTTTTGAGGGGTTCTGAAAAAGAATTTTATAAAGTATGGAAGCCTTTTCTAATATTTTTTGACCAACCTTCTACTCAGGTCCAGGAGTGACCATTTGTTTGATCGAGCATATTTGGGCTGACTCAAGTACAATAGGTCTTATTTTGTATTGATGTGAAATGTAATATGTTGTTTGATTGACAGTGAACAGGGGTGGGTTTGGGTGGGATTTATTTACATTATTTTTTTTATTTTATTTGTGTGTATTGTCTGTATTTCTGTTTGTTATTCTCTGTGTGAACTTAATAAATATATATTAAACATCAAGAATACAACTCAGTTAGTAGTCTAATAATCAACGGAGAGGAATGCACAGATCCTAAACGCATCTCAAAGGAAGTTTTTAATTTTTTATAGTAACCTTTACAAATCTTCATGCTCTGAACAAAAGGTCACATCCTTCTTTAAAAAGGTTAATCATTTGATTCCGTTAATTGATGCTAACTTCAAAGAAATTTGCGATGAAGAATAAACTATGCAGGAATTTGATTGCACTTTCATTAAAAACATGAAATCTGACAGTTCACCTGGTTCAGATGGATTAACTTCAAATTTCTATAAACACTTCTGGGAAGATATAAAGTCCTTATTGCTCCAATCATTAATTTAATGTATAAATCAAAAGGAGCTCATGGAAACAATGAAACAAGGAGGAATAAAACTAATTCCAAAATCTGGTAAAGATAAGAAATTTCTAAGCAACCTTAGACCTATTACACTCTTAAACACAGACTACAAAATTTTTACAAAAGTCATGGCAGCAAGATTAAATACAGGAATTTCTGATATAATTAGCCCAACACAATCAGGTTTAAGCATTTTGGGTTTGGTAATGCATTTCTTAATATGATTGCTATGTTACACACTGATATTAATAGTTGTGTTTCCCTCTCCGAAGGCACATGTTCCAGATTCAGGGTTGAAAGAGGCATAAGGCAGGGCTGCAGCGTTTCACCTCTTCTATTCATTGTGGCCACTGAGCTACTTGCTATGACTGTCATAAACTCGAACATTAAGGGTTTAGACATAAACAACCACAAATTGATTATAACGCAGCTCGCAGACGATACAACAATCTTTCTTCAAAACAAGGAACAGATTCCACTGGCCTTGAGTACAATTCAACCTTTCTCCCAAGCCTCTGGTCTGCACCTGAATCTGGATAAGTGTGAACTCATTCCTGTCAAAAATGAGATCAAATATCTTGGAGTTTGGATAACTAAATGTGCAGGCGATAGTGAAAAAAAGAATATTCAAAATACTATTGATAATTGCAAAAGAATATTAAACAATTGGCTCCAAAGGGATTTAACGCTGTTTGGTAGGTCGATGTTAACCAAGGTGGAATCATTATACAGATTAATCTATCCAGCATACTCCCTAGCCATCCCAACCAGGATTATCAAAGAAATTAATCGTACAAATCTCAATTTCATATGGAGAAATAAACATCACTACATCAGAAATAGTGACATGATAAAGAACTATGAGGACGGTGGTATAAAAGCAATTGACTTTGAAATAATGAATGGGATTTTAAAGACCAATTGGCTCCGATCCTTCTTAAAGAATGAGGATGAAATATGGTTCTCGATGCCTTCTCTTGTGTTGGAGGTATAGAGTTTCTATCAGTGTGTGATTTTGAAATATCGAAACTGCCCATAAAACTGTCCAAGTTTCACCAACAGGTTCTGTTAAGTTGGAAAATGATGTTCAAACATAATTTCAGCCCCCATAATGTCCCATTGTGGAATAATAGGGTGATATTGAGTCGTGGGAAGTCAATGTTTTTGGAAGACTGGATGATGAAACAAATTTGGTCTGTTTTACATATGATGGATGGAAATAGAGACATTCTTGAACTGACGGATTTTAATGCTAAATATAGAACATCTTGCTCCATTGAGATCTATAGAAACGTTTCACAGAATATCCCAAAAGTTTTAATCCAATATATAAAGAATAATATTTTGATTTTACCAACGCCAAATTTACACAAAGTAAAGATAGATGGTCTCGACCTTGTGAACAATAAATGTAATAATACTTTTTTAAGGCAGTATTTAATCAATACCTTATTTCCAAGTAGGGCAAAAAGTTCACTCACGCTCAAAGATTATAACGGTTCTGAAAAAACTACTTAAAATTCCCAATCTCCCCAAAATGTAAAGAAGTTCATTTGAAAACCATAAACAACATTTATCCATCAAATGAATTCATGAAAAGTAGATTTCAATTTGTAGTAGATAACTGTTATATTTGTAACATAAATCTAGAAACAACAGAGCATGTGTTCTATGAATGTGAGATTGTCCAAAAGCTGTGGAAATCTCTCTATGACTTAATATCGTCCAGTTCCAGAGACATTGATTCTTGGTCCCCTCAAGATATTCTATTAGGAGTAATCCTCAAAAACAAAAATAGTGAGTTTTTGGTGAATAATCTCATTATTATTACAAAATACTATATACACAAATGTCGGTATGCCAAATCACCCCCATCATGGCCTGCTCTTGAGAATGAGCTCTCCCTGTTACAGAAGATACTAAAACAAATAAATAATCCCCAGGCAAAAAAATTGCCTGGGATTATAAAACACATTTATATCAGAATTTAACCTTTCCCATACTCCTTGCTTGTAATATTATGTTGTATTTTCCTGTATATTTTATTTTTAGGCCAGAGCGCCTATCCTAGGTGTAAGGGGCTATTGCTTTTGCAACGCAGAAGACGACAAGTTTATGAGCGAACCGAGTCAACCATCGGGCGACCAACACACTCACGCCCACACACACGACACTCAACAGCACACACACACACACACACAGATGCGTAGCCCTCGTCGAGACCATTCCGAATATGTATTTTGTGTAATAATCACGTACTCAGAAAAAAAGCTATATTGTTTTTGAGTTGAAAAAATAAAAATTATTTAGGCCCGAGCGCCTATCCTAGGCGTCAGGGGCTATTGCTTTTGCAACGCAGAAGACGACAAGTTGACGACCCCCGACAAAGTTGACGAGCTCGTCAACTTTGTCGAGGGTTGAGGGTCGTCGACAAATCTAAACACTTGTGAAGCACTCAGGACAAAAGCGGGGTGCGTCGGTGGGTCAGCGCGATGGCCTGTTGGCCGGCGAGGGCCTACAATGCCGCTTGCGGCTTTAATTTTTATTGTTATTTTGCATCAATTGAGTAATTTAATATTGGTTTCATTTTTATTTTTATTTGTATTGTTAAATTTGTATTGTTAAATGTCGATGATTTATGTACTAACGACTTTCAACGGAAACAAGACCGCAAGGGCTTTTTAGAAATGCTCCTCTTAGACAGGATGTTTGACTTTATTTGTACTGTAATACATGCTACTGTGTGACTGTACTTGTACTCTAACATTCTATCTAATAAATATATTCATCTTCATCATCAGCGCCATCCTCAACGCTGCTGCCTCTCTCACAAACTCACCCTTTGTGGTGTATTCATTCCTCCGTATCGCCCTACCGATCAGTTCAGTTCAGTTCAGTTCAGTTCAGTTCAGACAACTTTATTTATCCCAAAGGGCAATTCAGTTTATGCAGTCTACCAGACCATACAAATATCTGGAAACATAATAAATAAATAACTAAAAATAATAATAATTAAAAAAAAGAGACAGTATATTGACAATGCTCAGTAATGATGATTATAATGCATCTTTTGAAGAATTTAACAGCCTATTGGCAGAAGGGATGAAAGACTTGGAGTAACGGTTAGTTCTCCTACAAGGGGGCGATAAAGCGGCGACCTGAGGGCAATAAGGTAAACTTGGAGCTCAGGATGTGATCATGTTGGGAGATTATACATGGGACATTATTCTTCCTTCTCAGTGGGCTCCTGTTGTTGTTTTGTAAAGGCACCCATTGACCTCATGTTGCTGCAAAGTCTGGGTGTGTGTGTTAGCCATGTGTGTATATAAGTGTTTCTATTAGCCATCAAATCTTACCCTAATGCCGTTCACCCCCCCTCCTTGACCCGCCAGGCTCCGAGTCTGCCGTCTGAGTGCAGCTCGTGTTGAGTTCATGGCCTATGGTTCTGATTAAGTCCTGGGTCGGTTGTTCCGGGAGATGAGACCGGGGCCCGTCATCGCCAGCTTTACTACTTCACACACGAGGAGGTTTGCAAATGTGTCAACAGCATTTGGGTCTCACCCATGATTGTGGCAAATTAGCTCACCTAGGTAAGCCCTTAGAGATCTGTGAAATTCTAACTAATGCAAAAAACCTTCCCAGAGCTTATTATGGTCAGGGACAACTACTTGCTGCGAGAAAACAAAAATCTCCTGTACCACTTCTTCTTTGCCTTCTTCGCATGCAGCTGGTCCCGGAGGTCCTCTAGCTCGGACATCTGCTCTACACATTGTTGACCCTTCTTTTTCAGGGTCTCGTTTAGAAGGTTCTTCTCAGCCTCAGCCTCCTTCAGAGTAGCAGTCAGAGAGACCTCCATCTGATCTTTCTGTTTCGCCATCTCATCCATTTGGGTGTTCAGCTCTGCCTTCTGCTGCTCAAACAGAGCAACATGAATGTCTGTGTTTCTTTGCATCTCATCCATTTGGGTGTTCAGCTCTGCCTTCTGCTGCTCGAGCAGAGCAACATGAATGTCTGTGTTTCTTTGCATCTCATCCATTTGGGTGTTCAGCTCTGCCTTCTGCTGCTCGAGCAGAGCAACATGAATGTCTGTGTTTCTTTTCATCTCATCTATTTGGGACTTGAACTTTAGAATTGTCATCTCCATCTCCTTCTCCACCGCCTTAATGTAATCACTCTGATGAGCGTTCTTCTGAGAGAGACACAACATTTTCTGTTCAGCTGTTGATCGTTGCTGTTCCTCTTCATTTAGCTTCAGCCATAATTCACTCAATTCTGCGTGAATGTTAGTTAGCTGATCTTTCATGCTCGAGGTTTCAACCAGCATAAATTCTTTATGCTTTCTTTCTTCCTCCAGCTGCAGCTGCTGGATCTCCAGCTGCTGTTGAGCGTCTTTCAGAGAAGCGTTAAGACTGTTCAGCTCTGCTTTCTGCTGCTCAACCAGAGCAACATGAATGTCTCTGTTTTCCCCCATCTCATCCATTTGGGAGCTGAAACCTAGATTTGTCTCCACCTGGATCTTCTCCAGCTGATCTATTGTAGCTTTCAGACTCATGTTATTGCTGGAGAGAATCAGCTCATTCTGTTCCAATGTTGATCGTTGCTGTTCCTCAGCATTTAGCTTCAGCCTTAATTCACTCATTTCTGCTTGAATGTTAGTTAGCTGATCTTTCATGCTCGAGGTTTCAACCAGCATCAATTCTTTCTGCTTTCTTTCTTCTTCCAGCTGCAGCTGCTGGATCTCCAGCTGCTGTTGAGCGTCTTTCAGAGAAGCGTTAAGACTGTTAAGCTCCGCTTTCTGCTGCTCAACCAGAGCAACATGAATGTCTCTGTTTTTCCCCATCTCATCCATTTGGGAGCTGAAACTTAGATTTGTCTCCACCTGGATCTTCTCCAGCTGATCTATTGTAGCTTTCAGACTCATGTTATTGCTGGAGAGAATCAGCTCATTCTGTTCCAATGTTGATCGTTGCTGTTCCTCACCATGTAGCTTCAGCCTCAATGCAGCTATTTCTGATTGAAGGTTGTTGGTGGTTTCAACCAGCTGTGAATTGAGAGTGCAGATCTCTCGTTGCATAAATTCTTTCTGCTTTCTTTCTTCCTCCAGCTGCAGCTGCTTGATCTCCAGCTGCTGTTGAGCGTCTTTCAGAGAAGCGTTAAGACTGTTAAGCTCCGCTTTCAGCTCCTCAAGCTGAGCCATATAGCAGTGTCTTTGTTTTTTTATGGCAATGAGCCTCCGCCTCAATGCAGTTATTTCTGATTGAAGGGTGTTGGTTTCATTTGAGAGTGCAGATTTGAGAGTGCAGATCTCTCGTTGCATAACTTCTTTCTGCTTTCTGTCTTCCTCCAGCTGCAGCTGCTGGATCTCCAGCTGCTGTTGAGCATCTTTCAGAGAAGCGTTAAGACTGTTCAGCTCCGCTTTCTGCTGCTCAACCAGAGCAACATGAATGTCTCTGTTTGTTTTCATCTCATCCATTTGGGAGCTGAAACTTAGATTTGTCTCCACCTGGATCTTCTCCAGCTGATCTATTGTAGCTTTCAGACTCATGTTATTGCTGGAGAGAATCAGCTCATTCTGTTCCCATGTTGATCGTTGCTGTTCCTCAGCATGTAGCTTCAGCCTTAATTCACTCATTTCTGCTTGAATGTTAGTTAGCTGATCTTTCATGCTCGAGGTTTCAACCAGCATCAATTCTTTCTGCTTTCTTTCTTCTTCCAGCTGCAGCTGCTGGATCTCCAGCTGCTGTTGAGCGTCTTTCAGAGAAGCGTTAAGACTGTTAAGCTCCGCTTTCTGCTGCTCAACCAGAGCAACATGAATGTCTCTGATTTTCCCCATCTCATCCATTTGGGAGCTGAAACCTAGATTTGTCTCCACCTGGATCTTCTCCAGCTGATCTATTGTAGCTTTCAGACTCATGTTATTGCTGGAGAGAATCAGCTCATTCTGTTCTGATGTTGATCGTTGCTGTTCCTCACCACGTAGCTTCAGCCTCAATGCAGCTATTTCTGATTGAAGGTTTTTGGTGGTTTCAACCAACTGTGAATTGAGAGTGCAGATCCCTCGTTGCATAACTTCTTTCTGCTTTCTGTCTGCTTCCAGCTGCAGCTGCTGGATCTCCAGCTGCTGTTGAGCGTCTTTCAGAGAAGCGTTAAGACTGTTCAGCGCCGCTTTCTGGTGCTCAACCAGAGCAACATGAATGTCTCTGTTTTTCCCCATCTCATCCATTTGGGAGCTGAAACCTAGATTTGTCTCCACCTGGTTCTTCACCAGCTGATCTATTGTAGCTTTCAGACTCATGTTATTGTATGAGAGAATCAGCTCATTCTGTTCCAATGTTGATCGTTGGTGTTCCTCAGCATGTAGCTTCAGCCTCAATGCAGCTATTTCTGTTTGAAGGTTGTTGGTGGTTTCAACCAACTGTGAATTGAGAGTGCAGATCTCTCGTTGCATAAATTCTTTATGCTTTCTTTCTTCCTCCAGCTGCAGCTGCTGGATCTCCAGCTGCTGTTGAGCATCTTTCAGAGAAGCGTTAAGACTGTTAAGCTCCGCTTTCTGCTGCTCAACCAGAGCAACATGAATGTCTCTGATTTTCCCCATCTCATCCATTTGGGAGCTGAAACCTAGATTTGTCTCCACCTGGTTCTTCACCAGCTGATCTATTGTAGCTTTCAGACTCATGTTATTGCTGGAGAGAATCAGCTCATTCTGTTCCAATGTTGATCGTTGCTGTTCCTCACCACGTAGCTTCAGCCTCAATGCAGCTATTTCTGATTGAAGGTTGTTGGTGGTTTCAACCAGCTGTGAATTGAGAGTGCAGATCTCTCGTTGCATAAATTCTTTCTGCTTACTGTCTTGTTCCAGCTGCAGCTTCTGGATCTCCAGCCGCTGTTGAGCGTCTTTCAGAGAAGCGTTAAGACTTTTCAGCTCTGCTTTATGCTCCCCGAGATGGGCACCATGAATGTCTCTGTATTTTTTCATCTTATCTCTGCGGGACATTAAATATAGACTTTTCCTCATCCTCTGCTTCTCCACCCACTCAATCTGATCTCTCAGATTAGCGTTACGCTGAGAGACACACAATATTTTTTGTTCCAATGTTGATCGTTGCTGTTCCTCATCATGTAGCTTCAGCCTCAATGCAGTTATTTCTGATTGAAGGGTGCTGGTTTCAACCAGCTGTGAATTGAGAGGGCAGATCTCTGATTGCATAAATTCTTTCTGCTGTCTGTCTTCCTCCAGCTGCTGTTGAGCATCTTTCAGAGAAGCTTTAAGACTGTTCAGCTCTTCTTTCTGATCCTCAATCTGAGCCATATCAGAGTGTCTTTGTTTGCTCATGGTAAGGTCCCTCTGCCTTAATTCAGTTATTTCTAATTGATGGCTCTCCAGCTGTTGTTGAGCGTCTTTCAGAGAAGCCTTAAGCTCTGCTTCTTCATGCTCCCTTCTGAGCCTCTGCCTTGTGTACCTATTTGTCTTTAAGTTCTTCACTTGGGACAAAATTGATTTTGGTTCCTCCCTAGGGGGATCACATTTATGTTTGGTGCCTCTTGCAACATAAGGTGCCTTTGACTTCATGATCAAAAGTGGCAAATTCATCTGAAAGCTGTGTATTTATAGGCAACTACAAAGCTGCTTTGATCTTTGATTTTTTGATATGCTGCACCAGGGCCGGCCCTAGCCATTTTGGTGCCCTAGGCGAGATTATGATTTGGAAATCCAACCTTTCTCCCAAGCCTCTGGTCTGCACCTGAATCTGGATAAGTGTGAACTCATTCCTGTCAAAAATGAGATCAAATATCTTGGAGTTTGGATAACTAAATGTGCAGGCAATAGTGGAAAAAAGAATATTCAAAATACTATTGATAATTGCAAAAGAATATTAAAAAATTGGCTCCAAAGGGATTTAACGCTGTTTGGTAGGTCTATGTTAACCAAGGTGGAATCATTATACAGATTAATCTATCCAGCATACTCCCTAGCCATCCCAACCAGGATTATCAAAGAAATTAATCATACAATCCCAATTTCATATGGAGAAATAAACATCACTACATCAGAAATAGTTACATGATAAAGAACTATGAGGACGGTGGTATAAAAGCAATTGACTTTGAAATAATGAATGGGATTTTAAAGACCAATTGGCTCCGATCCTTCTTAAAGAATGAGGATGAAATATGGTTCTCGATGCCTTCTCTTGTGTTGGAGGTATAGAGTTTCTATCAGTGTGTGATTTTGAAATATCGAAACTGCCCATAAAACTGTCCCAAGTTTCACCAACAGGTTCTGTTAAGTTGGAAAATGATGTTCAAACATAATTTCAGCCCCCATAATGTCCCATTTTGGAATAACATGGTGATATTGAGTTGTGGGAAATCAATATTTTTGGAAGACTGGATGATGAAACAAATTTGGTCTGTTTTACATATGATGGATGGAAATGGAGACATTCTTGAACTGACGGATTTTAATGCTAAATATAGAACATCTTGCTCCATTGAGATCTATAGAAACGTTTCACAGAATATCCCAAAAGTTTTAATCCAATATATAAAGAATAATGTAGGGAATTTCCGTATTTAGATGGGATTCCACAAAGTAATTACATGCCGACACCACTAGGAACGCACCACATTTAGTTTGTTATTTTAATGACTGATTTCAGTTGAACGCATCACAACAGTGATGTCACACAACACAGATAAACATGGGCTTAGATTGGCTGGGGCGGGACCCCCACCTGGAGGGGGCCGGACTCATGGACATTGAAAGACGCGGACGCAGAGGGCGGCCCTTTGTTCGGACCTGAGACTCACACACGGAGCAGGATCGAACCTCAGCGCTGATATCTGAACCAACTTGTATTGATCTGCATGTTATATAAATATCTTAATCATGACCCAAATCCTCTTTATTGACCACGCACCCACACGGAGAAGAAGAACCGGGGAGGGTTAAGGAAAACCCTAACAATAATATTTTGATTTTACCAACGCCAAATTTACACAAAGTAAAGATAGATGGTCTCGACCTTGTGAACAATAAATGTAATAATACTTTTTTAAGGCAGTATTTAATCAATACCTTATTTCCAAGTAGGGCAAAAAGTTCACTCACGCTCAAAGATTATAACGGTTCTGAAAAAACTACTTAAAATTCCCAATCTCCCCAAAATGTAAAGAAGTTCATTTGAAAACCATAAACAACATTTATCCATCAAATGAATTCATGAAAAGTAGATTTCAATTTGTAGTAGATAACTGTTATATTTGTAACATAAATCTAGAAACAACAGGGCATGTGTTCTATGAATGTGAGATTGTCCAAAAGCTGTGGAAATCTCTCTATGACTTAATATCGTCCAGTTCCAGAGACATTGATTCTTGGTCCCCTCAAGATATTCTATTAGGAGTAATCCTCAAAAACAAAAATAGTGAGTTTTTGGTGAATAATCTCATTATTATTACAAAATACTATATACACAAATGTCGGTATGCCAAATCACCCCCATCATGGCCTGCTCTTGAGAATGAGCTGTCCCTGTTACAGAAGATACTAAAACAAATAAATAATCCCCAGGCAAAACAATTGAACACATTTATATCAGAATTTAACCTTTCCCATACTCCTTGCTTGTAATATTATGTTGTATTTTCCTGTATATTTTATTTTTAGGCCAGAGCGCCTATCCTAGGCGTAAGGGGCTATTGCTTTTGCAACGCAGAAGACGACAAGTTGATGAGTGAAGCGAGTCAACCATCGGGCGACCAACACACTCACGCCCACACACACGACACTCAACAGCACACACACACACACACAGATGCGTAGCCCTCGTCGAGACCATTCCGAATATGTATTTTGTGTAATAATCACGTACTCAGAAAAAAAGCTATATTGTTTTTGAGTTGAAAAAATAAAAATTATTTAGGCCCGAGCGCCTATCCTAGGCGTCAGGGGCTATTGCTTTTGCAACGCAGAAGACGACAAGTTGACGACCCCCGACAAAGTTGACGAGCTCGTCAACTTTGTCGAGGGTTGAGGGTCGTCGACAAATCTAAACACTTGTGAAGCACTCAGGACAAAAGCGGGGTGCGTCGGTGGGTCAGCGCGATGGCCTGTTGGCCGGCGAGGGCCTACAATGCCGCTTGCGGCTTTAATTTTTATTGTTATTTTGCATCAATTGAGTAATTTAATATTGGTTTTATTTTTATTTTTATTTGTATTGTTAAATTTGTATTGTTAAATGTCGATGATTTATGTACTAACGACTTTCAACGGAAACAAGACCGCAAGGGCTTTTTAGAAATGCTCCTCTTAGACAGGATGTTTGACTTTATTTGTACTGTAATACATGCTACTGTGTGACTGTACTTGTACTCTAACATTCTATCTAATAAATATATTCATCTTCATCATCAGCGCCATCCTTAACGCTGCTGCCTCTCTCACAAACTCACCCTTTGTGGTGTATTCATTCCTCCGTATCGCACTACCGATCAGTTCAGTTCAGTTCACTTCAGTTCAGTTCAGACAACTTTATTTATCCCAAAGGGCAATTCAGTTTATGCAGTCTACCAGACCATACAAATATCTGGAAACATAATAAATAAATAACTAAAAATAATAATAATAAAAAAAAAAGAGACAGTATATTGACAATGCTCAGTAATGATGATTATAATGCATCTTTTGAAGAATTTAACAGCCTATTGGCAGAAGGGATGAAAGACTTGGAGTAACGGTTAGTTCTCCTACAGGGGGCGATAAAGCGGCGACCTGAGGGCAGTAAGGTAAACTTGGAGCTCAGGATGTGATCATGTTGGGAGATTATACATGGGACATTATTCTTCCTTCTCAGTGGGCTCCTGTTGTTGTTTTGTAAAGGCACCCATTGACCTCCTGTTGCTGCAAAGTCTGCGTGTGTGTGTTAGCCATGTGTGTATATAAGTGTTTCTATTAGCCATCAAATCTTACCCTAATGCCGTTCACCCCCCTCCTTGACCCGCCAGGCTCCGAGTCTGCCGTCTGAGTGCAGCTCGTGTTGAGTTCATGGCCTATGGTTCTGATTAAGTCCTGGGTCGGTTGTTCCGGGAGGTGAGACCGGGGCCCGTCATCGCCAGCTTTACTACTTCACACACGAGGAGGTTTGCAAATGTGTCAACAGCATTTGGGTCTCACCCATGATTGTGGCAAATTAGCTCACCTAGGTAGCCCTTAGAGATCTGTGAAATTCTAACTAATGCAAAAAAACTTCCCAGAGCTTATTATGGTCAGGGACAACTACTTGCTGCGAGAAAACAAAAATCTCCTGTACCACTTCTTCTTTGCCTTCTTCGCATGCAGCTGGTCCCGGAGGTCCTCTAGCTCGGACATCTGCTCTACATATTGTTGACCCTTCTTTTTCAGGGTCTCGTTTAGAAGGTTATTCTCAGCCTCAGCCTCCTTCAGAGTAGCAGTCAGAGAGACCTCCATCTGATCTTTCTGTTTCGCCATCTCATCCATTTGGGTGTTCAGCTCTGCCTTCTGCTGCTCGAGCAGAGCAACATGAATGTCTGTGTTTCTTTTCATCTCATCTATTTGGGACTTGAACTTTAGAATTGTCATCTCCATCTGCTTCTCCACCGCCTTAATGTAATCACTCTGATGAGCGTTCTTTTGAGAGAGACACAACATTTTCTGTTCAGCTGTTGATCGTTGCTGTTCCTCTTCATTTAGCTTCAGCCATGATTCACTCAATTCTGCGTGAATGTTAGTTAGCTGATCTTTCATGCTCGAGGTTTCAACCAGCATAAATTCTTTCTGCTTTCTTTCTTCCTCCAGCTGCAGCTGCTGGATCTCCAGCTGCTGTTGAGCGTCTTTCAGAGAAGCGTTAAGACTGTTCAGCTCTGCTTTCTGCTGCTCAACCAGAGCAACATGAATGTCTCTGTTTTTCCCCATCTCATCCATTTGGGAGCTGAAACTTAGATTTGTCTCCACCTGGATCTTCTCCAGCTGATCTATTGTAGCTTTCAGACTCATGTTATTACTGGAGAGAATCAGCTCATTCTGTTCCAATGTTGATCGTTGCTGTTCCTCAGCATGTAGCTTCAGCCTTAATTCACTCATTTCTGTGTGAATGTTAGTTAGCTGATCTTTCATGCTCGAGGTTTCAACCAGCATAAATTCTTTCTGCTTTCTTTCTTCCTCCAGCTGCAGCTGCTGGATCTCCAGCTGCTGTTGAGCGTCTTTCAGAGAAGCGTTAAGACTGTTCAGCTCCGCTTTCTGCTGCTCAACCAGAGCAACATGAATGTCTCTGATTTTCCCCATCTCATCCATTTGGGAGCTGAAACTTAGATTTGTCTCCACCTGGTTCTTCTCCAGCTGATCTATTGTAGCTTTCAGACTCATGTTATTGCTGGAGAGAATCAGCTCATTCTGTTCTGATGTTGATCGTTGCTGTTCCTCAGCATGTAGCTTCAGCCTCAATGCAGCTATTTCTGATTGAAGGTTGTTGGTGGTTTCAACCAGCTGTGAATTGAGAGTGCAGATCTCTCGTTGCATAAATTCTTTCTGCTTTCTTTCTTCCTCCAGCTGCTGTTGAGCGTCTTTCAGAGAAGCGTTGAGACTGTTATGCTCCGCTTTCAGCTCCTCAAGCTGAGCCACATAGCAGTGTCTTTGTTTTTTTATGGCAATGAGCCTCCGCCTCAATGCAGTTATTTCTGATTGAAGGGTGTTGGTTTCATTTGAGAGTGCAGATTTGAGAGTGCAGATCTCTCGTTGCATAACTTCTTTCTGCTTTCTGTCTTCCTCCAGCTGCAGCTGCTGGATCTCCAGCTGCTGTTGAGCATCTTTCAGAGAAGCGTTAAGACTGTTCAGCTCCGCTTTCTGCTGCTCAACCAGAGCAACATGAATGTCTCTGATTGTTTTCATCTCATCCATTTGGGATCTGAAACTTAGATTTGTCTCCACCTGGATCTTCTCCAGCTGATCTATTGTAGCTTTCAGACTCATGTTATTGCTGGAGAGAATCAGCTCATTCTGTTCCAATGTTGATCGTTGCTGTTCCTCAGCATGTAGCTTCAGCCTTAATTCACTCATTTCTGCTTGAATGTTAGTTAGCTGATCTTTCATGCTCGAGGTTTCAACCAGCATCAATTCTTTCTGCTTTCTTTCTTCTTCCAGCTGCAGCTGCTGGATCTCCAGCTGCTGTTGAGCGTCTTTCAGAGAAGCGTTAAGACTGTTCAGCTCCGCTTTCTGCTGCTCAACCAGAGCAACATGAATGTCTCTGATTTTCCCCATCTCATCCATTTGGGAGCTGAAACCTAGATTTGTCTCCACCTGGATCTTCTCCAGCTGATCTATTGTAGCTTTCAGACTCATGTTATTGCTGGAGAGAATCAGCTCATTCTGTTCTGATGTTGATCGTTGCTGTTCCTCACCACGTAGCTTCAGCCTCAATGCAGCTATTTCTGATTGAAGGTTTTTGGTGGTTTCAACCAACTGTGAATTGAGAGTGCAGATCTCTCGTTGCATAAATTCTTTCTGCTTTCTTTCTTCTTCCAGCTGCAGCTGCTGGATCTCCAGCTGCTGTTGAGCGTCTTTCAGAGAAGCGTTAAGACTGTTCAGCTCCGCTTTCTGGTGCTCAACCAGAGCAACATGAATGTCTCTGATTTTCCCCATCTCATCCATTTGGGAGCTGAAACCTAGATTTGTCTCCACCTGGTTCTTCACCAGCTGATCTGTTGTAGCTTTCAGACTCATGTTATTGTATGAGAGAATCAGCTCATTCTGTTCCAATGTTGATCGTTGGTGTTCCTCAGCATGTAGCTTCAGCCTCAATGCAGCTATTTCTGTTTGAAGGTTGTTGGTGGTTTCAACCAACTGTGAATTGAGAGTGCAGATCTCTCGTTGCATAAATTCTTTATGCTTTCTTTCTTCCTCCAGCTGCAGCTGCTGGATCTCCAGCTGCTGTTGAGCATCTTTCAGAGAAGCGTTAAGACTGTTAAGCTCCGCTTTCTGCTGCTCAACCAGAGCAACATGAATGTCTCTGATTTTCCCCATCTCATCCATTTGGGAGCTGAAACCTAGATTTGTCTCCACCTGGTTCTTCACCAGCTGATCTATTGTAGCTTTCAGACTCATGTTATTGCTGGAGAGAATCAGCTCATTCTGTTCTGATGTTGATCGTTGCTGTTCCTCAGCATGTAGCTTCAGCCTCAATGCAGCTATTTCTGATTGAAGGTTGTTGGTGGTTTCAACCAGCTGTGAATTGAGAGTGCAGATCTCTCGTTGCATAAATTCTTTCTGCTTACTGTCTTGTTCCAGCTGCAGCTTCTGGATCTCCAGCTGCTGTTGAGCGTCTTTCAGAGAAGCGTTAAGACTTTTCAGCTCTGCTTTATGCTCCCCGAGATGGGCACCATGAATGTCTCTGTATTTTTTCATCTTATCTCTGCGGGACATTAAATATAGACTTTTCCTCATCCTCTGCTTCTCCACCCACTCAATCTGATCTCTCAGATTAGCGTTACGCTGAGAGACACACAATATTTTTTGTTCCAATGTTGATCGTTGCTGTTCCTCATCATGTAGCTTCAGCCTCAATGCAGTTATTTCTGATTGAAGGGTGCTGGTTTCAACCAGCTCTGAATTGAGAGGGCAGATCTCTGATTGCATAAATTCTTTCTGCTGTCTGTCTTCCTCCAGCTGCAGCTGCTGGCTCTCCAGCTGCTGTTGAGCATCTTTCAGAGAAGCTTTAAGACTGTTCAGCTCTTCTTTCTGATCCTCAATCTGAGCCATATCAGAGTGTCTTTGTTTGCTCATGGTAAGGTCCCTCTGCCTTAATTCAGTTATTTCTAATTGATGGCTCTCCAGCTGTTGTTGAGCGTCTTTCAGAGAAGCCTTAAGCTCTGCTTCTTCATGCTCCCTTCTGAGCCTCTGCCTTGTGTACCTATTTGTCTTTAAGTTCTTCACTTGGGACAAAATTGATTTTGGTTCCTCCCTAGGGGGATCACATTTATGTTTGGTGCCTCTTGCAACATAAGGTGCCTTTGACTTCATGATCAAAAGTGGCAAATTCATCTGAAAGCTGTGTATTTATAGGCAACTACAAAGCTGCTTTGATCTTTGATTTTTGGATATGCTGCACCATATGAATCTCTCAGCAAGCTATGCTATTCAGCACAGTCGAACTGGAAGGAGTTGTGCTTAAACATCACTAACTTTGGATAATCTGTACAGTATGAAAAGTGTTAATGATGCCTGATGGAATTTTACTCCTTCTTGCAATATAGTTGTCCTTTACGGGTTGTACCAGAATAAACAAGATTGTAGTACTCAACATCTGAATGTTATATTTTCGATTAAGTTACCATTAGTTTGACATTTTTGAAATGTTCACTTTGTTTAGCCTGAAGTTCCAGCGGCAATCTGTTGGTTTAGCTCAGCATAAGGACTGCACCCTTAAGAGCAGAAATCCGGTGAATAAATATTTATTGCGTACCTACAGACAACAAACAAGCATGCTTCCAAAAGTCAAGCTGCTTATTCCTGTATTATGTTGTGTGGTAGTGCATTTGTTTGTTATTTATTTATGCGTTTATAAGGTAAACCTCTCCTTATAGATAGTAAAGCCACCTTTTGTAGTGGCTTTATGATTTAATTCAGTGGAAAGGAAATTTTTGGCTGTTGGATAGAGGACTCTGAGGGATGCAAACTGAGGACATGCCTTTTTATAAATGACAAAAAAGACAGTTGAACCCGGGTAATAGAAAAAAACATGGGCCACTTTCAATCCTTGTGTGTGGATCCCCATTAGAGTGGGAGTTTCCCACGTGTTCACCCTGCTGTGCACTTTGACTCGCTTGCACTAACAATTAGCATAATATTTCTGGTTGGGATGCTTCCTTGTAATGGCTGCAGAAAACCGCAGCATTCTCTATCAGGCAAGAGGGAGGAGTTTCTAATACTCGTCTGCAACCAGTTCTAAAATACTTCACTATCATGTTTCAGAAAGAAAAGAGTCATGCTGACTGTCATTCCAAGCATGTTCAACGAGTCATTGTAATATTTGTAGTATTTCTACACTAACAACTTAGAACCTTTTGGTGATGATCCAGAATAGATCCTGGATTCTGGATCACTTTGAAATGTTCAGTAACTTTGCAGTTAATGGAGCTTCAAAATTTGTTTCCTCAGTATCTCGGTTGATTATTGACTGATGTTTATGGAATTTGACACAGTCCTGTAGGGCGGGGGGGGGGGGGGGGGGTATCTATCTCACCACGGAATTTCATCTGGATCGGATCCAGAATGGAGTGACCAGTACAAACTCAGTACAAACTCAGTCCAAACTCAGTACAAACTAGAGTTAGAGTTTGTTTTTGTTTTTTTAATAAACTTTATTAACAAAACTCACCAGTACAAACTCAGTGAATGCTCCTGTTATGAAAGGAAAGAGCACACGAGCAATGCTGCATTTGATATTTTAATGTTTAATGCTTTAGACTTGTCTTGTAGCTATTAATTGTCATTGTAAGCATAACTAGAATTTGAAGTGAAAGCTACAAAATATAAAATTATATCACCACTACATATTGCATGTTTGGTTCATGCTAGGATGCTAGAAAACAGACTTGAATAACACGAATGGGAAAATTGAGTTAAGAAAACCAAATTAGATGTTTACCATTCTTCTCTGATGCCTTTAATTTCAATTTCATTGTCATTCAGGGATAAAAAAATCAACCTGTGGTTCACTCTGAAACAGAATCAGAACTGGATATTTGACAATGTTCCTCATTACGTCTGTACAGTACCAGGATGAACTGTTCTGCATACAGAAATCCCAAGTGCCAGACCTGGAAAATGACAACTTTGCCATCATCAGCCTGGAGGTAGAATGTCCATGTGGATGTAATGAAGCTCTGTGCCTGATTGACTACATCCTCACAAAGCCCCCAGAGTAGAACTCGGGGGTACAGCAGGTGAATCTTCGGCACCATGGCCTCCAACTGAAAAAAAAAAAGCATTACCAAGTACTAAGTTCTTTATTGATTGATGTCTCTGTCCACGCAGACCACTACCCGAGTGATTGTTAGATACTTATACCTGCTCAAGGTGTTGCTCAGCAAATGGAAACTGGTTGCGACAGCCAATATCGCATGCATACTGTCCGTCTGACTGGGTGCAAGCTTCATGACAGGCTGGGGAAGTTTGGAGGTGAGGAGAGATTACAGGAGGTAAACAAGATTAAGGTTATTAGACAAAGAGGAGCCATTGTAATCGTCATGAAACTGGAGATTCAAACACAGGAAATGAATGCAAATTCAGATAGAGAATAAGTGAAGCATATGACAAAGTGGGATTCATTTGGAGAGAAGCTCAGTGCACAGCTTACATGATTCACACTCGGATTTGGTTTGATGTCCCTACATGCTGCCCTCACTGCTGGTTGAGAGTCGGGATCACTTCTGGATCGTAACCGAAATGTAATCGCATGTTCCTGTTGGCATTCCCAACGTTTCCTGAACATTTCGTCATGCTCCGTCTGTAACTGCGTTTTCCCCATTGCTGTAGCCTCTTAGTTGTTCATGGAAGAAGTTTTGTAAATATATTAAATTAAGTGTTGCTTTCAACTTCTGTGCGGCGCTAGACAGACACACAGGCAGGCCGATCTGCCCTCTCTATGAAAGCCACCAGCCCCCCCTCCCTGTGTCTCAGTAACCCCCCCCCCCCCCGGGGCGTCCACAGAGCGGCAGTACTCCTTCATGAGGAGGAACTTTTGTATAACATGTAAATGTTTGAACTGAAAGATGTTGGATGTAATAAACTTTTGATGACATCATGTCGAGTGAATTTGTAGATGATGTATCACAATGATGAGGAAATAGTCCTCCATCAGAATCAAGATTTTTTTATTGTCACTCCCACACTCACTTGAAAAGAACAAAAAATTGCACTCAGGCCCCAGTTCGAGGCGTGTAACAAACAGTCATTAAAACAGACACACAGCCATTCAATGCAAACTTTGTCTCAAAATGTATACACATTACTAATTGCACCGAGAGGCTGGGTACACCCTGGACGAGTCGCCAGCTCAGCCTCATGGCAGGGCCCATTTCTTCTGTTGATGGTGTCTACTGGCTGTAGCTGCTCTTTGATTCCAGTAGATGGCAGCAGCGAGCAACGATGTGTCAGTTGAGACGCATGGAAACAAGGGACACATTTAAAGGTTTGAAACCGGGCCAGCCCGGCTTTTCGAGACAGAGTTGTTTAAAACAAGCTGAGAGACAAACAGGTCGGTTCACTTAAAACAAAGTACGGCAATGGACAGAAACCCGTCCTAAAATCCAGCGAGCGAGAAAGGGAATGTGTGTTCAATTTAAATAGGATGTGATCGCCTCTCATTGAATACACACCTATTAATCTGTCTGATAAACCTCAGGCAGGTCGACATATGAACAGTGTCTCAAAGAATGTTCCCAACAATGATTT
Organism: Brachionichthys hirsutus; assembly: GCF_040956055.1. Taxonomy (NCBI): domain Eukaryota; kingdom Metazoa; phylum Chordata; class Actinopteri; order Lophiiformes; family Brachionichthyidae; genus Brachionichthys; species Brachionichthys hirsutus. The sequence continues at coordinate 2,516,822 of NC_090911.1, read as the reverse complement.
GTTCTGTATATCTAAAGTAAAAAGTGATCATCAGGTGATAAATAGGAACACAACTGTGACCTGTCAACAAATACCAAGCATCACAGTCACCGTGGCAACAACACAGCAGGAATCAAGGGGAGATCGCAGCAGCCTCCGAATGCTAAAAGATCCTCTTTCGAGGCGCCCGGTGGTTTTAGGTGGGTTGTATCCCGTCTTGGGAGCAGGAAGTTATTCAGAATAATGTTCATTACAGGAGTCATTAAATAAAATAGCAGTGAGGGAAAAAATATTTTGAGAATGGAAGTGGATTGTGTGTGTGTGTGTGTGTGTGTGTGTGTGTGTGTCTATTGATTGACGGAGACAGACTGCTGCAACAGCTGCGTCTCAACCCAGATACAGTACAAAGGTTACTGCTATTAATACACAAACACACACTCACACACACACACTCAGACACACTCACACACACACATAATGGAAAGCATTGCATCTGAGCTGGCATTGATTTTGACAGAAATCCTTGACTTTTCTGTGACGCTGGTTCTGTTGGTGCTGCTCAGCTGATGTTCGGACTCTAACCCACCTAATTAGCCAGAAACCCAGAGACATGCAGACCAAGCAAACCGTGTCCCTGCTTCAGCCTTCATGTACCCTCCAAGAGCACATAAAGGGGGGGTGGGGAGGACGTGGGGGGGGGGGGGGGGGTCAATGACAGAAGAACAGAAAAGCCAGTTACTGTGGAGACAGTTTGAAGAGGAGAGGCATTCTGAAGCTGCAGCTCTTGGACGCCTGTCAGGGGGACACGGGGGGGGGGGGGGTCACCATCGCTGAATGGAATACGCAGCTCGCTTCTCTGCAGAGATCTTTGAGAGGCGGTCCGCTGACGATCCCGACAGGGAAGGGGTGCCCGTGGGAAACCCCAACCCCAAGAGGCCAAAGAAGACTGAAGCTCAGCTCACCTTCCTGCCGCTTCAAGGAGGCCGGATTGTTGCGTGCCGGCGTGACGAAAGGAAACCAATGATGGCGTTCCAGCTGCTGAAACAAGAAGTACTGGACTGAAAGGCTGCCCTGAATGTCCACGCCAGCTGTCATTCCATTCACGCACATCCCATAGTATGCATGCATACTATGGGATGCCCAGCATTAGCATTTGGAACTAAAGAGCCAGTGTTTTGGGATTTCTGGATCTGGATTACTCTCCCATTAACGCCCCCACTAGAGGCAACATGTGCAGACTGAACCAATAAGACTAGAGAAGAGATCAAAGCGTTCACACCTCCATCGGTGACCATCCAGAGCATCAACTAACGTGTTGCATGCTAACAGGTCTGAGCTCGGCTCGCAAACACACCGGTGCATTTAGAGAGTTGAGATCCAGATGTTTTTCAACACAGTGCTGGTGGTCCTGACGGACCTGGCGGCCCGGTTGCTGGGCAACACTGCCTTCAGGCAACATTTCCACCTATTGCTGTCTGCAGTGGTGACGTTTGGACCTGCTTTGAGCCTCTGGGTCTCCCAGAACAGTGTCTTTGCAAAAAGAAGCCACTTCCTCTACAGGTGAGGCCCCTTCCTGTGAATAGAGAGGATGAAAGAGAGTCGCTAGATACATCGTGGTTGTTTTGAATATCTTATTTATTCACGCGTGTGTTTTAAGAACAAAGCCTGAATCAAACCAATCACGTTGCCCGTTCCCTTCAGGAGCATCTGCAGCTCGGGCATCGCTATCTAAACGGTGCCGCTCGAAGCCGAACCTCCCATCCTTCTGTATTCAACAGTTCCCACGATGCATGCAGTGTGCAGGGAATTTGTTCGAGCACAGCAACCTCACTCTTGATAAATCTTGTAACGCCACCAGAGCTGCAGCAAAATATCCATGTGGGCGCGAGAATTAAATGTTATCTGGACAGACAGACAGATGTGCACCCTGGAAATGACAGCGAACACTCCGCATCAATCACTTCTTGCTGCAGGAACGTAGCAGCGCCACCTCATTTTAAGACCAACATAACTTTAAGCAGGAAAGATGGGCACAGAGTGTGAAAATGACAGAAACAGCCCCCCCTTCAGTCTATAGATTCACGCTCACTCTGTTTCCCGATCTCCTCTCCTCCATCCAGGATGTTCTTGCACTCTGGTTGGGGCTGGACCTGCATCGTTGTCGGCTCCTTCGTCTTCCTCCTCTCCTTCTCCATCCGCCGCTCCCTTCCTCTTTCCATCCGCCACCTCTCCCGGCTTGCAGCGGCGGGTGGATTGTGGGTTGGTTTCTGCAAACTCCTGGACTTTCTGGAGAACACCACGGGAAGCTGTTACGAGCCCTTACTCGCCACCCCAGACGGAGCCAATGGGCAGCCTCTGTTGGTGCTAAGAGAAGGGGAGAGTAAGTCTATATGTCTGAAAGGCGGGATGGTGTGGAGGGGGTACGGTGTTTCAGAAGACGTCTTCCTCCTCTGCCTCTGCTGCCTGTTGCTGGCTGAGGAAACGGCGGTGTTCGGCCCGTATCTGAGCCTGGGAGGATTCTCAGGGGCCCCCCTGAGAATCCTCTTCCTGTTCTGTGTTCTCTTGCTCGGACTCTGGATCTTTCTGCTCCTCTGTCTCTTGGCCTACTTCCCACAGTTCCCCACACAGCTGCTAGGGGGCGCTCTGGGGTGTCTGAGCTGGCGAGGACTGTACCAGGGCTGGTACCGGCGGGGGCCCAGTTGGTGCTGCCCTGGGAGGCCTGGACTGGGATTGCTCAGCACCAAGACGAGGTGTACCGAAGCAGAGAACGCTAAACCGAGTCAAGATAGCTGCAGCCAATAAATGAAAAGAATTAGACATTTATTGTGCTGCAAACATTTCATTTTGTGGATTTCACCAACAAAAAATAAATAAAAGATTTAAGAAAAATGGAGGATGTTTGACATTAATATGGTGGGTCATTAGTATGGCTGAGATGCTTAAAAATATATAAATAACAATTCAGCCAGTCTTGTTTTGCGTTTAACTCTTTCAATCCCACCTGTCTGTCGTGTCCCGTTTCACTTGGATTGGAGTCTTCTGCTTACCTCATCCTGTTTCCTGTTTAGACTCAGTCTGAGATCAGCCACACCAACAGCTGAGAGTCTCGTTACTGATATAGAAGCCCGTCGTCAGCGTTTGGTTAAAGAACATGTTCTTGTGCTCTAGAACATATGTGTCAAACTCGAGGCCCGGGGGCCAATGTGGCCCGCCAGAGCTGTGTGCAGACATTTGTTTTTGTAAAATGCTGAAAAGTAAAAGTGAATCAGAGTTGATGTGTATTTGTAACTGATTTTTAATCTGTAAATGGGGTTTTAATGTTAAAATTAAATATTTGTTGCTGACTCCATTCTGGATCCAACCCAGATGATATTCAGTGGTGAGATGGAGACGCCCCCCCCACCCTACATGACTGTTTTAAATTCCCTAAATATCGGTCAATAATCAATCGAGATATCGAAGAACAAATTACAGACAGACGCCGGCGATTACATAACCTCGGCGGATATTTTTACAGCAGTAAGGTATCGATATATTTTTTGAACTATGCAATTGCATATGTAATATTTATAATTTAATTAAGTACGTAGTAGCAAATAGAATTTAGCAGCATGTTAAGGAGTAGTTACATTTTATTTACATTACATTACATTTAGTTACATTTACACGATGTTACATTTACAACTGGCCCTTTGAGGGCAACCATAATGCTGATGTGGCCCTTGGAGAAAATGAGTTTGACACCCCTGGTCTAGAATGTCCAGTAACCAGATCATTGATCATTAACAAGACGATGTGTGGAGGTTGGCGACTGTGTCACTAAGAAATAAAGAAATACTTCACCATTTCCTTCATCTGGTTTATTCATAAAAACATCTCTGGAAAGAAAGTTAAATAGAAAAAACATCCGCCATTAAACAGCAGAGGATGAGGAAGATGAGGAAGATGAGCACAGCTTGAACAACCAACCAAATTCTAACCTCACAATACATGCAGTTGTCCACCACCCGAAGGTATTTAAGAGGTTATACGATGTGTCCGTTATATGGGGGGGGCAAACCCATGTGATCAGTTACATTTGTGGGTAATAAGTGGGCAAAATCAATAACTACAGTGAAGCTGTACATTCATACAGATACAAATACATTAATTTATTACAAAAATAAAACAAATTGGGGCCCACTCCAATGAAACTACTGCTATCGCGTATATACAAAGTCCATTTGACCCCGCCCGCTCCAGGGGGCCGGGGCCTTCAGGCATCGCTTTAACTGCCGTCTTCAGAGCCGTGCCGAATGAAGCGCTTCGCTTCGGCCAACCGAAGCAAGGGATGCTTCAGAACTTCGCCCCAAGCGTCTCCTGGGGGCTCCGTGAATGCACGATAGTGGACCAAGCTGTTCGATATTACCAACGTGGTAAACATTAAAATTAAGTGAACTCTCAGTGGACAGATTTTACCCTCAGCCTCCAGTGACAGACGTCCTGAGACAAAGAGCCGAAGGCGGATTATGGGGAGTACAAAGTCAGGGGGGGGGGGGCAAACAAAAAGGGTCAGAGAGGAATCGGAAGCAGCAGCGTTATCAAGAGGAGGCCGGGATGGGGGACTCAACCGAGTCCAGGTGTTCCCAGTGACAGTCCATCATGGCATCGTAGAGCTCCTCGCTGCGCTGCATGAAATCCTTATTCCACTGCTCCACATCACATTCAGGGACGAGCTCTGGAAAACACCAACGGAGGCTTTAGCAACAGAGCAACGACTCGTCCACATCGCCGCCTGTGCACGGCCAGAGCTTCACCCGAAGCACCGAACAAAGCCCATCAGCAGGCGGGGCTCAGGAGCCTGTTCTGGCACCAGGAGAGCCCAATCTGTGGATTTATCACGTGTGATATTCACCAGTACCACAACGAGAGACGCGTTTACCGTACTTCCTCTACATGTACGGTAAATGAATGCCAACTGTGGAACAAAGCACAAAAACGTATCTGCAACACGACGAGGGGCTTTTAAAGAATAAAAACCTGCAACAATACCTTCAGGATTGTCCTCTTCTGCCGCCCCGGCCTCCTCGTGGCTCTGCTGGAGGCAAAGCAACAAACGCTGAGACTCATTTCTGAACTCAACACGTTCCATCCCTCAACAAAGTTCTACGGAAACCAGTCCTTTGACATTTGTGTGATACATTTAAAAATTCTGTGTCAAAAGTATTCCCCTCACCTCAACAGTTCCGGACACGTCTGAGGGGGGCATCCCCACGGGTGGGGGTGGCATGTGGCCTGGTGGGGGGTATCCATAGGACCCATAGTTGTAGTTGTACCCCGAGTTATAGCCGCCGCCATAGCCGCCATTGTTGTAACCGTTGTACTGGTCATAGCCACCCCACTGAGGGTAATACCCCTGAGCCCCGCCGCCGCCGTTGTCATAGTAACTGCTCGGGGGCTGGCTGTAGTTACCCTGGTAATTCTGACCCGGACCCCCGTGGTAGCTGCCCATCTTCTGGCTGCAACACGAGAGAGAAAAGTTTCATGAAGGCTAATTCACGTTGTCGACGGTGCAGCAGAGCTCACTCAGAGAGCCGCGGTTACAGAAATAACCCCCCTTCTCTTTAGCGTCGGCTTCCATGTCTCACTAAAGGATGTGGAAACCACCCGACAGGCTGAAGTCTGATCAACCAGGGAACGAGGATTGTACAAGCGGGGCGTCGCCCAGGAGATAAAAGCCTCTCCTCTATCCACAAGTGATGAAAGCATGAAGATGAAGACGAGACGGCTGCTCCTCCTCGGAGGAGGAGAGCGTGAATCAAGCAAGCGCCCCAGAAGAGAGACCCGATCATGCTTTATATATGCGCAGCACTCAGTTTGCCTTCATGCTTACCTCTTTGCCACAGCAATACTGAGCCGCAGCGGCTTCCCACCCAGGATGGTGCCCTGGCACTCCTCGATCGCCGTCTTCTGCTCGCCCTCATCCCCAAACTTGACGAAGCCGTAGCCTCTGCAAGTCAAACAGCAGTTAGGCCCCCCCTCCACACAGCCACACGCGCCTCACGCGGCATTTAATAGCCACTTATGAGAAACAGAATAGAATGGGTATTATTATGGTAGAACTGAAACTTGTTGTTTTACTTTTAACATGAGGTAGCATCACTTGAATTGTGAGTTGCTCTTGCTTAGCCTATATGGGGAAAACAATAGTTTCAGCATAAGACGGTCACGAAACATTTGTTCAGCCTTTTCGAAAAGAGATGACGATGCACTGGCGGCCAACGTCCACAGCACTGTTATCTAAATTATAATTACAAAACAGAAACACCAGGACACAACTTTATATTATTGCACATCTCTTAGTACGATATCCAAATCAGAATACTAGCATGCAATCATCCGAGTGCTCCGAGGCCTGCCCGTCCCCGGGCCAACATACCGAGAGTATCCGTACTGGTCAGTGACCACTTTGGCTCCCTTGCAGGAAAGGTACTTCTTGAAAACTTGGTGGAGTTGGAAGTCGTCCACCTCAGAGGCCAAGTCGCCCACGAAGACCGAGAACTCCGGCCTGAGAGAAATAAGCCACGTCTTCATTTGTTAACGTAGTAGCAGAGATAGCGCGACGATGACATCACATGTGCAGCGCAACTCCAACCCCGCTCGCCGTACGCTCGACCTTCCCACAAAGTTTTAGAAACGGAAAGGAGTCAGACAAAGACTGAGACGACCTTTCATTCCCATTCTGCGCAACAGCGACATGCACGGGATGAACGTGAACGCAGCTTACCCCGCTTCCGGCCGCTTGCCATACGTAGCATAGTTTAGCTTAAACTTCCGGGGCTGCACAGCGGGAGAGAAAAGGCACCCGTTAGGCAAACGGTTTAGTGAAGACGTGTAGTATAGCACTGATATTGCTGGAAATAAAGAGTGGCGTTATTACGGTCGTTATTTAGGTTTACATACCTCCACAACCCAGAACAGCCTTTAGCCCATTCCTCAGTTAGTTCCTACCAGAGACTCTATTCGGCTTCAAACAAAGTGATTCATGTACAAGCAGCGGCAGGTCCGGGCCGGTGGACCGGGGGGGGGGGGGGCGGGGGGCGGTGGCTGGGCCAGACACGGGGCCGAAAGCGTTTTGAATTCAGCAGCAAGCACCGTGTCACTAGTAATGCTTGCTTTGCTGTCTTTAAATAAGACGCCATATTATGCTTTCTGGGTCTTCCCTTTTCTTCCTTGTGTCATGTATGACCTTGGTGCCGTCGCTAAGCCCACGTCAAAGTGGGTCGACCTCTCCTGCAGAAGACACTGCTTTGGAAACGGCTCGTCTCTTCCCCAACATTCGGTTTCTTTATTCGGATCTGTCGTAAGATAGAGGAAATAGGGTGGAGATTCTACTTCCTGCCCCACAACGGAGGGTGCCGACGAGTCCGGTTCAAAGTCATTTCTCGTGGTGATGTAGCCAGCTCTACTCAACATTACTGTACAACTTGCCTCGGTAGCTGGTCACCATAGCGACACCACAAGAAGCTGGCCGCTCTCATCAGCTATCAAAGACGGGAACAACTGCGTCTTTGAAACGGCAGTAATTACAAATGAATGAACGTTAATAGATGACGATTCTCTGAATAATGAAACAAGGTTATGGTGGGCGGTGCCTACGTAGCCAGGTGGGAGCTGACCAATCACAGCAGACTGGGCTTCAAGAGACGGGAGCTAAATAAATAATGAGAAAAACAATGCGATTCTTCATCCATAAAGCACAGACTGTGTACCCAATCTGGGAAGCACTCGAACAGAAGTAACAAATAAACCCGGAAGGTGGCATAATATGGCGTCCAATTCAAATAACAATCCACCCAACACAGGATAGAGATAGACATAATGGCATCCAACTAGTATTTATAAAAGTAATAAATGCAGAAAATGATCTGGGGCATTTGTAAAATGAATTATGAAGAGTCTAGTTCATTTGGAGATGAGCACATAAGACACTGCGTTAAATATATTCAACTAAAATACAGCAACGTGTGAAAAACAAACAGCTGAATCAGCAATGACAGCGACTAAAAGACTAGGATGAATATATATTTACACATATACAGAGGAACAGATATATATACACACTGTAGTAAAGATTGCATCACAGGAAGATGACCTGTTATTTCAGCAATTAAACCGCCGAACTGACCGGATTGGATCCTGGAACCAGCTTTCCATTGAGTCTTTGGACAGAGCGATCAACACTAGCTTCATCCGCCAGCTCCACAAAGCAGTATCCTGCTGATCCGCTGCACCACAGGACAAGAATATAAACCACAGGCCACGTTTGAGATGGGCATGAAAACGTAGCGCCATTCTGGTTACAGGCTCCTCTTGTTTACTGCGAAGGTGAATCGGCCGCTCAAACAAAGCGGTCCGACACGTTCTCCCACGTGAAGCGGCGCAGCCCGAGGTGGATGGATACCGTACCCCGTTATCCTGTGCGTGATGATCTTCACCCCAAACGGAGACTCTCCCATCGCGCTAAAGGCCTGCTTGATGAAGATTTCATCCATGTATGGGTCCAGCTAAAAATACATGCATTGCAGTTCAGAGAAGTACATTAAAACAGGGCACAAATACTGTGAGTACACACAATATTTCTTCGGAATGAAACTTCAGGAAGAGACGCGCTCGTCAAGCTGAGGCAGTGCGGAGTGCGTGTCGTCCTGAACCGCGCTTCACTCGCAGGGTCCCTGGTTTCTGGGACCCCCCCCCCCCTCTGGGTCTGAAGCGGACTCTCTGCCCAACATGGGCTGTTTTTTGTGGTGGGTTCTGTATTCATGTTTTTTAACTTGATCTATTTTTACTGCATGCCCGAGCAAAGCGCTGTCGTCTTGCGTTTTCTTATTTTATGTTTCATGTTGCACGATTTCACCAAGAAGTAATCCTCGTGAGTGAATCCTTTCGATGACGATGGCGAATAAATCGATTGTGATTCTGATACCTTCCGCTCTGGGAGCAAGTTAATCTGGAATTATATTCCTTGTGTTCCCAAACTCAGCCAATAACGCTGATTCTTAGAATACTCAATTGATAAAATATTCAATTACTGTAGCCCTGTATCAATTTGAGCATTGTAAATGGTATTACACTCAACTTGAAATATTCCACTGACACCCCTGAATTTGTCTTCCCGTCCATTGACGTTTAGTCCCGATAGAGAAACCCAGAATAACTAACGAGTGACGCAGAACTGTGGTTAAAGGCTGAAAAGCTTCATTCCGTCACTAAACAAAATCTTTAGAAAATGTCTGTTTATCATTAGAAAAAAAAGTCATACTTGAGACCGGCTAGCGTTTGCTATGTACAGTAAATAAATGAAATGCAGTAGCTTAAACAGATGCTGCGATGGCGAATTCTTGCTAAAACCTGCCATCGAGCAGCACTCGCTGCTAAGCTAGCTGGCTAGCTAGCTAGCTAGCTAGCATCCCCGCACCGAGTAACAGACTGTAAACATACATCACCCATCCAAAGGCTCGTCTGCCTGTTAAACATCATGAGGTCCGCTCGAAGCTGAGCGTGTAGCGGGCTGCTAAAAACACAAATGCTCAAACTCAAAAGTTAAAGCTAAATCTCCAGCTTGAGCGTCTTCCGTTTCGAGCGAGCACGAACTCTCTTCCGGTTTCACCGCGCGTGTTCTCGCGATAGGTGCGCAGTTCTCGTAGAATTTTATTTATCCATACAGAGTCCTCTGGAAATTGAGGTTCTCTGGACGCAGCACAGTAGAAAAAAAAATAGCAGGTAAAAGAAAAAGGATGATATATACAAGTTAATATTTGATTATTTTTAATGATATATAAAAATGTGTGAGCACTTTTACATCTGTCATTCCATGAAAATGGTACAATTTGAGTCCCTCCAACCTTTTTAGGTGTATTTTATCTATTCGGTCACCAAAATCTATTTTTAACAGCTTTATATATACATTGAAATGTCCACTTTAATAAATTATAAAACGCATTGAGTAAATTTAACTGTATGACAGTTGTACGGCAGCAGTGAAGTGTGCAGTAGGACTAACATTTCCATTGATGAGGTGAGACTTGCCGGTGGAGGAGAATTCAGAGAAGTGGAGGTATGCTCTAGAAAAGAGAGGAATGAATTTTCCCAATACTTCATCGTATGACTTTATCCCTCTAAAGTTTCCACAACTCTAAATGTGTCCTTCTTAAAAATAGGCTCCGTCACACTTCTCCTCCATTCCTCTGGCATCGTCTTTCCCTCTAGGATTGTATTAAACGACCCCGTTAAAATGAGGTGGCTGTAGTCTCCGAGACAGTTCCATACCTCCACAGGTATGTCATCCAGTGCAACTGCCTTCCCGTTCATCGTCGACAAGCTTCATTCTATAATATTATATTTTATAGAATGATAAATGTGATCTACTGCTTAGCTGCTTATCTGTGCTGATGCATGTCTGACTGTTGGGGAGTCTCACAGACAATACCACATCCACACTGACAGTGATGATGACAAGGGTAGCCACGTGGACTGCACCGGTGGGATGAAGAGCACCGGTGACTACATAGACTGTGTAGCAGCACTTCTGGACGAGACAGAGATGTGACTTTCTATCTGACAGCACAATGAAGATCAAATTGAAAGTTCTGTCCCGAAGAGACCCGATGCTGATGGACTGTGCTTCAGAAGAAAGAACATCTCAAATGTATTTACTGGTCATATATTTCTATACCCAACAGTGCCACCCAGTGACCAAAGTGTGTAACAGCACGTAAATTCACAGCAGAGTTTGATCTTGTGCAATAAAAAAATTAACTTTAAATACATTTATTTTAAAGTTATATTTATTAAAAATGCCTCTTCACATTATAAATGCATTAAAAACAGCTGACATAGAAGAAGAAACTGCTGATTGTCCTGTACAAGAAGTATATACAAGAAGCATTCACAACCAAAGTGGGAAATTATTTTCATATTATTCGAGCTATTCAGGATTTCCTGCTCAGTGATTGTCAAAACTCAAAAAGACAGAGAACAGAGGACAACTAACTAACAAAAGGTCTTAACAGCAGAGGTTGAAGATGTTCTGGCCTGACTTGCAGTTAACATTGCAAGTTGTTAACTGCACAAGTTGAGAGCTGCACTCAAACTTTAGGCCTCAACCTCTGTCCATTCCGTCTCCTGAGTCTGACAGGACGGACTCTGCCTTTATGGTTAAAGTGGTTTGGAGGCAGACGAGTCAGGTCGACTCTGCAGTCTGTCATCACCATCTCGGGAGGAAGATGAGAAACAGGACGGACTCTGCCTTCATGGTTAAAGTGGTTTTGAGGCAGACGAGTCAGGTCGACTCTGCAGTCTGTCATCACCATCTCGGGAGGAAGATGAGAAACAGGACGGACTCTGCCTTTATGGTTAAAGTGGTTTTGAGGCAGACGAGTCAGGTCGACTCTGCAGTCTGTCATCACCATCTCGGGAGGAAGATGAGAAACAGGACGGACTCTGCCTTTATGGTTAAAGTGGTTTTGAGGCAGACGAGTCAGGTCGACTCTGCAGTCTGTCATCACCATCTCGGGAGGAAGATGAGAAACAGGACGGACTCTGCCTTTATGGTTAAAGTGGTTTTGAGGCAGACGAGTCAGGTCGACTCTGCAGTCCGTCATCACCATCTCGAGGGGAAGATGAGAATAGGTGCATGCTTCCACCTCTGGCGTCTGCGTTGGTTCACACATCCGCTGCCCAATTTGTGATCCAGACACTGTAACACATAACATAAAAAACTGCCTTTAGATTTTTAATTTTATTTTACGAGATAGTTCTTCTAGGAAAAATATCAATTAATAAAGACTTTTAATTTGAAGGAGCAGCATCTTTGCTTTGTAATTTATATTCATCTTTTTTATCTGTAGAACAAGTTTAAGTGAGGTATCGCCTTTCTCATTTTGTTAAGGTAAATGCTCAAAAGAACTTTAAAATGGATCATTGATGATGAAACATCCAGACAGCATCTGGTTTCTATCACACGGTCTCACCTTCATCCATGTTGGGACACTCCCTCTGGTCCAGCGGTCTCTTCTGGCTCGAGGAACAAGAAGGCGGTTCAGAGGACGTTCCGTTTGTCAGCAGGTTACGCATGGTCGATTCAAGAATGGGATCAACCACCCCGATCTCCATCTGGAGAATATACTCAACAATGAATTCGTCTAATTTATCCATTTCCTCTCCGACTGTTAACAGGATAAAACAACAGCCTATATGCTTCTGCTTCTTATATATATAGTCTTGAGATCAAAGCCCAGTCTTTGATCTTTACCTTTCAGATGTCATCAACAGCAACTTTTTTGTTGACTGCTTTGTTATTTTCTTGTTTGCATGAGCTGAGCTGAGTGGGATGTGTCTGTCTGTAATAACTTTTCTTTTTTTCTCAGAAAGGTCATTAACAACAATTGTAAATAAGAGATACTGCTACGTGGTTTTACCAAATTCTGGGAACAGCAGAAAGATGACTGGTTTGGGAGTATTTTGAACTGTTGATTACAAGAAAGAGAACAAAATCAGGATCAGATTAGGTCCAACAAACAGCATATTTACGGGACTCAAAGACGCTGATTAGGACGATGTCGACTTTAAGGTGGAGAAGGTTGTGTCCCAGCTCCTTTAGCAAGAGCAGATCAACCTTATTTCTGTATAAATACTGAAAAGCCTTGAAGTTTTCCAGATTGTTTATCGATTATCGACAGAATAAGTGAAGTAGCTAGAATTCACAGCGTGTGATGAACAAATGGTTTATTTCAGTTACAGTTGTGTTAAAAAATAAATAAAGTTTACAAGCTCTGTAACCGAAATAGGAATAGGTTGCAGAGCTGCAGATGGATTTTTTTAACGAAGTTGTATTGATATTTTATTTTTTCTAAGATGAGAGGAAGGCGGGGGGGGGTATTCGGTTTTACGGAAACCCGGTTACGTGCATACACGGACTTATTTTTGGTAGGACGCGATGCGGAAGTGCTTGTGTCTGAGAGACGTTCTTCCGGTCAAAGGGACCTTGTGCAGTATCCGTCCCGGATTCAGATGAAAAACGGAGTTTTCGTCTTTGCCAGCCTGTCAGGATTCTCTTATGGGGTTAGTAGTTCAAAAGTATTCAATCTAATATTTTTATACGTGTTCGAAAATTAAATGTATTCATTCATATAAATGAGGTTAGCTTAACGACGTTAGCTAGGACGAGGTCGCGCTATTCAGTCACAGCATGAAGGAAGTTTTGTTCCCATGAGCAGAATTGAGTCCGGAGAAAAATGTCATTAAGAGAATTTCTTTTTTAAAGAGTTTTATTTGTTGTCCCCGTGTCTGCGTGGGTTCTCTCCCGGTTCTCCGGTTTCCTTCCACCCTCAAAAACATGCTTGTTTAGGTGAATTGACCGCTCACAATTGTCCGTAGATGTGTGAGTGGTTCCCTGTCTCAGGCCCTGTGATACGTTGGCGACGTGTCCGGGGTGTGCCCCCACCTTTCGCCTGTAGTCAGCTGGGATAGGCTCCAATGGGGGGGGGGGGGGGGGAAGGAAACCCTCATTAATTTCTGCTCTGTTTCAGAAATGTCTTTGTCCTGGAGCCTGAGACCGATGATGGCGTGTCTGTTTCAAGGTATTTACCTTGAAACCTTGATCTTTACAAAGCCTGACCTGCCTGCCAATTCCGATTTTTTAAATAACGTCTTCAATGTTCCAATTTTATTTTATTGAACACAAACAAAACAGGTTTGCAACAGGTCACGCTTGCAGACCTGTTTTTTTCCTCTCACCATAAATGTGCACAGCAGTATTTTGCTTTTACAAATCAAATGAAATCACAAGGTTTGAGGTAGTTAATAGAATTGCTACAGGATGAACTAACAAAACAAACAAAAGAGGAATATAAATATAGCCACCCTACATTATGCACGTGTAACAACATCCATCCACCCATTTTCTTGGGAGTTGTGGGAGGAGTCTCTCCCAGCTTCCTATGGGCGAAAGGCAGCCGCACACACACACACACACACACACACTCAAACTACGGACAATTTGGATTTATCAATTCACATAAATTGCAACTATTATACAATTATTACACCAATATCTACTCTCACGCACATACACAAAAAAAGTTCTAGTCATAATACGCAGAGCGGACTTGGTGCATGAGTCACCTCTCGATGAACGTGTGTTTTAAGTCTGACTCCTGGTTTGTCTGTTCGAAGAAGATTTAGTTTCTCTTTTTTTTTTTTGACAACGTATCACGTGACCAAGAAGTTTCACGGGCGAGAAAATCCAGTTGGTTTTTCAAAATAAAACACAGGTCAGGCTCCAATAATCAATACAAAACAAATTATGCAAATCATTTATTATTTTTCTGCGGCCTGGTAACAAATGTAAAAAGCACTTTCAAATTTCCCAAGGTCATCTTTATTCTTCATTTTAATTATTACTCCCTTTTTGCAGCTTCCCATTTTGCCCATGTCGGGAAAGTTCCATTTATCTCCAGGATGATGGCCACGCTCAACCAGATTCACCGTCAGGGGAAGCCCAAACCCCCTGTCAAAGCTGTCGGGGTCATGTTTGGCCAACCCCAGCTGAAGGCGGTGGTCCTGAAGACGATGATCCGAAAACCAAAGAAGCCCAACTCTGCAAACAGGAAGTGCGCTCGAGTGCGTCTATCCAATGGGAAAGAGGCGGTGGTGTTCATCCCTGGGGAGGGACATAACCTGCAGGAACACAGTGTGGTGCTCGTGGAGAGTGGGAGGACCCGGGATCTGCCCGGTGTAAAACTGAAGGTAATCCGAGGGAAGTACGACTGTAGTCATGTGATAAAGAAGAAACAGTAGATGCCACTGGCTTCAGAGGACATGACATCATCACGAGGGACGACGAGTTCCTGTTTGAATTCAGGAATCCTCTGAGACACTTTTTCCATGTGTATCATGATGAAACTGATATCTATGCTTTCATCATGACTGTTATCTTATTTAAATAAAAAAAAACTTTCACAATGGTGGGTATCTTTCCTTTAATTCCAAAAAAAGATGCACATTTCAAGTGGGAGACAAACCTTTGTAAAATAAATGTATGTAATAAGGATGTAGGAGTTACTTAATTAACATTTATTTACTTCATAATCCTTTTTGGATGCATTTTCACCAATTATTCCCTTTAAAGGGGACATGTAATCGTCTTGTTTCCACACTATTCTGGTGATTTTGGGTCCTAATCAACCCCCAAACTGCTAAATAAACCATCCAGTGAATCCTTTGTAGTTTGTGTTGGTCTGTAATGACCTCCTGAACCATGTCTGGAAGAAATCATGGCCGCTGTGACGACACAGCGAGCAGACGTCAGCGGCGTCGTCACAGATGTGCAGGTTATTCTTTCGGTCACTCCCCAAAGCTCGTGACCACAGGTGAGGGAAGGAACGGACATCGGCCGGTAAATGGAGAACTTGGCCTTTCAGCTCTGCTCCCTCGTCACCCCGACGGATCGGCGCTGATCTCCTGCTCCATAAAGTCTCGTTCAAAGTGTTCACCACACACTAAAACATGTTTGCACATTTTCGCCAGAACATTACCACCAAAAATAAACTTTATGCGAGGAAAAAGCCGTAGAGCATGGACGGGCAGTCGTGGGTACGTGCGTCCGTGGGGGCGGGGGGGGGCGTTTGGCGTCCGTGGCGTGGGTAACCTGCACGTTTGTGACGACGCCGCTAACGTCTGCTTGTGCACATTTGTGTGGCCCGGCATGCAGCACAGAGGCGAGTCCAGCCCGCTTCAGCTTCCTGAGGAAGAAGAGCCGTTGCTGGGCCTTCTTCACCAGGTGTCTGGTGTTGAGTGTCCAGGAGAGGTCAGAGGAGATGTGGATGCCCAGGAATTTAATGTTCTCCACACGCTCCACTGCTTCCCCTCGTATGCACAGGGGGGCGTGTTCAGTCTTCCTGGACCTCCTTGGTCTTGCTGGTGTTCAGAACAAGGCTGTTCCTCGAGCACCACAGCATCAGGTTCTGGACCTCCTCTCTGTAGTGGGTCTCATCGTTGTTGGAGATGTGACCCACCACAGCGGTGTCGTCCGCAAACTTCACAACCATGTTTGTATAGTGGACGGCAGACTTTTGAAATGTGACCTGCTTGTTGGGTGTTCGAGGCATTTCTGTCTTATCCACGACCCTTCAAACCCAGATGTGTTCTCCATGGTCTAGAAGGGGTTCTTCTTCCTCTTCCGGTTTGTCCCGTCAGGGCTCGCCACAGCAAATCCACCTTCGATTGCATGCTTAATTCTGGCAACGTTTTACGCCGCATGCCATTCCTGCCGCAACCCTCTGCTTTTATCCGTGCTTGGGACAGACTCAAGGGAGATGCTACCCACGCTGTGTCACTTTCTGGTGATGTCACAGCCCTAAGGCCTCTGGGAACTGCAGTCCCAGCACCGTGGGTCCCAAACGTTTGACCGACAGCAACACCCCCACCCCCCCCCCCCCCCCTCAGGAACTGGACTCGGTGTTCTTGTTCAATATAACATTAAGGTTCAAAAGTCTAAATACAAAATTATAAAACTGGAATAAAAGCTACTTTAGCTATTTTTTATTTTACCATTTGAAAACAGTTTATACTGTTCTCTCATTTCCTGAATGTTTTTAACAACTCTCAGAAATTAAATATGAAACCAAACAATAATTTTTGGCGCATGCAATGCTAATTGAATAATAATAAAGACATAATTTCAGGGGAGACTGTTCCATGGGTAACATGAAAGTCTTCAGAGACTTCACAATGAAATAAGCCTGTATTTAATGGCATCATGGATGGGATAAAACATGACTGGAACTCATGAGGTTACGCTGCACACCAAGGTTTGTAATCAACGTTTTTGCTGAGGAAGTACACGGATCTGTGGTTTCAGCATCAATTTTACTTTTATTTTTGCAGTGGCAATAAAAGAAACTACAAACAACAAACCAACAAAGGAATGGCATCATCGCGAGCCATTCATGTGTGAAACTGTTTCTGTAAGAACTTATTACAAGCCAAGAGACAATGCAGCTACACAGATGTCCACCATCAGCGCCAGCGGCCGGCGTCCAGGCCTTCGTCATTGCCCTGTGCCGATGGGAGGATTCAGCAGATCAATGGTTTCTCCCGTCCGGATCTTTAGAACTGCTTCTTTAAGGTTCCACCTGCAAAGAGAGACGTCAGGTGGAGTCTCTCTTTTCGGTAGCACTACATTCTTAAAACCATATAGAAATGGCTCCTGCAATTACAACATCCGTCTGGTCCTTTCTGTCTTTTTCTCTTAGTTTATGTTTCAGAAAATGCACCTTTTTCCAGGAGAAATGGAAGTTTCAAAATGTGGTAAATATTTATCAATAAAGGTTATAAATGGTTAAAACTGCAATAAAAAAAAAAACGGATTTGAATTTTTCCCAATTGTAAATGTACCTGAACAAAAATGTCAATAATTTTTGCAGTAACTTTTTTGTTACAAAAATTCTACCCCCCATTGACACCACTTTTTTGTGTGTGTGTGCAACAACTTTTAGAAATGAGGTCTCTGGTTACATCTGGCTAACATCTGGCTCAATCCAATGGAAACCTGTCCATAAGTGACAAAGCCATTTACAACATCATCAGGCTAAAACGAAGGGCCTCACCTGTTAGAGTCAGGGTCTCTCACTGAACACGTATACAGGTAAGCTCCAGTTTTAGCCCCAGTCACAGGAATCTTGATCTGTCATCGAGAGGAGAGTCGACCAGACAGGAAAACAGTAACGGAAAGACGGACAGACAAGGATGGTGAGAACGACAGCAAGAAGAAACGCTAACCTGCGCCACCCGCTGATCCACCCGGTTGCTTCTGTCGGTCAGATGGATGCTGTGGACCTTTAAGGGTGGGGACCCCAGAGTTTCCATGGCAACTGGACATGATTCCAACTTTTGAAGAGCCAGTTTGTGGTAGTCTGACTCAGCAAATGTTTCTAATACTCCAAAAGACAGAATGATAAATGAGAAGGGTTGTAGAACGTACTGGCAGAAGAAAAGCCGTTACGCCGTTCAGCAGGTCCTGCACTCACGCTGCTGCAGAGAGTACATGGTGCTGATCCCGCCTCCGGTCAACACAGTGGTGAAAATGGCGAGCTGTTGTAGGTGAGAAGCAGAAACCCGCATTCTGGGTCAGGTCTGGGTCAGGTCTGGTTCAGGTCTGGTTCAGGTCTGGTTCAGGTCTGGTTCAGGTCTGGGTCAGGTCTGGTGACATCACTGCGAAACAGAGAAGACATATTCTGTTACATAATGTCGTGTACTGCAGTATACTGACATATTCTGTTATATAATGTCGTGTACTGCAGTATACTGACATATTCTGTTATATAATGTCGTGTACTGCAGTATACTGACATATTCTGTTATATAATGTCGTGTACTGCAGTATACTGACATATTCTGTTATATAATGTCGTGTACTGCAGTATACTGACATATTCTGTTATATAATGTCGTGTACTGCAGTATACAGACATATTCTGTTATATAATGTCGTGTACTGCAGTATACTGACATATTCTGTTATATAATGTCGTGTACTGCAGTATACTGACATATTCTGTTATATAATGTCGTGTACTGCAGTATACTGACATATTCTGTTATATAATGTCATGTACCGCAGTATACTGACATATTCTGTTATATAATGTCGTGTACTACAGTATACTGACGTATTCTGTTATATAATGTCGTGTACTGCAGTATACTGCCGTATTCTGTTATATAATGTTGTGTACTGCAGTATACTGACATATTCTGTTATATAATATCGTGTACTGCAGTATACTGCCATATTCTGTTATATAATATCATGTACTGCAGTATACTGCCATATTCTGTTATATGATGTCGTGTACTGAAGTATACTGACATATTCTGTTTCTAATATCATGTACTGCAGTACTGGCCGTGCCTCACCAGCCATCAAGCAGTAAATAAAAACATAAAAAGATACATTAGTTGTATTTATCACGGTGATTTGTACCAAAAACGTTATTTTCCATTTAAACATTCGAAACATCGGCGACGACCCAACTCACTAATGACGTCATGGATTGAAAAGAACGCGGAAGTGGAACAGGTCACATGACAGCATCTTATTGACAGTCTCGGACGTTTCCGCTTACGTTTCGTAAGTACTGATCTCTGTTCCCACGGGCGTGACTGACCGGAGGACCGATCCAGAGGTGAGGTAACCGGGGTAACCGGGGTAACCGGGGTAACCGGGGTAACCGGGCTCCGTTCCAGGAGGCGGGTTTCGTACACTCTGAGTTTTCGAGCTTTCTATTTTTACCCAACCGGGTATTCAAGTTTTAGTTGCACTCTTCCATAGTTACACGCAGCCGAACTGTGACATGCCGAGCTCCCTCCGTGCAACCACATAACATGTCCGACTTGCCCCAACATCAGAACAATAGTTCCTATTTTTGCAACCTGGCCGCTGGCAGGTTTGATTAAACATCATAGTGGCGTGTTGCTAGGACAACAGCCCCCTGCCAGGAACACCGTCCCATCAATGCTGCAGATGTCCTGAATGGAAGAACTGTCCGGGACAAACTGCTGCACACGTCGAGCCCACGACCCTAAAGACAAAGACAAAGACAAAGCATTTGTACTTCACTTCTTTATTTCCATCCGTTGTGCTCTGCTCCAGCAAGAGTACAAGTATCTGGACTTGCGTTTTATCTCCGCCCTAGTACTGCATGCCGTGTATTCTGTGAGACTGTAATAACGAGCTCAGCCAGACAGACTGATCAAATAAACCCTCGTCCGTGAAGCATCAAAGAGGCTCCTTGACTTTATCCTTATTGAGCCTGTTTCCATAATGTCCATTACTTTATATGCGTATGCTTTTTTTTTTTTATATCCCATAATATTAACACTAGGGAACAGAATCACTGATTTGCTTCTTTGCCTCTCATGCTTGTCAGTCAACATGTTTGGAGCGGTCGTGGTCGGTGTCGGCGCCGCCGGCCAGGTTCGGATCAGGGACTTGTTAACCCCGCTGCCTGGGAGTCCCGCACAGAAGCTCCGGGCATGTGGCTTCATATCCAGGTGACCGTCGTATCGCACACACACACACACACACACACACACACACACACACGCACGCGCTTGTGTAAATGCATGGATGCGATGTTAGTGGATGTCGTCGGCGTTGACATCAGTTCCTGCCAGCAGGAGAAGCCTGGAGCCGCAGCGCGGCGTCCGTCAGATGCCCGTAGAAGAGGCGGCGAGCAGAGACGACGTCCACGTCGCCTTCATCTGCACCGAGAATGTGTCGCATGAAGAGAACATCAGGTAGCGGGGAAGAATCTGTGAATCAATCCGAGGATCGCGCAGCAGCTCGCAGAACACGAATGGTCCAGCGTGGCTGGATTCATGTCCGTCATCAGACACGTCGCTGTCAGCAGATATATGACGCGGTCAAAGGTCAACAGATCCGCTTCAGGGCTGCTGCCTCTGCGGCGGTTTTACCCCAACATGGAGCGCTTTCCTTCAGCTCGGCCCACTCGTTTATTTCGTCCTCCCAGAGTTGGTCCCGCTGAGAGCCGGATCGGCAGAATCTGGTTGATGGAATCCAACTTGTGTGACAGGTCCGTGATGACCGGGATGGCTGCAGGGGCATTGGCATGGGGGGGGGGGGGGGGCACAACGCTGGCGTACACCTGTAGCCCCCCCAATGGATGCTCGACCTTCTTAGATTAATCCATTGCTCTGCACCAGAGTTCCAGGATGTTTTTGTTCACATCGAATCTGTTGTGGAGGAAGATAATGCATTATTTAAAATCTCCAACCAGAGTCTGTGTCTTGACTAATGTTTGCCACTCCCCTGTCTTACCAGAACTTTCCTCCAGGCGGGGAAACATGTCTGCGTGGAGTACCCCATGTGCTTGAGCTACAGGGCTGCCGTGGAGCTTTTGGATTTGGCCCAGGAGAAAGGTGATCCCTGTCACTGCCTCTGCCGAGGAGGTTCTGTTTCTGACAGCGTTTAGCAGGATTGGTCTTGGTCTTGGTCTAACTTGGATCCCGTTACATCTTGAGAGCGATCCGGATACAAAGAAATATTGACGTGTTAAAAATACACATCATCTCTGATTCACTTTGACTTTTCATGGTTGGTGTAGAAAGATTCCGAGAACAATCTGGAATTTGGTTCCGTATTTAACAACATAAAGCAAAATTCCGATGCACTGCACGCATGAAGACACACTGAAAACACAGAATACAAGACAGTCCACCGTATTAATACACAGAAAACAGGGCATATTACAATTGTGCAAATGAAATACTACATGCATGCTATGTGTTATGTTATACACAAACACATATATGTGTGTGTCTTTGACTAATATTTATATTTGTGTGATGATCTGAAACATTTTTTTGCATGTGTGACACACACATGCAAAAAAAAATGCTTGTCCATCATATTAGTATATATATATGTGTGTGTATGAAGGATATATTGATATTTATATTGGTATTTATGTGTGTGTGTGTCAGGAGTGATTCTGCATGAGGAACACATTGAGCTGCTCTCAGGAGGCTACATAGAACTGAAGAGACAAGTGGAAGGGAAGACGCTTTGTGAAGGAACACTTCATTTCACTGGTAGGTAAAGTGTGTGTGTGTGAGTGTGTGTGTGTGTGTGTGTGTGTGCGTGTGCATGTGTGTGTGTGTGTGTGTTTGTGTGTTCCTACTTGATACTCCCCGGATCTCCTCAGTAATGAATGGAAGAGGAGTATGATGGTCTCCTCTGCAGAGAGAAATCCATCTGCCACCGTGAGGCCTCCAGCTCTTCATGCTGCATGCCGGGGGGGGGGGGGGGGGGTAGTAGTTCCTCTCTACTCGTATGGATGTTCTTAGCGATTCCCAGTTTGCTCTCTGATTGGCAGGCCAGGGACGGGAGGCTGTCTGCTCATTTCTTCTTCTTCTCTAAACCCTTAGTAAGCAAATGCTTGTGATGTGAATATAGATATGATTTGCATATTCAAATGAGGCGTGGACAGGGAGGGACCGGGGACTCCCAACATGTATGCTCTATTCCACATCGATTGGATTCAGAAACCTTTTTGTGTGTTTACAGTTTTTTGGGATTTAGCGCATGCTGTCTTTGGACACGAGGCCCCTGATGTCCCGTTACGTTGACATGGAGACCCAGTTTTGTTGGCCGTTCACTTCCTGCCGCCCAAAGATAGCAATTCTCGAGCAATGCTGCTGAACACACTCCATTTTAGTACCAACCTAGATCGGTTTAATGCCATTTGATGCCCAGTGTGATGTGCAAGAGGTGCTTCAAAGACTTTAAGGTGCTTCAGATAAATTGTCTCTGATAAATATCAATATGCATATACTCGTGTGACTCTATTCAAGGTAAGCCTCTGAAACCTGGATTCGGTTTCCCAGCATTCGCTGGACTTGCACGTCTCACCTGGTTGGTTGACTTATTTGGCGAACTCTCAGCGACTGCAGCAACGTTGGAGGAGAACTCTTCCAAAGATTACAGCAAGATGACTGCACAGCTGCGGACCTCCGGCAGCCGGTGAGGGACTGATGTCTTCCACTGTGACGGATTGTTCTGTGCAACGCGGCCTTTAGTGCGTCTTTGTTCTTCCGGATCATACAGGAAGTCGATTTAGCCATGCCGTATTCCTTGGCGAGATCGGAAAAACCAACACCATTTTCATGTTTATTGATTCCTTCATATTTAGATTTTAAACTGCTTAGGCTTCTTACCCCAACTAGCAGTAGCTATTTTAACTTTCCTGGGAGCCATAATGAGGGAAAATTCAACAAAAACATTGCATTACTTTTGAAAAATAGTGCTGAAAATGTGGCGATTTGAGATTTTTGGACTCACCTGGCATGCCTCCACCAGGTTTTGCTGAACAGTGGCTCACTGTTGTATCATTAAATTCTGATGTCTGTGCAGTTCTCTGACGTGGATTGAGGAGCGGGGGCCAGGCCTGCCCCGAGCCAAGAGCATCAACCTGCGCTTTGACTCCTGCACTCTGACTGAGATGCCTCCAGCACCCAGCGGGCCCGTCGGTCTCTTCATGCAGGACCTCGTCCTCTTCTCTTCCAAGATACTGGGCCAAGTGAGTCTGGAGGAGCTCCAGAGAGAGAGGACTCGGGTCCTACACTGCTTGAAACTGGCAGAGACCATCCAGCAGCTTGTGCAGTGTTAAATGGGACTCTCTAACTACCTCCCTCAAGGAGGTTCTGTTTTTGACGCCATTTATTTGTCTGTTACGGATAAACTGCTGATTTGAAAATAAAAAATAAATCTGAAGATGGGCCTTGGTCTGACTTAAATCCCATTACATTTTGAAAGTGATCCGGATACCCGTCTGGATACAGCAAAATATGGATTTTCCAATTTACTTAAAATGTTTTGTTTTTTTCAAAAAAATCATATCTTATAAAATTTGCATTCAATTCACTCACCAGAAATCCCAGTCATGAAGGGGTCTGATATGAAATCTCATGAAAAATGTCTTCTGGATCTAATCCAGATTGAGGTCAGAAAAAAATACTACATTTTAACATTAAAACCCATTTATGGATTCAAAAATTAGTTAAAAATCAACTCTGATTCACTTTTACTTTCCATGGTTGGTGTATAAAGACACCGAGAACAATCTAGAACCTTTCGATGATGATCCAGAAAAATAATAATATATATATATATATCATTACCTCCACCAAGGAGGTTATGAATAACTACTGAACTAATGATGTCAATGTGAATCCAATTGCTAAATGTATGATTTATGGTAATTTAATCTAATAATTTAAATAAAAATGAGACTCGCTTCTGATGTAAATCCAATTAGGAGCGGAATGAGCTGCTTGGCAGAGTGTCTCCAAGCAACCAGCAAAGGTCCTTCATCAAACAATCTGTCTCAGCTCTTTGAAGTTTTCTTTTCATGACTCCTAACCAGTTAGTGATGCAGGAGGCGCCGAGACTAGTTTTAGTTTCCAAAGCAGCAACTGAAATTGATCCTTCTGACTCAATTTTTCCTTTTGTTTTGCACATTTGGATTATATCTCAG
Source organism: Brachionichthys hirsutus (assembly GCF_040956055.1). Classification (NCBI taxonomy): domain Eukaryota; kingdom Metazoa; phylum Chordata; class Actinopteri; order Lophiiformes; family Brachionichthyidae; genus Brachionichthys; species Brachionichthys hirsutus. Next base: position 2,492,745 of record NC_090911.1, on the reverse strand, counting down.
CGCTAAACTTAAAACATGCAAGCACCTCCCACCTAGATATTTAGTCCAAGGCTGTTTTATCAGTTCCAGGTTCTCGCTTATGAGTGATTCTCATCTCTGCGAATGAAAAGCAGGAGGCAATAAAAAAGACAGACACAGAATTTAATTTGTCTTGACAGGAACCATAGTCTGCTGATTGTAAGTGATAACGTGTGGATGAGTCATCAACAACCTCATGAATATTCAAAATGCATTCGTTTCAGGAGACAGGCTCTGAAAATCCCTTCAAGCCATCAACATCTTACAGTCGAGTGAAGCAGAGATCATCTGCCGGAAGAATCAAGTCGTCTTTCCGCCACTCAGGACAGATGTCAGACATTTAGTGAAACCAAATAGTTTGAACCAGACTCTCTGCTCGCCTGTTTCTCAGACTCAATAATGTTAATGACATCATGCGTAACAACTTAGCATCAAACCATCGCTGACATGTCCAAGAATCGACCATTGCTCCAGTCTTTCTCTCTCTCTCTTTAAAATAGACTCATTAAAAAGAAAAAAATAAGTGCATTTATAACTCAAGACTTTTTAGGGGTATTTTTTCCTTTAAAGGAATAGACCGTTGAAGATGTGTTGCAGGATATGGAAGTGGATGTGAGGGGAGTGCAAGCAGGAATTTAATGCTCAGCCACCACATGGCAAGCCTGGCTGGGTCTCAGGAGGATATGAACATAGTTATTCAATACTTTTATAATTACTGAGCACAGTAATAATTATTTAACTTAGAGAAGCATGTCAGAAAATAACAGGGACATACTCTGCCTTCTCGTGTCCATTCCAGTTCTCAGCAGCCACTCACTGGTTGACGTGAGTGAATGTGCAAAGTAACAAATGTAAAAAAGAAGCCAAGGCAAACACAACCTTCCATTAATCTGCACACCGCACACACAGGTAACACTAAAACCAGACGTTAGGGTGGAACAGCATTTAAGGCAAGGCTCTTCTCTTCATGTAAACTCAAATTAAATCGTGCCCAACTGTAATACTTTCATATATTCTATAGCACTGTGTCTAAACCGTGTACTGCCTTTAGAAACAGAAATCAGTGGTTTCAAGAACGGATCTACAGTATTGTAAAATTATAGACACAATTACAGATAATCCAAAACAACAACAACAGTAGGTCAATCATAAGAGCATTTATAAGAGCATTAATTCCACATCTCAGTCTGATCAATAATCAAACGCTTTCTTTGCGGACGCTGCAAAAGGCATCTTTTCACAAATAAATAAAAATAAAATGTTTTGCATCTGTTTCGTACATGATGTAAACAATCTCAGCCAATACCCACGTTCCTCTCATACGACCTGGATTTATTCGGATTCCATGGACAGTATATATATATACTAATCATCAGCACTGAGAAAAGTCTGTAACCTGCAGTGTGACCTCAAACTTCTGGGAATTCCTAATTCTCTATTTAACAGCGGCGTGATCTACTGGGACCGAACATCTTAGCAGTTCCGCCCCTTCCAGGAATCTAAACTACAAAGCCAAATTGAAGCATGGTTTCACGAGTTCTACTCTACACGACGGCCTGACTTCCTGGATGTCTTCTCCCGTGGTGATCGGGGGAGAATTAAAGAGATGAATACTGAATGCGTGCTGTTGACCAGCCGTATGCATAAATAACAGTCTCACCTTCTGGTAGATTCGGGAATCGCTGCAAACAGAATAAATAAGTAAAAACACTGATAATGTTTTGTTTTTAGAAGGACACCCCTGATGGTCTGCTGTGCACCTGATGCGGGACATAACGGCAGGCGCAGAAGGACGGAAACGGACACCAGACTGATGGACAGGCGATATAAATAGGACATGGCCGATGGAAGGGGTGCCAAACGCTTCCCATTCCTGCCTGGGCCCTCCTCATTTACTAACGTCACTTTGTAAGATGGCAAGGCAGCTGTTGGCTTCCATCGGCTCAAAGCGAAGCTCGGAGCGTAGCCAAGCACGCAGACGGCGCTGTTTATCTGTCATACGCCGTGGTTTCCATCCCGACCGAAGACTAAAGGTTGAGCATTCTGTAGAGAGGATAAACGTCATTCGACGAGAGACAGGGACCAGTCTGTTAGTCCATATCGTGAGCCCCAGGATCTACAGAGCACACAACAGCTCTCAGAGTGCTTATTATTACTGCTGCAGGCTGTTAGAGCTCAAAGTCAGCTGGAGCCACGGCTTGCTCAGAGACGTTATGCTGCTGGATCCGTAAACACATTCTGTCCTGCAGGACTGCTTTTCATTAAAGCACTTCAAAACCTCAACACGTGAACAGGGTCTTGGAAATTAAACCACGGCTCTCCCACACACACACACCCACACACACACACACACACACACACACCCACACCCACACCCACACCCACACACACCTCCCGTTAGACAGCCTCTGGGTCTCATCTCCAACCAGTGACTGCTTGCTTCAGCTGCTTCTGAATCACAACTCATCACCAGTTCAATCAGGTTTGAACTCGAACAGGTGTCTGGGTGTGTGTGTGTGTGTGTGTGTGTGAGAGTGAGTGGGGCAGGGTGGGGTGTTGAAGGTTTCATCTTTCTCTCCCATCCATGTGTGTTCCTCTCGACTTCTCCTCCTCCTCCTCCTCCTCACTTCATCTATTTTCAGTCCTCCATTTCGCCCGCGCCTGGCTGGCATCATTATTCGAGCGCGTCCCTTTAGCGACTGAGTCTGGATGAGTTCACTGCAGGAGAAGGAAGGAAAAGGTCGGGTTAAGTGCATCCCAACAGCACATCACCAGTTTGTATGTTTCAACTATGATCACGTATTAAAGTAACCTCGTTTGAAAAGAGAACTCTTTAGATGCCACACAATTATTTCAAGATTATAAAGGCAACGCCCATGTAATTGTTTCATGTGCAAAGATATAGGACTACAGATATATTCATTTCAATATGAACTCATACAACTATTTACAAGAAGTAGCTTTCGTAAATGAGAAGAACCTTTCAGAAAGTCTCATGTCTGAAATACATCATCACAGAAAGAAGAATAAAACAGGACAAGGTGCCACCAGCCACTCTCATGTCCTCCCTCACTACGTCCATTCGTCTTTTCCTTCCCATCTCGGTCTCTCTCTCTCTCTACAAAGGCGTCTGGATTAGTCCACGTTTGACCCACAGCCAGTAGAAGACAAACAAAGGCAGTTTGGTTGATGTGCATTTTGAAATCAATCAACTATATTCTTACCTGTATCCACATTTGGTCAGGTGAGGAAATGCACAAAAACGATTGCTAGACCTACATTCAGCAGCATCACTAGAACCACCAGGATTGAGTTCGGATGCTGTGGAAACACGAGAAATGTTCAGGTTGTAAAATGAGTTCAGCCCTTCCTCATTAGCACATGCCCCGGGACACCCCACAAGAAGCAACACATCCACTTTAGAGTCTAACTGAGTCTACAAACTGTTTTAGCGCTGATCACCTTCAGTCCTCCATTTCTCTAGATTCTCCTCTACCTGCTCCCTGCTCTCGCTGCAGATCACAACGTCATCTGCAAACATCATATTCCAAGGAGCTTCCCATCTCACCTCATCTTTTCGTCTACCCATGACAAACAAAAAGGGGCTCAGAGCTGATCCCTGGTTCATCCCACCTCCACACTATACTCCCGTCAGTCCTACTGCACACTTTACTGCTGCCGTACAACTGTCCTACAAATCTGTGATTTCAGTGACACTGCAGTGTCTAAGTGAAGTTACTGAATATTTGTGTAGTATCTCTCTTTGCTGTTGCAATTTGCAGAAATTACGTTTTTCTTGTGTAACTTTTTATTCAGCTGCTCCAAGTTTTCTGTCCGGCAAAGTTTTCAGCTAAGCTAAAATAAAATTCCGCTAATGCATCCATCTATCATTCACCTCCTGAATCAGATCATAGTTAAACGGGATTCTCGGTTTCATTTCCACGGATGTTTAATATTATATTTAGACCCCAGAACAATCACTTTTTCTAACTCACCGTCTCCTCTTCTTCTTTTTCAGGAACTATTTCCATACTAGCCTTCTTGGTTTCTGCAAGGCTTTTAGGTTTGCTTAATTCCTGTCTTTTTGGCTCTGGTGCTTTGGTGACATCTTTTGACGGACCTGCTGAGGGGACGGGGGCGTTTGAGCGTTTCAGTGCTGGTGCTTGAATCTCTTTGGCAGGTGGTGGAAAGCATGTAAGGCTTGATGGATGAAGGTCGTCCGCCACATCAACTGGTTCTTCAGGTGGTGGAATCGTGACATCTGCCTTGACGTGGTAACCATGATACTGGGAGTGAATCTGCCCATTGCTGGGGTAACTGGTGGCTGTTGCATTAATAGCTGCTTTGCCTACCAGAGAAGTTTCTCGTTGCTTCGCTTCTTGTCTGAGAGAAAGTTTGGATGCTGCATTTGTTATACCTGCCAAGTAGAAAATAAGAGAGGTTACTGGTTTTGCTGCAGACGTTTACTGGAGAGCAGCGTACATCACTAGTTTCCAGTTCTTTATCAAGGCATACGCAAAGATCTGGTAGTCTGAAGAGCTCAAAAACACTTTGCTATATGACTCAAAGAAAAGTACCACCTTGACTGTATTAGAGGGTTTCTGAATACCACTGTTTTTCTGTCCAAACCTTTACATGGATTGAGAGTTCATGGCCCGACTGAATTTGTGCATCAACAAGCAAATGCATGAAAACGAAGTTAAGTCTTTCAGAAAGGCATCACTTTCAGGGTTTTCAGTATGTGTTCAATGACTGGGCAGAGAAAGAAGGAAAGGAGCCCATCTTTATCACGTTCTGTCCAACAATACACAGACTGTGTCCCCCCCCAGTTTGGAGCGTAGTTGTTTTTTCTTTTTGTCTTCTCGCAGCTGGCTGTTGTGCTGCATCACATCGATTGAAAATACTCAACTCTTCATCCAAGTTGTCAAAATAAAAATCTCACGTCTTCCATCATTCAGTGTCCGAGCTAAGGCTTCAAAGCTTCTTGACAAGTCCAGAGTTGAATGCTGTCGCATCTCAGAAAGGAGTTGCACCCATTCATTTTGTTGTAGACGTCCTCAATGGTCTCACCTGCAGCCGCTTTATACGTCTTGCATTCTGAAGCCTGTCCGAGCTGACTACAGGTGAGAGGCGGGACACACCCTGGACGCATCACCAGCATATCGCCGGTGCCACACATAGACAGACAATCACTCATGCACACACACACACACACTCACGCCTACGAACACCTAAGCTGCATGCTTTTGCAGGCGGGAGGAAACCGGAGAAATCCAAGCAGGCACAAGGAAAATATACGAACTCTGTAGAGAAAGGAATCAAACCCTGAACCTTCTTGCTGAGAGTGTAACAAGAAAAAGAAAACGTTATGAATCCACAGTGGGTATATTCTTTTTAGGACTATACACACACACACATGGCCTATATACAGATACAGTTTCGGCTCCAGCTCTTGGCACGCGGCCTCACCACAGCATAATGTGCTTACGGTAATTTAACAGAGACCGACGTACGGCCAGTCCCTCTTAACCAAACACGGCTGTGAGTCGCCGAGTAGCTGTGCATGAAATGGAGAAAGTGGTGGAATGATGAAGTGAAGGGCAGCTACAGCAGCCCCTCAGAAGCTGGTTTGGGGATTCTGTGCACTGCTCACTACATTCGTGGTCCATACTGATCTTGAATCAGCCACCCTTCAGTCATTAAGCCCAGTCCCTACTGCCAGCCTTAAGATCCATCTGTGACAAGAGACCGCTGACCTCAAAAGATCTCTCACCACTGCATTCTTGAGCTCTCTCGTAACACTATTCGAAGAAAATCTATCCATAATGTTTCATAGAGCTACAATCTGACCTGCGCATCTTGTGTCGCTCAAGTGCTCGAGGGTTCTTGCAGTGCTATAGATCTCATTTTCAGACACTTCGGGTGAACATATGTGAAATGTGAAAACAGTTGAATAAAGAAAACTCTTCTGATGCAAAGGCAGATTTGAGAAATGTATCTTCAGCACTACAAACAATGTAAAACTCCTATTTCGCTTGCTCTTTGATTCTAGTCTGGAATCCTGAACGTTTCCCACTCATGACATCAGTGCCATCATATGCTTGGTCTACAAGTTTGTTTTTGAAGTTCAGGCCATAGCTTTTCGATATGGGAACATTATTACTAGAAGGCCTGTTGCATCAAGTCGCTCTCATTGTAATAATATCTGATCACAGCAGACATCTGGGCTTTTTTTTAAAGCAACTTTTGATTTATCTTCCATGTTCCTTGTTAAGGACATCTACCATGCCATCTGATCGTCTCTCCAGCATCACATGCTTGTGCCACTCCGATGTTGCATGTACTTTAAACTCTCCGCTTCTCCGTTGCATTTTTCCTGTTTATAAAGCCAGATTGGTCAAATACATTGTCTGACAAAGTAGGAGGACTAAAATGTCTACAATACTGTACTTTTGGCTTGTCCTGTGAGGGGCCGCCACAATAAATCAACCATCTCCACTTCACCCTGTCCTTTGCATCATCCTCCCCAACACCAGCCACTCTCATGTCCTCCCTCACTACGTCCATGTATCTTCTCCTGGGTCGACCTCTAGCCCTGTTCCCTGGCAGCTCCAGCCTCAGCATCCTTCTACCGATATAGTCCCTGTCTCTCCTCTGGACATGTCCAAACCCTCAAAGTCTGGTCTCTCTGACCTTGTTTCCAAAACGTCTAACCTTCACTGTCCCTCTTATTGTCACATTTCTAATCCTATCCAACCTGGTCACTCCCAAGGAGAACCTCAGCATCTTCATCTCCTCCACTTCTAGCTCCGCCTCCTGTCTTTTCCTCAGAGCTACTGTCTCTAAGCCGTCCATCATGGCTGTCCTCACCACTGTCTTGTAGACCTTTCCCTTCATCCTCGCTGACACTCTCCTACCACAGAGAACACCTGATACTTTCCTCCACCCGTTCCAGCCTGCCTGCACACGATTCTTCACCTCCTTTCCACATTCCCTACAACTGTCCTACATGTCCTGAACTACTCTGACATACTTCTCTGCCACTCCAGACTTCCTCATGCAGTACCACATTACCTCTCTAGGCATCCTGTCAGGCTGTACAGATCCTTCTCTCCCTCTTTACTATCTGACCTGCATACAGGTCATCATATGCCCTCTGTTTGACCTTTGCCACCTCTACCTTTGCCTTGCGTCTCATCTCCCTGTACTCCTGTTTACTCTCATCTGTCCTCTCAATGTCCGACTTCTTCTTAGCTAACCTCTTTTCCTGTGTACACTTATGCACTTCCTGTTTCCACCACCAGGTCTCCTTATCTGAAACTCTTCCTTCTAGATAACAACTTGAATCCTGCTCCTCAGCTTCTAGCCTTGCTTCCTTACCACCTTGTCTCCTGGACACACACATCAACCTTCCTCCTCCTCATCATGTCCACCAGCTTTTCCCGTCATCGTCCCAACATTCAAAGTCCTCACTCCTAATCCCAAACACTTCCATTACCTCTTCTCTCGCTGGTGATGCACCCATTTTCCTCCTCTTCGTCTCTGTCTTCGACCCAGAGTAATCCATTTTCCAGCAGCGCTCAGTGGGTTAACAACGCTGCTGGTGGTCGTTGTTAACCCAGGCCTTGACCGATCCGGTATGACTTTCGTATTCACGTTGATTCACCAGCTCAAAAAGGCAATATAAAGGGAAATTCAGGGAAACATTAATTAAAAGTACAATAGCTATACTGTATTGTCCATTATATTATCTAAAACTGTTAGTCTCAATCCATTGAGTTCTCACTCTCTATGGTAATGCGCTCAGTTTCACATAGCCATAAGTACTACTTTTTACGATTTGATTTCAGTAGAATGATGCTGAGGATGGAACTGCCAGGGAACAGGGCTAGAGGTCGACCCAGGAGAAGATACATGGGCGTAGTGAGGGAGGACATGAGAGTGGCTGGTGTTGGGGAGGACGATGCAAAGGACAGGGTGAAGTGGAGAAGGTTGGTTTGCTGTGGCGACCCCTCATGGGACAAGTAGAAAGAACAGTAGTACCGGTAGTAGCAGATTTCACCAAACAGTTGATGTTTATCCAGTGAAAAGCTCTTCCCTATTGCATCTTTGGCAGGTGGTCACGTTGTTCATTTGCTTTGTGAAGCTCTTCTTTCAAGTCATTTTTCTGGCCATGTTTAGTATTGTGCGGTAGAACAGATGAAATGGAGACAGGACATGCAGGCGTGAGGAGGAAAGACATGCAGCAAAGCTCCCTGGGATTGAACCGGCAGCTGCCACTGGAGGACTGCTACCCGCTACACACACCTCAGTGATTCTGTTAAGTATAAAAGCATCCGCTGATAATATTGGTCAGTCTAACAACAACAACCCAAAATCCTTACTTGTTGCCAGAGTCTCAGGTGTTGGTGTTTTCCTCTCCTTCACAGTGAGAGCCGAGGTGGTTGGCGCTGCCTTGCTGAAAAGAGCATCGTCGGAAGGCGTGGGGCTGGGGCCTGGACTCGGAGATGAAGACTGGGTGGGTGTTGTGCCTTTGCGATAGAAATGAGGGCTCCCTGATGGGGAGTTCTCTTTGATCTCCTCCACAGGAAGCTCCTTCACCGGCACCGGCTCATTATATTTCTGCTGTATGTAGCCAGGGCCTGAAACAACATAGACAGAATCAGAAAAAAGGCACATTTGTCAAATACGCAAAGTCCTTGTTTTAGGGGTAAAAAGCTTTATAAAAAGAGAATTGTGATTACGTCTTTTAAAGACCTGGTCATGTTAATATGGCCCAGGGACTGTTCTCGTTCTGTTAGCGTGGCTCAAGGAGCAGCCCTGGTTCTTCTTCTTTGGTTAAGGGACAGACCTGTCTCTGCTGGATTTGACTCAAGGGGTAGCCCTAGTTCTCTTGCTTTTGATACAATATACCTGGCTGGTGGAAGTTCGGGGAGAGCTCTCTGGCGACAGCTCTGGCAATATCTGAATCCTGATTGGCTGACAGTGCAGCCTGGTCTGCACCCTCTGCTTTGAGGCGGCCATGGGACGTCCTATAAAAACAGACAATTATAGCTGTGAGTTAACCATAATACTCTGTTCTACATGTATTGCTATTTGTAGTCTCTCAAACATGCTTCAGCAGGGTGTGATGAGCTGCATTGAAATTAAAGTGTTGCTTAACCTACAAAGCCTCGCGTTAGCATATTCATTGACTGCAACAGGCTACTGAAACCAGAGAGTGTCAGTTTCGTATTCCTGATTTTGTTGAGTGGAGCACCAGTGCTGATAGAATGTCTGATTATGGGGAGACTAACCCTAACCCTAACCCTAGTTGTGCCGCTTCTCATTGCGTAGAAGGACATGATGGCAGGCATGTGCGGAGCTTCAGGAGCGAATCATCTGCATCCAGAGACCTTCGCACTTGTTTTTCCATCATGTTTTTATTATATATGCGAATGGAAGAGATGAGGCTAATGGGCTCAGCTGAATGTAACAGAAGTCAACGTGTCTGACTATTGATTCAGCTGCGGTCGGCTGAGATTCTTTTCACGCTGCAAATCTTACCTGGAGATGGCAATCTCCACTTTGGTTCGTGCGATGGCTGCTGCTCTCACAGCTCCCTCAACGGCGCGATCCACCTTCTGTTTGGTCTTGGCACTCCTTAGAGGAATGAGCTGCTTCCTGATGCCTCGGGCCAGAATGTTGTTCTTGTACTTTCCCTCTTCCTTGCTGCCATCAGGAAAGATGGTACAGCCATAGCCATGACGTTTATTGTTCAGCCACTCGCCTTCATACTTCATACTGTTGGAACGCTCAGAGACACCGAAGCCACTGCGCTTGTCATTCTTCCACTCACCCATGTAGGACTCAGTGGTGGTGGCATCCACATTGTCTTCCAGGGGCAGGTAGTCATCACCTGGATCTCCATCTCCAAAGCTGAGCGTGGAGTTGGCATCACTTGAACTTATGCGGCTCATGGTGGTGTCACTGCGTGCCGAGCTGCGTTTACTGGAAATCGATGAGCGCGAGTCAGACTTGCGTAGTCGCTGAAGGCTGCCAAAAAGGGAGCCGCCGCGGAAAAGGCCCTTCCTTTTCTCTGAGCCCTCTCCATCCGTGTGGAAGTTGAGAACAAAGCCACCACGTGTGCCAGCAGGACTGTCAGTCAATAAAGTCCCATTGCTCTTCTCACTGCGGAGGGAGGACAGCGAGGTTCGTAGAGGTGAGTGGATAACACTGGCCATCCCGTAGGGAACACTTTGGCGTACGCCGTAGCCATGGCGCATCCCACCAGTCCACTGACCCTGGTATGTACCTGCAGCAAGAATGGAAAACAGTGAGAGATGTCTGACAAACAGCAACAGATGTCTTATTTAGAAATAAATAGAAATCTGCGTCAAAGGAATAATGGTGGAATAACCCAAAAATCAGAATCTATTTATTCGACATTGTCAGTGAAATTATTCACAACTACTGTAGGATTTTTTTCTCGGTGCAATCGTGCAACATGAAACATAAAATAACACCAATTAATAAAATGCAAAACGTTATAGGGGATCCAAGCAAAGTTAAAAAAAACATGGGAATACAAAAAACCCACCACAAAAACAGCAGCAGCAAAAAACTAACACAATCACGCAGTGCAAATGGAAGGATCCGGTGTTAAAGTGTTCATGAGTCCGCAGTGATTTCTGTGACACTGCAGTGCCTAAAAGTGAAGTTATTGAATATCTGTGTCGTGTCTCGCTTTGCTGTTGCATTCTGCAGACTCTCGTCTCACAGCCGGCTGCACGTAGACATTATTGTTTCCGCAGTTTGAAAGACAGCTAGTTATGATCAAACTGAGCTTGTAGCACGTTGTCTGCGTTACAACGATGGGGAAGAGGCATCGTTTTTACCTTTACCAATGATGCCGGAAGTCCCAATCTGTGAATATCTTTCCAACTTTACCGAACCTTTAGCTGCTGACACTATTTGCCGTGAACGCGAGCTGATAAGTTTTGCACGGTCACCAGCTGAACTGTCTGAGCAACGCCGCTATCCCGATCAGATGCATCCGCCAGACTTGCTTTAATGCTATCTAACAGAACTTTAAGCTTATGCCAGAAGGTCAAGGCAAGCAGCCTGGTGCCCATCATAGCTCCTCCTGTAGGACAGCTGGCCCAGCACTCCCTCAGAATTCCGCCTCTCTGTGTCCTCATTCCAAAAATGCACCAACAGGACCTTTATTCCGGTGGGTGCATTTTCTGAGAATGAATGTTATAGTCAGCGTATGAAAGATGCCCAGCCTCACAGTTCCTGTGCTGTGACTGCCGTGTCCAGGTGAAGGTGTGGAAGAGTTAGTGATAATCTCTGGTAACACCTGGGGGCCCTATGATGCAGTGCTTGTACAACCTGCTTCACGCAGCGCTCATTGCTAAACATGTCTCACTGAGAAGGAACCTATTTTTGATTCTGAATGTATCGCTCAATTTATAGGCTAATTGAGAAACTTAGTGAGGATGTGTTTCTTATTATTTTTGGTCTGTCTGGTAAGAGATCCCGGAGAGTGTCTGATAGGTGATACTGCCACGAACAGGTGGCACCGTCTCCAAGGGTTTCTACTCCCGAGGATGTTAACTGTGGCAAAGGGGGCATTCAGAATCTGCTGTTACTGGTGTCACTGGTGAATCCTCAGAACTTCATCTCATACGGGTTTGGAACACAGGCTGGTAGTGACAATAAAGGCCTCAGACTGATTTTGAGGGATTCTAATCCATTCTGCACCGGTTCCGGTAACCCACAGCGATTCAGGTTGTGTGTCCATCCACACCTCAGCAACAGCATGAACACAGTATTTGTGAATGAACATACCAAAGGTGTTCCTGCTTGTTCTCAGGTAATACTTTATCACAAGGACATCCTTTCACTGCCTTGACTTAAGGTGCTCTACTGGTTCTTTATTTTAACGGTCATCCATCCACTTTCTAGTAGATCAGACAAACACAATCGTCTTGTCTCTTAACCAGCTTTGCGGGCCACTGATTTATATTAATGTTAACAAATTAATTACAAAGGTATTATCTCATTATACTGTACATACATTACTTTAAATGAATTTTCTTCTGTTCCAACATGGACTGAATCCATGCTCTAAGGAACGTATCATTTTATTCAGCGCTGAAGAAAGATGCCCGTGGAGTCTTCAAGCCATGCCTGAGACACATCTGCAAATATCAGCAGTTACAAAAGTCAAAGTGCACCAGTCCAAATGTTGCAGCCATCAGGCCGGCACATCCATCCAGATCCATTCACGGCGACACACTCAAACTTCAGTGGTGTATCATATTCCAACACCAAATCACACTTCTCATTGGAGACCTCTGTCTGTGGACAAGTCACGCATATCAACAGCAACAAATCATAGAGCAGAAAAAAGAAGAAATAGAAGCAAGAAAATATTGCCTTCTAACACAGAGCACAAAATGCAGGTCACAGAAGGACTGCTATAAGTAGCAGTGTAAAGCAGACACCATGTATATATAGGGAGCGTTCTAAGGGAGTCTAAAACTACGCCTACAGAATAGTCTAATAGAGGATAATGCAAGCGCCTCAGTGGCGACTGGAGGACATACTCCACTCTTGACCACAAAGACAACGAGAATGTGGCATTCGGAGGAATTTGGACGAGACTGCAGGGTTTGGGGAGACAGTTCTATAAATGTGCAACACTGAACTGGAAGTGTTGTCCATTGTAAGTGCTGCGCGAAGACCGCATCAGCTGTGCGCAATTGCGCACGCATTCAGTTTAGAGGGAACGTTGTTCGTTATTATTACTTTACTATATTTATTATTATGAATTACTATTGTTATTATAGTAACAACATTTTTTATGTCTGTGTGTGTGTGGGGGGGGGGGGGGGGTAGTTTTAAACACAACCTTTAGTATGTGTGTTGGGGAAAGTTCTAAAAACAGTCTCTGACACGATCCTACGTCATAACCTTTCATGCCTCTCGTCACATTCCTCACCTCCGTCCCCGTACGTCTCCACGCCGTAGCCGTCCTGCAGACCTTTGCTCCAGGTACCCTCGTACCTGGCAGGAGAATTCAGGCTCTGTCGGACCCCGTACCGACCCTTGAACCCATAAGTCCACTCTCCCCGGTAGGTCCACTTCCCCTTGGATTCCACACCGAGTCCGTGACGCTTCCCTTGCGCCCAGTAGCCCCGGTACAGGTTCCCGCTGGGCCAGGTGTAGACGCCGACCACCTCGAACCCGTTGGACCAGGAGCCCGAGTACTCGCCCTGGGCCTTGGGTCCGGTGCAGACACCGTGGCCGTGGGCTTTACCCCCCTCCCAGCCCCCGCAGTAGGTGCCACCATCCTCAAAGTCGAAGCGACCGCCCGTCATTTAGACACGGAGGTTAGAAGCGCTGCTGGCGGCTTCTCAACAGGTCCGCGGGGGGGTGGGGAGGGGGGCCGCCGCCGTGACTCCTGGAGGAGTGTCCCGCTCCCCCCGCCGCGGAGCGCCGCTTTGTCAAAACAGTGCCACGTCCGTTCCCCGTGGGGGGGCTCCCCGGGAGGAGGGGCTCCCCACATTCACGCACATGTAAAATATTGTAAATATTTTTCTTTTATTAGAAGGGAATTTTCAATTAGTCACAAATAAGTACAAGAAGAATTAACCAAACACAACAAAAGAAAAGAAAAGAAACATAAAGCATCATTCATTCATTCATTCATTCATCCATTCATCCATCCATCCATTCATTCATCCATCCATTCATTCATCCATTCATTTAGCTCTGCACTAAACTGAAGACGCTCCCTTTTATTTTTTGAAGTGACATTATTACAGAATATTATTGATCCCAGAGGGATCCACCAAATCTGAACTGTTTGATCTGTTCAGATTTGTGACACCGAAGGCTCCTGCAGTCTGCAGACAGACGGAGGACCAGGAGGACCTTTGGATCTTACATAGAAGCTTAGCTCTGGTTCACAGCAGAGATATTCCACCACTCCTGCGCCGTTGATTTCGGGCTACCCTGAGCGAGCCCCCAAACTATGAGAACGATCTGAGTGTGGCATTAGAATAGCCTTGGTGAAAACTGCAAGGACCACCATCTCCATGGACTATCAAAGTCTGCCATCTTCTGGACATCATCATCTTCACAACGAAAGCTGCTCCCGACTGTCCACATTTTAAATCCTCTTTTCCCAAAACTCCCCAAAAGCTTTCTTCCTTTCTTTTCTTTCTTTATAGCCCTGTTTTTTTTCTGAAACAAATGAGTTTGTCACATTTTCACTGAACGAGTTGTTAACCTTTTTCCAGAAACATGTCTTTAAAAAAAAACATCTGTTTTTGAAAACGTCTTCTTCATACGTCCTTCAACTTCAACTAAAGATGAACAAGTCCAGTCTCTGCTCTTGGGGATTTTCCTCGGCCTGGATGTCTGTTCTGGTCGATGCACGATGTGGAGAGCGCTGCTAGTCCTTTGGATGTAGCTCTGGATTAACAGCACTAGATGGAAGCAGCGAGCCATCTGGATTAAAACAAGAAGAGGAAGACAGGAGATGGTTCATACTTTCGAGTATTACTGCATCACATCTGACCAGAAATGAAAGCCTGCAATAATGTCTGATTATTGTTCTGAGAAAAATGTGAACGTGTCAATGATGATTGTGTAACTGTAGGGAACCAACATTAATAGAAAAAAATATTTTGAATTTGTTGGAAAAGAGCACCCTTGAGTATTTGGATGACGATGGAGAATAATATTCCAGAGCAAAATAAAAACAATTGTATATTCAAGAGAAATAAACTTAATTCTGGTGAGAGTTCTTGGCTTTCATTGTGCTTATCTAGAGTTTTCCAACCTGTTTGGAACCACAACACATTTCTTTTATACATTGAAACACACAGGATTTGCCATCATATCCTTGCATCATATCTCCAATACAGTAATCTCAGATTTTCCTCAAAACACACTGAAGTAGTAATTAAAATGTAAACAAAACAAAAAAACAATCCAATGGTTTATAAATATCAAGAATTCATTTTCCATATATTTGGGCAGAACAGCCTTGTGTATATGCCCTACTTGTTTTTGCCTGCCTTTCTTGGTGATTAGAGACAACACTTTAAAGTAGGCCAAGAGAATCATTGAATGTGCAACATGACCATTGTAAGTGGAATTGCACATAAAAATGTACCCTTCTGTTTAAATATACCTTCAGCTGTCCGAAGGTGAGAAATGGGCTCAACAAATGGCCAAACGCTGTAGAAATGGAAAATGAAAGCTATTCACAGTAAATACACTGCGTTCTACATAATGCAGCTTTCAGTTAGCCACACATTATGGTCTGTCTGGAGAGCATCCAGGAGAGAAGCTGGCCTCTGGTGACGTCATTTGTTCAATTGTGACCAGCAACAGCAGCGTGTTCACCAACGCCTGTTGAATAGAATAGAATAGAATAGCACTTTATTGTCATTACACACGGCGATGCAACGAAATTAAGCAGGCTCTGCACAGTACAAAAAACAGGAAAGGTGCAAAAGTTCAATACAACAATCAATGAAGGCGTGGCTTCGAGGTTGTTCAAGGCTCGCAATGCATTTGGCAAACTGAGAAATAGACATGAAATCAAAGATAGGTGTCTGTAAGGCTGTCATTTTTTTTTTACCATTTCTATTCTATTATTGTAAAACATGGACTATTCTTCATCATCATGTCAGACAACTAGACTGCTTTCACTTATGGCGTCTTCGTCAAATCTGAAAGATCAAATGGGTGGGCAGGGTAGCCAATAAGTGTTGGAAAGCAGAGGTATAAAGTCTGTGCCATAGATCCATCGACGTTTGCATCGATCACTACTGATCGTGTTGTCTGGAGGCCTCTATGCCCTGTAGACTGACAAAACCTTAAAGAGAGACAGACTGAAATGTCGAAAATGAAACGGCAACAGAAGAGAAACAATACACCAGCAGCGGTCATGTCTGTGCAAAGGAACGTCAGGCCAAGGCAGGCCTTTGATCTCATCAAAGACACAAGAAATACTGACAGGACAATAGGCGTCATCACCGTATCGGTGGACATATTGATTTGTAAATGGTTGATTGCCTGGTTCAGGGCTAATGGTGCATAGAAGCTTATTCTACACACACACACACATACACACACACACACACACACGTCCTTTGCAATGTATTTTACATTAATACAGCTTTGAAGAGCTGATCTAAATGCTGTCAGGGAAATTAAATCCCTCCGCCCCAAGTGTGTGTTTCTGTGTTGATGTAGGTGGACGTAATTAAATGCGCCTGCACAAGTTGTGTGTATGTGTACATGCACTGTGTACTTTTTTTAATTAATTCAGTTGACACCCCCAGATTAGAGATATCACAGAGGTGACACAGACCTCCTGGACAGTGACTAAACACACAGCCGTTTTCATTTACCCTCATGCAGCGCATACATCTGTGTTCATTTGCCTCGTGTGTGTGGAGACGTTAGTGTGTGTCGGTGCTTGCACGGGGGTGTTGTTGTGTAATGACTTCAGGTGTCACACCATATCGCTCCATTTTTTTTTTTTATTACACCCTGACTGAAACAAGTAATTAACTTCACACTGGGAACATGTTTGCTTCACTGTTGATGTCCTGAAGAGAGATATTAGCAAGCAACAGGTCAGAATTGAATTTTCCATACCAGAGGGGAAGAAAATGTGTGTGTGTCTGTTTGACTACATGAACATTGTAGTGGGGGGGGGGTTCTGGCTGCATCCTCATGTCTCATGTCTCTGGACTGGACTGTTAGTGCACCACTATTTTCACATCATCATTGCAGCATTTGTTCTGAGAACTGAGAACGGTCTTGCTTTTGGTTGTTCCAGTGCCGTAAGTTTTGTTATTGTTGTCGTTGTTGTTGTGTTACTCGTGGCCTATGGCGTTCCATGTGGAGATCGGTACCTTCAAAACGTGATGCGACAGCGAAAGAACAAACTTCTGGTTGAGTGACGAATGACAGGGTTAGCTCACCAGTAAGCTATTTCTACTGTTCCAGAAAAAGAAAACAGGACAGTACAATTGTTCTCATCTGAGGGATTTATCCTTGAGCTTACATTTTACCATTGTGGATTCATTTAACACAAACAAACAAGTTGTTTGAGCTAACATCTGCTGCTCTGTGTGATTGCACATTTGCCCATCAGGGAGACGGATCCCGAGGATCTCATCTGTAGTTGTCTCAGAGGTTTCTTCTTTCTTCCATTTACTGTTTTTATTGAGGTTCAAGGTCTAAGGGCGCAGGGTGTTGCTCTGTACAGATTGTTAAGGCTTCAGGGATTGTGATTTAGTCTATACAAATCAAATGTGATTGATACCCCCCCCCTCCCCGACTGATTTACATCTCAGGCCACACTGAGTTCATCCAACTTCAGATCCTAGCCATTCACCATGTCCATCACTTCTTTATTTACGTCCCTCCCCTTGGCAATATCTTCTGTAGAAATTCTCTTCCACTGTAACCCCAATAAAATCAAGCTCCATATATCCAATAAACCCAATTCCACCCTGCCTGCCTGCACCCTGACCGAATCCTAGTTTCCTGGTTTCCGGCCAACTTAATCAGAATGTGCAGGAAAACAGGCAATAGCCGAGAAACAGGCAGGGCAGGTACACAGGAATCAGAATCCGGCTAAAGCGTTCTGGAAAGACAGAGCGGAATACGACAATCTGGCAAGGGTGCGGTGTCTGAGCTGAGTATATGTAGAGTCAGGGCTGATGGGAGATGCGTTGCAGGTGAGCGTATAGGATGCACAGGTGACTGGAATGAACTGATTGCAGGAAGAGTATCTGGAAGACAGGAGAAGTTAGTGTTTGGAAATAAATTACATGACTGATTAACGTATTTTCCCGTTGGAGCTTCATCAGCTCAGATTTTACCATTTGGATTTTGAGAGATCTGTACTCGCTTGTCAAGCATTTTATATTCTGTGTCGACTCAACTCAAAAGTCTTCTTAGACTTGTCTGCTTTAACCTGTGTGTGTGTGTGTGTGTGTGTGTAGGTGTGTGTGTGTGTGTGTGCGCGTGCTGCAGGCCTGTGTTCTAATAATTAGTCTTGCCATCTGTGTGTCAGATGGTGGCAGCCATACACCCTTTGGCCTGTCCCTGTCACCGGTTATTAAACGATACACGGATTTGGTCAGTATTTCAGTATTTCCTGTGTAGCTGCTCGCTAGTCAGTAGCTTTCTCTAGATATTATGAACAACTGGGCATGCTGTAGATGCTTTATCTTCTGTCTGCTCCTGTTTCTGTCTTGTCTTTCTGTCTCTCTCCCTCCTGGCTCTGTGTCGTTGTTTGTCTATCGCTCTCCCTCCCTCGCTGTCCTTGTCTTGCTGTCTTTCATACGTATTCCACTCAACCGATCAAGACAGAGGGCCGCTGGCTATAAGTCTTGGGTTCCGGTCAGGGTATGAAAAACAAAAACATAGCCAAATCAAAGCTACAAAACTAACCACTACCTGTTCCGCTTCCTTTTAAATCTCAGTATATGTAATATATATATCCGTATATTTCCCAATATCTAGTCTCTGTGTCCAGGGATTGGTTTGTCAAGGCCCCTTCTGCCAACTGCCACCCAATTCACATTACATCTGTCCCCTACAGTACCTTTAGCAGGTGGTGAGTCCACCGGAGGACAAATGTGACATATATTGTAAATACTCTTTCCAAGACTAACTACTTTTTGGGCGTAATTTTACCTTTATGAGGCAGGACAGCGTAGCGATTGTTACAGGAAATAGGAGAATGAGTGGGGGGTTGAATGAGTGCAAATAAAACTCCCTGGGTCTGCAGAGAGACTGAGGTCTCCAGACACGGGTAGGGGCTAGGGTTAAGTGCCAACTTTAAACCGGTTGCCACTTAATTCAATGTGTGGACCTGGAAGTCTTGCTCTGTGTAGACTGGCATCTGTGGGATAGTCTCGCAAATTAGTCAGCCAAAGCCAAAATAGAAGTTCAGTTATGGGATAGGTTTGCAGAAGTATTTTCTGCAAGCTCTAAAAATACATAAAATTATGTTTTATGAAACACAAGAAAGTCTTGGCTGATCGAAATGTGATGTGCATTCTGGAGAAGCTACGATAAAATATTAATAACAATGTTATGTACTGGAAAATAATGAGTATTTAGTATTTTTAATTGGCCTTTTGTAGCCCTGAAACCACAATGCAGCCATAATGGATGTATACAATCAGCTGTAATGGACGCATTTGCTATCAGTTTGCTAGTAAAGCAGTACACCTCACCGCAGGAAGCTTTCAATTCAGTATGTAAAGCCCTTAAAGCATTAGGCCGAGACATGCGTGGCCTTATCCATTTCTTTGAACTCGAGATGGCCCTTATTAAACAAACACTTAACAGAGGTTCCACCTGACACCAAGTCTGCACTCCAGAAGTTCCGTACTGTACCTGTGCTCTGTGAGCTTTCAAAACCACGATAATAGAAATGGGCTAAAAACAGGATTTTCCGGCTGTCAACACCAGGACTCCCGCACGTTCCCAGGGCAGCATTGTCACTCCAATATGTGTGTGTTTAATGCGCTTAAATGCTTTCTGTTATTTCCTAAAGTCGCACAGCTGCCTATTAGTGCAGATGTGCGTGAATTTCCGTTTGGGTGGAATAAAGAAATCTGATTTTGGGTTTTTGAGTGAGGATGGTATGGAGTTATATGAAGCAACTTTATTTTGGATGGTGGTGTATATTTCTTTGTATTTTGATATATTTGACTACAGAGTGCTTGTTATTGTTTATGTTCTGTAACAAAAATTCAATAAAATCTATGTACAAAAAAAAAAGTGGGAAAACAAATATTATTAATTTACTTCTTCGCTACATGGTTGATGATGTATGCATGCGAGGTTTCAAGAGAAAATATTTAACAGGTTTTGAGATGTAACTTCTTTTTTTTAAATGCTATTCCTAAATTATTAAAAGGCTTCTCTTTGATGTATGTAAAATTGTCACTGAAATCTCGTGTTATGATCCAGAAGCAAAATTACACATTGAGAGAAAACGTAACAATTAGCATATCTTTTCATTGTTTTCCGGGGCAATAAATATTTGCAATTTGAATAAATCTGATTGATCTACAAACCAAACTGAGCGGAATGATTCCAAATGCTGCCGACCTGCCGAGAGAAGTCGTTTCAGGCCGACGTACGAGGGTTTAGAGATCTGAAGATTTCAGTTATGTACAAGGAAACCACAAAGGAGAGGGTTTATTAAACTGTTTTATTATTATTATTGTTGTTGTTGTTGTTGTTGTAGCAGATGTAATAGTAGCATTCAGACTTCAACCCTGTTTCATGTGAAGAAAACCTGAAATAAGTGTGTTCCAATCTAAAGCAGCAGATTGAATTTTGTGAAAAGTGGACTTTTATGCTGACAAAGAGCCACGTGGGGGAAAAAGAAAGTCCGAGAATAAGAAGGAAAATTGATGTCTGCTGATAAGTGTGTGTGTGTGTGTGTGTAACAGAAAGAAATGAAAATCTGTGTACATGCAGCATTTGAAGGACCTCATTATCTTGAAAGAGGAACTTCAAAGAAGACATTTCACACAATGCATTAGCCCTATCTCATCTGGAGGTAAACAGACACACACACACACACACACACACACACACACACCAAGACTCAAAGTGTCTAGTAAAAACAATATGATAATATTAATGTCTAATGTTTGGCTTTCAACAACAGGACATTATTTGATTTAGTGAAAATGCCACAACAGATACAAACGATGACTCAGATTCCACAGTTTTCTTTTGTAAATTCTCATCTCTACATAAATTAACATGCATCTGTAGGAAGGATTTATTGTTTTATAATGGTTCACTTCCATGAAAAGTAGAGGACTCAATAGAATAACGTAAAATAAATAAAGGATCGTGGTTTTACTCGCCCCCATTTCACAGTGTCTTGGTGAAGGCAGAAGAATCAGAAATTCCTTTGTGGACATAAAACTGGAGAGCACTGTCCACCTATGCAAGGCACTGTCCACCCATGCAAGGCACTGTCCACCCATGCAAGGCACTGTCCACCCACGCAAGACACTGTCCACCCATGCAAGACACTGTCCACCCATGCAAGGCACTGTCCACCCATGCAAGACACTGTCTACCCATACTGGACTTCATCATGTGTGATGATGAATGTGGCTCCAAGGACTGACAATACCAAAACTTGTTTGCACCACTGCAAAAACTGCCCAAGAAGAAATACTATATATATAATTCCTACTATTTACCACAAATTCTACTCATATATGTTTATACATGATTATTTTCTCTTTCATCCTCTTTTTGTACAAACACACCTATGATTATTGTCATTAGCGGCCATAATGACTCGTCCCTCAGATTCCCGACGTGCGCTCTGAACACATTATCTAACCACGACATCTACAAAAATACCCCCATTTGATGTGCTTGGGGGGCATTTGGCCATGCATCCATCTGGACATTTGCTTCACCTCTAATTAAAAAAAAAAGACCTAATGCACAGAGCCCCTCCACTTCAGTCACTTTAGTGTCATCATCCAGCCTGCTGGTGTTTGTGCTGGATGATTAGTACCAATAAAGGACTGGAGACTGAAGCTGGACCAAACACACAAACAACATGTTGTTTGTGTGTTTGTGTGTTTGGTGCTGCAGTTACATCAGAAGGAAGACGGCCAGCAGCACTTTTTTACTTTCATTGTTAACATTGATGACTTCTTGATTCACCCCTCATCAGACTGTGCATCATTTGTTTGGACCCTGACCCTGCCAAACAGTTTCCTTTTTTAGTAAACATGTCACACAGTCACAGTATATGTGGCCAGAAGATTCCTGAGCTGTCAGTGCATACGTTGTTTTACCACTAGATGAACACTCAGTGCCTCCTGTTGCTTTCACAAAGAGCAAAGAACTAACAATCCACTGGACTTGATTGAGTTTAATTGAAGACGTTTCACCTCTCATCCAAGTCCCAGCCCAGATGAAATGTGGAGTGTGGACTGGTGGCTGTAGAGCAGCGGTGTCAAACTCATTTTCTCCAAGGGCCACATCAGCATTATGTTTGCCCTCCAAAGGCCAAATGTAAACCGTAACACGATAAAAAAAATGAAACTAAATGTAATGTCATTTAATGTAAAATAAATGTAACTACTCCATAACATGCTGTTAAATAACTATTTATTTAATTTATTTAACTCTTTAGCCACCACAGTAATTACAATAACATATTCAGTTTTGATATAACTTTTTGAAAAGGTTGTAGCTTGTTAGAGATAAAGCCATACTGTAAATGAGAAAAATCATAAGTACGAACCAAAGTTTGTGATGGGAATAAATTAACAAATCTAATAATGTGGAAAAGTTCCATTTAAATGCAATCATCATGCAGGAACAAAGATAATTGATACAAAATCAAAGCAAAACCAAAAAAACCAACCGAAGTGGACAAGATAAAGAACATTCCCCGAGTCAATGCCGCGGAAAAGACGTCACTTTCAGGATCAGCACTGGACAGCTCCATATATAGGTGCTTCCTATGGAGCTGTCCAGTGCTGATCCTGAGCTCCATATGTCGCCGGGATCAACATTTCAGCACATGCTGGAAAAAACAAAAAAGTTCAAATAACTTTCAATAGTCACCACCAGCAGATTATTAATTTCCTGACTGCAGCGTGTTGCTACTGTTATTGCCATGTTGCTGAATTTTTCCGTTTTATCAGTTCACTACTTAAGTTACAAACATTGCATATTTAATTGTATAGTTGTAAAAATATATGAATAGATTATTGCTGTTATTATAACATAAATCCTTTCAATTGATCAGGTTAAGAAAACCACACTACTCCATCGATCAATAATCAAACTTATTCAAGTAAATAATATAAAATAATAAAGAAAGAAAAATATCATCCAACACAAGTTATGGCATTAACTTTGTTCAAAACTCTTTTGTCACAGTTGAGAGGGGCAGAACTGCAGAACAACCACTAAATGTGGGCTGTTAAGAACATGTGTGACAGATGCAGCATTTTACAAAACAAATGTCTGCACGCAGCTCTCGGGGGGCCACAAAAAATGACTTGGAGGGCTACATTTCAACCTGCCAACTCATTCCTGCAGCCTATTGCACATTTCACCCCCATGATCTGCTACCCTTTAAAAAAGAACTCTCAACAAATGCCCCACACGAACAAAGCCAGGGCATTTAGGTAAAGGCCTGCTCATGCTGTTCATATTGGTTGCACTTACTTCTTTAACAGCTTCTATTATATTTACTTTAGACTTTCTTCTCCAATTTCTCATAAGTACATATTCAAACAGACAAATACACACACTGACATGCATGCTCTCACACACACACACACCTACACACACTCACACACACACACACGTTGCTCTTGACTTTTATTGCTAATCTTTATTGCACCGGGAACAAACACTGAGTTGCTTTGGCAATGTTAGCTGAATGTCCCCTTAATTAAAAATACTGTTGTTTCATACTTATACCACTGATAGCTGCTATCTGTGAGGGAGAGATTAGAAATGTGTCTGTGTGTGTACTCCTGTGTGTTTGTGTCGCTGTGTGTGTCTGAGGTGCTGTACAATAACTCTCAATAAACATGCATACAGTGTGGAACCTGAGATCCTGCCAATCTTTGGGGTGCCGACAGTATATAGAGAAGCTGCTTAAAACTGGATGTAGTATTATAAAATACAGAGTATTGACTGGTGGTGATAAATTATCTTAATTCAATATAATAAGGAAACTGCAGACCAGATATTCCTTTATTCGTCCCGCAATGGGGAAATTTCAAGCTACAGCTTCCCGGAGTAAGAATATATCAGAAGAGGAAAGGATTCCTTTAAACAAATATTCAAACATCTGTACAGATGTAAATATCAGAGTATGGAAATAGTAGGTACTGCACTTATTACTGAGAGCAGTTTTTGTTTGCTGCTTTTTTTTTTTTTTTTACATATGGTAAATGATTGCGGCCCCGATCTGATCAGAGGCCGCAGCTCTTGGTCTGGATCTTTTAGCTGAATTGGGACTGGAAGCGTTTGGCCATTTGTTCCCCGTTTCCAAGGTGGTGCCTGGTTTTTATTGTTGCATTTAGTAATAATGGTAAATTTGCACAATTAAAAATGTAAAAAGTATTAATCATTCTGACAGCAACCAAATTTACCCTACATTACTCTGAACAAGTGGTGCTTTGCAGAATTATTACAATTGATAACCTTGATTTCTTTAATTATTTATGACAATCAGTCATAATTTTAAAACCATTTGCTGATGATAGAGATGAGAATTTTAAACAATGACAGATGAAGATTCTTTTGAATTTGATTTAATCTCTGCAAATTAATTTGATTATTTCTTTTTGCTATTTTCCCCCCTCTCTGCCACTAAACCACACTCCAGCCTAGACTGGCACAAAATGTGTTTCATGCCCAGTGATGGGTGTGTGTTTAAACTGTGAAGTGATTTTCAGTGATTTTTAGGAACACATGAGTCATCACAATATTTGTCTACTACAGAACAACACTTCCTGACTGACCAAAGAAGATGATGAGATGATTAAATGTTAATTACATCAAATTCACTTTCAGAAAATTGCCTCAAGTCCTTATATTACAGAATTTTGGAAATGGTCATCTATTAAGTTCCATTGGAGAAAAGCTTGACCTTTGTCAATTTACCGTAACCATAGACTCTGGAATATGAAACTGAGTGTTCCATAACTCCACCACATAACGGTGGTAACAGGAGGAGACAGATGGATTACTTAATTCAGTTATATGCTGAAAATATTTTGAGATTAGGGCATGTAACCTGCAGCAGACATGGATTATTTGATCTGTTTAATGAGAGATTATTAACTTTCACTTGTAGAAGAACTTTAGGCAGGTAGATCCAAAGTGTATCAAGAACTCATATTGAAATAGCTAAACATCAGACATGCAAACAGAACAGGACAAACAAACACCAAAGTTGAGCTCTCACTGCAGGACAATTGCGCTGATTGTTGTCACCTTATCTAATAAATCCCTGATAATGCGGATCTCACTTCAGTCTCTGGTCCCTCATTTTGGCTCCAAATCTGTTTCTATTCCACAGAGCCCTGATAAAGGTTCTCTCGATGACACACAAGTAGGTGGCACGACTCGAGAGAAGAGCGATAATCAGGTTAGCTATTATCTGTTCTGGGGAAATGATCCGCACGCTCGTGCAAACAGCTCAGCATTGTTACCCGATGCGGCGTGTGTTTGCGTGTACTCGAGTAAATGTACAACGATTTGGAACTTGAATGCTGTTTCTGATGTTGTCACTTCTGTCACACTGTGTGACTATCGGCAGTCTGAACCTCATTCAGTGAACGCAGAGACAAACAACGAGTCACACACTGTGGACAAAAAACCCTGGGGAGAGCACGCAAACTCTGCACAGAGAGGATTGGAACTTCCTTGCTGTGAGGCAAGAGCAGTAACCACTGCGCCACCGTGCTGCCTGACTAACCCACCAGTCGTTCATAATCTTAGTGTTTGCATTGGGAAAAGAAATCGGACGAAACGCACAGCATGCAGCTTTAAACCGGCATCTGGATGAAGGAGGATTTTATCTCCATTTAGCTTCAGGACATCTTTGCTCTTTTGCTCGCCGAGAATCGGCATTGCAAACCGTGCGTTGAGGACCGTGTTCCTTTAAACACGTGAATCCATATTGTGCATGTTTGTCCAACCACTTGCTTTAGGTTTTTTTTTTTTTTGCATAATCCATTCGCCTAATCTAGAACAGGCAAGAGACTTTGTGCAACCGCAGAGCAGATAGTTGGTGCTGTTGTTGCTCTGATAATTGTGTTGTGTTAACATTTACAGATGTGAGTTGTCACCATCACCATTTTCCACTGCACACACACACACACAAACAAGCGCATGCACATGTATTGTTTCCACTATAAACGCTGTGGAATTTCTCATTCAAATAATGTTACTGGCATATAAAAACACCCACATGACATTTATAAATTTAAGATGAATTACGTTACACATAAATAATCCCCCACATTCAATCAGATACCAAACAGAAAATAATAATAGTGTGTAAAGGACACTACCATAATAGATGGAGATGCTGACCCACGCTTTATAACAAAGGCTCTGCTTGACATTTAGTTTTCTTTGATTAACACTGATTACATTTAATCACAAGGGCACTGCATAAGAGACACAACCCAACTGATACACACCAGGCAAAGGGTTACAGGGGGGGGGGAGTTTTTAAATTTTTAAATCCTTTCTTTCTTCTTAAGAACCTTTGCTCTGGAATATTCTCTGTTCTTCTTCCGGACCTGCTCCAGAGACGGTGGAAGAACCTCAGCGCTGATCACCTCCTCAACCTGTTCTGTCGAAGTCCTATAATTGATTTACTGTAATAAGCAGCTCTATTTTTATCATCTGAATCTCTTTATTGAAGAGCCACCCACACAGCAATAAAAGAGCCGGGTCGAGCGGTCCAGCCCGCTGATTGGTTACACCAGGCCGGATAAATCCTCCAACGTGCTTCAGCAAACTGCAAAGTATTGGATTTTTGATAGAACAACCTTCCACGGAGGCAGAGCCCGAACTGTGCAGAGCCAGAATTGTGCAGAGCCTGAACTCTGCAGAGCCCGAACTCTGCAGAGCCCAAACTGTGCAGAGCCCAAACTGTGCAGAGCCCAAACTGTGCAGAGCCCGACTCTGCAGAGACCGAACTCTGCAGAGCCCGAATTGTGCAGAGCCCGACTCTGCAGAGCCCAAACTGTGCAGAGCCCGAACTGTGCAGAGCCCGAACTGTGCAGAGCCCAAACTGTGCAGAGCCCGACTCTGCAGAGCCCAAACTGTGCAGAGCCCGAACTGTGCAGAGCCCGAACTGTGCAGAGCCCAAACTGTGCAGAGCCCGACTCTGCAGAGCCCAAACTGTGCAGAGCCCGACTCTGTGGAGCCGCTTCGAGCTCGTGTGAATCGACTGGACTACCGGAACGCTTCAGGACTTCAGAACGGGACATAGAAGACTCAAAAAAGACAAAGAAGCACATTAAATAAGTCAGTGTATCATCTAAAAGGGTGTGTGCGTGTGCCTGGAGAGAGAGAGACGCGGTCACGTCGCATCGTCCCGCTTATTAACTCCTCCACCCCCTCCCCATTATCTTCGGTGACGTCACCTTCACGAGCTACTTAAATGAGGCACTGAGGCACGGAGTCGCAGGACCCACGGACACTTGGAGTGGACTCCGGAGGGCTGATCCCCGCGTCCGTGCTCTCCAGACCTTCATCCAGCATCACGGGACACCGGAGACAGCGCCTGTCGGAGGGGAGAGGGGGCTTCTGAGACCATCTGCCCACGGAGAGACACGCACGCCTCCCGTGCGCACTTCAGTTTCCTTCACGGGCTTCACCTGCGAGGGCGCGCGCGAACCCGGAGAGCTTCAGTCCGCCAAAGTGTCGATACAATAACTCCGAGGTAAGAGAGCCGACTTGTCGCTTCGGGGAGCGGCCGCTGGCTCTGGGAGCGCCGCTCAGGTTTTACGCAGAGGCGCGTCAACGGGAACTCATTTCCTCCGGTAAGGAACTCATTCCTGTTCACCTGTGAAGAGCCAAGAGTGATAGAACATAAGAAATGCAGGTATATTAAAACAAGAAACATATATATCAATATAAGTTACTCATTTATATTTGTACAGCAACAAATATGACTTGTTCCATAAATGGGCTTAATCTCAAAAGAATGTATCTTGTGTGTAGATGTGGATAGCTGTGTGTGTGTGGGTGTAGGTGTGTGCGTGTGGGTGCAGAGGTTTGTGTGTGTGTATAAGTTGTTTGTGGGGTTTTTTATTTGTAAAGTTATGGTTATACGGCTCTACTACAGGAAACCTACGTTAATGAGTCGCCAGCAGTATTCATATTTTCTATATGTGGTAATTAGCTGATCAATATTATTAGGGAAAATTGATTAATGTTGAATTGTTATTTATCTGCTGGTTCGTTCTGCTAAACACTGATTAATTGTCTGGTTTCATTCACATGAACAGTTTAATGTAAAGTTTAAAGCCCCCCCCCCCCTCATATGTGGTTGTTCTGCAGTCCATGGCTGCGCCCACATACAGCGGCTTCCTGTGGATGCTGGTTCTGGGCGTGTGTGTGTCCCCGGTGGTCGGCTCGGACTGCAGGGAGGAGTGTGCGCTCTGCGTGTTCCGTCTCCTGAGACAGCAGTCGGGCGTCTCTTCCCTGGTAATGTCTCCACTTTTCACCGGACACCAATATAAACCGATTGATCAAAGAGAGTACAGAGACTGTGTGATCAGACATACTGATGAGTGTATTAATTGTCTATATAGACTGTTCCACAGTGACAAAACGGACCCACACACACACACACACACACTCATTTAGACATAGTGTGTCGTGACTTGTGAGTCAGGTGCTGTTGTTAGCTCTTTGGCTATCATTATTTTCTCCCCTCCTGAGTCCTCCTTCAGCCTGTTGATGAAATCGCAGTAATACTTTTAAGCCAATCGGCTTTTCTCCATATTTTCCTTTGATCATTCCCCCCCCCCCCCTTTTCATTAATTATTTTTCCTTTGTATGCTATCCTTGAAACGTTGTTTCTTCTCATATCTTTTTCCCTTCTGACACCTGCATCATTGCTTTAAAACACATAATTCCCGTATACATATCAGTGTGTGTGAATTGAAGTCATGCGCCGAGCATCCAGAGTGCTCATTTATTTTCTGTTTCACATGCTGAGTACTTCAGAACTACAATATCACTGCGTCTGACTAGGATAACGGAAAACACGATACTTCTCATTCAATTGCTGTTAAAAAAACGCCTATTTTTTCATGTTTGAGTCATTATATTTTACAGACTCCTCAAATTCTTACTTTATTCACATGGGAATTCTCTTTTTGACCCATAGACAAGTTTCATTCTCGAAAAGCAGCAATAGTTTCCCAGTACAAGCCATTTAAAAATAAGCATTTTAATGGTGGTTCCATCATATATAATTTCTTTTTTTTTTTTAATTCTTCCATTGTAACATTTTACATTTTTTGACACTAAGAACACATTTTCAATTTCCCAAAGTCTTTCTAAAAAATATTTCAACAGCAGTTAAAAAAACTGTTAATTCTAACAGAAGGAAAATGCCAATAAAAACACCGGACAAAATAACTTTCCAATAACGACTTGAATTTTCAATCTTTGGGTTCCCCTACCTGTTTTAGCGATTTACACCAGGGGTCACAACCTGGCGTCAACGAGCTTGTTCCAAAAACGAGCTCACCATAACGCGATTTACAAGTTTCATGTGAGATCATAAAAGATTAGAACTTGTGGATGGATGATCTGCAAAGTGCAGAATCGTCTATAGGACACATTCTGTGTGTTGTAGTTCCTTGTGCAGCGAAGATGAGGAATTGATTGACCCCCAAAACCTGGCAAGAAACAGATACCAGAGGTTTTCAGTGGCAACACTGTCGTGCCACGGCAGCTGAATTCAAATATTGAAAAAATCTGACAAATGTGTTTGTAGAAAACAAAATAATCTTTTTAACAATGCAGATTTGGTGATTAATTCAAAATGTGATCGGAATTATTTTAAATACTGAGAGTTGTTTATGTTACATAATTGATAGCTTGTACTAACGTAGTGCAAAGTAGTGCATGATTTAAAAAAAATTGTAAGTGGCTAGTGAAAATGAAATATTGAGATTTCCTGGGTAGAAGTGGTCATTTGAAAATGTAAATTGGGGAACATTTCTACAAATCAATTTGTTAAAACGTTGTTGAGAATTATTATCACGATCAGTGTCTACATCTATGAACATCATTGATTATCAATGGTAACATGTCATTAAAGATGTTTTTTTTTAGAGGCCTTTATCAAACTGGTGGCCGACAATAAAGTGGATGGATGGAGTCTTTGTAAACTTCCTGTTCCAGCCACTAGAGGGCGCTGCTGACGTCCAGGTCTCCTGTGGTGCCAATATGTCCTAAATCCAATTTCCCTGTTCGTTAAGTCTGTCTTCATAAGCCAGTGGCACTGAAAGCTCAGCAAGAATCCCCGGCCCACAACAGGAAACAGGAATTTATGATGACTCCTTTAAGTGAAATCCAATGACACACATATGGATTTTAAAGCCCCAGGCCCAGCAGATGCCTTTAGTCTGATCACACTGCCACTGGGTTTATTGGACTCACATAGTTTAAGGAGAACTGGGATAAATGGGTAATGGAGGGGGGGCACATAGCTTTTCCATTAGATGGATCGGATCCAGAAGGTTTAAGCAGCGAGTCTCCTTTTTATTAATCGTTCCAGCGGTACGTGAGCGATGTCGTACACAACACGGGCGGCACGCTTCTCCCAAAGCATCTGTTGACTGTTGGAAAGCCTCTCTTGGGGGGGGGGGCGCTTCTTCTCTCTAATGCAAGACAGCTCATCAAGCTTTACTGTGACACGTTAATGAGCAGAATGGGAGAATGACACCGCACTGATCGGTGGAATGAGCCACATGGAACACATGACTGCAACTCTAAAGCACTCAGAGAGCTCGTAACGCCACCAACGCTGCTGGAGTGATCTGATCAGGAAAGAGCTTCCAGACGAGGCATAGCAGAAGGACGCCTTTAACATTTGGAGAGAAATTTGTTTATTTTTATGCAATCAAACAAAAAATGGATTTGCAACCAAAGAAAATATTTGCAAACAAAAGTAATGATTTGCAATTAAAGAAAATATTTGCAAACAAGACCATTATTATCAACATCATGCAGTTCGTAATATTTAAATTGAAATGGGGGTGGGGGGATTGATGATGGATTCAGGAAAATGTTTTCTGTTATCGCTGTCCAGTGAAAGAACCAGCATGCTGCTCGTGTGTGATGAAGGGTTCTTTGATGTCACGCTTATTTTAACATCCAGAGTGAGAATACAATTATAATTAATCAAAGTTCAAAGCTTTAAATGAATTCCATTCAGACTGTTTCATGATGTAAGGGAATGCAGGATTGGCTTTAATATTGATTGTTAAGGTTAGGAAAAGCAGCAGCATTGACGGAGCGAGATAGTTCCTGAATGAAGATGAATTGTCTGACAAGGCATTTATTCTCATGAGTTAATCTTTCTACGTTGACTAGTTCTGTCTTGCTCCGGTTCCACAGCTCGTTACTTGAATAGTTGTCCTCCTCCTGATTATCGGGCAGCATGTTTCTGGAATGGCCAACGCTGTTGGCCACCTGGGGACTTCCTGTGTGGAGTTTGCATGTTCCTGTCTTGTCTGGTGGGTTCCCTGCAGGTTCTCCAGCTTCCTGGAATGGTGCCTTGTCCAGGGTGTACCTTGCCTCCTGCTCAGAGCCAGCTAGTATATGCTCCCTAAATTAGTTAAGATTTGATGATGAACATGACTCAGAATTTGTTGAAGCATGAGCTTCATCCATTGTTTTAAGTAATTAAATTAAGAATTAAGAGCCTCAGAGTGGATACATTAGAATAACGTCAAAACAAACGTCATTTTCATCCGGCATTACGTTTACATTTGTAACATGATGCTTCTGTATCGTGTCACATTTTTGAGACACTGCTTTTTGTTTTTAGCAGAGATAAGGATGTATGAGTGGGTAGATGGAAGGTTCTGTGAGGGAAGACACGGCCATTAATCACATTAACAAAGCATTGTTTTTGGATTCTTGATGCTATTTTCTATTTCTAATTTTCAATGCCTTCAACACATTCTGTTGATCATAATAACTGGATTCTACATTTCCCAGAATGCAACAAAATATATTTTTTGAAACACTCCAGATACCGGCTACATTTGGCGCTCAGCATCAGCACTGGACAGCACCAACCACTTGGAATGTTTTTGGAATGTTAAAGAGACGTAGGCTGGCACAGAGACCATCATGAAAACCAGCATTATTGTATATGAACTCGATGTTCAAGACAAAACTTGCATTAAAACCAAACACAGGTTGGATTTCATGAGGTCTCGGCCACTGCTGCAAACACTGTTGTGGCTTTGGCAGTCAGAAGCTCTGATAAGACTCTTGTTGAAGTTGTGTTAAATTCACAGATCACGCTTTTGCTGCGCTGCCATGGAAACTGTTCGTAGCCCATAATAAACATACCTAGACCCTTGATCCTTTTTGTGTTTCCATCTAGTGCACTTGAAAACAGGTGGGTTGTTAACAAAGAAATTGCTTGCTCTCGTTGACCACTCAGTGAGTCGTCAGCAGTCTGTTGTACTTCTACATTTTAGTATTAGATCAGTGAGCAAGGCAGAACAACAGCGGGGGGGCAAAGTCTCATACTGGAGTGGTTCTATCGGTGCCACTCAGATAACAACCAACAGTGAGTCATCATTGAGTCAACCTATAATTTTCATGCTGCCATAATGTTATTTTAGGGATGCACAGTTGTCAGAGTTTAACCCTCTCGACATCTTGTATAAAATAGTTAAACGCACACAATGAACTAGAAAACGACAATCAGAGATTGCAGATCCTCGCCTCCAATAGACTATTGGATCTTGTGAGACAGTAAACAGGGCTTCCGGATCAGAGGGGCCAAACCTGCTCTAGCTTGCTGCTCCGGAATGTACTACAAGCCATCTTCTGGACTCTTTTTTTGAGTTTTTGAGTTATGCACTCGGACAGACAAACAAACAAACAAGCAAACAAACAGACAGACAGACAAACAGACAAACAAACGCACCCAATTGCAATACCCTCGCCTCCTCTTCAGCGAGGGTAATCAGGCAGGCTCCAGTTAACTTTTACGGCTGGGAGCAGACCCGTCATGGCCGCTGTCTCCGGGCCAACTTTATTGACTCAGTCAAAGGGGTGTGGCTTAGATGGTTGCATACAATATCTTCTCTGCCCACCAGATGGGGTTGTTCCTCTCAATAACACTTATAGCAATGGAAATATTCGTAAATTATTCTAACAGTTAACAGTTTTTGTTAGACAAGTAGCCTAATTATTATTAAAGTATTTGCTGGAGTGGAAACTTGAGTACAGCGTTGCAGTTTATTTTCAAAACACAGTTTATTTTGATCCAATTTTACTTTCAAATTTTTAACATTATCTGCTTTATCATCATATTTCAGAGACACTGCTTTTTTGGACAAATATGGCTGCCACCACATCAAATTAAAGAGAACACATTAACTACCCATTCAGTCGATTTCGGTACCGTGAAACAGAGATGTGTCACTAGTGGAGTAGTGGCAAAACCAGTTCACAGACGATAGCTTTTGGAAGTGTTCCTGAGTGGAGTGATCCACTCACTGCAGAATCCTGTCTGTAGTTAGTGTGTTCTCTTTAATTTGACGTGTCAAACTCAATTAGCATTATGTTTGCCCTCCGAAGGCCAAATGTAAACCGTAACACAGTAAAAAATGTAACTAAATGTAATGCCATTTAATGTAAAATAAATGTAACTGCTCCTTAACATGCGGTTAAATAACTACCGTATTTTTTGGATTATACGTCGCTCCGGATTGTAGGTCGCACCAGCCAAAAAATGCATAATTAAGAAGAAAAAAACATATATAGGTCGCACTGGAGGATAAGTCGCATTTTTGGGGAAAATTTATTTGATAAAATCCAACACCAAACAACATATAGCACAAAGAACATGCTAACAAGTTTACCAAAATATCAGGTTTTACTCCGAATCACGAAATCCAAGGAAATCTTCATCCTTGGTGTCACTTTTGAACAACTCCCCCAACTCGGCAGGTAGACAAGACGCCGCTTCCTCTTCTACGTCGCTTACATCAGACTCGTCGTCAGTTGCAGTTCCAATTATTCCAGCCTTTCTGAATCCCGACAGGATGGTTACGGTTGTCACTGAAGCCCATGCTTTGTCGATCCATTCAATGACTTCCAGGAAAGTTGCATGGCGCATTCTCCCGGTTGCCGTGAAGCTGTGCTCTCCATCCGTCATCCACTGCTCCCACAGGTTACGCAAAACTGACTTAAAGCTCC
The DNA here is from genome assembly GCF_040956055.1 of Brachionichthys hirsutus. Lineage (NCBI taxonomy): Eukaryota > Metazoa > Chordata > Actinopteri > Lophiiformes > Brachionichthyidae > Brachionichthys > Brachionichthys hirsutus. Next base: position 2,458,680 of record NC_090911.1, on the reverse strand, counting down.
TATTCACGGAGATATCAAGTGGCTGGAGTATTTTGGTTAAGCCTCCAGGGATGATGGCAGGTGTGGAGTTGAAAACTTTTAATTTATTTTTTAACTGTGGTGTGATGTGCGCTCTCATGCTATCCATCACAAGCAGAGCTTTGCGTGCTCTAAAGAAGCCATCCGGTCGCTTATTGTAGCACTTTGTAAGCCACAAGTTCATCATTTCTTGATCAATCCACCCTTTCTCGTTCACGGCGACTTCAACTGAGGAGGATTGGATTTTTGGCATGGTTTTTCGTTTGAAAATGACCATCGGTGGCAGTTTTGATCCGTCTCCACAACATGCCAGCACCACTGTGAAGTGTGATCTCTCATGACCAGTTGTAACGATATTCACACTTTTTTGCCCTTTCTCTGCAACACTTCGGCCCATGGGGATGTCAAAAGTGAGGGGGACCTCGTCCATGTTAATAATATGATCCGGTGTCACGTTGTGATCACTTACATGCTTTTCAATGAACGCGCGGAAACTGTCAACCTTGGCTTGGAAGTCCGCTGGCAGTTTTTGGGACAGTGTCGTCCTTGCTCTGATAGAGAGGCGTTTGCGTTGCATGAAGCGGTAACACCAAGAAGGTCCTCCCGCAAAGCCGTTTATATTCACCTCCTTGGCAACCACCTGGGCGCGGAGACGCAACTGCACCGTTGACAAACCTCTCCCAGCAGCACGTTGTTCAAGCACCCATGCGTGAACTCGTTCCTCCAACTGCGGCCACCTAGCTTGTCGCCCGCGATTAGCTTTCTTTGTTTTCTTCATTTCAGTAAGCGGAACCTCCGCTTTTCGCCAGTCCCTTACAAGTTTTTCGCTCACTCCAAACTTTCTTTCTGCTGCTCGATTGCCGTTTTCGGCTCCATATTTCACTATCTGAAGCTTGTAAGCCGCGGAATATGACTTTCTTTTCGGCGCCATTTTCATTCAGCCCTTCTAATTTGTGTTTTTAGATAACAGGTGTGACAGATAACTCTGTGACCCGTCAGAATCTGTCGCGGTTTCTGGAGGTTCAGAGTTCCCTGTAACACCTGTTATAGAAATGTGTAGGCTACTGTCTCTGCGCTCACAGATTTTGTAAAAAAAAGCATATATAAGTCGCTCCGATTTATAAGTCGCACCCCCGACCAAACTATGAAAAAAACCGCGACTTATAATCCGGAAAATACGGTATTTATTTTTTTATTTTATTTAACTCTTTAGCCGCCACAGTAATTACAATCAAACATTCAGTTTTGATATCACTTTTTGAAAAGGTTGTAACTTAAAGATTGTTCGAGATAAAGCCATACTGTAAATGAGAAAAATCATAAGTATGAACCAAAGTTTGTGATGGGAATAAATGAACACATCTAATAATGTGGAAAAGTTCCATTCAAATGCCATCATCACGGAGGAACAAAGATAATCAATACAAAATTAAAGCAAAACCAAAAAACCACCACCTTGTCTTGTCATGGACACGCGCAAACCAAAAAAACCAACCGAAGTGGGAAAGATAAAGAACATACCCCGAGTCAATGCCACGGAAAAGACGTCACTTTCAGGATCAGCACTGGACAGCTCCATATGTAGCCGACTAACTATGGAGCTGTCCAGTGCTGATTCTGAGCGCCATATGTAGCCGGGGTCAACATTTGCACATGCTGGAAAAAACAATAAGTTCAAATAACTAGTCAGCGCCAGCAGATTATTGAAGATGATAAAGATTATTAATTTCCTGACTGCAGCGTGTTGCTCTTGTTGTTGCCATGTTGCTTAATTTTTCCATTTGATCAGTTCACTACTTAAATTACAAACATTGCATATTCAATTGTATAGTTGTAAAAACATATGGATAGATTATTGCTGTTATTATAACATAAATCCTTTCAATTGATCAGGTTAAGAAAACCACACTACTCCATCGATCAATAATCAAACTGATTCACTGTCACGTTGTTGCTAGCGCTGGAGCTGTGGACGGTGGACGTTGTAAAGACATTTGTTTCACTTAAAGAGCATGCAACCTTGCAACTACTCTTTAGCTACTTGCGGAGGAGGCCACGTGGAGGCTGTCTTCTCCTCCAACTTCAGCATTAAACAACCTTTGAAATCTTGATGCCGCTGTCCAAAGTTTTTTTTTTACATGTTGCTTGCATAAAATTAAAAATAGGCATGCAATCCCCCCCCCCCCCCCCCCCCCCAATTTCTTTTTCTCATTTTCGACATTTGATACTTTGAATGTTTGCTATTTTCATTTAAATATGGGGTTATGCCTTTTTGAAATCCTCAGATTCTGTTTCTATTTACATTTCACTCAGGCTCCCAGTTTGTCACTATAATTCAGTGATAGTTCTATTGATTAGACTGATTATGAATCAATAACGCCTGTCTTTTTTCAGACATGCTCACTTGAGTGTGAGGGTGGGTTAGACAGCCAGAAGCTCCGACTGTGCCAGGATGTCCTTTTGGAAGAAGAAACTCTGAATGCTGACCCCCAGCAGGAGCAGGAAGTGATGAACGCCATGGCGTCTGAAAAGGATGCGTCACCAGAACAGCAAGTGGCCAAGAAGTACGGCGGCTTCATGAAGCGCTATGGTGGTTTCATGTCTCGCCGCTCCTCCTCTCCAGAGCGGCCTTTGGCTGATCCAGGAAATCAGAACGAAGAAGAAACTGTTGGTTTAGAGATCCTGAAGATTCTCGATGCAGTGACCAACCGTGGCAGTGCGATGGATGGTCAGGGAGGTGAGGTGGCGAAGACGTATGGGGGCTTCATGCGTCGGGCTGGAGAAGGAGTGGTGCGGGGTGACCTGCTGGATGCCGTGTTAGACCGTGGCCTAAAGAAGCGCTATGGCGGTTTTATGAGGCGTGTGGGCAGGCCCGAGTGGCTGGTGGACAGCAGCAAGAGCGGAGGAGTGTTGAAACGAGCTTGGGAGAATGGCAGCGAGCTACAGAAGAGGTACGGGGGCTTCATGGACTAGGATGCCACAGTTATGACCCTTCATGGCCCCCGTCGTTCCAACCTGCCATCTTGTCGTGTTGAGTTTTCAAGCCTACCTGCTCTGCCAATGACGTTGCGTCATCTGGCTTTGTATAAGTTTGTGCTGCCGCTACTTCATTGGTTCAAGTGATCCCATTCTGAGAGCGAGAGAAAAAAATATATTGTTCAGACTTACATTTTTAATCTGTATTTGGTATTTCATGTTGTTTATTAAAAGAATCTGTTGATCAACTTGTGCTGGTGTGTCTGATTTCTTTTTTCTTTTTAAGTGTCTGTGTGTTTCTGTGCGGAGAGTTTTTCTGTCATTTTACAGAATTGTTCAACGACGCGAGTCTGAACTACGATTACACAGCAGCTCAGTCCAGGAAGATTCGGCTTAGAGACTGGATGGAGGCCAAGTTGGGATCATATGGACCAAGAGCAAACAACTCAGGAAGTCACATAACACTCCAGGTCAGGCTGACATAACCCCCTCGCCCCGGTCACATCCTCACTGACACTGCCTCTGTCTCTCAGAACTTTAATACGAGCATCTCCCTCACACACAAAGCCGGTACTTTGAGCACATTTTGCCACCAATCTGGCAACAACATCAGCAGAACATTCGTGAAGTCCTGTAAAAGTTTTGATGTTGGGCCGACTTGGATTCACCAGGACATCAGAATTTAGATCTGGGGAATTTGGAGGCAAGCCGACATCTTCTAACTCATATCTGTGTTCCTAAATCCAACCGTTTCACTGCTCCATGATGAAGTTCTGATGCTCACCTGCAGCTTGTAAGCATTTTCAGCAGGATAGCAGGGACACACGGTCCACTCTGCTCTGCACATCCCATTACGCAGCAATATGTGATGCTCTGTGTGTTCTAACGTCTTCCTCTCCGAGCCGGCGCCGGCGGTTTCAATATTTGATGCGACATTACCTCTTCAGTGGAATCAGTGGAACGAACAGCACTCTTCATCACTGAGCCTTAGCTGTCCATAATCACGGCAATTAACAAGAAAAGCCAACAGAGCTCAGAGAATAAACATAAATAATTACAATCATTCAAAAGTTAAGCCCAAGATGAGGGGAAATGTGGGTTTCTGTGGCAGAAATTAAATGATGCTCTGAGTCAGAGTGACCTTTTCTCTGTTGTCCAGTCAATATACAGGCCAAGATCATTCCTATCGCTTTATCAGCCTCATGGGTAGCGCAGGTAGCACGGCTAGCAGGAGCTAGCCAGTGTCTCCCGTGAGCCGGTCCCAAGCCCGGTCTGTGAACCAACATCACTCACTGAACTTCTTTCGCCAGTCCAGTTGACTTTATTCAACACAAACCCTTAAAACTTTAGGAAGGTTAGAAAAGTGGGAGCAGTAAATGATTTGACACAGAATGCAAAAGAACAAAAGTGAAAACCAGAGTACTACAAAGACAAAGCGTGATCAAACAAAATAAAAAATACAGTACAAAATGACTCCTCCTCACAGAAACCGTATCGTCTTAACGTTCCCTATAAATCAATCAGCCAGATCTCGGCTTTAACCATCTGGTGGTTGAGCTTGATTGATTAACATCATTAAATGTGAAGATTAATTCTTATCTTGCCACAAATTCTGGAGTAGGATAGGCAACATCAGTCACTACACCATTTTATCTTTGTATCAAATGCTCAATCATAGGTAAGCAAACAAACAGCCAAACGGACCCAATTGCAACACCCCCGCCTCCCCTTCAGCGAGGGTAACGAGGAAATCCGAGCCACCTCCGAGGGGAGTTGTTCCGTGTTCTAGCCAGCAGGGGGTAGACCGTTACCAGCGGAAGACACAAAAAGCAAGGAGAGCTGAGCAGAGGGTGGCTTTCACATTTTATTATTATGGAGACAAAGATAAACGGGAAATTATGGATCGACCGTGAGAGAAACAAAGATTTATTTCTTTAATAACTACTCTTTTTGTGTGTTTTTATGTATTTTTTTTTTACAAACCAAATTCGATAACTGAGAACATAAAATGCAGCTTTTGTGACACACATATCAGACAGCGTTGTCTTATATAAATTCACATCATCAGATGATTGTAGAGATAAAAACAACAACAGCAACAACCCTGAACCAAAGGAAATAACAGGATTTGTGCTGAATTAGTTTAAAATATAAATCCCCTCAAACAATGACAGTCTCCCACAGTTTGATGTGGATCCTGCATGGCTGTTGGATTAAATAATAATGTGCTCTGTTTTTAAACATAAAGATCCTCGTACTTTTGATTAAAAAAAATTGGTATTGGACGGCATTGGCCAAATGTCAGAAATGTTGCCCATTTAAAGTGGTTAACAACATGTACATGGTTTTAAATAATCTAAACAATAAATGAATAAATATGTAATAACTCAAGACATTTAAACAAGCAACAAAAGAGAAATAATGAGATATATCTTGAAACTTAATACCACAGTTAAACAAGCCATTGCACATCATCACATGATCTATATTTGTATATAGTGTTGTTTCTTTTTTCTTTCGGATTAGCTCAGAGCAGATGACTTTAAATTCACAACTTAAAATAAACTCCATGTTTTTTTTGGGGGGGGGGGGGTTTCTGCCAAAACCTCATGACATATTCACTCAAATGCTAAAATCAGTGCTGTGTCTTTACAGAAGATTGGTCATCCTCGGGTTGTCGGAACTTAAGGCGGACCGTATGTGTGCGTGTGTGTTTTTGTTGTTGTTTTTTTGGGCTGTGCTGGGGTCAGGCGTGGGGTCGTGCCGGGGACTAGGGAGGCGGCAGTGGGGGTTTGAAGGTGCAGCCTCCGGTACACTGACGAGCGGTGAGCATCTTGCAGGAGAAATGATGAAGGGCATCATGAGTTTCTGGGGAGGAATGAGTCCATCAGTTAGAAGATGCAGATAACCGTTTATTGATTACTCTACCGGTGTAGCATTGAAATCGATATGTCGTAATCAGGTGCAAATCGTGTCCATATTTTGTTAAGAATGTCTTAAAAAATTAAAATGTTCTGACATGTCCAAATGTACCGGTATGTATAAATAGTTTCTGGTCCTCCATACAGAGGGAGAAGTGATGGAGAAACTCCCTTCAGGTTGAAATCATCGCCCGTGCTGGAGGATCCAGAAATCACATCCAGCCTCGTAAAGTTCTTTCACACAAAATGTTATTTTTGTGCGTTACTGAGACAGCGACATTAAAAAAAAACTATAAACTATATCAGAATGTACTGAATTGTTTGAAGAAAATGTACATACATTTCAATCTACACTGAATATTACTTGCTGGCTTATTTAGAAAAACAGCCGGTCAAGAGGAAGAAGACAACACAATGGTGACGGAACAGAATGCATCAAAAGGTGGAAAACTGATGGAAATATTTGTCTTATAAAAGGTGTATCTGGATGTTTAATACACTGAGCTCAGCTTCTCTATGATGAACCGACTCAAACTTCTTTCTCCTGAGTCTTTACTCAGAAGAGCAGAGTTATGCTACGCTCTTAATGCTAATTTAACTGGAACATATCTGAATTATTTTCTCAGATCTAGTCTCGTTTCCCTTCACTGTTTACATTCATCTGATGTGTGACGCGGATCTTCCATCAATCCGCGACCCCACAATTCACACCAAACACGCTGATGAACCAAGGAAGCTGCCGAATATCCAACCTTGTCGTTGGGATTTCTTATATTCGGTTTTTTTTTTCCACCTTTGCTGACGAAGCGTGCTCAGTGGGAGGAAAGCCTCATGAAATCACATGTGACTGTTTCACACTGCCGTCACAGCAGCGGGAATCACACGTGATCAAATCACAATTAAAATCATCACATTTCTTGTCCTGAAAATGAATCATCTCAGCTACATTTGACAAAAAAAAAACAAAAGAAAAAAAATCTGGTTTGGGCCACTTTCTCCTGCAATGCGAAATCAAGCACCAACTCAGGGGTGGGCAAACCTTTTGGCTCGCGGGCCACAATGGGTTCTAAAATTTGATAGAGGGGAGTGTTTGTGTGAACTAATATAAATGACATGTAAAAGCCATTACATGAAAGGATTTGGCCTTTTCCAGGTAGCATTACAGAGAAAAAGGTAAAATGAATGAGGTTTATAATAAAATTTTATTTAATGATTTTATTTGGACAAGTTCGGCGGGCCGTATTGCCGGAGCGCCCCCTGAAACAATCTGTCAATCTGTGCTAGTAAGTTTTATTGCATCAAAATTATAACAAAAACTGTTTGATGAAAAGACAAAATGAATTTTACTAAATTACATCAAATTTATTTTAGTATTCAGTAAAATCTGTTTTTACATACACACTCAAATAATGTATAGTATATGATGTGACTTACACGATCCCGCTGCATGTTTTGGATTCGTTCTTCTGGAATCCCTCTGCTTTGAAACAATGACCGAAGATCATCCTTTTCCAGATCGGATGCTGAAGACGTAGCCGTAGCGAATTCTGTTGTTGCCACAAAGAAAGTAGAATGTTTTATTTGATCAATCAGCACATTGATCAACACAATAACTAATTCATTGTTGTTATTATATTATACTTGTTTGCAACTAGTCTTGTTTAGTGGCCATAAACATATAAATTGTAGTTTATTTTAACCCTGCGCCCATAAGATACCCCCCAAACAAAAGAAGGCAGTAAACTAACCTTACTTCAGCAATAAACCACTCAGGCATTTGGTGTCATTGATACTTGATGTTATTACAGGACTCTGTGTTTACTGAGTACATGTTGTGTGTTGTTTTTTATTGGACCATTGTGTCTAATACAGATTTGATTGATTGATTAGGGGCACGATCTTAGCAGTGTTTAGATATGACCCCATATTTGGGGTTGCTGGTAAAATATGTCCAACCCTTTGGCAGGTAAACCACGGTATGCTAATATCGATCAGCGGAGCTGCAGAGATCATAACTCGCGTCGTTAACCTGGTTAGCAAACGGAGGCTATGAGCTAACAGGTCGGCTAACAGCAGATTCTAAAACAGCGCATGACGCTCAGCGTCCAGCAAAGCAAAGCACATTAAGCTGCATTTAGTAATGCAGGAAATCAACTCTGAACAACTTACCTGCGTTCACCTGCTGCACTGATCAAAGTATCCACCCTGCGGGCAAACGAGGGCGGAGGCTGCTTCGGAAAATAGGGCTGCTCCGGAAAGTACACATTTTATACTTTAATCATCTCATTAATTTAGAAATTCAGGAAAACCGAAACTTTTTTTTTTTTTTCAGTGAATGCAATAAGCTTCCGTAGTTTCATCCATATTCTTGTAGATGAGACAAACAAAATAATTTAAAAAAATCTATTTACTTCGATACGACTTCCGGAAAAGACTTTGGAAGCGCAGTTTGTTTCCATGGTAGTGCTTTGATGCCTTTTCTGTTCGATGGCTTTGATCAACACGAGTATATAAGGCAGAGCAGTATCCCGGCTTTCTATTGCGTTTAGTGTCTGCAGAGGTCGGTTGATTTTGTGCTTGAACATAAACTTTAGCTTGAAAAACCGAATCAAGACGAGCTCTTCACACCTTCCAACTGTGAGTACACTATTTAAAATCAGCTCTATTTGTGGATAATTGTTGCTTTAAAATATAAAATATATATTTAATAAAATGCTAATTCGTTTTTTGTCTGTTTTCACATGTTTATTTTTAGATCACTTGATATTTTGAACGCGTAATTCTATCAGCATCCGTCTGATCGTGCTCGATGGAGAAGGCTCCGGCTCAGGACGCGCTCCTGGGTACTGCCCTCAACTTTATCCAGCTGCGTCTGCTGCGGCTGGCCAGGAACTGTGGTGCGGCATTGCGGACCGGCGGGGCCACCTTACAGTTCTTCACGGAGCTACAGAAAGAGATGGAAAACATCCTCCATCAGGTAACTAATGCGTTTTCTTTCTGCTACGTCTGTTGGAAACCTCCTCAATGCATTGGCTGGGGCAGCGGTCCCCAACCTTTTTCCTGCCACGGACCGGTTTCATGCCGTGAATTCTTTTCGCGGACCGGGAGGGGGGGGTGCAGACACACCCCCCCCCCCTTTATTGCAGACACAATTGTCCAATGACAATATCAATATCTACTCACCATAAATTGTGGTCCCAATAATTACTTCTGTCCTTCATGGTTTTTTGTTTCATAAATTCCACATTCTTGTCTTTTAATCCGGGTTCTTGTTTTTTAATCCGGGTTCTGGTCTCAATGTGCCGAAGCAGTTTTGAACCCTTCGTTTCTCGTTAACGGAGCGAATCAGCCGTTAATACCCGAGTTTTAAGTCTTAGTCCTGGTTTCTCTTCTTGGAGGTCGTCGGCGCCTCTTCTTCCTCCTCTTCTTCCTCCTCAGTTGGACTTTTCTCCTTAGCAAAGAAGCGCTCCAAATACTTTAGTTTTTTTTAAATTAATTTTCGCGAGTTCACGGCTGTTTTTTTTTCCCGCAACGTATCAAGACGCGATTGTTACGTTGGAGAAAATCCGGTCGTTTTTCAAAATAAAACACCTTTTAGACGCTAATAATCGATACAACGGAAATTGTATACATTAGTTGTTCTTTCTTTGTGGCCCGGTAACAAATGCCTCACGGACCGGTACCGGGCCGCGGCCCGGTGGTTGGGGACCCCTGGGTTGGGGTAGATGTGATGGGCCTAACACTTGTTCATGCATTTTATTTATTTACTTTTTTCTCTCTTGCATTTGATTTAGACTCGGGCAGTCTCCTGTCCCCCGTTGGAAGCTCCAGGACTGAGTGACTATAAGACCATCCGGTGCATTGGCAGTGGCATGTTTGGGTGAGTCAGACAAACTAACTGTTCAGTTTCTGTTTCTCTGACTGTCAAAGCAGAAAAGACACCGAAAATACCCTGTGACATTGCTCTTGAATATTTTATTTTGATATGACTGGTTTTTTATCAGTTTATCAGTGGGTTTTAAGGACCTTAAACCTTTATCAGTTAAGCCGGCCAACTGATAAAAATCAGTCAGAGAGGGCTAACTTACCGTGTTTCTACAAAGTCCTGGAAAAGTTAGTATGTAGAAGAGTTATTAAACACCTTAATGATAATAACACTCTGTACAAATACCAATATGGCTTTTGCAAAAAGCATTCAACATATATGGCTCTTCTGCAACTTTTAGATAAAATTTCTACTGCTCTGGATAAAAATGTTTGCTATTGTTATTTTAAAACTCCATCGATACGGTCTTCAAGATGTTGTGATCAGATGGTTTAGTAACAGAGAACAATATTTTTGTATCAATGGCCATGTATCTAAAAAAAGCAAAACTATACTGTGGTGTTCCTCACGGGTCGGATTCTTGGGCCCCTTCTCGTTCTAATTTTTATTCATGATTTTGCCGTAATATCTGGATCTTCGCTGCCCATTTTATTTGCGGATGATACAAATATTTCCATGTCTCACTTGGACTTTGGATGTCTAATCAGAAATGCCAATGCCACTGGAATACGCCCCAAGATGGTTTCAGATGAACAAGCTTTCATTGAATGTAAATAAATCAAATTATATACTTTTTAGAAACAAAAATAAAATCATTCCTAAGCAGGACTCAAAGCTGCCAATTAATAACATTGAAATCAAACAAGTCTCTTGTACAAAATCTCTTGGTATACTAGTTGATGAAAGATTGTCCTGGGGAAACCATATTGACTATGTATGCAAAATAATTATGGTCTTATGGTATTATCAGAAGAGTCTCTCAGTTAATCAGTCCTGTGTCATGACATGATATCACAGTTTAATTTATCCATATTGGACATCTGTAACAGCTTGGGCTGCTTCATATTCCTCACACCTTAATCAGATACTCGTAATTCAGAAGAGATTCTTGAGAACTTCAAACTCTACCAATCAAGTATCATCTGCTTCTTTATTTAACAAATTTAAACTTCTCAATTTTTTCTATTAATATGTTTCAAATGTGTCTTTTTTATGTTTATATTAATTCATTATACACAAGACATTCCAGGCACTTTTAAAAACATATTCCTGTTATCATCTGATATTCACTCGTATTCAGTAAGAGGTCAGAAGAACTTTCGATCTTTATCGTACCTCCAGTAATACATTTTTCATCAGAGGAATCTTCTGTCCAGGCAAAATGGTACTCATGTCTAGTATTGGAAATTCATTTGTCATTTTATGATGTTTATTATTTTGGATATGAATAATAATAATAAAAAAACATTCCCTTTTCCCTGTTATCCAGCTCAGTCAGCCTTGTCAGCCACAAAAAGATGGGTGGAAGATTCGCAATGAAGACCGTCGCACGGGAGTCAATACCCTACATCCCAGAGGAACTTCGGAAAAGGGAGAGAGGCATCCTTACGTTCATGGACCACCCACATGTTGTGTCTTTGTTTTGTGCCTTTGAAACAAAGACCGACTTTCATCTTGTGATGGAGCACGCAGAGGGTGAGGAGCTTACTGTGGATGGTTCAAGTGGGCATCATCGAGTGTCATGTGTAGCCCACTCTTAGAATTAATTTATGAAGTACTGACCATCATTCACTGTCCACTTCTGACAGGCTCCGAGAATTACACAGGATGTCTGACGCTGTTCTGTTCTTATGTCTTCCTTTGGCGTCGTAGGAGGAGATTGTGGAGCTCTACTCGAGCGCTGTGGGCCTCTCCCCTTGAGCCTGGCCCAAAAGTATGTGTCAGAAACGACCCTGGCTTTGGAGTACATACATAGCTATGGGATCGTACACAGGGACATTAAGCCGGCCAAGTGAGTCCACAGCCTGTCGTGAGACATGACATGCCAAACATGACATTAACTTTGGTACCATGCATGTAGCAACGCTCTCTTACAGCTGTAGTTTGAAGGCTCTTAGGTAAAAAGGTTCCGACCTTTTTACTTAAGATCTTATTTTTTGGCGTTCATAAATTACAATTTGGACAAACAGTCATAATTATTAAAGTTGCTATGCTGTGATTGGACAGTTGTTGCTCAGAGGAGGGATTTAGCCAACGGTCATTCACAGTAAAGCTGTCTCATGATATTGCAATCCTCTTTTAGGAGCTCAAAATGTGCATATAATAACATGAGTCATTTTTCTGCTGTCTTCCATTTATAGTTTGTTGATCAGTTCCGGAGGCCACATCAAGTTGGCTGATTTTGGCCTGGCCATCATCGGTCCCGTCAACATGACGGTTGACTTGACGGACCACAGTAACCACGGTCGTGTTGCCAAAGAATTTAATGGCAATTCGGTTAGTCTCCTCTCCTCTCTTCTATTTCAACTGATTGTTCCTTGGACTTATCAGTCATGCCTTAATGCATTTCATTTGTTTACTCCTACAGGGGGCAGGGACCAAACCATACATTGCTCCTGAAATGATATTGAAGACAGGTTACGGGAAACCTGTGGACTGGTGGGCTCTCGGTGTAACCCTATATGAGTTCCTGACATGCACTCTCCCCTTCCGTGGGCCTCCGTCCTCGAATTACTTTCGTTCCATTGTCAACGGTAAGACTCTTGTTTAATGCAATGTTTTCCATATCACAGCAGATGTGAATGCATCTGTCTCTATTTTAACAAAGAGAAATACGTGCATTTTCCTAATTATACATTTACCTTCAGGTATCGAAGCAGGTTGAATTTTTTTTGCGTCTTCTGAGATTGGGATATTTGTTTACACTCTAGGTTTATGGTGATCGATGTAAAAAGTCTGCCATTCAATCCTTTTGATGATGTTGGTAACAAACATCTCACTCTGGCTGCTTATATTTGCTTCAATTCCAGATATCATCACATGGCCATTAACGTGTCACACACTTCCAATCCAAGCCAAGTCCCTAATCGGTTGTCTTCTCCTCAAGGATCCGATGTACCGTCTGGGCACAGGTTAGTAACAGCTAAAGGTGGCCAGGTGGATTAAAGCAGTTTGACACAGATAAACTACTGCAGGGAGATTTGGTCAGGGTTTAGGACAGGCCCAAGATTTGCTGATGTACAAACCGCATTTAAGCTTATATGACTGTTTTACTGGTTTTCCAGGGGGAGCCGTTGAGGTTAGGAGGCATCCATTTTTCTCCGTTCAGTACGACAAGCACGAGCCTCGAGCGGATGTGCCGTCATACGTTGACTGCTGGACTGAGTCGCCAGTCAATGTCGCCAGCAGAAAGAACAGCAGCATTGAGGAGGCCATCAGCAACTCGGTGGAGGTTGATCGCACACGGGACAACAGCGACTCCCAAAGTCAAATACCAGACATACGAAGGACAACGCGCAGTGGGAGGAGGAGGCACAGGAGGAGGGGGAACAGGAGGCGAGAAGGAGGCACATGAAGACGATGAGTGGGGGGGGGGGGAGCGGGAAGATGACAAGAAACATAAAACATGAAAATGTTTTATGTTTCTTTATTTTTTATGTTTCTTTTAAGTTTTTTTTTTATGTTTCTCGCCCTTTTGTATGTAAAAGTGCTAAAAAGTTTTAAATGTGTATTTTCTTACTTGTATTGTTTCAAATAATTTATCGTTGTCAGTCAAATAAATGATAACAGATAAATAAAATGTCTGAGTCTCGTGATCAAGCAAACAAACGTTTAGACAACACGGATCTGACAGGTTTCGGCGAGAGTCTGAAGGACTTAGTTGTGAGTAAATTCCCACAGATGCTGGACAAGTCAAACTGAGCTTTAGCATTAGAATGACATTTTCTCCTATCATTGCTAATTTGCTACATGTCATTAAGGCACAGACAATTTGTCAAAGGAGACAAAGTTAAAACACCAACTTTGATATAAATCACACTGACATCATCTTGGGACTCATGATGCAAACATTTTATTGTACTGCAGAAAACAAAACATCAATTGTTCATGACATCAAACCTGTCTCTGGTCAGAAACTTAATTCTGATTATATATTAATTTAATTATCTCTGTAAAAATCTACTATACTTAAAGTAAGCTGTTTTTTTTGCTTCTTTAAATTAAGAATTTATGCAGAATTTGTATTTGTAGGATATGATGACAACTGCAATATATTACATGTACTTAAAAAGGGGTATGTTAGCAATTTTATAAGATTTTATACTGGCAGAAAGCAGTGCAACATTCTATAAAACAACTGCATATATAATATATTATACAACACACACACACACAGGTTATATATGCCAATGGAGAGGATTCTTCCAGCCAATCAGGCACAAGCTGAGGAGTCCAAAGGCTCAGAAAGGCAACAAAAATCCACTACAACACTCCCCTTACTACTACTACTATTAGAAAAAATGGAGAAGTTAAAAACCATATAATATGACCACAAATTGGGAAAAAGATTATCAGAAACTGAAAGATTATTACAAACTGATGACAAACATTTTTGAGTTAGACAGACAGACAGACAGAGACTCCAGTCAAACCATGTCCTCCTTGGCGGAGGTAATAATGATTACAACAAGATGCAGAACAGCCACCAAGAGAAAAACAAACAAACGCTGACAATCACAAAATGAACAACATGGCAAACCAAAACTTCCTCCATCATCATGTTGAATCTGTGCATCTTCCTGCAACTTGTGAGGAATGATCTGTGTCTGTGTCCAGCACTGCACTCACACATAATCCATTCATGCCCGTCACCACAAATCAACTGTAATCAGGGTTTTATTCATGCTCAGCAGCTGAATAAAAAACACAGCACAGCAGACGAGGATCTCCGCCGGTCTTCCCAGCCTGTAGCATTCAAAGGGGCAAAGCCAATTACATTCACAGAAAATGAACATGCAGTGTGTGTGAGTGACATCACATGAGAATCTCTCTCAGCACCGGAGCATCGAGGGATCGAGCGCCTTTTAATCAATTTATTCTATTAGTCCTCCCATCAGAAAGATTAGATTTCACTATTAGAGATCAGCCTGCTCCCCTGACTCCACGTCAAACATTAGAAGTTGACTGAACATGTCATGCACTGATGTAAGAGGCTAATGAAAGAGATCATATCGAACTCAAACACAACTAGAAAAAGACAATCAGAGATTGCAGACCCTCGCCTCCAAAAGACTATTGGATCTTGTGAGACAGTAAACAGGGCTTCCGGATCAGAGGGGCCAAACCTGCGCTAGCTTGCTGCTCCGGAACGGGAAAAGATACAACTACAACTGTAACATATATAAAACTAGAATGAACTACGAGTGTGCACACCAAATTTGAAGACTCTAGCTCCAAAATTGAGTTCAGGATGGACTCCTGAAAAATGCAGATTTTAGAAGAAAAAGCTCTCAGTTCCGGATTGTGATCCGGATACGGACAAAATTAGTCATGGTCATAGACCTTTAAGGAGTACTTATGTGTGATTTTTTTTCAGATCCATACCGCCATGCGTTTTGAAGAAATTAAGAAAAATGTCAAAAATCCTTACAAAAATTCTAGAATCTGGATCCAGATCCGGATCAACGCCATTCTCGGGGAGGATCGAGCCACGGACAGAACCTTGCTTGTGTAAACATTTCAAGTCGATTGGGTTACTAGTTTTTGAGTTATGCGCTCGGACAGACAAACAAACAAACAGACCCAATTGCAATACCCCCGCCCCCCCTTCGGCGAGGGTAACAAGACGTTATACAACCCCCGCCGAGGCGGAGCTCATGTAATCGCCATCGTTTGTCTGTCCGTCCATCGTTTAGCAAGATAACTTGAAAGGTTCTGGACGGATGTGGATGAAATGTTCAGGAAATGTTAGGGATGTTACCAGGAACCGATGATACAATGTTGGTGATGATCCAGAAGGGATCCTGGATTATGGATCCATCTGAAAATGTTGGTAACATTGCAGTCAATGGAGCTTCAAAATCTCAGTTGATTATTGGCCAATGTTTATGGAATATGACACAGTCGTGCAGGGTGGGGGCCTCTATCTCACCACCGAATTGCATCTGGATCGGATCCAGAATGAAGTCAAATTAAAATATATTTAATTTTTACATTGGAAACTAAAAATACACATCAACGCAGATTCCCGTTTACTTTTCATAGTTGGTGTATAAAGAAAAGAAACACTGTTTCAGCTTCTTCAACACGGTTTGAGAAAGCATCGTATTAAATGCTGAGCTGAAGTCCATAAACTGTCCTCTGTGGAATGCTGCAGGGTTGCCCAGGTGCTCTCAGGTGTTGCAGTGTTTAATGTGTAATCATTGCCTCTGTCCTCACTGTAAGCAACTCGATAGGGGTCCATTACATTCTGTGCTCCACTCCTTTGAGCCCCAAACATTATGGGTTCAAATGATCAACACCACCATGCTATCGGTCTGAAAATAATGTCTTCCTTTTGGATTCCTGGCAAAGGAATGATACTATTTTTCACACATTGTAGGTCTGCTCAATGCATCGTCAGAGATTCCTTCATTGAGGGGAACAGAGTTTCTTTGTCTTTTGACCAATCAGATGAGACAACGGCACCTTGTTAGAAGCATATATGACTTGTAAACAAGAGCTATTCCGGGTTCTTGGAACTTGGATCGACTCGGTAAGTGAGGTGCACTTTTACTGAATCACCTGCAGAGCCACATCACATTTTAATCGACTCTTGAATAAACATGCTGCTTGTTTGAGCTAATCTGATACTGCGTTTGTTCTCTTTCACAAAATTAATGAACACACTGTTGGGTGAGTTCGAAGCAACCCAATAGAGGCAGGTTTCATCGTTTGGAGGGTGACTTGAAGGTGGTGAATAGTTGGATGGTGTTGAATGCTCGCATCATATACAGCTTTAATATTTAATATTAAAATATGATTGATCAAGGCTGGATCACTTTAAAACTGTTTGGCAATGGCGATAAAAATGCTGCTGCGAAATTTGTTTAAATTAGTTGTTGTTTTTTCATCCCAGATGAGCCAACAAAGTGTGTTATTAATGTCAAACGGGACAAAAATCATCAACATTTAAAAAAATAAAATGCGTATATATTTTCTTCCAGACAGTATATGTGTAATTTAAACACATATTTTTATTAAAAACCGTTTCAAACACTAATCTTATTGAAACCAGACCAATGTTCCCTCTAATTTTTCATGCGTCTGATTCTCGCTGGAAGACCTATCAGCTGTGCGTAATTACGCACGAGCGCACATCTGAAATTGTGATCTTTAGCAGACACTCCAAGTCCCACAGTGCACCGCGTCACGGGTGGGCCGCGGAACTGGGATTGGTTGATTACTTGTCATGTGACCCGCCGCGCAGTTAAAACATTGCCTCCCATGTGCAGTCGGGACATCCTGTTTTTCCTTCTCCTTAGGCTACAGAAACGACGAGCGGCAGCACAGAACCGCTACAGAGCCAGAACCGGAACCAGAACCGGAACCCTCACGAGCCGTCGGGTAAGCCTTGCTGGACGCGCACTTGAAACGCGCACTCCCGTGGTCTTATCGGTGCCGCTGTCGGTCGGGGCGGGGAGGTGCGTGTTTGAACTGCACCGAGCAAAGGTCTCGTTCGCTGCAAACAAGTTACGTAAAGAACCGTCCCCGCGGTTCCGGGGGGGGCTCGGCCTGAACTCCACACGAAGTACTGGCGCTGAAGCCATACAAGTATCCGGAGGGGTTTACTTTGTTGAGTTTAGCAGTTTTTATATTTGTGTCTCAAACTTCTGCAGACTTGAGGCTCCAGTTCGGTTGATGTGTGAACATCATAACGTTTTAAAGTTGTGCCTTTTTTTTTATTCTTGTGGAATAAATTTGTTTGGTGCATAAAACGGCAAAATGAATGTTTGGACACAATGGTGGATACACGTGTGTGTCTTAGCGTTTGGCAGTCTGTGGTTAGTCACCAAAGGGGCCGATGAAGCAGCTCTCTGTCCTGTAGGTTGAGATGTTGTGTAGAATAAGAGTACAGATACTAGCAATATGCAAATATGTATTCCTGTCTTATTTGTGTTGAGGTGGTATGCATGTAGATGCTGTAAGGTCAACCAACAGGTGTTTGCAGGTATTCTAAGAAGTTTTTCATCAGTTGGGCAAAAAAGTATTTGGCAGCCACCGATTGTGCACGTTATCCTACGCAGAAGGATGAGGCCTGTAATAGTCACCGAACCTCAACTGAGATAAAATGTGGGGAGGTTGTGAGTTCTTGTGTGGAATAAGTAGACAATAAGACATTCCTGCTTAAACGGGCTCTTCTATCCGCCACTCGTCGGCTGTATTATTGGGGCCTGATTGAACTCGTTACCTGAACAGAGACACCTGTCCACACCCTCAAACGGTCAGACTCGGGCCTCCACTATGGGTGGGACCAAGGGGACCGTTGTTCGCCCGCACGAGGCTGCGATGAGCCCGTCTACAGAACAATTATTAGAAAATGTAATGAATACAAAATCGCTGATCTCCATTGACCCGGGGCCCGACGCAAGATCTCTCGTTGGGCACACATGATCTTGAACGGTATGTTTATATTCTGAACCATTGTATAGAAGTTTTTTTTTTTTTTATCATACAATGTGATTTCCTGATTTATTTTCATTCAGTCTCTCAGTTGAAGTAACTAAAATGAGAATTACTGATCTTATCTTTGCAATTAGCCACGCCCCCGACCTGTGCTGCTCCCTGCATATTGTCCGCTGGCTTAAAGAAGCAAACCTCCAGAGAAATGAAAGAGGAAGGCTGTGCGGAAGTGGGCAGAACTTGCTGCAAAGAGGCAACCGTCAAACTAGAAGTGTAAATGTCCGTATAACCTGTAGGTTGAGCTTGACCTGACGAGACCTGCTCCTCACAGAAGCCTTGTGAGGATGAGTTCAAGTCAACTTATCACGCTAAATTGGTTAAAAATGACTGAAAAGCTGTCGGCTTCTGTCAGACGGGCAGAGGGATGTCCTGCTGCGGCTAGTCGGAGACGTGATTGTCCATCCGGACTCCGTTCCCTGAGTTCACCCTGGATTCTCATTGCTGTCCTCCTTTAGATCCACCATGAACTTCTTCCTGGAAACCATCCGAGTGCTCCTTCTGTCCGTCTGGTACAACGTGGAGGCTTTCGTGCACTTGTTTCTGCCCAAGAAGAAGAAGAACGTAGCCGGCGAGGTGGTGCTGATAACGGGAGCAGGAAGTGGGATCGGCCGCCTCATGGCTCAGGAGTTCGCCGTTCTGGACGCCGTGTTGGTGCTGTGGGACGTTAACCAGGACGGGATGAGGGAGACGGCGAGGTTGGCGAAGCCGTGCGGCGCCAGCAGAATCCACTGCTACCTGTGCGACTGCAGCGACAGGAATGAGGTTTACCGAGTCGCGGACCAGGTGAGGTGTCTGAACGGTTTAAATCTGGTGGCCCACGAGGTGCGACTTCTGCCAGTGACGGCCGCGCTGATTTGTTTCCTGCAGGTGAAGCGCGAGGTGGGTGATGTTAGCATTCTGGTGAACAACGCTGGGATCGTGACTGGAAGGAAGTTCATGGATACTCCGGATTCCCTCATTGAGAAGACGATGGAGGTCAACACGATGGCTCACTTCTGGGTGAGTCGGCTGAAGACGTGCTACAGGCGTCTGCTTGTCTCTCTGAGGGCCCCGCCTTCGTCCTGGAGTGGACCCTTCATGCGACACGACGTGGCCTCTGAGTCGGGTTTGGCAGCGTAGTGATGCTATCTCGATGTGCCTGGTTTGCAGTAATTCTGTTTCTGAGTAGATTAGTTGAGCTAAATATTCGTCAAACGGCAGCTTTAAATGAGCTTTAGGTTTATTCTTGATCTTAAACTGACTGAATCAAACCCTTTTGAACTGCCTTTGACGGCCTAATCCAGGGGTGGGCAAACGTTTTGACTCGCGGGGCCACAATGGGTTCTAAAATTTGTGTGAACTAATGTAAATGACATGTGAAAGTCATAACATGAAAGGATTTGGCCTTTTACAGGTAACGTTACAGGGGGAAAATGGAATTTCGTTGTGTTTGCCATGTAAAACGTATAACGACAATAAATAGGTCAAATGAATCGGGTTTAATGATAATAACATTTTATGATACAATGTGGACAAGTTCAGCAGGCTGGATTAAAAAGCCCAAGGGGCCGCATATGGCCCCCGGGCCGTAGTCTGCCCGTGCCTGGCCTAATCAGATGAGAGGTTCTATACGAGGAACTCTCTGCATAGCAACTTGACATAGACCGTTGATTACTGATGAGCTTCTGTGGTTAAAATGATCCACAATTACACTTGTGAAGTTTACCATCGAACCCCTTCCTGTTTATTTCACGACCGGTTTTCTGCACTTGTCCTCTCAGACCTACAAGGCCTTCCTTCCTGCCATGATTGCCAACAATCACGGCCATCTCGTCAGCATCGCCAGCTCCGCTGGACTCATCGGTGTCAACGGATTGGCAGGTGAGCTATGGAAAAGGTGCATGTGAAGTGCACTGATGGCACACGCTTAGAACGGGCTCGGGTCTGCGGCTGAATCTCTGATTAGCAAAGGGACTGGGAACACGGCTGGAAACGTGCACTGGCTGCCAGCAGGTGGCGCGAAGGCGTGGTGTACAGAACCTCCTATTGAAATGTAGACTGTAGTATTTGGTTGCTGCTCTACTAGATGGAATCAGAGCTGGTTGCGTTCGAGCACCTCACGCAGAAAGGCCGTTTTCAGAAGCATTGAATGCTCTCGTAGTCGGAGGTGGAGAATCTTGTAACCGTCGTTCTGGGAAGAGTTTCGAAGCGGTTTGAGTCTCTGGGACACTCGGTGAGACGCTTTATTTACATTGGATACGAACACCGCTAACCTTGCACAAGAGCACGGCGAAGGCTCAGTCAGGAAGTCGATGGCCAAAGGGGAACGTCCATGAACTACAAGGCTCGGCTGTTCTGAAGACGCTGTTAGAATGAAGGCTTCTCGTAATTGGCTGTCAGATCCTTTCTTCAGTCGCTTTAAACTAGTACTCGGTGATGTGCGGTTTGTTTCTGGTGAGGCGCTGACATTATTCAGATTTACAAATGAATGAGCTCAACAAACTCCATTGAGATGTTAAACTGGCCAAAGGGTCGTTCCTACAATGCGGTGCCGGTTCAGCATTGTGACTTTCTTTTTAAAAGTGTTAAGCCTTGCAAGGATTTTTCATATCGTCTGAAGGATGGCTTATTAAACTACAAGAACATTATATTTGTCGGTCAGGATATTGAATTTTAATACTTTTCACCAAATTGTTTATGTAAACATACAAGTGTAACAGGGTGAACGTATTGCCTAAAAACATTTATTTACTTAGTCACACCCTCACCCTGAAACGAATCTAATTTTACTATAAAAACAAGTTGAGGTTCATCAGAGTTAACGATGCACCATTGGCCAATATTTTCCGGCTTGATAACCTCCGGCCTTGAGGGTTCGTCGTTACAACCCGGGCTCCCCTCCCTCAGCTCAGAACGCCCAGTCAAGGGCGCGTCTGTCTGGCAAAGACGGGCTCAGAAAGCATTCGCATGAAAAGAAAACGGCCTTGAAGTACAATCTGAAAGATCAGCGGTCAAATTAAAACGCTCGCATTCAATGCTATGCTCCAAATGTAAAATTAATATTACTGAGCTACATTTGCTTCATTTATTATTCACCAAGATGTTAAATGAATCTAAAGATCTAAACGGGTGCAGAAATGTCGTCACTGTTCCACAGACGTCCTGCACACCTTGATGGTCACATGACCTGAGTGTGTGCGTGTGACCCTGTATGTTTTTCTGTGATCTTCCAGACTACTGCGCCAGTAAGTTTGCGGCAGTGGGCTTTGCAGAGTCTGTGGGTCTGGAGCTGCTGGCAACCGGGAAAGACGGCATCAAGACCACGATTGTGTGTCCATATTTCATCAACACTGGAATGTTTGATGGATGCCAAACTAAGTAAGCCTTTTGTTTGACTCGAGGGAGCGTCCACTCCTGGGTGGTGAACGATGCGGATTGAAATGTATAAGACCGAATATGACGCTTTGCGAACCGTCGAGCCCCATCTTTAATTGAAGAGGACGGACGGCATAAAAATGAACAGAATTTAACGTATGTATTTATCATGTTTGACCGACTACAAGCAGGTGGACGGTGAGATGCCATGAAGAGGTTGATGACGGGTTCATTTAAACTGGAGGTGATGGTAGCGCCTCGTTTGAAGCCATCGGAGCGATCCAGGGGCTATTAACTTCATGAAGGATGCATCATTATTGAGCGGTGTGATGCGATTAGTTCTGGTGGCTGAAGAATCGGTGATATGACGGCTGCCCTTCAGAAAATAAACGGGTCATTTCCACTGATGGGCCACCAACGGACCTTAGTGTGTGTGATAAAACAACCTGTAGGAGAAGTTTAGCTCCAGCACAGATTCCCTTGCTTCCTCCGGTGGCGTCTTTTGAACAGATTCATTTTGATGCGTCTAATCTGTCACCACAAACTACTGTTAGAGGACAACGGTCACAAATAAAGACTGTTAAACGGCCATTCCGACCACACCGTCTAGCAGATTGCCGTTAGATGCTCCACGCGTGAAGTCGGCGGCTGATTGCATTGCTGCGTCGTTCCTTTCCACCACTCATTAAAGCGCTCATTATATTTAGCAGCTGTTTGATCAGTTTCAACACATTTCGTGATTTGCACCTCCATAAAATTTTATTTATTTATGGCAAACATCAAATCTGACCAGTACACCTGGCGGCCTTAAAGAATTTTTGTTGCTGATTGTGTTTTTAGAACTGGACAGTGTCACTTTCACCAGTAGCGGGGAGAATCTTTTCCAAGGCTGAGAGCCAGAATGATCCACCATGAAGACTTGGGCCTCATTAAAATAACTAGCAGTTAGTTAATTAACTAACTGGTAATTAATTTCAAGAACATTAAGCTCTATTGGCAATTATGTTTTAAACGGCACCAAATCCTACATTGTGGTAATGCTGGTAGATTTGAGGACGTGTTTTCTTTTAAACCATGTACATGCGAACTCAACGTGCACATTATTTTCGGTACACTGCACTGACCTCAGGTTGGCTTTTCATATCCGTCATCCACGTCTGTCTATTTGCGTCGGCTGGTTTCCGTCTAACAGCCCCTCGGGCTCCGGGACAAAACGTCTGGCCTGTCTTCTTCGACTCCTCACATCTGGACCTCCAGGTCTTCAGAAGTAGTACATGTGTGATGCAAGTAAAATGTTCTGTAAACCGTAGTAATTCCGTTCATCAGGTGGCCGAGACTGTTGCCGACCCTGAGTCCGAGCTACGCGTCCAAGAAGATCATTCATGCAGTGCTCACCGACCAGGTCTACCTGCTGATGCCCAGGAGCATGTACCTCATCGCCGCGCTCAAGAAGTGAGTCCGTTTCCTTACTCCACATGACTGCACCGAGGTTGCATCGCATGCAGTCTGCCAACCTGCCCCGTCTACTGGAAAACCTCAAAATGGAGGGTTCAGTTCAAACTCTTCGGTTTCTGTTGCCGAAGGGTCTCAGTTGCAGGTCCGAGACGGTTTAAAGCAGTGGCTGCTTTGATGTCGTGAACTAGCAAGGATTCACGGTACATGGGGAACTAGCGAACTGTTGCAGCAAAGATGCTGAGAAAATGGAGGATTTAAAGTCCACTAAAATGATCCGCACAAATCCATCGGTTCCGTAACGCAGTTCCAGCAGGAATGGCTGTTGGAAGAAATGCAATGTGGTGAATGTTGCCACAGACGAAATCAGAGTTTATGTATTGAATTCAGAATCGGCAGTAAGGGTAAATGGAACTTGTCACATGGTGTCCTGGGTGTGCTGGCGAGTCCCATTATCTGACGGCGAGGATCCTTCCGACACCTCGTCTCATTTGGTCTATCACTAATAAAAGTAATTTCTACACATTAACATGTATAAATAAAATACTGCCCAATTAATACATTGATAAAATAATTTAACAAATGAAATCTTGCAATACATTCAGCGCAAAGTCTCTTTTCCTGCTCTGTCTCTCTTTGGGCGTTACCTTGACTGTCATTTGCTCCAAAACGGGTAAAGCGTGAGCTTGTATTGTGGATTCAAATGATCTGCTCTTCAGTGCCTGTTGGCAGCAGCGCGGGCCTTTGTGCTGCTGGGGGGGGGGCACCCCAGGCCGTTGGCTTCTTCAGCCTGAAGGGGTGGATCATGTCGGATCCTGTCGGATGTTGGCTGGCTCTTTTTTGTTCGTGGTCTGGTCTTGGGTCAACCAGCCATGCCTTTCTCTATTGTCTCCGGTCTGGATGGGTCTGCTCTTGTACGTCTCTTCCTTTGCTTGGAGGACACCCTGGATGGGTCTTTAGTGGACGGGCCGTTTGCTCTGGGGTATCTTCTAAACGTGTTACTTTCTCAGCATCCTTCTACCCATGTATTCCCTGTCTCTCCTCTGGACATGTCCAAAGCATCGGTCTGTCCACCCTGACCTTGTCTCCAAAACGTCTAACCTTCACTGATTCTTCTCTTCCTTTCTGCATTCTCTCCATCACTCTGCACCGTTGACCCGAGGTACCTGAAGTCCTCTACCTTCTTTACATCTATTCCTTGTAACTTCACCGTCCCTCCTGGGACCTTCTCATTTACACACATGTACTCTGTTCTGTACCTTCATCCCCTCTTTTCTAAAGTCTCCTCTTCCTGCTCTCACTGCAGATCACTTCTACCTATTCACCACTTGGAAAGGACCAGATCTGAGTCTGTCTTGATCTGTGGGGGGAAAAAAACTCTATGGATGAAGAGTGGAAGTGTTATCTTGTCTCTCTCTTTGGAAGGGTATATTAATGGTTCTCTGTGACCTACTGAACGCTCTCCATATAAAGCAGGACCACAAACGGGCTGTAAATTGATCCTTTATGATGGCAGCTGTGCTCACTATTCTTCTGCTCCGGAGCCTTTTTGTTAGAATGCTGCCTTGCCTTCCCACCGCCTGATTTCATTTGACCTTTATTGAAGTAGGCCATCGCTTTTACAATTTAACTTTGGCTTGCGCTATATAATGCCAAGCCATTTAGACACAAATTCTAAAGTTTTTATTTTTTAATGAATAGCCATTCTCACATGTATCAGTTTACACCAGTACAAAATGAGACTTATTAGCAGCGACTTCCTATAGGATCTCGTTTATAACAGTTAGAATCTGCATTCTCTGTAGGGGAATAAATTTACCAGGTGGTGAGTGTTCGGAGTGAAACTGAGGCGGCGTGAAGGTTGGATGCTCAGAATGTCTCTATTTATTTAATTCTCTCTTCCTCATCATCCTCAGCAGCGTTCTCCAGTGGAAGCTGAACTTCACCCTCCTCTGCTACCTGGGATTGACGAGGCAAAGTAGAGTGCGAGAGTAACCGAGCACGAGCACAACTCTGCGTGTGTGTGCCTAAAAGAACTGGAGAAACATGAGCGACTGATATGAGTCCTGTGTTGGACGTGCAGCTCGTCCATTATATGGCTACTGGTGAATATGGCTGTGAACTAGGTCACGTTTTGCATATTGTGGTTAAACAGTGTGACAGTTGTTGGCCGCCAGACGTCAAATGAAACGAGACCCGGTCGACCCAGTTTTTCGTTGTACATTGAAATCTGTATGAAATTATATGAAATGCTCAAGCAAATCTTGTTTCCTGTGTTTAGTTGCACCGCCCCTTTCGTCTCTGTTCTGAAAGCTGCCTGCAGAACGTCCGGCTCCCCCCTGTGGCGGTGGGCCGTGAGCTACCGTCGCTCAGGCCATCGCTGCTTTTAACCATCTTCTGTTCTAGAAAACGAGTGTTTGCTACCAAAAAAAGCAAAAATAACTTTGGTGTAAAACAAGAGCGGGAAGCTGCCTCCGACCCAGATTAGAAAACGCGGCGATTTATAAGGCACTGGTCTAAGTAATTATGACTTTAGGTCTCGGGTCAAGTTAACGTCGCGTCAAAGATCAGCAGGAAATGCGTGATTGGTGCGGATAACCGGCACTCTGGCCAGAGGGAACAATAATATCCAATCTATTTCCTCCCAGATTGGTCTCTGCTTTCAATTTTGAAGTCATTAATGAAATTTATGAAATACAAAAAAAATGTTGAGTGAAATCCCCCAGAGTGTATTATTTGAAATATGGAAGTGCCGTTAAAGTGTAAAGACTTGTCACGTTTACAATAGAGCGATGTTCGCATCGATTAATGGGCCTTAGTTTAGCGCTAACTAAATGCGGAGTTCTCATTAGTGGATTTGTTTGCCAGACTGAGATCGCCTTCTGTTTTTCGCACATTCCTGATCCTCTGCAGTTTTTTCCACTTTATCTAAATGAAGTAGAAGAGTAAACTTTAATTTAAATATTCGTGATATGATTTGGGCAAATTTAAAAGGAGGTAACCCAAGTTCATCCTGGTAAAGATGCAACTTGTCTGATCGTTTTCTTCTGGCTCTAATATATGATCTAATAGTTAAATGCTGGCGGTGGAGGCGCATCTGTCTTCGGGTTAAGCAATTTAGCACGTTTTAGGAGCTCGGTGAGCATGTCAACGGTTTGGTTGGTGCTGTTCAGGTTTCTATACTGCTAGAACCTTTATTGGTGCAAACAGAACCGATGACCATGGCCGTAAAGCTTTAACTCGAGAGTGTTAAATGGGCTTGTGTAGACGTTCCCTCGGAGATTTTGCTGGGAAGCTCAGAGGACCTCTCCTTGCAGGTGAAACAAGACGTCCCTCAACCCGTTCGTGTTGCTCCTGGACATTCTTGTGCATTTCAGGAATTCAAAGTTCCCTCAGGCAACCGCCCTCCTCATGGGAGTTGATTTTTGGTGAGGTGGTGAACTTGCATTTTTCTTTTCCATAACCCTTCAGCACACGGATGTGTTCGAAATGGCCCGAGAGGATGTTAAAATCCAGAAATCTGTTTCAAAAGTGCTTTAGTGTAGCTCCATAGGAGTCGCCTGAAAGATTTAGAGTGAGTACAAATGGTGACATTTACAAATGAATGGGAAAAAAAAAATGGCAGGTGGACATTTTTGTCTTTTTTTGAAGGGTAGCACAAATGTTAAACTGCAAAAACAGGGGGGCAATGTGCTACAATATTAGGAGTGGCAATATTTCCAGTTCGGTACGATCCTGAGAATGAAAGACAAAGCGATGGCGAACGCAGAAATACCTGGATGTCCACGGAAGACAGTGGTGGAATAAAATGGCGATCCAAGTTAAAAGCCCCTCCGGGAGGTCGGCGTCTCATAGTCCATCTAACAAAGACGGTAAACAGAAGGTTCACTGCACAGCGCAAGCCAATCACAAGCCTGGAGTAGAATGGCTAGGCTGGACTCTGCTTTAAGTCGGCACAGATCTGGGAGAACATTCTTTGGACAGATGAAACCGAGCTCAACTTCGAGTGGAATTATGGCAAGGAGAGAACTCTGGAGAGGATATGGCAAAGCTCATGATCCAGAGCGGATCATCTGTGAAACATGGCGGCGTCTTAGCGTGTATAATAGCCAGCCCAATGCTGGGCTGTTGTAGTGTTGCCGGTAGTTCTCGGTTAGGCGCACTCCAGCGGCTACGTCTTGTTTTTTCCGCGCCGTGTCCACAAAAGGGAGAGTCCAGAAGCGGTTCAAGCAGGTAAAAATGGTCATTTAGTACAAAATACAACAAAATTACACTCAAAACTCGAGCATCTGGGTAAAACAGTCTCGCAAGAGCGGTCAAAATCTGTGCCCTTCCTGGTCGGCACCTGGGCACCGCCTAATTGGCCCTGCCTGATATACACCTTATGGCCACAGTGCACAACGTAGACGCATTCCACCAATTGCATTTGGCTCCTACAGCGTGCATGGCGAGCAGTGGCGCTGGCGTTTATTGATGATGCGACACCGGACAGAAGAAGCTGGATTTATTCTGAGGTGTTCAGAGACAAACCATGTCAACTGTTAAATACTAAACTTCAGACCCCAGTGATGGCGATGGGTTCAGGACTTCAGGCAGTCTTTGCCAACGAAGGGTTTTCAACCAAACGGACATCAAATCGGCACCGTTTCTGACCGAACAAACGAGCGTGGGTACAAGTGGCCCGAACGAGCTTTCTCCTCCGGGGCAGGAGCTGAGACACTCGGCATATTGAAATCGTCTCATCTACACGGAGATTGTTGGATGATATTTCATTTTTGTTTGATTTATCCGGTTAACTTTTGAGCATCTGAAATGAAGAGATTGTGTTTAAAGATAAAAAGCTTTACGTCCTCACGTTTTTGTTTCATATATTTGTTCATCCCACTGAATTAAAAGTGAAAGTCTGCACTTCATTGTGGTACCAATGGAAGCAAAATTAGACAAACTTTGTCTCTGTCCAAATATTCGTGGACCGAACTGTAACTAGAAAGGGATTCCTTCACTTCTCGTACAAAAATCATTTCTGAGGTTGGTTATAACCGCAAAACAAAATGCATTGAATGCATATTTGCGGACGACACCACTGTGGTGGGTCACATCTCCAACAACGATGAGACCCGCTACAGAGCGGAGGTCCAGAACCTGATGCTGTGGTGCTCGAGGAACAGCCTTGTTCTGAACACCAGCAAGACCAAGGAGGTCATAGTGGACTGCAGGAGGTCCAGGAAGACTGAACACGCCCCCCTGTGCATACGAGGGGAAGCAGTGGAGCGTGTGAAGAACATTAAATTCCTGGGCATCCACATCTCCTCTGACCTCTCCTGGACACTCAACACCAGACACCTGGTGAAGAAGGCCCAGCAACGGCTCTTCTTCCTCAGGAAGCTGAAGCGGGCTGGACTCTCCTCTGTGCTGCTTGCAAACTTTTACCGGGCCACGATAGAGAGCATCCTGTGTCTCAGTGCGACCGTGTGGTACGGCAGCTGCACGGCGCAGGACAGGAAGGACCTATCCCTGGTGGTGAGGACAGCTCAGGGAATTGTGGGTCAGCGTCTGCCTGATTTGGACTCTGGCCCTCCTCTGGACTCTGGAGGTGTAAACAGACGCATCACCACAGACCCCACCCACCCGGGCCACAAACTGTTTGTCCCGCTCCCATCAGGGAAGCGGTTCAGGACAATAAGAAGCAGCACTGCAAGGCTCGGGAAGAGCTTCTTCCCCAGAGCTGTGAAAGCAGTCGTTCCCTTGTAGCGATCCGGGACGCTTTGTGCCTGCTCTGCTGTGCTGCTGTTGCTGAGTTGCACTATTGTTTGCCGATTCTCATTCGCTCTGTGCATATATATTGTTGCTTTAGAAGAGATTTTGTATTTTTTGTTTTTCGTTATGTTCCGATGAGTGCCTTAAGCCGTGGGCCTTCACACGATTGTATTATGTTCGCATAATGACAATAAAGTATCTTGAATATTGAATCTATTTAAAAATAACATCTCTATTGATTGTTCAATATCTCTGTTTTTTGAAATATATTTTCTGGAAGAAGGTTGAATCTAATGGTTAGACTCGTTTAAGATGCAAGTCTCAAAGGCTGAAGTCCGAATGTTCAAAGATTCTCGTGGCTCTCGTCCACCGGGCCGGCGGAGACGTCGTATAATCAGCTGGCTGCTCGCTGCACGTCTCAGGCTGCGTCACCACAGCAGATCAGACGCAATCAGATTAATGGAGACAACAGGTTGATGACAAAGAGCACAATCATCTGATACATAAAGCTTATGAAGCATGAAATGTTGCCGTCAGGAGCTCCAAGTGGAATCAGTCGCAGCTGTGTTGTGTCCAACGTAGAGGACGCCGGATTTATGGACGGCTGCATTCTGACAGACCGGGGGACGGACGCTACGGTCGGCAATAGACCGAGGAAATAACTGCAGATCATCATCCTGCAGTTCATCAAGCATTTGCACTTATAAATTCTGTGAATAGCTTAAAGGACGCTTCCGTCAGTCGTCTGTCAGTGGAAATGGAAACACAGGAAAGTGATTCACGACGACGCAACACGAGGAGCGTTGCTGATCAGAGCGGGGCGGGGCTCCGAGACGGTCAACATTGTCCACGCCAGGCCGATTATCAATAATCAGTCTTTTTCACAAATGGAGTGAGACTAACAAACAGATCAGGGGCAGCGTCTGCAGCTAGTGGACGTTTGAACCGGCCTGTTGTGGTGAAGCAGCTGAGCCAGAAAGGGAAGTGCTCAATTCCTGCTTTAACCTGCAGTCATGATCTCTGGGATCTAGTGACCGAACAAACTCGAGTGTGGATACAAGTGGCCCATATGCGCTTTCTCCACCGGGGCAGGAGCTTTCTTCACTCGGCATATTGAAATCGTCTCGTCTACACGGATATCGATGGATGACATTCTAGGTTGAACCTAAATTAGGTGCCTTCATTTGTCTGATAAATATAAGGCAACATATTGCCAGCACTTCCTGGGCACCTGATGGTTTGTTGTTTGTCTCTTTCACAGCATCCTCCCCATGAAGGAGGGCATTTTGCTCGGGCAGTATCTGGGAGCCTTCAACCTCATGGACAAGTTCAAGGGACGTTCCAGAAAGCCGGAGTGACTGAAGGAAAAGGAGATCAACAAGCCAAGAGGATCTGAAACGGCCCTCGTCTCCAGCGGTTATGTAAAACATGTCGATCTTTAGTGAATTACAGTAGCAATACCTAAACACTAATATTGATCGGTCCATCCTTTCAAGCTATCATATACTGTATAATCCATTATAAGTATTAGTTAATCGATCTAATGAAGTGAAAATGTGATCTTATTTATAATTGTCAAATGAATGGAGAATGATATCCTCACGCTACCTACGATAGATTAATGATTGTACTTTAGCATACAGGTGGGCGTTGCTTAGCGACGGCGTCGCGTCCCAAAGACACCGTCGCTAAACGAGTTCGTCCCTGTTGATCAGCATTTTGTGTGGTCAAAAAACAACAACGAAGAATCAACTGGGCTTGTTCAAGTTTTATTGAAGACGGTTCACCTCTCATCCAAGACGCCTCTTCCATTCTGTCTCAGCGTGTTTAACGCACCGAGACAGATGCTGGTCCACCCAAAAGACAAAACTTTGTTGTTTCCGCATCTGGACCCTCGGCCAGTCTTTCAGAACTGAAGACGGTGAGATGCCTTCAACCCTCCTTAAACAAGTCCAGGCGATTGTGGCGTTGCTCTTCTTGATGAAACGTTTACACGCTGGTCGCTCATTTCTTCCGGCGGTGGAGGTCGTCCTCCATTGTACGTGTTGGTGAGGAAAGCACATTGTATTTGTGTCTTTAAAGCCCTGCTGTGTGACCATGGTTTAGATCAGGGGGTTTATGTTAGTGAGCCGGTCACCAGATTGTTCAGGGGGGTCGTCAACTTACGACCTTTGCGACTCGTGACTGTTCGACTTGACGACCGCACTCGTCTGTTGTGTTTAGTCTGTTTACACGGTGTCACTCACGATGTCCACCAAGAGGAAAGTGTCTCTGATGCGGCGTGATACACTCAGGGTAATTTAACGTGGGCCGACGTACAACCAAGTCGACGACACCCCCCCCCCCCCCCCCCCCACGCAGTTCAAAACATTTCAAAAGAGCGACACTTCAAGTATTTCCAATGTATTTTTACATATTTAATTTCACCTGATTGCAACCATACAGTTCTATAATGCACGCATGATATATTTTCAAATATAAAAGTTGGAATGTGTTTTTAATCTGCAAATTGTTGAATTTTCGCCAATGTTTTATCTTTTTTTTCTTTATTGAATCACTAAATCGGCTTTCAGAGTGAAACGTTTGTTGAATTTGAATGAGCATGTTCAAACATTTAACAGGTAATAAATCATACGGAGCACATTTCGTGCGGGTGAACTTGTGAGAATGAGTTGATGCTACTCCACCTTCATCTTGTCTAACAGGAGGAGGACGAGACTCTGTCACTGGTAAAACAGAGAGCATGAAGATCATACTGAGAGACAAAATCATTAAACTAGAAAAGCACAGAGAGCACAGACCTCCGCCAAGCATCTCAGTCCCCCCATATTGTGATTTACACCAAAAATAACGGCCCTACATTTATTTTATCTATATTTTTATATTCCTTAACCATGAAAACAAACCTTTATCAACTGGATTCACATTAATCTCGTCATTAATTTGTTAACGGGCCGCACAGAAAGAATAAATAATTTGTATAATTATTGTATTGATTGTTACGCTCTGACTGGATTTTCTCCAACGTAGAAATCGCCTGTGAATCTTCTTGGTCAGTGATACGTTATAAAAAAACAAAATCCAGGTCATTGTAGACCTCTGTGTTGAATCAAACCAACTGGACCTGCTTATGAACATGGTTGTCACGGGGATTGTCATGAACTTTCAGTCCAACAAGCACAAATACTGACAAACAGCCCTACAGGCCACGGCGTAGTTGATGCGACAGGTCAGCTTCTGGAGCTTCACCTGCCGGCGCCCCACATCTGTAGGAGCCCCACATCTGGAGGCGTGCAGCTGATCGTTCACAGCAGCAGGGAGGATGCGATTCCAGAGAGGAGATCTGCTACAAGTCAACCTGAAGGCCAACATGATGAATGTCAGTCAGTGCGGTTTTACTGATGAACAGTTTTAATTTGTTAATAAAGACGGACATAAATGTTCTCGTTCACGCCTACCTGCCCTGCTTGTGTTTTGGCTTTTTGTCTGTTTGCCTGCTCCTCTGGATTTGTCTGCCTGGTTTGTGAACTCTGTTTCCTGGTACGCGTCTACCACCTGCCCGCTTCTGATTTGTCTGCTGGAAACATGGAAGTTACGTTTCTGGATTCCCTGCGCCTGTCGTGATTTCGGGTTCTCCCCGTCTGTGACTTGACGCCATATAATGAAAAGAAATACATAAAAGAAACTGGAAATTTGGCCAATATTCATTATTGGCCCCTCAGGCTGAAGTAACTAACTGACTGATCAGTAGGTTAATGCGCTGCTAATCTTCATCCCGCTGCTGACCAGAATAACCAGATGAACTGTGCTGTTTTGACGACACATTGGAGAGCCTTGTTTCCTGTTAAGGACAACTTTCGAATGTTGTGATCCTACACCTTCGTGACTTCACGTCGGTCTCTGATAGTGACATCGTTGTGTAATTGTTGTCCGGTCACTGAAGTCTGAAGAGAAAATGTTGTAATTTTTCCATAATGGTCAAGATTTCTTTTAATTCTGCATCTGGATGATTTCAATCACCATGAAAATCTTAAGATTATTTGGGTCATACCCTACCCCTGCAACAATAAAGAAAGTATGTAATACATGTACTACTGCTAACAAATATACAAGCCAATGTTCGTTAGTCCATTACATGTTGAAATCATGGATAGTTGAAAATAACAGTAAAATTGGGATCTGCTGTTTGGAAAGTTTAAAAAAAGAACCAATTTGATTTTACTAAAGATAACAAAGGTACAATTTACCCGCAGGACAGAATATTAACCACAACATATTTTATTTGCATGTACATAAAGCACAGCTTGGATTGGTGTGAATCGTTCATCTACCAACACCTCCGTACTCCTGCTTTCAGTCAGTCCTTCATTTATCTGGTCTGTTAACGCTGTCCGTGTCGAAACTGAAGGGCTTGTCATAGCCCATCAGGTGGTTGTAGTCCTGTGGGATGGGGAACAGGTCTGGGTTTACGAGCAGCCCCATGCGGTCGGCATACAAGGTGGTGAACATCTTGCTGACGGCTGGGATCCTGACTTGACTCTGGTGGAACACGGTCTTTTTTTCAGTGAGGAAGAGACTCAACGTGACGGCGGTGTAGGTGTCTTTGTCCGGCTCGTGGTACAGACGGAGGACGTAGCCCTTGGTGAGAAGGTGTAGCAGGGCAGGAATGAGGAAGGTGAAGAAGCCCGCGATGGCAGGAAACAGAACCTTAACAGCAAAGCCGTGGGCTCCAAAATCCGTGTGCAGGAGGACATGCAGCGCGAGAAGCAGGCTGGCGACGCTGCTGCTGTAGGAGAGCAGCTTCACCCCTGCCAAGAGACGACGCAAACGACAGTTACAGGAAGCGCTCGTGTGCATCTTCATCAGCGAGAACGTGCCGCAGTACTCACTACACAGTAAAACGGCAATATACGCGCAGTTTGATGCAACAACACTAAATACAGTAAGATTTAATTCCACTGCTTATTTGTCAAATCTTACAGACCATGAAATCAATTTCATTAGACGATAACCTGAGTAAATGCAAAATAAATGTTTTACATGAAGATTGAATTCATTATGGGGGGGGGGGTAACCTACC
Organism: Brachionichthys hirsutus; assembly: GCF_040956055.1. Classification (NCBI taxonomy): domain Eukaryota; kingdom Metazoa; phylum Chordata; class Actinopteri; order Lophiiformes; family Brachionichthyidae; genus Brachionichthys; species Brachionichthys hirsutus. Next base: position 2,424,575 of record NC_090911.1, on the reverse strand, counting down.
TGGCCCTGTGATGTATTTGACAGTATTATTAATGTATAAAAACCTACTAGCTCATAAGAAACATAATTTTTAGATTTTTTTTTTTTAAGAGCAGCCCGTGTGCTATTCATTCAGGTATAAACTGATGAATGTAACTTACCGAGAACGGCACGGCCCATGCTGCCGGTGTAAACCAGATTCCCATCCCCAGAGTGGACCACGGAGAGGCAGCGGATGGAGGGACGTCGAGACTGCACCTAGAAAAAGACCAACACGTGAGGAGAGCTGGCTCGGATCTGTTGTGATGGTCTGGAAGACCCTCCATTCAGCCGGCACTCGATTTGCATGGAGGACACAAAAGGGAAAAGACTGATTCAACTTCCAAATTTAATTTCCTTTAACTTTGCCTGACCTTGGTTTGACATTCATGAAACTATCTTAAGCTTGGCAATGATGGAACACATTTTCATCATTTTCATCTTACAGTAAGCGATAGGCGCGTCCAATGGGACGAGAGGCTTCTGTCCAGAGCTGATAGCAGCAGCACAGGAGCACCCAAGGCTAGGCTAGGCTAGGCTACGCTAGGCTAGCTAAACTGCGCAAAACAAAAATACACCTGTTCATTTTAAGCATTCTCAGTAATGTTTATCCACCGTTCCGAGCTATACCTTGCAAAAATACAATGTTGGAACGGCGATAATAACAATACCTTGTAGTTCACGTTGAGCAGCGACCTTCGGATGTCGAACGGTGGCCGGACCTCCGTCACTGCTCCGGTGAACGACGCGCTGTGACGCGCGGGCGCATTGTGCGCGTTACTGACCGACAGAGAAACAACAAAGGGTCGAAATCTAAGCAGACGATGAACCGAAAACAGAGTTAGTCGCGTAATCATCCTGATAAATGCGAAACACCAACGCAGGATGTAAATACTTCCGCTCCGCCTCCTTCCTGGGTTGTAGTGGCGGCTTGCAACACCGCCCCCTGCTGCTCCGGAGTCCACACTACAAACAACTCGGAGCAATGGGGGAGCTTAGGAAAAAGGCTTATCCAATTTGTTTTTAACAGTCTATTCACAGAGTGTAATTTGTGTAAACGAGAAAGTCCCAGGGAGAACAGTGCAGAGTGATGGAGAGAATGTGGAAAGGAGGTGAAGAATCGTGTGCAGAGAGGCTGGAACGGGCGGAGGAAAGTATCAGGTGTACTCTGTGATAGGAGAGAGTCAGCGAGGACGAAGGGAAAGGTCTACAAGACAAAAGACAGTGGTGAGGACAGCCACGATGGACGGCTTAGAGACAGTGGTGAGGACAGCCATGATGGACGGCTTAGAGACAATGGTGAGGACAGCCGTGATGGACGGCTTAGAGACAGTGGTGAGGACAGCCAAGATGGACGGCTTAGAGACAGTGGTGAGGACAGCCGTGATGGACGGCTTAGAGACAGTGGTGAGGACAGCCGTGATGGACGGCTTAGAGACAGTGGTGAGGACAGCCATGATGGACGGCTTAGAGACAATGGTGAGGACAGCCATGATGGACGGCTTAGAGACAGTGGTGAGGACAGCCAAGATGGACGGCTTAGAGACAGTGGTGAGGACAGCCATGATGGACGGCTTAGAGACAGTGGTGAGGACAGCCGTGATGGACGGCTTAGAGACAGTGGTGAGGACAGCCATGATGGACGGCTTAGAGACAGTGGTGAGGACAGCCAAGATGGACGGCTTAGAGACAGTGGTGAGGACAGCCATGATGGACGGCTTAGAGACAGTGGTGAGGACAGCCATGATGGACGGCTTAGAGACAGTGGTGAGGACAGCCATGATGGACGGCTTAGAGACAGTGGTGAGGACAGCCGTGATGGACGGCTTCAGGGCCGTAAACAGGCAACAAGGCAAACCAGGCCCACGATGAAAGCTCGGTCTGAACGAAGTCCTTGTCTCCGTTCGATGGACGTTCCTCCTTCACAGACATGTTTCTGCTTGTAAAACACGAATGACCTCCGGCCTGCCGGACCCTCACAGAAATACACAGAAGGACAAACTTGTGTTGATGCTTTTTATAACAGCCTGTATCTGTTACAAGACATTTCAGACATCTACAATGTTTTTCTTTTTTAACATCGCTTTAATGTTGTTGTATTTTAATAGTCACATATGCAGGTATTGATTCATTAGGCCTTTTGAAAGCATTTACCAGTCCACACACACACACACACAACATACGTTGTTCTCCTTTGCATTTTTCTGTAGGGTATTTCCAAAATACATAGAAACCTCATATGCTGCTGCCCCCTTACACAACAAAGGGACTGCATAACACAGTTTTATTGATTTATTGACTGATCATGTTAAATCACCATAGGGCACACCAGACATATTGCACAATAGACCCTTTATGAGTTGTGCCCTCCCGTAAGAGGGGGCGCAGCGGAGCTCTTAGAGGGTCGCTTTTGGAATTTTCTTTGTTCGGCTCCTGGAGCTGCCGCGAGAAACACCAGCCGGACCTCAGCGCTGAAACCCTGAACGTTTGCTTCATTGACCGACAGAGAGGTAAAGAGAGAGAATATAAAACTCTAACATTCCTGTAGGAGAAGGACATGGAGATCAAGGAATGAATGAGACCTGTTGTTACACAGCATGTCTAGCAGTCGTCACACAAAGACAGTGGACATACCCTGATTTAAAGAGGTCAGCGTAATCAGACATGTTTTGTCTGGAAGCATTGCTGGAGTTTGAGACCGGCAGAGAGAGCAAACTCCAAGGTTTCTGCAGCCGACTATCACCTCCTGCAAGGTGAAGCCAGTAAATTCTGATTAGACTTATCATTCCTTTATACACTTGCTAGAGATGAGCGTGGATTGGCCAGTGTTTGTTGCCCCTAGCAAACCCAAATGTGCTGAATAAAATGTGTTATTTTCCTATTTTGGTTCCTTTTTTTTAAGTATACTGAGTCATCCCAGAAGTTAACACCTATGAATGTTATTCTGGTGACTTAAGTCGTTTTAACTGTGCATCCATTGCTAATTCTCAGGAACAGCTGTTAGTTCTGAGCCACGCATCAGTGCCGAAAGATTGCAGGAAGGTCCGGAGAAGAATGAGAGGCTGTAGAAAAGGAGTGGCGCGCCATGCAGGAGCAAACGTTAGGAATGTAGCAACGGATTTGTCTAGTTTACATGATTTTTTAAAAGCTTTGGTGTTCGAACAGTATTACGGAACAACTTATATTCAACAACCGAGGTTGCACTGTATTCATATTTGCAATTATTTCCAAACTTTGTTTTCGTTATATTCCTTGTCTTTTGCACGCTGCTTGTTACGACACCTTTTATTCACCACCTGTCGCTGCTGCTGCTTTAACAAGCACATTTCCGCAGTCTGGGATTAATAATCTCTTTCGTCTTGTCTCGTCTTTTATCCCGTCCTTTTTCCCGAGATGGCGGATGCCTGCCGTCGCTGCTCAAACAGGGACAGGAGGTGCTCAACATTAAAACACTGAAGGTCTCAGCACTTTGTTGGGACACCTTCCATATGTGAAGTGTATTATTTCAAGAGTGCATGAAAGCAACGAAAATACACAATTCATTCCGTGTACACATACAGCAAAGCATCTTCATCAGGACTGATAAATATACTGTACACTATGTACAAGATGTACTTCAATCACTCTGCCTGGCTGATCCTAGTTCTTTGATCTCAGCTTGTACCTGAAGTCCACATCATAGGTCGGCTGCAGGATTCCCAGACCAGCACGCGACTGGTCAAGTGGTGGGACTCGGAGGGCGGGATCCAATAGTCCCATGTCAAAGTAGAACAGCATCAGAGTCAGGAACTGTTTGATCTCATATATAGCAAAAAATCTTCCAGGGCATTTGGTGACGCCTGAGCCGAAGGGCATGTAGAAGTAGCGCAGCTTCCGACCGTTGCGTGTGAAAGTGCTTTTTTCTTGACCGTTGTCGTCCAGAAAACGGTCAAATTTGTACACCTGTTATGTGATGAGGAGAGGGGAAGATTAGGTTTCAGAAGGAAAAACCAAATGCAAGCCCTTTCTTCAAGATGTTTTGTGTGTGCGTGTGTGTGTGTGTGTGTGTGATAACTACATAGAGGACTTACATATGGGTCCTCGTAGATTTCGGGATCATAGTGCACCATGGGTGGATACAGGGCAAGGACATCGTCTTTTCTTATACGGTAAGCTTCTTTGTTGTCAAGGTGAAGCAAGAAGTCCTCCTTGGCAACTCTCACATTCATCGAAGCGCTTGAAAGGCGCATGGCTTCTTTTATGATGCTGTCTGTAGACGAACAGGTGAAAGAAAGAAAATTTCAACAGAAGAAAAAATATGCATAACGACTGTGTAACGATGAATGCAGTATACAACAGCACCAACAGATCTTTATTTAGCAGTAACTAGTACTTCTACCTAGTACAGGCATGTTGTCCAACTGATCCCTGGTGAGCTTTAGTCTCGGGTTGCTGGACTCAACCGCTACACCTACTTTTTCCACAACTTTCTGCACCTCTTCAGAAGCTGCTTTCATAGCATCTGGACTCCTGAGGACAAATATGTGAACATTTTTAATGATTTATGATGCCATCACTCTCAGTGTGGTTATTATTTGCTGACTGGGCATCTTATTTGATAATATAATAATATATGAAGTTTGATCATATTAAATAATGAGTCACTTTTCATTTCATTTCATTTTCTAACCGCTTATTCCGCTATCGGGTCGCGGGCCAAGCTGGAGCCAATCCCAGCAATCAATGGGCGAGAGGCAGGGGACACCCTGGACAAGCCGCCAGTTCATCGCAGGGCAACACAGAGACAGACAACCAGCCGCACACACACTCACACCTACGGGCAATTTAGTGTCACCAATCAGCCTAGGCTGCATGTCTTTGGTGGTGGGAGGAAGCCGGAGAACCCGGAGAGAACCCACGCAGGCACGGGGAGAACATGCAAACTCCTCACAGAATGGCCACAAGCCGGAGACGGACCCGCGACCATCTCGCTGTGAGGCAACAGTGCTTACCACTGCGCCACCGAGCCGCCCTGAGTCACTTTTCTTTTTACATATTTTAAACCTGTGGCATTGACCCCATCTTATCTGTAACCAAAGCTGGGGAAATAATTTGCCACACCTGATGAGACATTGGGAATAACAGATATTTTACTGTTGTTTCTCAGCAATCCTTCTAATTGATAAGGTCCAAAGAAAACTGTATTCTGCAGTAAACTAAACTGGAATCACTTTTTTGGTTTTCTGCTTTATTGCCAAATATTTCAAGAGCATGAAGAAGGAATGTGTATATCAAAATAAAAATGCCAAGGCGAGGACACCATCTCAATCTGCGTTATGAATTCGCATTGAAGAGGAACATTAAATATATGTGGGTATCTGTTCAACCCTTAGCTCCTACTTGCTTTCAGACAACATACACAGCGCAGAAGATGAGGACTCGGCATACCTGATCATATAGAAGAGACTCCAGAAGGTAGCAGGTAAGGTGTTAGCCTGCGAAGCCCAGAGGAGGGCGACGTGTGTCCTGGCTTTGCTCACATCATTGAAGGTGGATAAGGAATCATTCAGGATTATCCTCATAGAAATCAGATCGGAAACATTCTCCCTCCTAGACAGATTTTCAGGATTCATGGTCTTTGCTAGCTTCTGCACATTTAAAGCAAAAACAAAAAAACATGTTAATTTGAGCGTGATTGCCATGTCTAAATGCACGAGAATCATGCTCACCTCTCTGGCGCTGTAGGCGCTCTTGAAAACGTGAATGGGAAGGCCAGCCACCAAGGCTGGAAAGATCTTGTCAAACTCTTTGAAGTTCTCTAAGGCACTGAGCACCAATGCTTTCTGAGCTGCCTGTCGAGCCTGGCACTCGTCTTCACCAAACTCTTTACCGAAAAGAGTCAGGTAGCCAGACTCAAACATCACCTGCTCGACAACGGGACAGAAGAAAAGGCCTTTTAGGACTCCTGGGGACATTTGGCTCATTGCGTTGGGCATGGATGCTAAAGAAATGTGAAGTTGTAAGTAAGTGAAGTCTCATTAAGCAGGTTCATTTTGATTGATTTGCAGTTATAACATACATTTTTAGGGCAAAATGTAAATATCAGATGTTTGTATGAAAATGTAAATTAGACAATCCAACACATGCAATGAGATTTAGACTCATTCAAAAGCCTTAAATCGATTGGGATTCTCTCTGAAGTCCAGTTACTGACCTTGTAGCAGAAAGCAAAGATGCCATCCACCTCCCAGTGGTCTTTGCTGGGGCTGTCTGACCTCAGCATGACATCCTGGAGGTGGCCCATCATGGTCTCTATCAAGGACGGCAAAGCGTCGCCCTGCAGCGTCTTCAGAAAGGTTTGGTGTAGGTTCTCTGTAGTATGGCCATGGCGAGGGTCAAAGCTGTCATGACCAAATGCCTAGTGAGGAGAGGGGATGAGGAAGTGCCACGGAAGTCCACAACAACAGCATGAAAACATCTATCTAAATACAAAAATACCATGAGTCAAGTCTATTAAATAAAATAAAGGACAACATCACACAAACTGACCTTAACTGATGTAGCAAAATGGAACTTTCTCCAATCCAGGTGCCTCCCCTGTCGGATGACTGAATGGTAAGAGAAGGGGTCACACAGGAAGTGGATGTACCGCCCTGCAATCTTGCAGGTGAAAATATGGCCATGCTTTTTATGGCGACTCCGGAGGAACTGGAGGGGGTTTGCCCCGAACTGCAAAGCACAACCCAGATAGGGCATGAGGCCATTCTCAACCGTGGGCTCGCCTGGTTGTCTATAAGCAGTCGCAGGAAACAGATAGGAAATGAGGATTTAGTGACAACCTGTTATCGTTGGTTGGTCATCCTGGCCCGTGTGAGACGTTACTACCGGAGTCGACTGGCGAACAGGTGTTGTCCGATGTTAACGTCTACGTTACCATTCAAATCTACGCAACTCAAAGTTGAAAAGAATTATATCATAGCAACGTGATAATGTTATCATGGCATTTGTCATTTTAGGTTCTAGATTATCATGTTCGCTTGCAAGCAAGAAAACAATGTTGGCTTTTTTTTTTGCTATCTCACTTAATTCTACTTTGACACTTGCTGGCTGTTGCAGTTCATTGTTTGTTTGTTTTTTTGTTTGTTATAGAATGCCAACGCAGATAGTGGGACAGTAGCATATATTGATACATATCGAATTGATAACTGGCTGGTCTCTCTCGCGTTTGTCTTTAGCCTACCTTGCACAGTCATGGCAACAAGTTGTAGAAAATGAATGAAAAAGCTGTGTGCTCAACACTGCTGGGTTTTTCAGTGAATAAGTGCTTTTTAAGTGCTTTGGTTATATTCCTGCCTTGATGATTATTACATCTTCAATATCAGAGGGATTTTCTTTCAGGTTGACGAGTAAATTCACATCTTCGGGTCAAGTAGAAACAGCAGAGCAATAACAGCACACTAGTGACTGGCCGGTGAATCATCAACATACCAAAAGAAAATCCAACCTTTAAAGAAAGGTTTTATTTGGTTAGCACACTCTGCAAGCATACTTAAGTCATTCAGTAATGTTGACATGTGAGTCATGCTCCTGTACCTGTTAGCTGGAAAATAAGTATGAATATCTTTACTGAGTCTGTGTGGCTCATTCTATAGCACAAGATTCCTATTAGACACACCACACGGGTAAAAGGCAGAAGAAATGCCTTACCTGCGGCGTATCCCCAGGACAAGCCAAATCAGGCAGCAGAATCCTGCCACTACTGCCCAGATCAGAGCAATGCTCATCATCACGGAACGAGAGAGGGTCCAATCCAGCAGCAGGCTCACTCAATAGTTCTGATGCTCCACACAGGCCACACCGACAGGAACCGAGATTGCCTAACTAATGCCTGCTTTATTCAAGTCAACCGTCCTAGAGAGAGAGAAATGGGTGTTAAACGTGTTCCAGTACAGAGACTATGAACGCACGGGAACAATGCTTGTCACTAACAATCGTGAAAACATCCAGTGAGCTCTGTTGGTTCAGCTGAGTGTGATGACACATCGATAGGAACAGGTTTTTATACCTGCGTAATTCCACAGGGTGGGTCCACGGGAAGCCGTACGGCAGCATGAGCCTCAATTACAGGAATTATGTGTTGAATACTCAGGGATTTAATTGCAAGATTATTTTGGGATTTTTTTTTTATTTAGTCTTCTCTCTGGAAAATGTGGTGTCGATTCACACAAAAACGAATCTGTTCAAATCAATCATGATTTAATTATTCATGCTCATATTCATTTAGATTTGAATATTTTGTGAATTTTCTATCAGATATTCTGACGTATAAAGTGTTAAAATAAAGCCTGTTTTTCTAATAGAATTTGTCGAGGAGAGGGGGCTGTGTGTTGCGTGTGTATGTGTGCGTGTGTGTGTGTGTGTGTGTGTGATAACCTTGACTGGAGTCCATGGACAACACTAGCTGATGGACTGTTTTATAATGGTTCAAGGTTGCTCGCGTGCGTGCGTGCGTGCGTGCGTGCGTGTTTGCGTGTGTGGGTGTGTGGGTGTGTGTAGGTGTGTGCGTGCGTGTGGGTGTTTGTGTGTGTGTGGGGTGGAAGGTGTTACCTGAATAGATATCATTCTCTGGGACATAATTGTCTCTTGCTTTGTTCATGCATTCAAGCGTAATGATAATTCCGGCATGTTTGCGTGCAAAGCATTTTCCTCATGCCTGTAACATGACTGATAATGTTTTTATGGCAAAACCAGCCGTTTCACCGTCTGAGTCTGTAGTTTGCATATTCATGAGAGCGTGAAACACACGGTGACTTCAGCCACTGGTTTGGTGACTGCTGTCCAGCGGTTTGGCGTCGTTGTCACATTGCTGGCTTGTATTTTAGCTCTGCAGCGGCAGCATTTATTGCTTATCGCACAGTCATTGCCAGTTTTCTGTTTTATTAATTAAGTAGTTTGAATCTTATTTTCTTATACTTTAATTCATCAAACTCGGTTGCTCCCTTTGGTAGCTTTGCTATCCAACATACTTTCCTGAACCCTAGCAACAGGCACAACGATTGGATGTGTGGGCCCGACGGGCAATAAACCAGATTCAGAATGTGCCACACAAACCCATCGGCCCTGCGTTGCTAACGTCCCGCTGACATTCCTCTCAGACAGAGAGGGCATTGTGCCCGAGGTGACACCATAATGAACTCTGAATGGCTCCGGCGCTCTTCTGCACGTAGCGCTTGTGTTTCTCACAGAGCAGGAGAATTGGAGCCAGTAGGAGTCTGATTCACAGACAATGAACGTTCCCCACAAAAGGGACAGTTGCAGAGGTATGTTCAGCGTTACATTATCACAGTGTGAGTCGTGCAGCAAGGCGGCACGGTGCGTGGCGCGTACCGCATCACAGCAAGAAGGTACCGGCTTCGATTCCTATCGGTTCTCTGGGTCTGCGCGGGTTCTGTCCAGGTTCTCCAGTTTCCTGAACTCACAGCTAGACTGTGCAGCTGGAGGAGCTCCACACTCCATTGATGGCCTGACCAATGAATTTTATAAAACCTTCCGGAATACTTTAGCATCTGATATTTTAGAGGTTTTTTTATACCTATGAAAAACTCACTTTTCCCATGTTTCTACACTATTATGGTGGGTTTGGGTCCTTATCAACCCAAAAACAGCAAAATAAACCATCCAGCCAATCCTGCGTAGTTTGTGTAGTTCTGTAATCACCTTCTGAAACGCGTCTGGCAGAAATATTTGTTAATGTGACGTCACGTTGTTAGAACGTGCACAAGATGTGTGTGCATATGAGAGGCCGTCTGGCCAGCTGCGCGAGTGCACGCAATGAACTTAGTTTCTGTTTCTGAGGCAGAGCTGTTTGAGACAGAAAAGAGGGATGCTGTCCTGCAGCATCTGAGACAGAAAAGAGGGACGCTGTCCTTGCAGCATCTGTTTGAGACAGAAAAGAGGGACGCTGTCCTGCAGCATCTGTTTGAGACAGAAAAGAGGGACGCTGTCCTGCAGCATCTGTTTGAGACAGAAAAGAGGGACGCTGTCCTGCAGCATCGGTTTGAGACAGAAATGAGGGACGCTGTCCTGCAGCATCTGTTTGAGACAGAAAAGAGGGACGCTGTCCTGCAGCATCTGTTTGAGACAGAAAAGAGGGACGCTGTCCTTGCAGCATCTGTTTGAGACAGAAAAGAGGGACGCTGTCCTGCAGCATCTGTTTGAGACAGAAAAGAGGGACGCTGTCCTTGCAGCATCTGTTTGAGACAGAAAAGAGGGACGCTGTCCTGCAGCATCTGTTTGAGACAGAAAAGAGGGACGCTGTCCTGCAGCATCTGTTTGAGACAGAAAAGAGGGACGCTGTCCTGCAGCATCTGTTTGAGACAGAAAAGAGGGACGCTGTCCTGCAGCATCTGAGACAGAAAAGAGGGACGCTGTCCTGCAGCATCTGTTTGAGACAGAAAAGAGGGACGCTGTCCTGCAGCATCTGTTTGAGACAGAAAAGAGGGATGCTGTCCTGCAGCATCTGTTTGAGACAGAAAAGAGGGACGCTGTCCTTGCAGCATCTGTTTGAGGCAAAAAAGAGGGACGCTGTCCTGCAGCATCTGTTTGAGACAGAAAAGAGGGACGCTGTCCTGCAGCATCTGTTTGAGACAGAAAAGAGGGACGCTGTCCTTGCAGCATCTGTTTGAGACAGAAATGAGGGACGCTGTCCTTGCAGCATCTGTTTGAGACAAAAAAGAGGGACGCTGTCCTGCAGCATCTGTTTGAGACAGAAAAGAGGGACACTGTCCTGCAGCATCGGTTTGAGACAGAAAAGAGGGACGCTGTCCTGCAGCATCGGTTGCTATTTTGTTTGCTATTTTGTCAGATATTTCATAAGTATCTGGGAACTGCATTAACTTGTGGAAAAAGGGTACAATACGGGACCTTTAACGACAGTCTGTCCTCAGGCTCTTTGCTACTGTCCTGTCACCGGACTGCCATTGTCCTCCCACCAATCTGCAATCTGCAGGATATAAAACTGGTCCTCTGGTGAACCGTTTGTTGACCTGTGTTTTTCTGCTTGCTGCTCACTGACCCAACTTTTGATTATTCCTACAGGTGCAGCTACGAGTGAACTGGCACAAATGAGACACACCTGAAGCTCATCCCAGCTCATCTGACACCACCTTACTTAGTTCCTGCCCTCCTGTTCGGTCCCTGACAGAATATCCCTTAGCTTCGTGTGTCCGCTATTCTGCCCATTCTCTCCGTGTGCTCCCTGTCGTTGTGTTTTCTTTGCCTGTTTGCTCATCGGCAAGTATTTTCTTGGTAACATTTGGAAGAGTACATGAGGCTGTGCTTTTGTGTTTACCCTTTTATTTGGCTCCAGCCAGCCGCCGGTAGGTTTAGATACGACTTCAGCGTGTCCCTATGGTCGTATCACTACTTTTATTATAGGCAGTTTACTTCAGTTACTGTTTTTTCTGGCACCTGTCCATCATTCTTCTGTTTCTTGTTTGGTTTTATTAAATTACTTATACTGTACACGCTATCTTCCGCCTCCTTCTCTGCTTTTTGAGGCGGACTCAGTACATATCCTTGTGGGACGCCGGTGTTGAGTGTGATGGTGGGGGAGAGGTGGGAGACATGTCTGGCCCTTTGTGTGCGGTCAGACAGGAAGTCCTTAATCCAGGTGCAGATGGAGGGGGAGAGTCCAAGGTGGGAGAGTTTAACCGTCAAAGTCGGATGCTCTATGGCTCCTCCGCAAGAATCGGCCTTACCTTCCTCAACTGCCTTGAATTGAGGAAACTGTGCTTACCCGCTGCACGTGCTTGATGTTCCAACCTTAAGTCACTGTCAATCTTGAATCAATCCGAGACAGTGGGCCCAGATCGACGGGGGGGGGGGGGGGGCACTAGGACCAAACACCATCACCTCCATTTTGCTTTCATTGAGGCGAGGGTCAACCAGGCTTTAACGTCCTCAAAGCACTCTAGGAGCCGATTCATTGAAGTGTCCTGTGACTGTAAGCATCCTTCTCCAAATTTTTCAAGATGAAAGGCAGCTTGGAGGTTGGCCTATAAATCGTCAGCTTTATATAGTGAACAATTTAAGACATGTAGCTTATGTGTTGTTTATTATTTCATGATTAACTTATTAAAATATATATAATTTTCTCTCCCTTTAAATATTTTTACACTACATTTCTGATTGTAGTTCTTGGAGAAAATGTTAATGTGGGCACAGAAGGGAGTCAGTGGCAAAATCACCTCTCTTCACTCACACACCGAGGCTTAGCCTGACTGTCACAAATCATGTGTTGAAAGTCACCACAGATCATCATAAATGACAGCTTCAGTCTTTAGATTATCTGTAGAGTTGTTCTATTAGCTTGTCAGTTTTCCTTTTCTTATCTGGTAACCATATAGCAGCCCAACCTTTACACTCTTGTCTGGTTCTTACTACCTACTATGGAAACATGTGAACACATAATGACAAACCAAGTCACATGTTGTGAATTTGTTATGATGTTTTTGCAGCCTGAGACACCTGCAGAAAAAAAGTCCTAGGATGTTTAGAATCATTTATTGGGCTTTGGAAAGCTATTCATCAATGACAGGCCTTATCCAAATTTGGGTCTGGACCGGTTTGTCTACGTCGGGGCGGCACATGTAGCACCAACTGCAAATGCAGAAGTGAGGAGTGGTCCAGATTCACAAATAGAGAGTTATACGGTAATAATTACCGGTAATTCAAGTAGTTATTAAAGCAAGCATGACATTCTCAAAGTACTTAAAAGGCCATGCAACAAGCATTCCTGTGGGGGCAGGTCCAACTAGCTGGTATAACCTTAACCTGTGTTTAACTTCAAGTGGTGCATAATTGATGAAGGCCAGCAGGGAGAAAGACAAAGGAAGTGTGATAAAGAAAGGTCAGGAGAGGAAATTACATGATAATCAGTAAGATATAATAAACGCATGCCTCCCTGCAATCAATGTTCAATCAGCCTGGCCTTGAAACTCCAGATGAACTCTAGTAACTCCAGAAGAACAAACGGCATGCTGCAGCACCATTGAGATCTATATCATTTATAGATCTCATATATAATTATCTATATCCTTTGTTTATTTAACTGAGATCGTGCTAGCTAGGAGGGCCGGGACAGGCGTCATGTGATCCCTCTTAGGCGCTCCAGTGAGAAGACGAGAACCTATTGATGAATCGCCGATTTGTTCATCAAACGTTCGTACGCACAATTTAAGCACAACTTTGTGAATGAGGCTGAATGGTTTTGTTTTTAGTTCTTCTTTTTTGTATGATGTGGGGGCCGGTGGCTTCTCCGATGAGGTCAATGAGGGGGTGTGGCCCGGTGCAAATTTCTTAACCACGTCATCCACTGGAGCCTATCCCAGCACTGCGAGTGAGAGGCGGGGTACACCCTGGACGAGCCACCAGTCCATCGCAGGGCATAATTTACAACATATAAAAAGAAAATGCGCGTCGCTGTCTTCCTGTCTGCTTGTCTGCTGCAGGAATTAGATTGGGCTAGTGCGCCCTCTTCTGGAATGTTGGGATGGCATTCCACATTAGAGCGATTACTGTCAAATTCCATTGGTGACAATATCGATCAAATCTGGAATAGGTCCTCACTATTGACATGATATTCACACACATGATAAACTTGACAGAACTCACTGTAGGGCCGAGCGTAGAGCAAGGAAGAACCCATTACAATTTGGATTTTAACATTTTACTTTATTTCTTGACAGATTTTTACAACATTTTTACAACTACCGGACAGATTGTGATTAAACTTCATAGAATTGTTGGGGATGTAATAAGAAAATAATAAACTGTAAAATAGATCACGTTAAAGGAGCAGAATTGTGTTTTTTTTATTTTAAGGTTTTTGTCAGTTGTGCATGAACTACTGTCCTTGATGGGTGAGATGTGGCATTTACCAAGGAAGAAATAAAATGTTATGATAAAGAAGCTGATCCATTCCCTTTTTTCTCTTCCTTTAGCACTGTCGGCTACTGTTGGTCATTTTAAGCAATTATACTTAGTGACTTTATGAGGATTGGGTGTCACTATGCCGCTCCGGGCATTAATTCCCCCAAAGCATGCATGTCTGGTCATGGAAGTTTTTGAATTTTCAGATTTGGCCTAGAAATAAGTGTTTTATGGAAAATCTTGTGTTTATGTTTGCCATATGTCCTTCTGATTATGGTGATAACATCAATGGGCGTGTCCTTATTCTTCTTCTATTCATTGGATACAATATTCAAACACATTTTTAAATAATGAATATATGATTTTCCCCTCAGCGTCAAGTTCATCAATGATTAAAGGTTGTTATTTCTTATGTATAATGAGCCTAATGAGTGTAAGAAAATGTTATTATATATAATGTATTTTATAATAAATAATAATACAATATAGTAAAAATTATCATTCGACATGTACAAAATGCAAAACAAGAGGCGCTTTAAGTATCGTTTGCTGGATTTCTGAACATTTTACTTTGATAAAGCGTTTGCCTGAACTCGTGTTCCGGAACCGGAAGTAGAACCCACGTGGTTTGATGAAGCGATAAAAGGAGCCGCAGCGGATCGGCCGGGTCTCTTCTCTCTTCTCTCGCCACTGCGGCGGATGTTCGGCGGCGGAGCGGCGTTTACGGTATTTACCCGCAGATCGCGTCGTAGGGGTTGATTTGCGTAGGTGATCCGTGGAGCGCCTTTACGCACCGATAAGCGCGTTTTGTTTAATTTAAACGGAGATCGATATTAAACTGCGCCTCCATGTTTGATCTCGCTACTGAACACTTTAGCTCTGCGGTCGAACCCCGGTGATGAGCTGCATGTGAGTCCGTGTTTCACCTGAACCTCGTGATTACTCTTTCACTGCGCTGATGGGTTTGACGAGTCGTGCGTAATGGCGGAAGTTGGTTCGTTTCCTTTCAGTCTAAGAGTCTGTTTCCTGTTCCAGGAGCCGAGAGCCCACGCTGGATTGATCCGTGACCTTCGGTTGGTATTGATTTTGTTTCCTTGTCTGGTTGCTATGGAGACTTCCTGTTGAACAGGTAGTTTGCTCACCTGTTCCTCCTTTGCAGGTGTTTGGGGCGCTGTGCGATCGGAGAACGTCGATGGATCATCCCGGGTGGACTCGGATCGCTCATTTGAGATGTTTCAGTTGGTTCTGCGTGTAAACGGGCACCTTTGGGAATGTGGAACATAACTTCCACTGAAAAATAAACCTGACAAAGTGTTAAATTGTTTGTCTTGATTTGCTAACGCCAGAGATTAAATCAAGTGTAATGTGACTTGCTTGCTACACGGTTGGATGCTGATCTCAGACGATGGCGACTGTTATAAAAATAAAGAGTTACCGGTAGTTGGCTTCAACAAAAAAAACCAGCCGAGGAATAAATCCATCAAATTGTTTAAGCTTTATTTAATGAAAGCGAATGCGGCGGTGTTCAAAGAACAATGTTGATCCGTTAAACAGTGAAAAGGAGCAGGACCTCTTATATACAGGTCAAACATGAACATTCCAGGCTCCGGTGCCTGCACCGCATTTCAGTGCATTTCACTGATTATTGATTAACATCGATATGAACACTTAATGGTCGTCGCACGGGAACACAAAGCGATTAAAAGTTAGTTGCACAATTGTCTCGGATGGAAATCCGTCTGCAAAATGCTCTCCTGCAAGCCCGCATGTCTCCAAATATTCAAATCAGCCAATCGGCATCTACCGTATCTCAAATTGGTGTTGAGATTTGCAGCAGTGCATTTGTGCTGCCTTTTGCATTAAATCAAACTGGGATGTTTGAAGCAGCCCCACCCAGCCCCAGCTTGTCTGCGTTTTATTCCCTCCAGCATAGCAAAATATATTACTTCAACCAAAATGTACACGTCCTTTAATGTGTTTCTACTCATTTATGCGACAAGTTTCCCGCTGATCTCCCATCTTGTAAAGTTCCAGTGGTCGTCGAGGAGTCGGTCCCCGTTCCCACGTCTTTCCCCAGCATCTGACTCTTTTTGTTTCCCTGTTCCAAAGACGTGCCCTCAAACAGCCGAGCCATGAACGAGATGCCGTTCCGCCTGATGTAAGACTTCCCAGCGAAGGCGTAGAGGACGGGGTTGGCACAGCTGCTGATGAAGGCCAAGGCCGAGGTCACGGCTCGACTGGATTTGGCGATATGGTCCAGTCTGCATACGACAGGGTTCCAGATCAGTCATGCAATATGTGCTTACTCTGTAGCTTTTGAAAGTCAGATTGCAAGCAATTGACCTTTTGGTAACATTAAATTGCATAAAGGATGAAGTACTGGAAAAAGAACCGACTGCAAAGTGAAACAAAACATCCACTGAGATTAATTTAAGAGACACGACTACAAACGGATAACAGATGAATGCAAAAAGGTAGAACCATCAGAAAGAACAAAAGGATGTAACATTTAGAGTGGTTAACTCGACAGTCGGATTGTGCTGCTCTGTATGTGAAAACACGGAGATGTTTCGTGACTCACGTTTCTCTTGTGGTTGAATCCTCCGGGAAACACTCGGCCACCACCTTAACCAAAGCAAAAACCAAAGAGATCAGCTCATGAATCCAAACGCGGAGCGGTGCCCGGATGCTGGGGAGCCTGCTTTAACGCACCTGCACCAGGTTGATGATATGGTACGGCAGCCAGAACAGTCCAAACATCACCACGATGGCCAGGATGAGCTTCTCGCTCCGGACCTTCCTGCGGAATCGGGTCTGCCTCAGGCGTTTCAGGATGAGGACGTAGCTGACGATGATGACCGCATAAGGAAGAATAAATCCCACCACCGTCTCCAGAGAATATTGAAACCTCACCTGCAAATAAGAAGCGGACACAAAACGGACGTGGGGGTTCCGAAGAAGTTAATGGGCCGGGTTTAGGATAACGGAAAATTTCAACTTGAATTTGTAAATATTTGAAAGGTTTGTGTTCACCTATGAGCAATATTCTTCTAATATTCATTCTAAAGACATACTAAAGAATGGAGTCACAACTTTACAATCTAATACAATCAAGAATAGTAATCAATGGAGAAATAGTTACCGGAGCTGCTCTCCGGCTTTCAGACAGAATTATGGAATTTCAGATTTTTTTTATTTAAAGAGTTCACAAATTCTCATTTAACTTCCTTTAAAACTTTTGCTCAGACAAAATCTGAAGGTGTGGGGGCTGGGAGAATAAATGTTAAGAACAGCTTGAGGAATGACTTGACCCCCCCCCCCCCCAGTCTACTTACATGTCGAGCTAGGGTGTGATTGGGAGCGCACACCAGTCTCGTTTTATTCATCTCATCTTTGTCCTCGCGGACATCTCGAAACACGACCGAAGGGATGGAAAGAATCAGAACCAAAACCCACATGCCAGCGATCACCCTCCTCACAACCTTCCTGCTGATCTGAGAAGACAGCCTCCTCGGCATCACCACGGCAACCAGCCTGTGCACACTCATCAGCGTGATCAGGAATATGGAGGCATACATGTTGGTGTTGCACAGGTAGAACACGCCTTTACACATTAAGTCGCCGAAGACCCACGTCTGCTTGGCCAGGTAGACGATGAAGAAGATGGTGAGCGCCATGAGGAAGCCATCGGCACACGCCAGGTTGAGGATGAGGAGGATGGTGACCGAGCGCTGTCGGATGCACGCCAGAATACTCCAGACAATGAAGAGGTTGCCGGGGACGCCGAGGAGGAAAACCAAGCCGAGGATGAGGGCGCCCAGGCTGGCGGAGAAGTTGTTGCTCACAACGCTGTCATACTCCGGGTTAGAGTCGTTGACGATGAGGTAGGAAACGCTCCCGTTGTTCATGGTGGAAGAAGTGATCCTGATGACGAGAGGCAGATTTAGTGCTTTAAAAACATCACTTTTATTCTTATTATAGAGTATTTATTAAATGTTTGGATACATCGACGTATCCAAACTGAACTGAACTGTAGACTCTTTGATAATGGTAATGATTTAGTGCGTACATGTACCCCCCCCCCCCCGAAACAAGTGCATACATTGATCCGCAGCTGACTGGCAAAGCAGAGGAGGAAACTTTACAATACTGCCCCCCAAGGCTGGAACTGTTTGACTCCTGCCCTCAAAACATGCACCTCTTTGGCCGCATTCAAACTGGCCCTAAAAATTCTACTTTCAGGGGGGCAGAAACAGCGATAGTCATCACGACTCTCTCCGGATCAACCCCCCCGCCCCCCTTTTATTGTAATTTTGCATCTGTGGTGTAATTTATTTAGAATTTATTGTTATTTTATATCTGTGGAGTAATTTATTTTTAATGTATTGTTATTTTGCATCAAGTTAGTAATTTAATATTAGTTTTATTTGTACTGTTAAATGTCGATTTATTTACTAAGGACTTTCAACGGAAACAAGACCACGAGGGCTTTTTTGAAATGCTCCTCTTAGACAGGATGTTTATTTGTAGTAGATGCTACTGTGTGACTGTACTTGTACTCTAACATTCTATCTAATAAATATATTCATCATATTCATTCATCATCACAGACAAGACAATATAAATAGGCACGGGAAAAACATGAGAAGCAGGAAGTCAGAAATGAGAAGAAACAAACACAAAACCGGAGGGAGAAAGAAAACTACTGTAAATAAACAAGTGCTTCTGAAAAAAGGCGTGATTTCAGCCACGTTTCATAAATACTCGTAACTTAACCCTCACCCAACCAATCTACAGACATGGCAGAGGTACAATGTCATGAAAAAATACAGCAGCTAAATAATGCTCTGGTATTTTTTTTTCGTTCACATAGCATCAAATTAAAGTCGTTTTCAGTAGATATTGAGACAGTTCTCAAAGACAAATGCTGTGAATATTATTCTGCTGCACTAGGATGGCTGCCATCCTGACGCACGCTCTGAAATATTCACTTCAGATGTGGAAAACAACGACGTGCTGTAAACTCCGAGGCAGCATGCTAAAACATGTCGGACAAACACCAGACTGTGTTTCAGTTTGGTTCGCTTCTCTCCTCTGGGCTGTTTCTCACGGAAATCAACACCAACACAGGTGGACTATAGCAAATCGAATTGTCTAGATTCTAGAATGAGAGATGATGCAACTTCAAACCCAGAGATCCAGATATCCAAAGCACATCTCCTGATAAAGTCCTAATATCCTGGCTCTGACTCGACGACAGCGTGAATGGATGCTGTTACAATAAATGATGTGAACTGAGGAGAACAACTAAAGGAAAAGACAAAGACTGACAGCAAATCCTGCAAAGATCAGATTGTTTAGTTTTTTACTAAATCAAGAACAATATGGTGCAAAAAGAACTTAAACATATCAAGAAGTGAGAAACACTGCCTGAAACTCGAGACGCCAGCGGAGACGCTCACGGTTCGGTTTGATGTCCCACAGCGTTCAAACCATGACTCGCGTGTTTGTAATAAATCCCCTACTTTTAAATAATCCCGTCAAGAAAAGTAAATGAACATTTTGGGATGGAAGAAAGAAAAGAAAAGATGCAAGGGTTGGAGAGGTTTGGGGGGGGGGGGGGGGGGGGGGGTCAAGAAAAAGTCATAAAGCGTTTTCAGGAGCGACGGGCCTTACCAGGACGGGGTTCTCTTTGTGGAGGGGGGGGGTCAGGTTCTCTTCAGCCTCTTTTGCGATCCTGCCGGGGATCCCTTCTGCAACCGTCTCTGATCAGCCTATAATGAACCGAATCGCATCCTGTCCCACAGGCTCCAGCATGCTGCGGGGAGAGGGGGGGGGCAGAGGTGTGTCTTCCCTTTCACGTCTCACTCTCCCTCTGGCTGAAGCAACATGTATTAACCTCCTCAGGGTGCGTGTCGGGCATCTCTGCTGCGAGACACCGACCATGATGGCAGTCCAACAACCCCCCCCCCCCCCCCCCCCCACCACAACCACCAACCTCTTTGAGTCAACGGTTGCATAATCTGAAGAATTAGTGATTGAAAGTCTTGCACAAGCGCCTTGTTTCACTGATGCTGAGACACATGTGCAAACATGCATGAAGACCGCACACACGCGCACGCACACACACACACACACACACACACTGACAGGAATGCCGAGTCGAAGCCAAAAGGCAGAAAGTCGGGTGAACACGCATGTATCTGCTCAGTGACGTCAGAGCTGCTGCTGTCGTTATCTATTTAGATGCACAAACTGCAGTTTCTAAAAGCTCTTTCTAAATATCTGAACGAACACTTGAAAGGCTGCCTCAAAGATCTCTTTGAATTGAACCTCCGTCATAAATTAACCACATCAAAGACTGTTTGCGTGTCCTGAAAAGTACACGAGTGTGTAAAATGTGAATGTCGCGGTGGCCCAATCTTAACCTGAACCCCAAAAAGTCATTTAGCGGTAGGTAAAGTTGTCTAAAAGGGTCGGACCAAAGCAAGCAGCAGTGGGTTGTGTTCTCTTGTGTGCAACATTATAGATATAAATCAATATACCGGTAGTCACTGAAGTAGGTCGTCGTTAGTGACAGGAAATATCACAAGAGTTGAGAAGTGGCTCAACTTTAGGGCCCTGCTAGTTTAGGTTCCTGAGAAGAGAGGGAATCGTAGTAGAAATAAGAACGTGATAGGCGCTCGGGCCTAATCACTTCAGAACAAATCGGAAAATGTGTGCAGAGTTTTGAACTGAAGTTGGGGCAGCTTCTAGTTTTCTAGAACGTCTCCCGTTGAAGAAGAAGAGAGCCTCCAGCGAAGGGCCAGGTTCTCTCGTCTGGCACTGAATGCAACCAGGACGCCGTCTGTTCGCTCCACCGGACCTGCATGTCCTCCATGGCAGATCAGCTTCTGTTCAAGTGATAAATAGTCATAGGAAATAATCCACTTTGTTCCCCCCCCCAAAACTCTGAGAACGATACAATTCCCGTAAAAAAAACCACAAACAATAATAATAATAATAATGATGGACAGGAAATCGATTGTGAGGTTTTCATCTGGCTATAATTTACAACAGCTGTTGTAAACTTTATGGTTCTGAAAACTTCACCTAATTATTTTAGCGAGCTGATAAGAACCTTTGACGAGTCGGGTCCATGCGCTTTAGCACATCTTTTTTTTTCATGCCCATTTCTACTTCTGCACTATATTATGGAACATTTAAAAAAAACTTTACAAAAAATACTTCTAAGCATCACAAATAATAATTAATTGTAGTCCTCTTTAAAACAATTTAAAATGAGTCCAAGTTGAAGCAACTACAAGCTTTGATTTTAAAGTATATTATTAATACGTTTACTTACAAGAAGGATCTTAAAACTTCCACCATGTAAATGGACTTATTGATCGAGACATTAAAAAACATGTTATTAATTATCACTGGGTGCATTTATTTATATATAATGCTTTTAATTAAAATAGAGTTAAGAAAAGCAATAAAATAAATGATACCATTTCCTGCAACAAAGCAGTAGAACATAAATGTTTAGGTTATAAAGTAATAATGTTTTATTCTATCATTTACTTTTTTCCGAGTCCAGCTACACTTTGTGTTTTATTTATTTGGAAGGCACATTGTCATCATTATGTAAATGTGTGTTTTTTACCTCCTGAGCTCAGACGACAGACGAGCTGAAACCTGCTTGTATCAACTTGTCTGAATATTCAGTATCAGGAAGAAATGACGCCACAATTTTTTATTTTTTTTACAGTTACGTCCTTTGGATCATATTTTATCTGTGTCTCATAGATCCTCAGCGTGTCGGGAGAGGAGTTGCAAAATATCCTTCAGATAGAAATCTGTGTCCTAAGGCTCTGAAAAGTGGAGGCGCGTCCCAGATAGATAGATAGATAGATAGATAGATAGATAGGTTGAATGGACGTGCAGCTTTTCTCTGGCATTTGTTTGAAGCAATCATTTGTTTTATGTTTTACGTTTTCGTCCCACTGTGTGAAAAGAATATTTGATGTTTAGTTTTGGATTAATTGGCCAGTGAACCATCTTCTTTTGGACTTCCTTCTTTGTACCTGCAAAATGCATTGTGTATATTTTTATTTCATTATTGTCTTGCTTTATGTCTCTGAGGAAAAGACAGGAGGCGGAGCTAGAAGTGGAGGAGATGAAGATGCTGAGGTTCTCCTTGGGAGTGACCAGGTTGGACAGGATTAGAAATGAGACAATAAGAGTGACAGTGAAGGTTAGACGTTTTGGAAACAAGGTCAGAGAGGACAGACTTTGATGGTTTGGACATGTCCAGAGGAGAGACGGGGACTATATCGGTAAAAGGATGCTGAGGATGGAACTGCCAGGGAACAGGGCTAGAGGTCGACCCAGGAGAAGATACATGGATGTAGTGAGGGAGGACATGAGAGTGGCTGGTGTTGGGGAGGACGATGCAAAGGACAGGGTGAAGTGGAGGAGGTTGGGTTGCTGTGGCAACCCCTCATGGGACAAGTAGAAAGTACAGTAGTAGATTTTCTTGCTTCATGTCTGAAGACCTTGTAGAATAAGTGATTCATATGCCAGCCTGAACAAAGCGTAATCCATTAAGGAATACAGTATTTAATATTAATAATATTTATCTATTTCCATTTCTTCACTTAGTCAACCAAGAGACGGATATAAATATAAACATAATATTTTTAGATCTCATCTAATAATTTAAAACAGATGCAGAGAAAAGAAGCGTGCCCCCCCCCCCCCCCCCCCATACAAAGTGTTCACAGGTTATAATCCATTAAAGGTATAATCCACATTTCAGACCATTTTAATCCGCTGTTCTCTTTTTCTACCAGCAGAGTGTGCAACTGAATGGAAAACAAATTAGTCATCCTCACCCCACGCATCGCACGCATCATGGAGACAAGGGCGACCTTGTGAGACCTCCAAGTCTCAACAGCCCTGAAACCCAATCAGCCTTTTTCCAGCCATGTTGAGGTGAAGCCGCTCAATGTGTTACAGTATCGAGATGCAAAATAAAAAGAGAATCCCAAATAAATGTAATAATATTTATTCGTACAAACAAAACAAAAATGCTATGCAGAGCTAAACACCATATGGCGGGCCAACATGCAAAACCCAACCAGAACACTGCAAGCTTAAAAATATTCAAAAGAAACTGCAAACTTTAACTCTTTAATAGAAAGAAAACACACTGCAAGAAAACCAGATCCCAAATAATAGATGAACAGTGTTTAGGGGCGTGACCGACACACACAAAACAAACAAACAAACAAAGATAAGGAGTTATGCCGCCACTACTAGGACAGATTAACAAACATAAGCAAAACACGAAATCACAAGGACAGCAGGATGCCACTGTAAAAACAAATAATACAAAATCACAACCACACTCAAAACCAGTTTTATATTAAAACCCTAAAACAACTCAGAAGTACCTGCGCGTCCCGAACGACTTCCACCAGGTGTGTTCAATATGTTCTCCTGGAATCACCAACTGCTGAGAGCATCCAACCTTTAGACAGTCCTATCAGAGACTGTTTAAAAGAGACTGTTCAACCCACTCTGGCTGCCGACACACCTGCTCCTGATTAACACTGCTGTTTAAATAGTGTGCAACGCCACCTCGAGGTACCCCCCATTACAAATGTGTTACAGCATGCAGTATTATTTCTACCGGTTAGATACAGAGTTCTATTTGGAGCGACACCAATTTAAAAACAGTTAAATGATTATTTTCATTCATTATCCCCTGAGAAATTGAAGCAAATGTTGAAAATGCATTCAGAATCAACCACGAACATTCAGGACTCAGCTGTCTGCATTCACTCACTCACTCACTCACTCACTCACTCGTTCATTTTCAAGTGTATTCTGTGTCATGTAAAAATAACCTCATGGGCTCAGGCCCATGCACTTTGTAAATCCATTAAACACAATTCATTTTTAAATTGCTGCATTTATTCTCTATGCTTTTCACTGTAAATACATTTTTTTTTAATAAGAACATATTTTTATTGTTAAAATAAATGTTTCTATAGTTGTTTCTTCCACTTCTACTTATTTTAAGGATATACCACCTTAGTACTTGCTTTTATTCTGTGTTCTTTTAGTTCTGATCTGCTCATTGCTAATGAAATAATAAAGTTGGTGTGAAACGTTTATTACTGGGATCCACTAAATCTCTTCGCCACCTGAGTCATTTCTTCCGTCTCTCCTCGCTCAGCAGTTCCTGTTTCAAAAATCCCACAAACCTTCCAGAGATGAATAGAAATTATGCAGAGTATACTTTTAAACTTCTACTTTATTGACCAGCTAACTCAATTATCAAGAATCAAGAATCAAGAATCAAGAAATGTTTATTGTCATTCAGACACTCTCATGCACGAACGAAAAACAGCACTCAGGTCCCAGCTCGAGGCACACAACAAACACACATTCATTCAACTTAAACTAAATATATACACAAAAGTGACAAAAGTGATTGCACGATCCCCAGTAGGGTCCAACAAGGAGCAGTGCATTTGGCCTCCGAGTTATCCACTGTTTATAACTCTCACAGCATCAGGGAAGAAACTGTTTTTGAACCTGGTGGTTCTGGCCCTGATGCTGCGCAGCCTCCTCCCAGATGGGAGGGGGGAAAATAGTCCGTGTGCAGGGTGGGTGGGGTCCTTCATGATGCAGGTTGCCTTTTTCCTGCACCTCCTGCTGTAAATGTCACTCACGGTGGGTAGGCTGCTCTCCGAAGTCCTTTGGGCCGATTTAACCACCCGCTGCAGGGCCTTCCTGTCTGCAGCAGAGCGGCTGCCGTACCACACCATGATGCAGGATGAGAGGACACTCTCCACCGCACACCTGTAGAAGGACGACAGGACAGGGGAGCCCATACCTGCTCGCCTCAGCCTCCTCAGAAAATAGAGGCGCTGGTGGGCCTTCTTTACTAAGGCGGCTGAGTTAGTCCTCCATGTTAGGTCGCTGGCGATGTGCACGCCCAGGTATTTGATGCTCTGGACCACCTCGACAGCCGCTCCTCCGATGTAGAGGGGAGGGGGGGTGTAGCCTCCTTTCCTGTAATCCACAAACATCTCCTTCGTTTTCTTCACATTGATGCAGAGGTTATTTTCTCTGCACCACTGCACCAGATGTTCCACCTCCTGCATGTACTCCGACTCGTCGTTGTTGAGGATGCGTCCCACCACTGCTGTGTCGTCTGCGAACTTGACGATATGACTGCTCGGGTACTTGGCTTTGCAGTCATACGTCAGCAGGGTGAACAGCAGAGGGCTCAGAATGCATCCTTGAGGGGAGCCGGTGTTGAGGATGATGGGGGCGGAGGAGATGTTGCGGATTCTCACAGTCTGCGGCCGGTTCGTCAGGAAGTCCAGGACCCAGTTGCACATCGATGGGCTCAGCCCCAGTGTCACCAGTTTGTTGACCAGAGTCTGCGGGATGATGGTGTTAAATGCCGAGCTGAAGTCCAGAAACAGCAGCCTGGCATAAGCGTCTCTGGTCTCCAGGTGACTCAGGGCCTCGTGAACCACAGAAGCGATTGCATCGTCAGTGGAGCAGTTCCTCCGGTACGCATACTGATGGGGGTCCACGCTGTCATCGACGCTCTCCTTAATGTGCCCCATCACCAGCCGCTCAAAGCACTTCATGACTATCGGAGTCAGAGCAACCGGCCGATAGTAGTTCAGGCATGAAACGGTGGAGGTCTTGGGGACAGGGATGATGGTGGCTGTCTTCAGACACGTCGGCACTGAGCCCTCAATTATCCAACTTATAATGAAAACTGTGTGTGTTTTGGGCAGTTTTCTTATAGTTATATTGTTTTCTCTAAAAACCAAAAACTCAAGCATATTAAAAATAAAATAGATAGTGTATAAAATAAATTTCTTGTAAGGGAGGAAGAACTGTGGACCGATGGAACCTGGGGTGGAGGTGGCAGAGAAAGCATCTAGATGGCTGCAGCAGTACAGTCAAGTACTGGTTTGTAGTACAGTGGGACGTGAAGAACATGGGAAAGCTCAAAAGTACAAATACCCTATAAAGTTAAACTTGGACAACGTACATCTTGTGACTTTCCGCCTGTCTTTATTGAAGATGTGATGTAATGTTAATAAATAACTAATACTAAAACCCATTCCTGATTTCTGTCTTTGTTGATGCTCGGCGTCAGAGTTTTTTTTTTTTTGGTAACATAAAACCTGGAGTTCAGGTCAAGTCACCATAACTTTCCAACGTCGCCGTCACTAATCTCAGGATTCAAACTAGCACACGGCAACCATATTTCTAATAGATAATGTTAAATACCACTGTGCTCAAGAGGATGAAGGCAAAAGGCTAATGTGCACTGTAAGTAACGTAGGACACAAACTGTTGTTTCATTGCACCGAGCAGCAGATTTTATTGTCACTGATTGATGGCGCTGATTTGGGTCTGAAATCATTCACTGTGGAGCCAACGTAAACGGAACAACCCTAAAAACCAATTTAACTGTCTTGAGCCTAATTTTATCAGAAGTGCGTGTCCTCTTTAATCCTGTTCCAGTGTCCAATAAAGACTGCAGCTACTTGATAGCAGTCCAGGATCCAAGGCCTGCCCATAGCCGAGGCTGCGACTGTGGGAGTGCGAGGAGGGTGAGGAAGGGGAACCAACGGGGGGGAGGCAGCGAGAGGCGGGCGTGGGGATTAGGAACTGGGCTGGGGAGGAGACAGCAAGACAGTGTGTTTATTGAAGTTTTTCGTCTCCTGACTCAGACGGAGAGCAGACTACAGAGGATAATGAGAAACAGATCCTCGGAGGAGAGGGAGGGGAGGGGGGGGGGGGGGGGCTGGAGAGAGGTGGGATGAGGAGGAGTTGGGGAGAAGAGAGCAAGGAGTGGGTAAAAAAAAAGGAAGGGGAAAAGGGGAGGAGAGGGAGAGTGACTGCCTAAAAAGGGGGGCTGGAAATAGGCCACAGGAAATAAGCCCTCTTACGTTCACTAGTGACGTCACTAACATCCCAACCATGGTGGCCGTGCAGGTTCTGGAGGCTGAACCACGTGTCCTGTGACGCATAAGAGAAGTTTCTGACGCAGAGAACGACGAGGTGGTGAAAACCTGAATGTGTGGAAACGACAGAGAAAGATGTCCAGTGCGCTGATCCGAAAAGAGCCGCAGAGGGGGGGTCGTGACTGGCAGGTCCAGGGTCCTATGGGGAGCGAGGAGCGGATCAACTGGAGCTGGGAAACCCACCCAAAGGCAATTAAGGGTAAAGGACGACAAAAAAGACTTGATCGACTTCTTTCTCCTCTCCCCGTCGGAATGGGGAGGGTGAAAGGTAGCGCGTAATCTGACAGAGACTCCCCAGAGAAGACGCGGACGCATTCCATTTGGACCGGAGGCTGTCTGAAAGCTGAAGAAGTTGCGCATCGTGTTGAAAACTGCGTGGAAACGTTGCTGAAGTTCAAACCGCAATCTTTCAAGGGGATGGACAAGACGCGCGACGGCGCGCGCGTAACGGACTGACGAACGTTTCCAGCGCGTCCGCGTCGCCGAGTTGGACATAAGTCGTTATCTGCGTCCTGTTCTCGCCGCGCAGGGCGATGGGGGCCGCGCCTGGCCCGGGCTGGGAGGAGGGTGAGTTCGAGTTTAAGTTGGTGTTTGAAGAGGACCCGCCGCCGCGACAGAGCCAAGGGCCATCCCCGGTGCGCACGGCGGAGCCGGAGAGCCCTGTCCCCGCGGAGGAGAGCGGCGGTTCCCTGCCGGCCGGCGGCAGCAGCAACAGCCTGGGTTAGAGCCGCTCATTGGGCGTAAAGGGACAGACGAGACGCGGAGCGGCCTGTCAATGCGTGCCCAATGCGTGCCCAATGCGTGCATGGGAACTTCTATGCGCGTGCTTGTGTGCGTTTCCGTGTAGTTGCAGCTGCATGCGCACATCTGCATGCTGCGCTCCAATACGCGCTGCGTCTGCGCCTGCACTTGCGTGTGATGCGCGTGCGTGCCTCCATCCATATACGCATGCGAGCGTGTGCATATTGTTTCTGCGCGCTTGCTTTGCGGCTCGTGTGTGTGCGTGTGCGTATTTTAGCCTATTCCTGTTTGCGTGCGCGCAGCCCCAGACGGCAATGTGTTTCCAATCAGCTGTGCGTGTGAGTGGAGTTAACGGCTGCCATCTGGGAAGGAACCTTAACCTCTGTGTACCGAACGCAGCACGCACACACGCACTCACCATCACATCCACTCATTTGTTTCCCACCCACACTGGCACACAGTTGTCTCGCCACAGTGAACGCAGCAGATCACTCCATTTGACTCTTCAGAGCTTTTTTAAATAGTTTTGCTCTTCATATTCCTTTCTTTCAGCGTGATGATGCAAAACGTACCGAGCGGTTTCCATGAATCGCGGTGGGAGGATGGTTCTTGGGCCAGAATAGACCCCATTAAACTTTGTTGCAGATCATTAAAAAGGGGGTGGATCCAGGATTTTATTTTCTACATTGCAGGGTCTCAAATGCTTCCTTTAAATTCTCATGTAACAATGTATAAATCTTAATCAGAAGAAATAACGGCATAATTGCGGGGTTTGGTATCTTTGAGTGTGCAAAATCCAAATCCGCCAAAGTTTAATTGTTGAATGTTACAAATCCAGTAACTTTAAACGATGGTTGCAGGGCTGGGAGTTTCATTGTGGATGATGAAGCTTGATGGAATTAAAAGGAATTGCTTGGCTTTGGTGGAGGTATGCGCCCCACTGAGTGCCATTCTGGTTATATGAGGTAACATGAGGCCAGGGATTGCATCGTGCCAAACATCACTGCCTGTAATGCAGAGAAACATTTGATTTTATATGCAATAAGAACTGTGGTTAACCCGACGCTCATCAACTCCTATGCTAGGTCAGCATTGGCCCGAGAAATGCGCAAAAGTTATATTGAGTTTAAAAAAAAGGAAAAAACCTCTTTCAAAGGCATATCAATGTCATGGTGATGCGGGTTTGGGATCGGTGTGTGTTTTCGGGCGTGACACTTTACAATCGATGAGGCACAAGAACGTAACAGTGTGCATATCCACATCCCGTTAAAATACTGTCCCCAAAAACCCCCCATGCAATCGTGTGTATACCGTGTGTACCTTGCTTCTCGCCGTAACCAGCTGGGACGGGTTCCAGCAGAACCCGTGACCTTTGGATGAGCGGCTGAAGGCGAGACAATCGTAATCGTCTCGTCTTCAGCCGCTCATCCAAAGTCCAGGAGGAGGAGTGAATGAATGAATGAACTCTTAGGCTAATCTTCAGAACATTCGTTCATCCTCTGAACTGCTTTGTCCGTTACCGGGTCGTGCCGGGAGCCTAAATCAACGGGCAAGGGGCGGACCACACCCTGGACAAATAATCTGTTACAGATTACAGATTCACAAATGTGGTGAGCTGGCGTCTCATCCGGGGTGTAGCCTGTAAACCCTGTGTCATCTTCATATGGTGCTGAACTGAAGGTAGACATTTTTTTTTTGGTTTCTTGTTCATGTATTGTACTTAAAATACAGAGTAAAAGGCCGAAACCTGTTGGTTACCGTTATCTTGAAGTAATATCTACCTCTCATGCTTTACATGCACAACAAACAACACAAAGTTATTCTTGTGTTTACAAAAGAATTGACAGCTAAGTTAAATATATCCTTATTTTTGGATTGTGGCGTGTGATGCTACAGTAACGCATTTGGATTTTGTTTTATTGCGTAGAGCAGGGGTGTCAAACTCATTTTCTCCAAGGGCCACATCAGCATTATGGTTGCCCTCAAAGGGCCAGTTGTAAATGTAACATCGTGTAAATGTAACTAAATGTAATGTAAATAAAATGTAACTACTCGTTAACATGCTGCTAAATAACTATTTACTACAACATACTTAATTAAATTATAAATATTACATATGCAATTGCATAGTTCTAAAAATATATTGATACCTTACTGCTGTAAAAATATCCGCCGAGGTTATGTAATCGCTGCCGTCTGTCTGTAATTTGTTCTTCAATATCTCCATTGATTATTGACCAATATTTAGGGAATTTAACAGTCATGTAGGGTGGGGGGGCGTCTCTATCTCACCACTGAATATCATCTGGGTCGGATCCAGAATGGAGTCAGCAACAAATATTTAATTTTAACATTAAAACCCCATTTACATATTAAAAATCAGTTACAAATACACATCAACTCTGATTCACTTTTACTTTTCAGCATTTTACAAAAACAAATGTCTGCACAAAGCTCTTGCGGGCCAGAAAAAATGACGTGGCGGGCCACATTGGCCCCCGGGCCTTGAGTTTGACACATATGGCGTAGAGGCAAAGACTTTGTCGGAATATTCCCAAATGTCAGTAACCCGCTAGTTTGAATCTATAACTTGTAGCTACACAGGACCTCACACAATAAAGAAACAAATGTTTCATAATTATTACATCCCATAGACTTTAAATGAGGTTCCTCAAAAGAAAGTAGAAGGTAACTTTTGGTTGGACACAAACACACGGTTGTTTTCTATATTGTTATTGGCCTGTAAAGGTAAAGATAGTTTAAAAACAAACAAACAGTAAACTCTGGAGAACTCCAGATTTAACTTCAGCATCAGTTTAGAATCAAGTAAAGAATCAATGCTGCCAAGATCGGTTTATGAGCGGTTCAGCCGAGGACACAGTAAAATAATGCAATATATTTTGCAAACATGAAATCACTTTTACTGTGCTAAACATGTGTTCTGTATGTTTTACGGCTCATAAACTCCTGTAGGTCAGCACAAACATCGAAATCAGGGTTTCGTGTGAAAAATCCACCAGTGTTGCAGATTTAATCGCCTGGAAATATTTTTCTTGCCAGGAAACATTTGAAGAAACTTTTCACCATGACTCTTCATTTGTTGGCAGTCGCTCTGTGTCTGTGTCGACCAAAAATTGCATGAATGGCCCAATGATCAATGGAAGCCCGGCTCGTTACAGAGCACCTACTGTTTGGCTCCGTGTGGCTGCTGACCGCACCACGTTCCTGAAAGGTTGCGGCGAGGACCGCATCCTTGACGGGTTTTGTGTCCTCGTTTGTTTTGTGAAACTCTTGAAGCTTCCTTGCATGTTTTCATAGATTTTCAAAAAGGACAGGTAGAAAAGCATGGAATTGTTTTCAAAAGTTTCAAAAGTTTCATCTCAATGAGCCAAAAGTGAAGTTTGTTATTTCACTCTTTACTGCACCGCTGACTCAAATACTTGTTAAAAACAAATGGATTGAAATACTTTTTTCACTCCAAGGAGAGTTCAGAATGGATGTTTAGTAAATTGCTGCCATATGGTTTAGTGGGATTACATAATATGAAACCAAATTATGGCATTATGTAGCTTTAAACCAAACCATTTATCTCATTCTCAGTGTTTATGAGAAGACTGCTGCAGTAAAACAATTCAGCTGTGCAGAAAGCTCCTATAGTAATGATGCTTTCATGATAAATATGTTTACATTAAAGGAGCAGTAGAAGTTTGACATTTCGGTATATTTTTACTAATTTTCTCGATGAGGTTAAATGTTCTGAACTCATGTCAGTTTGATTTGTATCGCACTCGATCACAATAAAAGTGCTGATCTGGGGTCCAGACCATACTCTTCCCTGTACGCTAATTTTACGATAGCATGACAAAAACACTAATGTTAGTTTACCATTGCAAAAAAAAAAACAAGAATCGTTGGGAACAGCTTGCATTGAGTACAACCATATCTTAAACTGGGTTATCTTTGTATGTTGTTGTTTTTTCATTTATGTGTCGTTGTTTATTTTATTTATTTTTGTAAAACAAGAATGAACTATAATTAACCCAACTACCCCATCTGTTTCCTCATTTTAGCCTCCATTACTTAAACCACTACACCTTAGGTCTGGCTTCTGATTAACCATTCAGATGCAAAAATGCTATCAATCATTTCATCTCAGAAAGTGAAAAAAGTATACTCTTTTATACTTTATTGTATTTAATTTTATGTAAGGTAAAAAAAACACAGCACTTTGATGAAATTACAGTTGTCTGGCTTTTCCATGCTAGCAATTACAATCGGTATCTAAATTTGATGCATGATGAATTACGTGCGCAAGCTAATCTTGATTGGCCACAGTTTGTATGAGTCTTTCTCATGCCACATGTAAAAGATGATAATTTTCTGAGGGCTCACTGTCAGTGTGTGGCTGTGAGAAAAGATGAATGAGAAGTTCCAGAAACCCACGACATGTGAGAAAGTGGTCGTTCCAATTTTCTCTTCTTTTCTTTTTCGTTAATTTTCATTTTCATTTTTTTTTTTTTGAGAGAGAGAAGGAAGCCAGAAAAGAAATTGTTGCCATGTGGAAGAAAAGCTTTATATTAGGAAAATGAGCACACTGTAAACTCTGCATTTAATCATCAACATTTTGTAGACCAACTTTTGTCACGAGTGCCGGGGCTCTTATTCTTGCTACTTTCTTGCTGCTGCCATTGTTTATCGTCTTTCGTCTCTCCTAATGCTTTCCATCAGTTCCAGATAACCACATGGCTGCACGACACTCCATCAACATCCCCATCTCGCCACCCTCAGCCAATCAGCGGGCTGGGATGCACTCCCCTCCACCGCGACGAGCCCACGCCAGAGAGTTCAGTGGGACCTATGAGAGCCTGCCGGCACGTTCTGTTCAGGTGAGCAATCCTGCCTGCTGAGGTTCTGGATTATTCTGGATTATAGGTTTTGATTTGGGTTCCGGTGTGATTCCTATCTGTGTGGAGTTTGGATGTTCTCCCCGTGTCTGCGTGGGTTTTGCTCCGGTTACCTCCCACCTCCAAAAACATGCAATTTAGGTGAATTGGCCACTTTGAATTGTCTGTAGTGTAGGAGTGTGTGCGTGAGTGGCTCCGCGATGCACTGGCGACATATCCAGGGTGTACCCCGCCTCTCACCCGCAGTCAGCTGGGAGGAGCTCCAGCAACACCCACATGAGCTGCAAGGTGGAAAAGTGCCTGTCGATGAGAAAATGGTCTCAAATGGATGTACAAAACATGCAGAAAATTTAATTCAGCTTTTTTTTTTGATGGTCAAATTAAATTGTAAGATGACCCCAATAAAATCAGATTTAATTTCTCAGTCATTTCATCATTATTAGTGCCTCAGTAAGTAACATACATTTCTGGACAACAGAACATTTAAATATCAATAACAGTAGCCAGTATTTACCTTCCTTAATGGTTTTGATTATTGAATATTGGTAAAACCTACCGTACATGCAGAGACAACTGTTGATGTCTCATTCAGTCCTAATGTTCCTCCAGGTTTCAGAGTCTTGTGTGGTTGAGTGTCCCAGCATTCAGATAACCACCATCTCCCCTGAAGACGACCCGGCGCCCACTGTTTCCAGCTACTGGGACATGGGTGGTGGTAGTGGCGGTGGTGGGTGGGACAGAGAGCGCCTCTACCTCCCCCTCTTGGACCCTTTTACTTACCGTGATAGATGCCCTGGCTCCCTCAGCCCCAGTCCCGCCTCGAGCCCCTCCTCCCGCGGCTGGCTCAGCCCGGCCTCCAGTTGTGACTCGCTGCTGGTTGAGGACGAGGACCTGAATGAGGTCGCAATCAACTTGGGACTTTCACCATCTTCAAGGCCCGCTTCCCCTGCGGGGAAAAAGCGTAGAAACTCCCCCCTCGCTTCCCCCTGTACTTCACGAAGGGGGAGTTACTCAGAAGACCTGCTGGGAGGTAATCCCGAGGGTGGAGATGTTGTCGCGCTGTCACAAGCTACGCCCAACAGCTGTGATCTCAGCATCCCACAAAAGACCAGGAAGACGTCACTGGAGCAGGTGAAGAAGTCAGCTTCATTCCATCATTGAAATACCGAGCAGCCCCCCCACTAAAGTAGCTCGCCATTCTTTTGTGTTTTGCAGTTGTCTCCCAGGGAGGTGGACCAGGAGCAGGCTCCAGGCCACAGCGCCCCCTGCCTGCTGCCAGAGACCAGGAAAGAGCCTCCGTCGCTGGGCATGGACTACCTCTCCGTGCCCCCTGCCCTCGCCTGGGGCCGAACACGAACCAACAGCCACAGCCCTCTGTTCAGGTCGGGATGCACCGATGATTCTAAATTGTTTGTTTACCCAAATCGAATATAAATATACCAATATGTCTTTACAGAACACTTTCATTTTTTCCATGCACGTTTTAACCTCAAGTGTGTTTTACTGGAGGAGGGACACGGATGCTATATTAGCAGTGTGACACCCGTCGCTGTTACATAACCCTGCGTGGCAGAATGAGAAGTAACAGCAATAGAGACTTTTCTCTTCATGTCCTCTTGGCTAAGGCTAAAATCATCACAAGGACCGGCAGTGTTTAACTGACCTGCAAGTGGTTGCTCAATCTTCAAGCTTAGATCACGTTCCACTTTACAAAAACAATTTTCTGGTGTCACTAACACTTACACTGTATATCCATCAGACTGGCTCTAACCTGACAAGAACCCTTCACGATGCAACAGAGCATATCATCATATGACCGTGTGACTGTGAACTGATTTAAAACATGTTTAAATGATCCGTTTTAGATTTGTAAAAGAGCATCCATCTATCCGGATGACCGAAGACCCAAATCTGTCACTCATCGCCATTAGCTGGCGTCATCCCGTTAAATTTCTCTAATGTTTTATTGTTCCAATAAGGTCTAACGCTCTGCCACCGCTCGACTGGCCGCTGCCTTCCCAGTATGACCAGTACGAACTGCGTATCGAGGTGCAGCCCCGCCCGCACCACAGAGCCCACTATGAGACCGAGGGGAGCAGAGGGGCAGTGAAGGCAGCACTGGCAGGACATCCCGTCGTCAAGGTGTTTAAAAACCCGTGCGCTCAGGATTTAGATGCTTGTAGCTTTTTTTTTTATTTCGACCGGAGCCGCCTCACAAGTTGGAGCAGAGTCTCGACTGATCTTGGCCTCGTCACAGTTTGAGTCCGTTCCTCTCACTTTGTCTCTGTGCAGCTGTGTGGATACACAGACAGGAAGCCGCTATCCCTTCAGGTTTTCGTGGGAACGGCTGATGACAGATCGATCCGGCCTCATCCTTTCTACCAGATACACAGGTACTGAGCTGTACTTAAAGCCGAGCGTATCCCGGGTGGCCCTTCTGCCATGCATGAAGTTCACTCAACATGCTGCGTGTTTAGCATCCGTCTGCTGTGGCTGCAAGTATTGCGAAACTCGCTACCAGCTGCTGCTCGTGCCGATCCTGGACGCTCCTTGCACCAGTTTGCTCTCAGTGCAACGTTCACCGAGCTGAATGTGGAACGTGTGGAATGGATGAACACGACTGCACAATGGAGCAACAGCGGCCCAGCCATTCAAATGATGGATTTAAATGATAGATAGATGGAGACAGCAGTCCTGTGGGGGGCAGCAGTGGGGTAATTTGAACAGACTTTGATTTGCCCGTGTTTCAGTAAACATTAAGTTTTTTTGTTAGCAGGATTATGGAAAAGCTGCTGGCTGGATCTTGATGAAAAACAATCTGGAGATTGGTCTCGGTCTAACTTAGATCACCTTAAATTTTGAGAGCGATCCAAATTATTTTATTTCTTTTTTCCCATTTCCTTATAATGGAGGCATTCATTTCACTCACCAAAAATCACAGTCATTACAGGGGTCCGATAGGAACTGTCATGAAAAATGTCATCTGGATCGGATCCCAGAATGAGGTCAGGAACAAATATAACCTTTTAACATTAAAACCTATTTACATCAACCCCGATTCACTTTTACTTTTCATGGTTGGTGTATAAAGATACCAAGAACAATCTAGAACCTTTTGATGATGATGATCCAGATCACCATGTGGGTGGTGTAAATCCAGTTAGGAGGGGAATGAGCTGCTTGGAGGAGGTCTGCGCTCTCTGAGTGTTTTTCAAGGGGAACAAAAAAGCAGAAATCTTTATTCTGTCATTGCATGTACAGACTCACAAAAAGAAATGACAATTGCTGTTGTTTTCATTGAAAGGTGTATAAATAATCTGAATAGATTAAAAAATGCCCTGTAAATATGTCAGATATAGGCTAATGCTCAACATCGGCCAGACGTTTTGTTTGATAAATGACTGCAGTTATTGATCAAAGATGTCGTTAATCTGTACCATCCTGCTCAGGATTATGGGACACTGCATGCATTTTGTGAGAGAGGCAGCGGCCTTTGATTCAGCATCAATAGAACAGTCGATGGGGGCCTTTTAAAGCTGCGCCTCCCTCTCAGGGTGACAGGCAAGATGGTGGGTACAGCGAGTCACGAGAGCGTCCAGGCTGGGACCAAACTGCTGGACATCCCCATCAGCCCCGAGAACAACATGACTGCACTGTGAGTAGGAGAAACCTTTATTCTGAAAGGTGTTTTATTTAATGCACACCTTTATTTAGTACGTTTTTCACGAGCGCAGCCTTATCTTTTAAATCCCCCCTCGTGTGGTCGTTGTTGAAAAAAACTACTAAACAAGAACTTCCAAGTTACCCATAAGCAAGACACGAACTCCTGCAGCAACCGGTGAAGAGTATGAAGCCGGATGCTGCACATACAGCCTGATCCACATGCAGCCTGATCCACATGCAGCCTGATCCACATGCAGCCTGATCCACATATAGCCTGATCCACATGCAGCCTGATCCACATGCAGCCTGATCCACATGCAGCCTGATCCACATGCAGCCTGATCCACATGCAGCCTGATCCACATATAGCCTGATCCACATGCAGCCTGATCCACATGCATCCTGATCCACATGCAGCCTGATCCACATGCAGTCTGATCCACATGCAGCCTGATCCACATGCAGCCTGATCCACATGCAGCCTGATCCACATGCATCCTGATCCACATGCAGCCTGATCCACATGCAGCCTGATCCACATACAGCCTGATCCACATGCATCCTGATCCACATACAGCCTGATCCACATGCATCTTGATCCACATGCAGCCTGATCCACATGCATCCTGATCCACATACAGCCTGATCCACATACAGCCTGATCCACATGCATCCTGATCCACATACAGCCTGATCCACATACAGCCTGATCCACATACAGCCTGATCCACATGCAGCCTGATCCACATGCAGCCTGATCCACATGCAGCCTGATCCACATGCATCCTGATCCACATGCAGCCTGATCCACATGCAGCCTGATCCACATACAGCCTGATCCACATGCATCCTGATCCACATACAGCCTGATCCACATGCATCCTGATCCACATGCAGCCTGATCCACATGCAGCCTGATCCACATGCATCCTGATCCACATGCAGCCTGATCCACATACAGCCTGATCCACATGCATCCTGATCCACATACAGCCTGATCCACATGCAGCCTGATCCACATGCAGCCTGATCCACATGCATCCTGATCCACATGCAGCCTGATCCACATGCATCCTGATCCACATGCAGCCTGATCCACATGCAGCCTGATCCACATTTCCCTCTGTGTCCTAGCATCGACTGTGCTGGGATTCTGAAGCTGAGGAACTCAGACATCGAGCTGAGGAAAGGGGAAACGGACGTTGGAAGGAAGAACACACGCGTCCGCCTGGTGTTTCGGGCCCATCTCCCTCTGGCGCCCCCTATGGCCCCTTCCGGCAGGGTCCTGGCTCTGCAGGTTGCCTCCCTGCCAATTGAATGCTGTGAGTAGCTGGTTTTACAGAGACTAATCAGTAAATCGGTCATTGAAGGCACCATTGGTAACACATACTTATCATACTTAGTGGTAGGAATGTTTAAATTGCTTGACTGTCCCTGCCACAGCCCAACGTTCAGCTCAGGAACTACCCGTCATCGAGTCTGTCAGCATCACTTCCTGCTCCGTGGAGGGAGGGGAGGAGCTTCTGCTGAGTGGTTCTAACTTCCTGCCAATCTCCAGAATCCTGTTCATGGAGCGAGGGACAGGTAAAGACCCGCAGCGGACACGGGCTCATATTTAGTTTATAAATGTAGAAATAAGAAGCAGTCACAGATTCTTCTGAGGATGTGTTAAAGTTCTGCTTGAATGTGGGATTTTTTTTAGTCGTAAGTAAAACTCTACTTACGAGTATTCAGAACTCCATCGTTTATGGCGATCAGCCTGATTTGATGTCTGGGTTACACTTAATGCTCCCTTGTGTTCTCATAAATAGATGGTAAACTTCAATGGGAGGAGGAGGCGCATGTCGACCGTGACACCAGCAGTGAGGTAACCTTTCGTCCCTGGCCAGGTTAATGAAGCAGACGTGACTCTTGCCCAGTAACCTCCGCCTCCACACCTCTTGTATTCCAGTGTCTGTTATGTGTGAGGGTCCCCGCCTACAGCGACCTCTCCGTCAGCCGGCCCGTGTCCGTCAGTCTTTGTGTCTCCAATGGGAAGAGGAAAAGAAGCAGCACTCACTGTTTCAAGTATCTCCCCAGTGAGTGTCCAGTCTCACCTGGTACTCTCCCCTCGCTGTTTGTTCGGATATTTTGTTTGTTTTATTGCCATTCTATCATCACCAAGACTTTAAAGCACCCCCCCCCAAACAAGCAAAAATAAAAATACACCAATACTCTTATTTTTCTCCATATATTGTGCCAACAAGGGGAAAAAAACTGTAAAATGCAGTAGACGAGAACTGTTCTCTATTTTATATTTACTAAATGTATTTCTCCAAAAAGTGCACTTTCTGTATGAAGTCGGAGTGTCAGTAAATAATAACTATCCTTGCCAAGAAGCTCATGCTTCTACAGTATTGGTTTGTGTGTCTTTCTGTTTGCAGGATTATTGAACAAACTGCTGAACAGATTTTGATTTTTTTTTTTGAGGAACAATCCATCCGAATTCGGTGGCGGCTTGTATCATCATCTGGATCCAGAATCTTTGTGAAGCTGTAATGACATAGGGATGATACGCCTCTAGCTTAGCGGCTACAATCACATCCCACAATGACAAACCACTGATCACACTGATGTGTTGAAATAATAAAGAGAAATGTCCATTTCATCTGTTTTCTCCACAGATATGTTCAAAGAGGAGGACCCACTGCTGTCCCGGCCTTCCATGCTGCCTCTGGATGGGGGCAATATGTGTCCTGTGGGGGGTCAAACCAGGATCGACAGTGGCTTCCATGTGAGAGATGAGACCATGGAAGACGATCGAGGCCTGGGCTTCCACTTGCCCCCCTACCCCTCCAGCTTCTCCTCTCCCTGCCCCACCATGGGCTACCATGAGGAGTATTGCTCTAAACCTGACGCTGCTGTGGAGGAACCCAGTGGGTCCAGGGCCGCCATGTCTGAGGGTCACACAGGCTTTGACAATCTGGAGTTAGGCTTCACCGAGCTCCTGCCACCCTTGTACCCCCGTGGCCCCCAGCCTCCGTCGCCCTCCCCTTCCCCATGGCTGGACTCACCCTACCTGTCCTCCTCACCTTCTCCATCCCACTCCTCCTCCCTTAGCCCATTTCCTGCCGGCAGTCCCATCTCGACTTCCCCTCTACCTCCTATCACCACCTCCCCTTACCCCCAGTACTCTGCTTATCCTCAGGAGGTGTGCTCCTCCCCTCCCTCCAATTCCAGCCCATTTCAGGACATATGCCCGGCACCGTACTCCCACTATGATGGCTGGGAGCCCCATGGAAAGGCGCTGGGGGCCGAACACGGTGACTCTCTGGAGTTTACCAGCTCTGCCTCTATGCACCACATCACATTTGAAGAAGGTGAGCTGAATGGATTCATCTTCATCTTATTTCGTAATGGTGGTCTACCCTTAGCAAAAAACACTGTGGAATGATGTAAACCAATCATTTCAAATGCAACTTTAAAACCGGAATTTAATGCCTAATCCACCGCTTAGCTTAATTTACCTGATCCATGTCAGATCCCTCATCAGAGATTTGTGTCTTTTCTATGATTCTTGTGATATTTTAAAGAGTTGCTGTCTCACATTATTAATGAGTGTGTGTCTCACACTATCAATAAGAGTGGGAGATAAATACTCCGACACATTCGTCCCGATGTGCACCTCGATAGGATTTGATATCTGTCCTGCCAACATGTTTTGTAGGAATCCATGCAGTATACATGTTACGTAATCCTGCTAAGGGCTAACGCATAATTGTAATATAAAGAGAATATAACATCCTTGGCAGAGTTAATAAAGTTGTGTGATCTTTTTTCGGACAAACTCCATAGCCGAGTCAGTCATCTGTCTAAGTTTCCTCAAATTAATATTTTAATTACATCATGACATCGTCATGACAACACACTGATGAGGATTTTTCATGTCATGATGCTTTTTGTAGAAAGTGTTGTTTTTTTTTATTCTTTATTATGGTTTATTGTAGCAGTGCACTAAATAAATGAATGGTACAGGTAACACAGGTAACGGCATTGTCTTCTTCCTCCACAGTGACGGAGTTCATTGGGCAGGACATCCAGTCATACCAGTCAGGCTCACAGATGGACAACCAGCAAAACTGAACTCAGACCAGCTCCTTTCAATATTCAGCTTGATTTGAAATTCATCGTGCACTTGGTATTAGGACACATCCCTCCAGTTACATGCAATACTGAGAGGGGACTTTGACAGCCAAGACACTGTTGTAATTATGACCACAAGCAATTGTTTTATAAAGGGAAACTAATATTTGAACATGTTTTCAAAATAAATTATACGGGAAAACGGTTTGGATTTGCTGCGTTTCATTTCTTGCAAAAGAAAAAAAAAGTTATTGCGACAATAGAATAAATACAAGATGATCCCCCGAATGGGTCTGTCGGAAAATAAAATACAGCATCTGCTATAACATTGGAAATACAGTATATTTCATTTGTTTCAAGAGACGTAATTTCTTTTACCTGGATTTGAATATATTTTAGATTGAGCGCAATCCATTCTTCTCCAATTCTCTCATTTCCTGGATGTGATAAAAAAATTCTGAATGCTGGCAAAGCGATTAAGGGATCCTGTATTATCTAACAGCAGCAGCTGCTTCTAAATTTTCTGTCATGCCAGACTTGGCAGCATCATCAAATGAGTTGTAGGTAGAAAAAAAAAGAAAAGACTGCTAATGAAGTGTGAATGATAAGGAAATTGCTTTATTATACATCCCATCGCCTTATAGCTTGAGTCCGAGTGTCTGGCATTAAGGTGAAGCAGTGGAAAAGGTCGGCTGGCCTCCTGAAGGAATGGCGTGACTCAGCTGTGACTGTTCAGGTGTCTGAAAGGTTTGGATGAGAACTAGTTTATAAGGTTGTCTGGACGAACAGCTCGGATGTGAAGAACGGTGCCACCTGGGGGGAGATAGAAGACGTCTCAACAGCCCTAAATCAACATCTGCTGCAACGATTCATATTTTATATTATTGTGCACATTCAACATTAAAAGTAAAAAAAAAGAAATACTGAAATGCAGCATATAGGCTGTAAAAACGCACCCTTCTAACCAAAATGCACTAAGGTCAGACATCTTTTCCTGGCAGTTTTATGAGTCTAGATGGATCAGAGCAACCATAAATGGATATGTTGCAAACTTGAGAACTAAAGTCTTGATCGCGAGGGATATACATAGGCTGGGGGAAAGCTTTGAACACGTTATTCCTTTTGAAATCTGAAGCCATCGTTCCTGCATAACACAAACTATTCTCTCTAGCTGCAGGAAAGGCAAATATATACATGCAGTGTGAATTTGGGGAAGTTAAACATCAAGTACAATCAAATATAAGTGATGATAAATATTATTTGCACAACTCTTCTTTTTCTGCATCTTTACTATGTTTTTTTAAAGTACATTATTTTATTGTATTGTATGCCTGCTGTACGTACTGTTTGACATGTGCTCTACAGTATGTTGTATGGAAATGCTCTTAACAACTATTAAACGTAAAACTGTAGCGATTTGAATCTTTATGAAAATATACCGTTTATTTCAACCTATATTTATTATATTCACTTCTTTCAATATAGTTTCATTGAAAAGAAGTCCTATCCTGTTTGTTAAGGGCAACAAAACCTGACTGGAGTCATGAAATGCATTTGTTGCTTTCATTTCACATAATGATGAAGAAACGTAATTTCAGTGTCTACGTCCAAACCTGTGAAAATGCTTCTACCTAGTGACGACATTTGGAAGCACATCTTGGGCCTGTGCTTTTCCGTGCACTAACTTCTCCTGTCTTCCAGATCCTCCTCCTGCAATCAGCTCATTCCGGTCACCTGTGCTCCCAGGCTCACCTGCAGCTCATCACTCATCAGCCCTGGCTCTATATAAACTCAACTCAGACACCACACCTCCGCTGGATGTTTCCTACCTTTGAGCGTTCCAGATTGCTCTCCCGTGTTTCGACCCTGCCTGATTCCTGGATTCTGGCTCTTTGCCTTGTCTATTCAAGTTACCCAGTTTGTGACCTCTGCCTGATGTTTGGAATGGCCTCGTTGCCTGCCCCTATCTGGATTTGTCTGGCTACCAGGAAACGAACAATAAAGCTTCGTTTCTGGATCTCCCTGCTTTGGTCCGTGACACATCTTTTATGAGGGAAAGGTATGGTGGAGGGAAAAAACAAAGATTGGACATTTGTTTGGACCTCCAGACTGTCATTTATGTATAGCTTCATGAAGTCCCTATTTTAAATACAGGAACCTCCACGTTCAACCGACTTTTCAGTTGTTTATTTTGGCTCTGAAAGCTTTCACCCTTGTGCGGTACACTAATAACATCAGCAGAGAAAGCTGTGACGAGTTCACGTTTGGGAACCTTATTCATTCCCAGTGACCGCTTGAAAAGAAAGCTTCACGTCTCTCAGCAACTCGATGGTTAAAATACGACATTGCTTTGTGAAATGGCGAGTATCACGGTGAAAAGGTGTGCGACTCACAATCCTCTACTCTCTTTCCTCGACCAACAAATGGAGACACACAACTGTGTTGCAACAAATAAGTTGTTTGTTCTCCTCAGCCACATCTCTTAGGCGTTCATCTTCAAAACGTAGAACCTATAAGCTGGATACTGGGTCAGGTCCGCATCAGATTATTGAAACTAGCAGAATATAAAATAGTTTTGCAATAGTAGTTGATGCGCTGATATCAACGCCACTTCCTGTTAGTCTCTCTGCAGAGCTGATAGCTGTGACTGACTAATCTAACAAAACAGCCAGTATCTACACTACAATCAGTTATATATTTGGTGTAATTCATGATTCTGTAAATTCTGAATTACTGTACACCTTCGGCTTGTTTCAGAGTTGCTGGATGCATATTCTCCTTCCTTCAAAAGTTGCAGCATGTAAATGTAAACCGGCTCACACCCCGTTTGTCAGAGACTCAGCCAAACGCATGCAGCTTACTTAATAGAACAACTGTATGTTTTTATGTCCCTGCTGCTGGGATCAATAACATATTTCAGATCGTGATTCTGAATTTAAGGTTCGGGTGTTAAGTCTTCACAGTGGATTGGTGACTCTTAGGGTTGGAGGTAGGAGAATGGCTTCGTTTGGGTCCTGGTTTCTGTGGAACATACAGGGAACAAGTAAAAAAAAAAAGATTTGATGAACTGAAAGGAGAAACAAAGTGTTTAATTGGCACTAATACAAAAGTGGCATACAGCAGTGCCCCAGAAGGCAAATGGCATCATCCTCCTCATTAATTTGACATCCTCCATGGCCTGTTGGGTTTTAGGTTTAGCCCTCATTTACATGAAAATAGTGTTAACAACAATTATGAATATAATAGCATAAAAAGGGCACTAAAGCTTGGTTCTGATGTTCTCTCTTTTACAGTGTCACAAACCTAACACACATGCACACTCTAACTGCAAAATAAAAGCACTGAAGACAGACTACAAAATGATTTGATAGTTTTATAATCTTGCTGCTCAGAATCGTTACTTATTTTGAAAATTAAACTCTTTGTCAAGTGAACATAAACAAGCGCTGTCACATGCAGTCAGGGGAGACTGAATTAAGATCGGATTGGAAGACATTTGCTGACTCGTCACGCTGCATTGCAAGGAAGCTATTGGATGAGCAGAAACCGGTGGCTCCAAAACAGACGTTTGTTTTGTTATTCAGTTCGATGGAACAAACTC
The DNA here is from genome assembly GCF_040956055.1 of Brachionichthys hirsutus. Taxonomy (NCBI): domain Eukaryota; kingdom Metazoa; phylum Chordata; class Actinopteri; order Lophiiformes; family Brachionichthyidae; genus Brachionichthys; species Brachionichthys hirsutus. Next base: position 2,380,561 of record NC_090911.1, on the reverse strand, counting down.
TCCTGGTCACGTCGTGCTTTAACACAAATTACAACACAGCCAAGGGTCAGTGTTGAGTCAGTGGACAAATATTTGGAAGTCAAAAAAGGGAATTGAGGAACAGTCCAACCAAATTACTTCACGTGTTTCTTGCAAACATCTTGCACAGCTGTTTGCTCATGGGACTCTGGTTTGGAAAGACAAGGAGCGAAACAAGCCTCTTGACATGGAGGGGGGGGGGGGGGTTAAATCTGTGGATGACGATGAGAATGCATGAACCTCAGCAGTGAATTTCCAAACCCTCAACATATTCATCTATTTCAATGAGCTGCATGTTTAAAGAGTGTAAACGCTACGTTTACATTTTATGTATCACGTTTTTGTAGTGCTGATGTAGTGCGTACTGATTGTGGATCAGAACGGGAAGGCCAGCATGAATTTAGCTACTTTAGCAGAATAGGAAGCCAGTCGGCCCGGACTTTTCCCTGGTTTAGAGGGACATACCAGACAAAAGGGGTGCAGATCAACCTCATGGCTGCAGAGCTTGAGCTGCAACAAATATTCATTGAACGACAACTGGTTATTTTTTGGTGTTTATTGCTGACTTTCAGTGATGGAAGTTGTAACTTTTGTTGAACATTAAGTTTGGAATAAAAAAAAAAACCTCCAAACTTTTTACATTTAAAATTTTTGTCATATTAATAGTCAACACTTTTAGACAGACAGGCATCTCAAAAAGTAGAACACAAAAACACTGCCAAACTAAATATTAGACAAAAAACACCAAATGTGGACAGGCAGGATGTCCAGAATCACAAACGGAAAATCACAGCCTAAAAAGAGATTCCAAAAGTGAACCAAAATGAACCAGAAGGAAAAAAACAAACCAAAGAAAGGACTAAGATCGGAAATACGGGAAAACACATCAAGCAAGAGTGATCGGGAATTTAGAGCAGAGTAAACATAGATATAGATAAACATGAGCAGAATAAAGCAGTTCACGATGAGAAAAAATACAGAGGACATAAAACAGTCATTAAAAACCTGAATAAATAGAGGAACATGAGCAGCATAAAACTTTTCACATAAGAGGCGTGACCACGCAAAGTAAAGTTAAATAAATAAAAACTGAGGACTTAATGTCATTAAAAACCTTCTCAAATACTCTCACTAACCGCAATTGTGAATAAAGGACTCTTTAACCTTGATTTAAAAGATACCGAGAGTTTCAATGGACCTGTATAATTCTGGAAGGGTAGCCCAGACATTTGGGGCATAAGAACTGAAAGCTGCTTCTCCCTGTTTGGTCCTGACCCTAGGGATGGAGCGGAGGCCTGAAGCCGAGGACCTGGGAGTTCTGGATGGTTCATATGAGCTCACTTGTATATATATTTGGGTCGTAGACCATTAAAAGCTTTGTAAACTGACAGTAGTATTTTATAGTTTATTCTCTGAAAGACAGGAAGCCAGTGCGCAGACCTCAGGGTGATGTGATGTACTTTTGGTGTATCTGTGTGTTCACACAACTAAGTGTGGTGAAAAGCAGCACACTATTAGTACCTGAATGGTATACGCTGCCTCACCTCAATCATTGTCATCTTGGCTGTAAAGCAGGAAGGGGAATTTGTTATTCCACACTTTATTAATCCTGTTGGGGAAATTCTTTCCCTTAAGACTTTTGCATGTCAAGACAGAAAATCGCCGAAGTTCAATTCGATTCAATTCAGTTTTATTTATATAGCGCCAGATCATAACAGAAAGTCATCTCAAGGCACTTTAAAGGATTAGCAGGGAAATACCTGCAGGGAAACACAGAACCCAACTTGACCCACAAGAGCAACGGAGGCAAGGAAAAACTTCCCTTTAACAGACAGAAACCTTGGACAGAACCTAGGCTCATGGTGGACGGCCATCTGTCTGACCGGCTGGGTTGGGAGAGAGAGAGAGAGAGAGAGAGAGAGAGAGAGAGAATGGCAGCTCGGAGGATGGTCAAAAACAAGGTTGTTTGGAGTCGTCCTCTGTCGACCTTGAATATTGACACAAATGCTTGTAGCAGCCTATCGAGCTGTTGCCATGATGTTTCAGTGTCACATTCACAGTGGACGTCTGTGGGATTCATCCTATGAGGAGCACGAATGTCTCGGGGAAATGAATGGCAAGCCGGATGGAACCGAGTGATATTGCTGAAAAGTAGGACATTTTGTCAAATTGTGTTCGTGTGGGTTCTCTCCGGGTTCATCGGTTCCCTCCCACCTCCAAAAAAATGCAGTTTAGGTGAATGTGTTAATCCAAATGTTCCTGAATATGTGCGTAAATTGTTGTCTGTCTCTGTGTGGCCACGCGATGCGCTGGCGACGCATCCGGGGTGTACCCCTCCTCTCACCCGTGATCCGCAAAGCAGAAGTGAATGAATGAATGAATGAGACATCAAATAATACAACACGCATTTGTTTATCATGTAGTTTTATTGAAAGGCTGGATTACGTTTTCCTACACCACTGATGTGGTTTGCACAATGGAAACATGAAGAGTGGAATATTAAAAGGTATATAAGACAAACAACAAACACTATATATTTGTAAAGAAGCATCTTTGTGATTTCTTAGTATTTATTACAGCAGTACAATAGAGCCAATCAACAATGGGCATTAATTTAGTGGTGTTTAGATGTGCATTTATATTTGGAGACAATGGAGCGTTAACCACATATAAAAAATACTAAGTGCACTGTTAACATACTTTTCTTCTTTTTTTTAAATCCACAATCTTGGATATGTTTTTTTCCATATATATATTCTTGCCATTGATTGTAGCTTGCATACACAGGAGCATAACATGAGCAAAAAGCTAGCTTAGCATTCATCTTAGCATGAACGCTCTGTTGCACTACTTCAAGTCTTCAAACATTGGAGCCGTGTAAAAAATGTCAAGTTCTAAAATCTGATCAGCTGCTCTGGGAAAAAAATATATAATAATAATAATAATTCCCAAAACCATAACATAAATGCAGAATTCTTTAGAATCTTGGGTTTCCAATTTCAAGATATTCAAATATTTTCTTCAAGATATATCAATATTTTGTCCTAACAGAAAATAAAATGAAAAGGAAAAATACTGCTTGGTATTCTTTATACTTGCTATCAAATTTAAAACAACCGAAGGACCGACTTCGTCACTTGACTTAACCTGTATCCTTATTTACTACTTTCAATCTGTATACATGAAATATATATATATATGTTTATAGCATTACAATGGATGATAAAATGACCTGGTTTTTAAATGTCTCAGGTAATCTCAACATGCTCCAACCACATCATCAATCTGAGGCTTTCCAGGCCATTTGAAGCTAAATGTGTTTTGTTTTTTTTACGTGCTCAAACGCAAAAACGGGAAGCGTCTGAAATTTAAGGGACTACGTGTTGCCTGTAAAAACGTAGCCAATGGCCACCTCTTCCTCTTTTCCCTCTCGCTCTAGTCAGAATACTTTACATAAAATTAGATTTGGCAGGTTTGCAGAATCAAAACTGTGAATTTGGGACCGAAAAAGAACCGTGACATTTTGGTTTGAGTACCTCTTAGACCACTCCCAATACATTATCTCTAGCACATCCTGGGTGAGCCATCCCACCTGCTTCTATTATTTTGCGCTACCAGAACTATGTGGAAATCAGAAACTGTCATTTTCATCAATGGAGCCACACTATATTTCAAAAGTGCAGTCACAATCAGTTGTGGTACAACCCTAAGGTCTGCTTCCTTCATGACCCACAAGCTACTCTTGGTTGGATGGAGATGATTGAACAAACAGTCCAGAGTAACGCCCGCTGGCAGAGCGCCATTGAGAACGTGCCAAATTCAATTTTATTTGGAGCATACTGCTGGAGTAGCACGGTTCCTCTTCCCTCAAGCGCTGACAAAGACCAGGCGGGTGGAATAGATCAGGTCGGCCAAGTAGAGGATGAAGTTGACAGCAGTGAGCACGGCCACCGCCATGAGCTTATCCCAGATGCACAGCCCAAGAGCACTGCCGCAGGAGTAGGGCCTCTGTTTTGTTCCGCCGTGCTTGGGGTCGAAGTTGAAGATGGGCCAGATGATGGTCGCTGACAGGTAGAGGACGACCGCCAGAAGGGCGTACCCAGACAGGAAACGGGCGAATGGGAAGGGAAGGCAGCCGGTGCACTCGCCAATGCAGAGCATGATGATGCCCGCGGACAGGATGAAGCAGATGCAATAGACAGACATGCAGTACTTGAGTGCATCGTGGCGGTTGTACAGCACTGGGTCGCTGATGAAGACGAAGATCATACAGGCCACGAAGGTCTCGCAGACTTTCAGCAGGCCGGGGGCGGTAGCCATGTAGCCAGCCACCTCGCCCGGGCGTGCCTTGGTGAGGCTGACCTCGGTAATGTAGGCGATGGTGGCCAGGCAGGAGAAGACCGTTGACACGATACGGTAGTCGCGGGTTTCACTGTGGCCCATGGAACCCTTGAGGAAATAGAGAGGGAAGATGATGGAGGCAGACAGGCAGAGCAGGGCAGCGTAGCAGGCGAAGGTGATGGGGAAATTCTTCCAGGAAATAGGGGCTCTGGTCTGAAGGCCGAACAGCTCCACCAGGAGGATGAGCAGAGTGCCGGCGAAACTGAAGGCCCAGCAGAAGATGCACCAGTCTCCAGTTCCGTGGTTTACTCTGCCGCCATGCACAGCCACGGCGAAGGCCACGCAGGAGAAGATCAGGGCTGCCAGTCTCGTCCATAAGAGGGGGCTGGAATGGAGTACGATAGCCATGATGCAAGATCGCCGTCGGGGCGGGGGTCACGTCCTTTGATTGATACAATCAGCCACTCAGCACAAGCAGAGCAAACTGCAATGAGAGGAGACAATGAAATAAAATGATTGAGCGATACGTGATAGACTTCTGATACCAGATGTAACCACAGGAGGGCAGCGGTTTGCAGCTCTGCAGGGTCTGTTCGATACGCTATCCTTCTCCTGAAACAATGGCGTTATTGTATGATATAAATGGTTGAAAGGAAACCTGTGAGTGGCGCTTGCACTGGGGGTCGCATCACATTTACATCTGGTGGAAGCATCTCGTAAACATTCCTCTCCTTCGTCTCTGAGGCGCATTAAACCTTAAAACATTCCTACGCTGAGAGCAGACGGTTTCACTCTGGCGTTCCTCTACGCTCATGTTCTCAGGGATGGGCGTGGCGCCGCAGCCTCCACCGACCCCACAATATGTCTGTCATCGTGTTCTAAGCAGGGCCCCATTTAGAGACCCCCACTCTGAACTCTGAATCGAGTTCTGCTGGGTCCGAGTCGACAATTAACTCCATGCAAACGTCCCATAGTCTTCTTCCCATGAGGGACAGAGTCGCGTAAAATCACACATTTGTTTTTGTTTAAATGATTAAATGATTATCCAACGTCTTTTTGGCATGTTGCTTGTCGACTGGCAGATTTCAGTCGGGATGTAACACGCAGCCATTTCTTATTGCGTAGCCACTTGACATTCAGATTTAATGCCGGCTGCAAAATAACAGCAACCACAAGTTCCATGCTGAAAATGAAGTCAAGTTTTCTGCAAGACACGAGGTGTGAAGTTGTTGCATTGGGCCACGCCCATTGTAAAGCAGGCGGTGACTGCAAATGGCTCAAACTGTAACTTGATGCGAAGCTGCGTTGGAATCTCAGGAGGCTGCCGTCGTCCTCTCCGTCTTTTATGATATTGAACATCAGCGTCTGCACAGCAGATGATTTTTAGAGCCACTCGGCCAACGGCTCGCTTACACTCCCTGTCCACATGAAAATAAATACCGTGCGTTCTTTTAAGACGATGCACCGTTTCCACCAACACCCACGTATTTCACTAAGGCACTGATGCGTCCAAAAAAGTGTCCTGAAGGGTCAAAGGTTTAAACAGCCGCGTTGAAGTTAAAAAGGAGGTTAGTGGGACACACTGTCCCAACAATTTTCCAGGGGTGCTGCACCGTTTTGTCCGTTTCATGCGCCCCGTATTCGCACACGTCCTGCACACTGGACAGAAACGACCGTTCGTGATTTTAGGGTACAGAAAGGAAACGAGATATTATGGTGGAGATATTGTTCTTCGTGCAGAAACGCTTCCACCACATCGACTGTGCTCCTCCCACCCCCCCCCCCCCCCCTCCCTCTTCATCATTTACACTGGGAGGCTATTATAAACATGGAGATTGGGCCTGTTTACGTTAGTCCTATTAAAACGCTATAAAGCAGCTGAGGGTGGGGACTTGCACAACTGACCTCGAGATGAGGTAATAGCGAGGACAGGAAGAGACAGAAAAGGGAAAAGGGAACTCAAAACTCCTGCACAATGACTCACTTGAAAATAAGAGGGAATGTGGGGAGGGGAGTTTAAAAAAAGGGGGAGGAGCTCGGGGGAAGCCCTGCGCCTCGGGTGCAGAAGGACACATGGTTTATACACTGATGGCGTGGAATAGCAGGGAAGTGAGTCACCATTGGGCCCCTCGTTTTCACCACACCCCCTCCCCCCCCCCCCCTTATTCCTTGTAAGATTTTCCAACTTACTGATGTGTTCCAGATGTGCTGCGTCTGGCTGCTGCTGAATAACTGCTAACTTTGTCGTATTTGCCAAGTTCTTTCATTCCTCTCTTTTCCTTTCCCTCCTTCCCGCCTCATGGTCTCATTTGGCGGCTACTCCCTTTCTTTTCCATCGGCCGTCCTCTCCCTCCCTCGCAGTCCAGCGTTCTCACCCTGCCCTTAAAGTCAGGGTGCCAATTAAGCGTCGCGTTAAAACAAATGTATACGGGAGGTTGCAATGGAAAAATCAATCCCGCCACTGCTGCTGCCGTTCCTGCGCTGCTTATGGAATCAAATCAGGGGAGAAATAGGAGAACAAAATGGAGGGAGGGGAATGAAAGAAAACAAAAGGAGCAAAGTGTGGAAAAATGTATTTTCACAGCACAGTATGGAAAACATGACAGGATCACACAACCGGGGGGGGGGGGGGCGCATGGAAGAGATGCTGAAAATAGGTTCACACATTCGGCTCGCAGCAGCAAACAGGATGTGACACCATCAACATGCTCCTCTGAAATGTCATTTTTCATATATATATGTCAGGGGTGGGCGGTCTACACACACGTACACACACACACACACACACACATATATATGTGTGTGGGTGTGGGTGTGTGTGGGTGTGTGTGGGCGGGCTAGCGGTTCAGGAAAGCAGTGTTTGTCTCGGGAGGAGGGGTCATGTGCCCAGCTTGTTTGGTTGTCATGACGCAACATCACTAACTCGATTTCACCCATAATCCAGTTAGGGACGAACCATGGATCGAAGCACAAGACGAGCACTGTCGGCAAGCCCTGCCAGTGTGTGTGTGTGTAGGTGTGTGTGTGTGTGTGTGTGTGTGTGAGAGAGAGAGAGAGAGAGATTAGTTTAGGGACGATGTACATGTTCACCTTTTTATTCCCAAACACCGAGCTTTCCCACCACACTGCTTTCTTGTCAAACTGGGGAACTAACTGGGAACGGCGTGGCCCAGTGGGACGTCCTGGTTGTCTTTCAGGGCTGGGCCCGTGTTTTTTTCAGGGCGGAACGACCCACCACTCCTACTGAGGGAAACTTGGACACAGGTCCGCATTTGAATGAAGAGCCGCGAGGAGCTTGTCGATAGTCAATTCTAAATCAATGTGTTCAGCAGAGCCGATGAAAAGACTTTGTCTGCATGTCGACTCCTGCAGAGGGTCGTTCATCGGCCACCTGCCGCACCCTTCTCCCTCAAATACTACTACAGTACCACAAACAAACACACAAACAAACAACAAACCACCTAAATAATATATACACACAAATCTAAACTACGCAGAATCTCCAAAGAAGCAGTAATTAGGAGGCTTTTCCCCTGACTCTGCTATTTTGGGACAATTCCAAATTGCGCCTAATTTCAAACGTGCTATTTTGTGTCATAATAAGAAAGAAGCTGTGGAAAATTTCCATTCACATGTAAAAAAAATAAAATAAATAAATAAACGTCTCACATTTTATTGCGACGAGGCGAGCGGGACGCAACAAGTTGCAGCAAGGCGCTGCACAAACTGGACCTCTGCACCTCCTACAGCGCCTCCTCCCCCCCCAGGAGAACAAGTCAACGCTTACCGTTTCTCACACCGGGCGCGGGCAGCCTCCGTTCTGCAGGACATCCAGCGGCAGACAGTCGGGGGTTGTGAGTTCGCAGCCTTCACCAAGCCGAGGAGCAGCTCCCCGCCCAGCAAGCCAAATTAGGCATCGAATGTTGCGCCGTTACACACATCTGTCTCCTCCTCCTGCTCCTCCTGCTGCTCCTGCTGCTCCTCCTGCCCCAGCACAAGACACTCCGGTTTATTAACGCGGAAACAAAAGTTCATTCTCATTCAAAATGACTTTTCTTTACCGGTTTGCTCCAGATAATTACCGGCAGCGCAGTGAACGCGCTAAAGTGATGTTCTCCTCCAAATAGTCGCATCGATCGCTGTTAATGGATGTAAACGCGCAGAGTAATTAGAGGATATTGATTTTTATTCCAATTTCAGTCTTTCTGATCGATTAAATACGTGTGGCAATCTTTGCTCCATACTGGCGATCACAGAGTTTACGAAAAATTGTAAAAAGTAAAACAGGAAGGGCGTTTATTCACTAAAAGAAATATTGTATGACGTCATTAAACGCGTCCGAGTGACCAAAAAGTGGGGCTTTAATCCTGGAAACGCCCATCCAGCTTTTACTACTAAAGATGACGTCATCTTTATTTTAATGCCTCAAGATAATACAAATTGTTAATCACAGAACTCTGACATTATTTGTGCGCGTTGTTCGGTAAACACGGCTGTAACCCTTGACAACCGTTTTGTGTTTACTGAGATACGAAATCGACGCGTTTCCTGTTAAAAATGATCTGAGCGACAGAAAGAGAAGTTCTACCCAAAAAAAGAAAGAGAGAGAAGTTCTGCTAAAAAAAAGAGACAGATAAGTTCTGCCAAAGAGAGAGAGAGAGAGAGAGAGACGTTCTACCAAAAAAAGAAAGAGAGAAGTTCTACCAAAAAAGAGAGAAGTTCTGCCAAAAAAAGAGAGAGAAGTTCTGCCAAAAAAAGAGAGAGAGAGACGTTCTACCAAAAAAAGAAAGCGAGAAGTTCTACCCAAAAAAAGAGAGAGAAGTTCTGCCAAAAAAAGAGACAGATAAGTTCTGCCAAAAAAAGAGAGAGAGAGACGTTCTACCAAAAAAAGAGAGAGAAGTTCTACCAAAAAAGAGAGGGAGAGAAGTTCTACCAAAAAAAGAGAGAGAAGTTCTACCAAAAAAAGAGATAAGTTCTACCAAAAAAAGAGAGGGAGAGAAGTTCTACCAAAAAAGAGAGAGAGAGAGAAGTTCCTCCAAAAAAAGAGAGGGAGAGACGTTCTACCAAAAAAAGAGAGAGAAGTTCTACCAAAAAAAGAGAGGGAGAGACGTTCTACCAAAAAAAGAAAGAGAAGTTCTACCAAAAAAAGAGAGAGAAGTTCTGCTAAAAAAATTGAAATGTGAACAATTGAATAGAAAACATATGATATTATATTCTACACTACATCAAATTGATTTTATCTTATTTGAGGTTATTCATTATTGGATCATTCCATTTAACAAGAAGAAGTGTGAAAAAAGAACTCGTTTCAGAATATATATAATAAAAACACCATTGTATTTAAATATACAATGATATGGTTTGTGCTCTGGCAAACAAGGGCGGGGCTAATTTGAATACTTACTGGGTATTTTACAGTGCAGTATATTATTATACTGGTTATCAGAATTTCATTTACTTATCCCAAATAGGAATCCAAATTTCCAAAGTAACATGTAGCTAAAGTTACCAAATCAATTTAGTGGAATTTAAAGTACCATACTGGCCTCTCCGTCCATCCATCCATTTTCTTCACGCTTTTCTGCTTTGCAGGTCAGGCCTATCCCAGCTTGCAATGGGCAAGAGGCGAGGAACACCTCGGACATGTCGCCAGCGCATCGCGGGGCCACACAGAGACAGACAAGCACTCAAATACACATTGCTTAAGTAAAGTACTTTAGTAAATGTACATTATACTACTGACATGTTGGACAATGAGTCAGCGAATTGTCATTAAAAGATATTCAGCATTTTAGTTGGGTGAAACTAAATTATAATTTCAAGTGCTTAATTTAATGTTCTGTTAAAGATGATTAAACAGTATGTATTAGAATACTTTCATAATGTTTTTATTTGTATTTCTTTTTTTATCTGTCAAATAAATATATTGTGATTTCTGTCAAAAATAATAGTCCTACATTTATTGCATCTACATTTTTAGATTTGACCACCAAAACAAGCTTTCACATAGATATTATTATTAGTTCAGCAGTTTTTTCTTTTTCTGTCATGGCGGTTTTCTTCTGAATCGAGCTCCATAACTTTTGAGGAAGCAATAAATCTGTTAGCACACTTCTGATTCCTCATGCAGTGTCTTTTCTATGTTTGTTTGTTGTTGTCTATACCTTCATTTGTTCCCTCACAGTGATGCAAATTCCAAAGAAAACCAATTTCCCCCCCTTGTTCTGGATTATAGGACAATTTCCGGATTAATATCTTGTAGACCCTGTTGGGAACTTACATGGGTTACATGTTGAAAACAGCCATATCTCTCAATGATAAGAATCCTTTAGAAAAATCCTGGGTCTGGATCACCTCCAAAATCTAATCATTTGTTTCCAGACCAATGTCAGACATTTACATTGGATTTCATTAAAACCGGTTCCCACCTTTTTGAGTTATGTTGCTAACAAACAAACAAACACAGATAAATTCCTTCTAAAACTGATCTTTAACATAACCGCTAGGTGCCGCCAAATCTTAAATTCCGGCCGCTAACTCTGACACCTACTATGACGACGCCAGCTCCCGCCCTATTCGATATCTGAGTGGCTTATTCTGTTGTTGTTAATCTAAATAACCAATCAGCACTCCTGATGGCGAAACGTTCGCCTCCCCAACCAACAAAACAACAAATATTAGCCAATCACAACGAGAGTAGACCCGCAGGGCACGACGTCACAGATTCTGCGACATTTTTACGGCATCGGCGTCAGTTTTCGTCGCCCCGTTCGGTGAGTGTTCGGACCGGTTGGGAGAGGGCAGCACCATGGCGTCGGGAACAGGAGAGCAATCCGCCGGACACGATGCAGAACTGGATGAATTATTGGACAGTAAGCGTTCGCGTCGACTTCCTGTTTACATTTACAAAATGGACTATTGTTCTGCTGTTAAGGACTACACTTCCTGTTTCTCTGGGTCAGGGGTCCGGCCCAGGTGCGTCGGTTGGGTCCAAAATATCAAAGAAGTAGTTTAAGCTGTCGCTGACAGTAACAACAAGCGGTTGTCCCGGTGTCCCTGTAACCCTGGCTAGTGTTATGTGGTTGATTTAATGTGGATCAGCTGATCTGTGATCAGTAGCAGGCGAGCGGAGTTCTTCCGTGATGTCTTTGCCCTTGATATTTTGTCAGTGATATTTCTCTATCTGATTCAATGGTGATAAACTCCACTTGTTGTCAGCATGTTGTGGTTAATGCCAGAAGGTTCTGCTAGCTCGGCTAACGTTAGCTGCCAGTTCATTTGGTACACTTGGCTGCAAATCAAAAGGTTATAACGTTCAGTTTGTTCTGTATCGGTTTGAATAAATGAAATCAAAATGACCGCTGTGTACGGAAGAGAAGTGATACTTTTACAGTGTTCGATTTAGCTGGAAAACACAAACATGTAGATCGAACACAAGCAAGTGGAGAGATGAACTTTGACATACTATTTACTACAAATGCACACTGAGTACACACACACACACACACACACGCACACACACAGACAAAGGCTCGGTTTCCAGAGGGCTCCAGTGCTGACTAACGCTTCCACGCACGTCGATCTGCAGTTCGTTGAACTGTGCTGCACAATAAGCATCGCAAAGTCTGCAGAAATGGTTCTAACAGGTGCGTCTCACAGGTGCGCTGGAGGACTTTGACAAGACGCCGGTCCCTCCGGCACCTGAACCTGCAGCGGCTTCTTCCTCAGCCAACAAGGTCTGTTTCATGTTTGAGCCCTTCACAGGCAAGAACGTTCAGTGTGCATCTCTGTCAGGTTCAGTTTCCAGGTAATACTCAACGGTTCACCTGTTCTAGTCATCTGCTCATCTTCGCTGCAGCTTTGCCTTGATTGTGCAAAAGTTTGAAAAGTTCAACTAAATTGGAATAGTTTGCTTGTAGGAAATGTTTGTTTTTTTACAATCGTTACAATTATTTTACATGGTTTCCTTCAACCTGTGTAGCCACCCATGCTTGAAGATGGCAAACTCTTTGAGACTCTCTTTGAAGGGGACATGGCCGTCCAAGCAAAGGAGGAGTGGGAGAAAGCCATGACTGAGCTGGCCCAGGAAGAGCCAGAGTTACTGCAGCACTTCCAAAAATTGTCTGAGGCTGCAGGCAAAGTCGGTGAGCTTGCCTTTGTTTTTGGCGTTCATCTGTTCTCATGCTTCCAGTTCCTCCTGCCTAAATGTTAAATGCATAAAATATATAGGCACTGACACCGCCTCCCAACAAGAATTCACTTCCTGCCTTAAAGAAACCCTTCGTGGCCTGGCCAAAAACACAGACAATCTGCAGGTGGGTCAAAATAAAACTCGTCTACTATGACACAGGCAACAGGAATGCAGGACGTTTATCAACAGCATTGTCCCGTGACAGTCCTCAGGACTAGCTGGAGAAGACCTTGTCAAAACTCTCGACGGCCTGGGATTGGATGAGGGCGGTGAAGGAGGCGGAGAGGACGGAAACATCCTGCCCATCATGCAGTCCATCATGCAGAACCTTCTCTCAAAGGATGTGCTTTATCCGTCGCTCAAAGAGATCACTGCTAAGGTTTGCGTCTCTTTTGCTGCCGTTCGCGTCATCTCTGGTTCCGCTGAGACTCGCAATAACTGTCCCTCCCCATGGCAGTACCCAGAATGGCTGGATGCCAACAGGCCAACCCTGAGTCCCGAGGACTACCAGCGCTTCGAGCAGCAGGCCAAGCTCATGGGAGACATCTGTGGGCTCTTTGAGAGGCAGGAAGGGGCGGAAGCAGATCAAGAAAACACCTTTGAGAGCATCATTGACTTGATGCAAAAGGTACATGGACTCCAAATTAGACTTCTGGGTTGTTGAATCAAACCAATCTGTTTGTTACAGACCGTGACACAACACTCGACTCCTACTGTAACTGATTAACTGTTAGATTAGTGCATGACGCAGATACAAAAGAACCCCCGTAAAAGCACATTGGCAGCGGCTGGTGAAGCCTGCGATTGGTCACATTGTATTCTCTAATGGCAATAATGAATACGTTTTATTCATTTTTATTTTAACATATTAAAATGCTCTAAATTAACAGCTGCAAGACCTCGGCCAGCCACCCAGAGAACTCGCAGGTGACGCGGTAAGTGTGTCTTCTTATGTGGTGACATTGTCATTCATTTTAACGTTCCGTTTGCAAATGTGAGAAGGTTTGAAAGTTTAAAGCGAACACTGAACTTCAGAGGAATCAAATCAACGCCCGTGTCCAGAAGAGTGTTACTGGATTACATTAGACTGTCCAGGTTCACCAAAGGACTATGCAGTTAAATATGATCACGTTATTTAGAGTGTATCAGATGGTTTAGACTAGAAGTAGCCAATGAATAGTGAAAAAAAATATTTTTGCATTGTAGTAAAAAAAAAAAAAGACAAAATGAAGCCACATTAGTATCTAGCAAATAAAGAAAATATTTAATATATTACAGAAGTATGATTCTTCAAAAAAAAGTCGTCGTCCTCATCAAAGGATAACTTTGGACATTTATTTTGTCAGTGAGTAGAAAATTGGTCAATTAAAAAAACTAAACTATAATTTTGTTGTCATCTCACAATGTGAGCCTTTCAAAGGTCACTTCTACACCAAATGATGTTTTATTAAATATACTTCATTGATACTGTTCCCTGGTATTTTTTATCACCAAATCCCAGACATTGATGATGATGACGATGATGATGACATTTGACTTTTCTTCTTCCTCTCCAGCCTCCGGGATTCAATTTCGACATGGACTCCCTCAATCTCCCGGGACAGCCTGGGGCTGGGGCGGCAGAGCAGTGCTCCGTCATGTAATGAGATGGGTTTCTATCCCTTCAGAAGCGCTGGAGCCACGCCGGTCACTCTGTGCATCAGCAACACACACACACACACACACACACACGAGGACATGTGAGACAGCAGGGACCAGACTATCGACATTGTCCTCCGTTACATAGAAAGTGTGTGGAGGAAGAGGGAACAGGAGGAGGAGGCATGGAAAACAAACGCACCTTTCTCCGTTCAAAATGACTCATTTCATGCAAACAATTAAACATCTGTGCTGTGCATTCTTCTGTCAACGGTTGCCATAGTTTTTCAACTGTTTACTTTTACAGCATTGAAAAAGAAGATTGTCCTATAATGCCGTTCTCCGTATTGTTTTAATAACCGCCGTTTAGCCTCATGCTAAATTGATGCAAACGAGTGTAAGCGGTGTGTTTGCAAAATACATTTTACATTATTTTAGGTCTCGTCATAAAATAAGACTGTTGTGATCATGCATTTGTATAACCCCACCCCCCCCCGATTAATATCATGATAGGTGGTGCCTGTGCAGGCCGCACATGGTTTAGTGTACGGAGTTATTGACCTAGTAACATGAGGAAAAAATGAATTGTAAATGTGTTAATAATTTAAAGGATTAAAAAGGCTCTGTAAGTGTCCCGGCGCAGACTGGAACCGAGACAACTAACCTAAGACTATTTCTCCCAGTGTTGTCCTCCATTGCCAGATGCTGTTTCGAAGTGATTGGGATGTTGATTAGCAGATGCCTTTGCGGTGGTTGCAGTGATCGTCATAGTGCTCCCAGCGTGTTTCTGAGAACGTGTAATCTATACCCTCCTGGAAACGTACAGCATGTTCCGACCAGAATGACAGAAACAACAATTCGAGGAGGTGCTGTTTGTTAACAGCTTGATTTTAGTGCGTTTTGGCTGTAGTGGGTGGAGTCGTTTACTCCTGTGCTACTTTTCACTGCTGGACATCTCTTTTTATGGCTGTGGTCAGAGAGAGAGAGGTCTAGAACTCACGTAACCATCTGCTCATCAGTAACTAGGATAGAGGAGTACTGTGAAAGGATGTAGTCAGCCATGCACTGAAGAGATCAGAATTATGTCCAACAACTGAGGGGAGGCCATTAAAGGCTGCTGATTCTCAGCCGAGAGGTCGGGCGTTGGACTCTATTCGTCAGGGCTGGTAAAAATATGCACAGATTACTGTCAAAATGTCCTTTGACACTATTTTGTTTTGCAAATACATGAAATAAAACTTACTTAATGAATTTTTTGCTGTTATTTTAGATTGGTCAAACGTGACTGTGCCTTTATATTGAGGTGCTGTCTGTGTAATTCTGTTACATGGTGCATTATAAGGTATATTCATTAGAAAACTGACTACTAAAATTACAATTTCAGATTCAAATATGATGATCATCTGAGAGAACATGTATCGCTGTGGATTAAACTATCCAGTTTTATTATTAAGGTCTAAAATACAATTTCAATTGAAAGATGTACAATAGAAATAAAATAAGGTTTCCGTAAGACTTGAGCATAAAACTGGCATCATCAAACAAAATATAAAAGCATTGAACAACTGAGGATGTGCTCACCGTGCCGAGGTAACAACACAACTAATTAAATTAATTATCTCAGTCAAATGAATGAATAATTACATGTATTAATATATTAAGTACAGTACACACGAGGTAGCAATCAAAGTGATGTAAGGTGACAAGTTTTATGTGTGTTTTTTGTTGAACCATCTTTTTCTCCCTTCTCTGTTTGTCTTTTATCACAAGATCAGTGCGAGTATTCAGATGTCACAAAATATTTTTCTGAGCTTTTAGAAATATCTAAATGAATAAATAAAGTATTGAAAGTTCTGCAAATGTATTTGAAAATTAAATACATTTAATCTGCAGCCACAGGCGGTTTGGGTTCCTTCCTAATCTCGTTGTATAACCACTATGCAATGACAATAAAGGCTTTCTATTCTATTCTATTCTATGTTGACGAAAATCATGCAATAAGACCGAAAACTCCAGAACCTTTTTGCTCAACTTGAACGAACTTGCTGAAATAATATTTTCCCATCAAGGCGTACTTTAATCTAACAATTTAATGCATCTTTACGTACGTACGTCTATGAACCGGACTATATAGAATTTAATAATCTAGATTAGTTATGACCCCGTAAACAATGCAATGTGTGTCAGTTCACTTCTACGTCACCTATTTCTAGCTTCTGCTGCCGTGGAGCTTTCTGCGTCAAATTTTGTCCACACAACTTTATTGTTCAAAACCGGAAGACAAAACGAACTACGTGTCAGAAAAAGGACGACTCCTATCCTAAATTTGTCGATTTAGAATTTGAGGAGTTTTTACTGTTCCTGTCGGGTTATATTTTAACACAGTTAAAAATATTACTTCTATTACTACCAAGCAGCGATGTTAACAAAATTTGAAACGAAGTCGGCCCGTGTGAAAGGTGAGAATTCGTCGGCCGTCGTTAGCACAGCAGCTAATTTCATCGAACCTTAGCTGATGGTCTCTGGCTCAATTATTTATCTTGTAAGTCAGATTTCTCCCTTAAGATGTTCATTCTTCAAAGATAAACTTTAGTTGAATGTTTTGTTTTGGACTTTAATGACGTTTATTTGACACCTACCTTTACGTTTCTATCCAGCAACAGCAGTTAGCAACCCTGGCCATACATTTGACGACTTGGATTTCCTGGTTGATGGAATAAATGCTGACCACACGTATAATGTTCATCAGGGAATAACCGAATAACTGTCATGTTTCAGGTCTAAGTTTCCATCCCAAGAGGCCGTGGGTTCTTGCTAGTTTGCACAACGGTGTCATCCAGTTGTGGGACTATCGGATGTGCACTCTGATCGATAAGTTTGACGAGCATGATGGTAAAGTATTGGTGTATTGTAATTTTTCAACGATGTGCTCTTGACATTTAATGCTAAAACAGATCTGCGTTCACCCACAGGCCCCGTTAGAGGAATCGATTTCCACAAACAGCAACCTCTCTTTGTATCTGGAGGAGATGATTACAAGATCAAGGTAGTTCTGCATCACGTGTCGTTTTCACAAATGAGATACGATTCTACGAAAGTATTCGTCACCGAACATTTTGTTAACGTGCACCTATAAGTTGTTTAGATTTACTTAAGTTTCAGATGCTATTATGATTCATCTCAACGTCATATCAGAGTGCTTGAATGTGCCCCAACAGTTTACGCATTATCTAAATGTTTTCTTTTTTTAACAATCACATTGTTGTTTGACCTTCATTACATGTCTTGAATATGAAAACCTACTTTGGATGTATAGCAGTGTAATTATTAATTTGATAATAATAAAGGGCAAAAAGTCACTACTTTTATTCTAGCTCAGCGACTTTTAAAGGTCCCATATTATGAAAAGCTCATTTTCCCATGTTTCTACACTATTATTGTGGGTTTGGGTCCTTATCAACACCAAACCAGCTAAATAAACCATCCAGTCGATCCGGCGTAGTTTGCGTAGTTCTGTAATCAAGTACACAAACGCTTCTGGAAGAATTCTCTCTTACTGTGACGTCACAGGACGAAAACGTGCACAAGATGTTTCGTTTTTTTACGAGATTTGAAATATTACGTTGATGGAGATTAGACTTTGAGATGCGGTAGATCAGAGATCTCATGGGAATGTCATTGTGTAGCAATGTAGGCTTGATCCATGAAGTTGGAAGCAAAAACTAAATAAATGCCTCAGCCGTCTCCCACTAAAATAATAACACACTGTATTTTAGAATAGATGGAATATTACACCAAAATTTAATGGATCCTTTCTTGTCGCGTGTCAGAAATCAGAATTTTTTTTAATGGACAATTTTGTACAAATTATTTTGCTGTATAATTACAATTGCCAATTGATCTTGATTATTTATTGGTGTGTGACGTGTTGTTAAATATTCCATTCCAGTCGTTAGAAAACAAGTATTCTTTTTTGAATCAGGTGTGGAACTACAAACTGAGGCGCTGCCTCTTCACTCTGCTTGGACACCTTGATTACATCAGGACCACCTTCTTCCACCATGTAAGCTGTTCGGGTTCAAGACTTGGTGTGCCATGGTGTATAATTTACTATAATCATTTTACTTTTCTGTAGGAGTACCCCTGGATTCTCAGTGCTTCAGATGACCAGACGATTCGTATCTGGAACTGGCAGTCCAGGACCTGCGTCTGGTATAACTCACTGGAATGTTTATCATTCACAATTTTGAATAACATGTATTAAATTAAAAAAAGATGAAAGCTTTTGGTTAGACTGGCTAAAATCATGTCAAATGATGTAACATGGCCTCAACCACTGCTTTATGAGAATCTTTGATGTCTAATTTTGTCTTTTCATTCTTTATTAGCCTGAATAAATATTTTTATGATCGCCTATGACCTGCACATTCTAAGAATAATGCCCCTTTCCTCTTCATCCACAGTGTGCTGACTGGCCATAACCATTATGTGATGTGCGCCCAGTTCCACCCCTCTGAGGACTTGGTGGTATCTGCCAGTCTTGACCAGACTGTGCGAGTGTGGGATATTTCCGGTGAGGGCCTGGGGAATGGCGGACAGAAGGGCAGTGGGCTGGGTTGAGGAAGGGGAAGGATGGATGAGGCGGTAGCAGGATCATTATGAAGTCCTGCAGCGCCTCTTCCATGTGTACAGGACAAATCTCTGTGGGTTGCTTGCAGAAACACCGCTCCTATTAAGAAAGGCAGGGGGGGAGGGGTATTTATTGAGAGACCAAATTGGCAGTGTTTTTTTTTTTTATTACATTAGTTCTGATTGAGGATCAGAGTAAAATAAGATGTAAGTGAAAGACTAATATGGAATAGGAGTCGGGTTTCTGCACTTCTGCATGCACTTGATTGTTCTTTGTGCTTCTTGTCTTCTCACTAACTTAATCTACTGTCACATTCTAACAAGTGAGGATGATTTCTGTAACTGCCTCTCCTGTCCTTGCGCTTTATTCTTCCTTCACATTCCATAGCATCGAGAATGAATGCATTTTCACACACTATATTAAGGAGCTCTGAGATCATAAGATTTCATAGCAGGATGTAAACATTTCAATGCTTGGTTTTTTATTTTACTCTAAATCTCATAATATCCATATGTCCATGCTGCTTTTAAATTGCATTAGAAAACAGACCCAGCACTACTAACCAGATTGAAAGTGTACGTTTTACAAACGTACACTCTCGTTTGAGCTCCTCCTGGTTTAACATGCACGACTGACTGGCTGTAACTGACAGGAAATATAGTCGCCATATTCTTCCTACATTCCTAATCCAAACATTCATACGTCCAGTTCCATTAATTCTGCATGTGACTCAGACAGCTGTGAAGAAGCGTGCATGAGCATCTAAACAAATAACCGTAAAGCTCCTCACGTGCCTGACATCAGAGCTCGTCTTTCCATTGCCAACCACCCCATCAGCCATGCCCCCCACACTCCCTACGTCCTCCTTATTCCATGCTCCCCCTGGAAACATCCACACCTGCACATGGGATCCCAGTGCCACCCCCCCCCCCCCCCCATCTATTCAATGTTGAACTATCTGTTCACCACATTTTATTAATGGGAACAAGTCATGAATGCAAACGGCGCTTTCTCTAAGCTTTTTACGTTTTATTTGAGTCTGGGTGGTAGTCTTGGTGTTCTGTAGTGCTGTCCAATCAAAATTATTGTTTTTCTTCCTCTGAGTGATTCATCAACCCAATCAGCAGCACCTTTTCCCGCCGCGATTGCCTCCAGACTCAACTAGAAGTGGGACAAGAGAGCAGAGGTTGTGTTGGTGTGTTTTGAACCTGCGTGTGTGATCAGGAGTTCAACATTTCTCCCTCCTTATGATTCCATTCTGCTATACGTCTTTGACTATGATATTTAGACATGTTTTATCCTTTTTTTAATGTGTTTTTCTCCCTCCCTGGTGCCGTGGTTGTGCCCTGGGTAACATGAATGTGACTCCTTCCTTGCATGCAATATCCTGGATTTTGGTTCCCAGGTCTGAGGAAGAAGAATCTTTCTCCGGGGGCTATGGAGACGGAGGTGCGCGGCATCTCTGGCGTTGATTTGTTTGGTGCCTCGGATGCTGTTGTGAAGCATGTCCTCGAGGTGAGAAAAGAGAGTACATTTTTGGGGGAGGGGCTCCAGTCCCTCATCAACCATACAAAAACTATGCACCTGTAGAAAATGGATGGATGCCAAATATTGTTTTATTATGTAGTGGTCAGACGTTGTGTACTTTCATCCAGGGTCATGACCGGGGGGTCAACTGGGCTGCTTTCCACCCCAGTATGCCTCTCATTGTGTCTGGAGCTGATGACAGGCAGGTCAAAATCTGGAGAATGAATGGTAAATAACTACAGTCCACTGCCCCGTGTCCATTACGACCGAAGCTCTGACATGTTCGGGTTCATTTACGTGAGAAAAGTAAAAGCCATGGTCAAAAATTCTAAGACGTGATTGTCATCTCGCCTCTGGTCTCGTTCCATTCAGAGTCCAAGGCGTGGGAGCTGGATACGTGCCGCGGTCACTACAACAATGTCTCCTGTGCCGTCTTCCACCCACGCCAGGAGCTCATTCTGTCCAACTCTGAGGACAAGAGCATCCGGGTGTGGGACATGTCCAAAAGGACAGGGGTGCAGACTTTCCGTAGGGACCACGATCGCTTCTGGGTGCTGGGAGCTCACCCAAACCTCAACCTGTTTGCTGCCGGTAGGTGCAGAAGTCCAGTCTGCAGCTACAGACACTTTAATGCAAAACATTGAGTTCAGAGCGAGCTCAAATTTAATCTCGGTCTTCATCTCCTTCAGGCCATGACAGTGGCATGATCGTGTTCAAACTGGAGCGTGAGCGTCCAGCGTACGCCGTGCACGGCAACATGCTGTACTACGTCAAAGACCGCTTCCTCCGTCAGCTGGACTTCAACAGCAGCAAGGACACTGCTGTCATGCAGCTACGCAGGCATGTCTGCTGGAGTGGGAACCTCACCGTACAACACCAGTGAGTGCGGCGCTAATGTGTTGTGTGTGTTCTCTTGTTGTAGTGGGTCTAAGTTCCCTGTGTTCAGTATGTCTTACAACCCGGCTGAGAATGCTGTCCTGCTCTGCACTGTAAGTATCTCAAAGTTAGACCTTTGTTGTTGCATCCTTGTTTGTTTGTGACATGTTATATAATGTTTTTTTTTTGGGGGGGGGGGGGGGTGTCTCCTGCAGCGGGCAACCAACCTGGAGAACAGCACCTATGACCTGTACTCTATTCCCAAAGAGAGTGACTCTCAGAACCCTGATGGTAAAGAAACAGCCGATCAAAATGAGTCCGGCTGCTCCTCCATTTTGCTTTGCTGTTTCCTGTCCTTTATGTCGTATCATCCGAGAATGATTGATTACTTTTAAGGCGTGGCACTATGCTTTGTTGGCTGTCAGTTTAGATATGCAAGGCTTAAATGACATGGAATCTTCCTCTTTCTCAGCTCCAGAAGGGAAGCGCTCCTCTGGTCTAACAGCAGTCTGGGTGGCCAGGAACAGATTTGCCGTTCTGGACCGTATGCACTCTGTAAGTCTGAAAATTACAGTGATTCCATCTTCAGAAGTTGGGAATTCTTAATAAACATGGGATCTATGGGGTAAATATGATCCTCTGCCAACCACAGTTTGATAGTGAACATTGTGGTGAACACAGTAATTTAGATGTGTGACTGATTAATGAAAGACATCGAGGTTTGATCACTCTGAAGTTCTAAAAGTACATTAGATGGGTAATATCTGAGTCATTTTATTTATTTACTACACAAAACATCTTGAGAATGTCATGAAAATTTGTTTCTGAATATTTATATGAAATTAGTTGGTAGAAAATGTTAATATTTTGAGGGTTTGCACATTCTTTATGTATTATTGTTTTTAGCTTAGATTTAACTCTTTCAGTGCCAGCCATTTTCAGCTACCGGTATATGCTGAGTGCCCCAGTTTTTGCCCATGTTGCCTGATTTTCCAATCCCCAGAGAATAGTCTTTACTATGACTAAGCAAACACAGAATATATCAAACAAAAGATCAAAGTCTCTTCTTTCTTCAGGAAAAAAGTGTGTTCCTACCATTTTCTGTTCCTGCGTTATTGGCCGTTGAGGAGAGGCAGATTTCAATGTCAGGGTTGGCAGTGAATGTTTGGGTTATAAAAAAAAGTCTTTAGAGGTTAGCGTATTTGCACTGAAATAGTTAATGACAGCTCGTTTAAAAAAAACAAAAAGTGACTTTCTTGAAAGTTCTTTCTAGATTTAGTTGTTGTTCTTTTTCCCAGGTTCCACAATAACATGTCGGTTCTTATTTCTAGCTTCTGATTAAAAACCTGAAGAACGAAATTGTGAAGAAAGTTCAGGTGCCGAGCTGTGAGGAGATCTTCTACGCTGGGACCGGCTCGCTGCTGCTGCGCGATGCCGACGGCGTCACGCTGTTCGATGTGCAGCAGAAGCGCTCTCTGGCCACCGTTAAGATCGCCAAGGTCAAGTACGTGGTGTGGAGTGCCGACACGAGTCACGTGGCTCTGCTGGCAAAACATGGTGGGTGGACAAGAACATGCATGCGAGTCTTTTTCTTCCTTTTGTCCTCTGAACTTGTTTGTACCAAGATACGAGTCCTGTAGGATACCGGACACAGAACGCTAACTGGATTTAATCCTTAATATTTTTCTGGGGTTGAAGTATATCATGCATAATTCTATTTATTTTCTAGTTTGTGGGAGAAAGATGTGTGTGTGTGTAGCTAAAAGCTCCATTAAATAGGTTACGATGGGCTTTAGTAGGGCTAAGTGAATTTGACTTCAACAACAAGGCTGCTCTCCTGGACTGGTTGGCTTGACTTCTCTTTTATGTCGAGTGATTTTTTTAAAATTTATTATTCCTCAGCCATCATGATCTGCAACCGTAAGCTGGAGAGCCTGTGTAACATTCATGAGAACATCCGAGTGAAGAGCGGCGCCTGGGACGAGAGTGGAGTCTTCATCTACACCACCTCCAATCACATTAAATACGCCCTCACCTCTGGGTATGTGCTGCTTTCAAAGACTGTTCTTAAACACAGCTATCTGACATCAGACAGGTTTTACAGCACACTTATCAACTGGGGATGGAATATTTCCCAAAAATATCCAACGTGCTGCTTTGACTGTTTCTCTTCAGTGATCATGGCATCATCAGGACCTTGGATCTGCCCATCTATGTTACGCGTGTGAGAGGAAACAGCGTTTACTGCCTGGACAGGGAGTGCAGACCACGTGTCCTAACTATTGACCCCACAGAGTACCGCTTTAAACTAGCCCTGGTCAACCGCAAATATGACGAGGTACATATAGTTATAATAGTGAGATATAAAAATGAATATCGAGAATTCCCCAGCTTTAATCTCTGAGTACTTGGTTTTGTCATTCCTCTTTCCTTCTCCAGGTCCTTCACATGGTGCGAAATGCCAAACTGGTGGGCCAGTCCATTATTGCATATCTGCAGAAGAAGGGCTACCCTGAGGTGGCGCTGCACTTTGTCAAAGATGAGAAGACGCGCTTTAGCCTGGCCCTGGAGTGTGGAAACATTGAGGTGCGTTGTGGCTGGATGAACTGCATGATGAGACTGCTTTGTTTAAGAAATGAACTTTTTTTTAATGTAACAATTTGTTTGTTTGTATGTATGTATGCTGATGATACTGCTGTACTTTCTCATAAACTCTCTTTGGATTTTCTCCCTGCTGTCCGGTGCTTTAAAACATTTTCTTCCTCCGCACTTCCAGGTGGCTCTGGAGGCTGCCAAGGCCCTGGATGAGCGCACTTGTTGGGAGCGTCTGGGTGAAGCAGCACTGCTGCAGGGTCACCACCAGGTGGTGGAAATGTGCTACCAGAGAACCAAGAACTTTGACAAACTCACCTTCCTCTACCTCATCACTGGCAACCTTGCAAAGCTGCGCAAGATGATGAAGATTGGTGAGAATCCCTAGAGCTGATCATGAGATGACTCGGTGGGAGGTTCGTGTGTCTTGCATCTACGTGAATGAAGTCATATTTTTGTAATGTTTGTAGCTGAAATCAGGAAGGACATGAGTGGACACTACCAGGCAGCTCTCTACCTGGGAGATGTCACTGAGAGGGTCCGCATCCTGAAGAACTGCGGACAGAGTGGGTGGATTCCTCTCTTTCACGCTTCTTATTGTTCTTCTGTGGTTTAATTTGTTACCATAAGTAATCAGTAAACCTGATGCAACAGTTAAGATTTGACTAAAAGGGTATAAAAGTCCTACCTAAAAATATTCTGATTTATCATTTTGATTTCCAACACATCGACATTTTCTGACTAAATCTTAGTAACAGTTTTAACAACGTTAAACATGCTGTATGTGATGTTTTGTTTGGCTTGTTTCCAGAGTCTCTTGCTTACCTGACTGCAGCCACTCATGGGCTGGATGAAGAAGCCGAGGCGCTACAAGAAACCTTTGATGCCGAGAAGGAGACGGTGTGTTGAGGACTCCCCTTCTTGTCGTGCATGGTCGACTGTTTTCTGCTGTAGCACGTTTTTGCCTGCTTTCATAGTGGGCTTTTTTAACATGTCTGCTTCACCACATCTCTGAGCATGAAACGACTCGCATCAGTGGTGAAATGCTGAATTTATACAAACTGTGGATCTGGTGTCTTTTCAGGTGCCAGAGGTTGATCCCAATGCACAGCTGCTGCAGCCTCCCCCGCCCATCAACCCTCTGGACACCAACTGGCCTCTCCTCACTGTCTCAAAGGGCTTCTTCGAGGGAGCCATCGCAGCCAAGGGTAGCAAAGACATCACTGTGTCAGTAGTGTATAATGAAATGACACGTCTACACAGGGTGGAAACTGTTTTTGTGCTGTAGGGAAAGCCGGTCAGATGGCTGCCGAACTGGACATGGATGCCCCTGGGGGCGAGGGCTGGGGAGACGATGCCGAGCTCCAGCTGGATGAAGGTGAATTGGCTTTACTTCTCAGTCAGCTGATTGGGGCCCGTCATCGATACTGCAACGTGGTATTAATTCATGCGTATCTTTACCCGTCTTCCTGTCTCTCAGATGGATTCATGGATGCACAAGAAGGATTAGGGGATGATGGAATGGGCAAAGAAGAAGGAGGAGGCTGGGAGGTGGAGGAAGACCTTGACCTTCCACCTGAACTGGTGAGAAGAGATTTGAGAATCTTTTTAAGTGTCAGCGGGTTGTATTTCCATCACTCTGACATAAGAGTTGTGTTGATACATTTTATGCCAAGTCTTCTTGAGGTCTGTTGACATTTCTTGGCATCATCGCCCTTGAACCTTCAGGATATACCAGCCGGTGCAGGTGGAGGGGCAGACGACGGCTTCTTTGTCCCGCCGACAAAGGGCATAAGTCCTACACAGATGTGGTGCAACAACTCCCAGCTTCCAGTGGACCACATCCTGGCTGGCTCATTTGAAACGGCTATGAGAGTGAGGGCACGATTTGATATTGACTTCCTGCTGTTGTTTGTAATTTTTTAATTGAATCCATTTTTTGATACGTTACGCTCACTGTTCCCTTTTTG
The DNA here is from genome assembly GCF_040956055.1 of Brachionichthys hirsutus. NCBI lineage: Eukaryota > Metazoa > Chordata > Actinopteri > Lophiiformes > Brachionichthyidae > Brachionichthys > Brachionichthys hirsutus. The sequence goes on along the minus strand of NC_090911.1, from coordinate 2,354,778 downwards.
TATCCCAGTTGCTCCACGACCAGGTAGGAGTCGTGAACTTCGGCCCTTACAAGTCACTGTTCATGCAGACGCTGTCCAGGGGTCGCACCTGCTACCTGGGGCTGCCTTCTCTGCCCTGCCTGCGCGGCCATCCCCAGAGGAACTGGAAGGTACAGCTGGCCGACATGGTTCCTTTAGCTTTACTCCTAATGAACGGTCGACTTTTTCTTGTTTCCGACACGCGCAAACGTACCAGTATTTTCTTCTTTAGGATTGTGGGGCAAAGCAAGGACTGCCTGCTGTGGGCCAGCGCCTTTCGGACCTCATCTCCCGCCTGCAGCAGTGCTACCAGCTGACTACGGCGGGGCGATTTGAGGATGCTGTTGAGCGTTTCAGATCCATCCTTCTGTCCGTACCTCTGCTTGTGGTTGATAACAAACAGGAAATTGCAGAGGTTAGTTTCAGACCGGTTGTGGTTTGCAGTCGCGTTAAACTCTAAATGTAGCACACGTTTTTGCAATACTCTCTGCAAACCCGTGTGTGGCTGCAGGTTGCTTTTGTCATGGATGCCAATTTTCTGCTGATCAGCAGATTTCTGATGATTTAAATGTTCTTGTTAATGAGACCATTGTAAATTGTCCAAGGCCGTTGAAAGAATTTAGAGGGGTTAGGCATCTTATTTTTGTTGTGTTGAAAATTATCTCATGTCAACTCAGTTTTGCAATTTATTTTCCATGAATTGTAAAATCAAATAACTTTAGCTTGTTTGTGAACGGATTGGCGATTGGATGAGTATGAAACGATTTAGACCAATGAGAATGTTTGTAGCATTTCCCTTCACAAATGCACAGCAGAAGGAATTAAAGAGGAAGGCGGTGCAGAAGTTGTCAGACTAGAAGAACCAATAGTGAACTGTAAATATGAATATAACCTGTAGCTAGAAAACAAGAGAGATGTCGTCTTTTCAGAATCCTTCTTATGAGAACAAGTGCAAAACATTGAAAGAAAATAGTGACTGAATATATTTTTAAGAGTAAATTAACTTTGTATTAAATATGTTTGCTTATATTAAGCCTGTATTTTACTTTTCTTATCAAGGATTGAACTCTAAATTGGCTATAAATTACTGAAAAGCTCTCAGCTTCAAGGGGGCTGAACTCAAGCTGAAAGTATTTTCCTGCTAGCATCCCTGTTATGTGCATAATCGATGAATGAATTGCCAGAGAAAATGCGTAACACCGTATTGAATCTAAACACTTCACCTGTGTGTATTTCAGGCTCAGCAGTTGATCACAATTTGCAGAGAGTACATCGTGGGTTTGACCATGGAAACGGAAAGGAAGAGCTTGCCTAAGGATACATTGGAAGAGCAGAAGAGGCTGTGTGAGGTGAACGTCTGATAACTGATGTTTCTGCCAAAAGGAATAAAGTGTTTACTGAGCGGTTGTTAATCAGACTTGAGTTTGGTTCTTAACCAAACGTTTTTCTCCTTGCAGATGGCTGCCTATTTCACCCACTGTAATCTCCAGCCAGTCCACATGGTGTTGGTGCTGCGCACAGCTCTGAACCTCTTCTTCAAACTGCGGAACTTCAAGACCGCCGCCGGCTTTGCACGACGTCTGCTTGAGCTGGGGCCAAATCCAAACGTGGCACAGCAGGTTGGTTGTGCATCATCAACGGCTTCGTGTAATGTAGTTTTAGTTAAAGCAGTTTTCGGTTAAAAATGGACACTTATAAGATGCCGTTTCTGCCTTTTCTTTTCCATTTCACAAGCTTAAAACTGTTCACTTGCGCACATTTCTACCACACCAACATTTTTAAAGCGTAGATGGAGACTGCTAGCAAAGCAGCATTGCTATCTCTAATTTAGCTCACTGCAAACAACAGATTACTTCCCCTACTACTTAATTAAAACATGTTTTTTTTTTAATGAATTTGATGTTGGCATCATGAATGTGATGAAGTAGGAAAGTTAACTTGAATGGCCGTCAGCAGAAATCACGAAGCACAGCTGTCCTGATGACACGATGCAAAGAGGCTGAGTCAGTTGACACCTAGTGATAAAATTATTTTTTTCAGACCCGCAAGATTTTGGCAGCCTGTGAGAAGACCCTGACGGACGCCCACCAGCTGAACTACGATCCCCACAATCCGTTCGACCTGTGTGCTGCTTCCTTCGTCCCTCTCTACCGTGGGCGTCCGGTTGAAAAGTGCCCTCTGTCTGGAGCCTGCTACTGCCCCACTTACAAAGGCCAAACCTGCAGGGTCACGCAGGTAGGTCAGGACTCAGGATGGCGATGCAAAAACCCTTCTAAATATAATAATTAATGCTTACTGACTGCTACAAGCTGGCAAGCCTGTCAGTCATGGCAGTATCAAAATGCAAAAAGCAATTGTTACTGATATAAGGAACTTGATGACACATGCAGGACAAATACACGTCTAAGTCTCATTTCTCTTTATGGGTTATGAGACTTGCATTTGTCACCAGAATTAAGGTTTATTTCTCTCTCGTCAAAATTGGGTGACGTGTGTGAATAACAAAGAGGAACACACAAATTGCCCAAGTACAACTGATAAACTTGTTCAGAAACCTCTGTGTGGTTGCGTTGTCTGTCTTTCAACGCTTTCTATTCTTAAAGGCCATTTTCCAAATAAAATGGAGAAAGTGATTATTAAGTGTTCACTGTACTCGTTTCTGCCTCGTAACCTCTTTCATTTAATGTCACCTCCTTTTCTAGGTGACGGAGATCGGCAAGGATGTGATCGGTCTGCGTGTGAGCCCACTTCAGTTCCGTTAAGATGAAGTGGAGAAGAGCAATCTGTTGAGACACATTTATTCTGGAAAAAAAATAAAAACAGAACCGTATATGCTCAGTCATGTTAAGCCTCTATATTGCTTTTAAATAATCTCATTGAATGCTTTACCTATCCAGCAAAATGTACTTTTCTTGTTAGTTCCCTCACATCTGTGCTGTGACTTAGCTCGAGACGTTAACTTGACTTTCTCATTTCTGACTTGTATGGTGTGAAACATTGAACGTGAACTTTGGTGCTCTGTGGATCTGCAAGCATAATAAAGGTCTCTTTATCAGCTGATGATGTTTGTGTGTTATTTTATGTGGTATATGGGCATGGCTTCTTGGGAAGATCGTGTTTTTAAAGTTTGTTCATGGAAAAAGTGACTTGGGAGTGCCGTGCGCCACGGTTCAAGTGGGTATAAAGTTCACCTTGATTGGCCTTTTGAATATAACGAGGAAGACTTGGGAGGAAAATTAAATTTATTCCCTAAAGATATTTGTAGTTATGCTGAAAAAAGGTTTTAAATATCTTTACTGCCTTTGCATTGTTAGAAGGGACTCTGAACTGCCATTTTGACTGATCACACAGGTTCAAGAGACCGGAACTAAAAATTGAAGCCCGGACGTTTTATCCGTGAACACTCGCTGATTTCTGCTTTCCAAACCAGGAAGATGGATTTACTCTTGAACAAGTGGTTTGCTAATTTGGTACTTTGTTGGTTTTTCGTCGGTAAGTATAGATTAGTTCTGTTCAGTTCGTATATGCGCGTATTTATTAACCGGCAGAGTGTGTTTCTGTTTTAGGCGGTTAGCTTGGTGGGCTTCTTTGTGCCCGGAGCTAGCAGGAACGTTACGTAGGCTAGTTAGCATTAGCAAAAGCTGCCCTTTTGGGGTGTACAGTATTTTACATTGCCGGGTTGTTTATTTAAATTATTACAGTGATGTCCATAGTGACAACTTTCATGACCAATTTCCCGTAACTGTTAACGAAGAATTATTCCTATTTTCCTTTAATTATTTTTCTACAACTTCAAGTCTCTACCTTTTTGACAGAAACGACTCGCTATCAGCGTGACTGCTCGTGATTTCCCTGCTGTCGAGCTCCGGGGATTAAACGCTACAAACCCCGCGGTACCTTTCATTAAAAGGTTTTGTTGTCTTCGTTTGAGCCCCAAATCAGTGCGTGTGATTCCATTAAATATTGTGCGCTTTTCTTTTTAGCAGTGGGACAAACAGATGAACATCGCCTAGAAATGTTGCGTTTTGATTGAAGAAATTCCCTCTTTTTCCATTTGCATGAAAGTTATAACAGGATCAAAATGGCAATAAATTAGCCTTATGATGTATAAAACAGAAAATCATTTCCTGATATTGTGTCTTGAGACAAGAGAGAATGTCAGCTGACCATATCCCTGTGTGGGGAAGTTGCTCTGCAAGATGACATCAATTATTACAGGAAAAAAAAGAAGACATTTGGCCGCCAATCTATTTTAATGAACCGGCGTTATTCAGAAAAATGTGTTAAAATAAACATATTTGTGTACGTGTCTGTTGTTTCACAGTGTACATGTAATACACACTAGTAAAACATACTTTAAAATGTTAAGCAGCTTACTGGCTCACAGACCACTGAGTAGAATCGATGTATTAACAAGATCAGTAAAATAATATATATTATCATTTTGGATAAATAAAGAAGTTTCTAATTATTTGAATTCAAATCATTAAAAAAAACTAGGGTCAAATATTCACAGTTGTACTGACACTATGAGATGTAAATCTGTCGATAGTTTGTGCCAAACAAATGTTAAATTTCAACCCACTCCAGTGGAAACGGTGACTAATTTTATTTTGTCTTGCCCTGATGTCTCCTAGTTGTCCTTGTGCAGTAACGTTTTTCCCTCTTGCAGGTGTCGGCTGTAACTCTGTGGAAAAGAAGATTTATGTGCATCTCAATTCTACCGTTCCATGCGTGCGGCTGCTCAATGCAACACATCAAATTGGCTGCCAGTGTGAGTAAAGCGATAAATAAAAGTAACGCTTAGCCGGTCACGGGAGTTCACAATGTATCTGCTATTCACATGCACACACTAAATACATGGCCGTGTATCTTCAAGGCCTCTGCGTGTCTTTTACTTGGTTTCTGTGGTAAAATGCGTGCTTTGCAAACTTCTCCGGGGCCACACTTGGCAGGTCTGTCCAACAAATTAGTCTTCTGACTTTGAGGGTTAGAGATGAATTGTCAAATAATAAATAAACCGTTTTATGTGATGACTATCTGACTTTAAAAGGTTTTCTGAATGTTGCGTAAACCGCAAGCGTCCCAGCAGTAGTAATTTTGTCTGTGTTGCTTTAAAATGCTGCAGTTTAACTTTCTGGTGCACACGTACTCCTAGAGACAATCTAAAGGCTTGTTGCCAGGCACTGATAATTAATTGGCTATTTTGCATTTCAGCCACTCTGTCAGGGAACGTGGGTGTGCTGCATGTCCTGGAGTCGGAGGAAAACCTTGACTGGGTCCTGCGCTCCGGTCCCAATCCTCCTTATCTGGTTATCCTGGAGTTCCCGCTCTTTAACAGGTACACATAACGGGAGGGCGGGGCCACACGGAGCTCTTCATAAGCTCTGTCATATAATCACACATTAGAATTTTCTTTTTTTAAGTATTGTTTGTTTTTTATTCAATGACAAAACGGTCCTTTTCTGGAAGCAGCGAGGGGAAGGTCACACGTGGACTTGGTAGCAAAATGTAATAACTTGACTTGTAATATATCAATAATAGAAATATACAGAACAGTAATTTTTCCACGTGTATTGTAACGGAAGTGACGAGGATCGTACCTCGATCCAGTCTGTAACCTGTATTTGTACCTGCGCCGTTTGTATTTGTACCCGTGCCGCCTGCCAGATCCATCATGATGAAGTTGAGGAACGGCTCCAGCAGGGTGGCTGGTGTTGCTGTTGTGGCGCCAAACTCAAACCCACCCGACGGCTTCTCTCCACACACAACCTGCCCCAACGAGAACACAGGTGGGTGCGGGTTCTCCTGCCGGGACTTGCTCCTTCGCGTCAGTAATGAATTTCTGTTTTACGATGAGCAGAGGGAACGGCTCTTCAGGTTTCACATTTTGTGGAGTGTTTTTGCGTTGTTCGTGTCACCAGGAATCTTGTTTACTGTCTAAACTATCAGGAACATGCACGACCAGGTGATGTAAAAGTTCACAGTGCAATTTAAAAAACAACAACAGCATATCAACGCTATTATATAAACCGAAATCACAATGGCTGTAATTATTAGTCCAACCCTTCTGGGTTTTATTGTACGGATTTAGATTTGTTTTTGTGTAAACTTTGTATATTTCAACTTGGTTTTACGCTAAATGATTAGTTTCTTCCTCCGTTACTATAGAAAATAATAAACCTGGAGGCATTAGGTGGACCCCCCCCCCCCCCATTAAAGTATTTTAATATAGTGTGTGAACACTGAAACCAGAGCCATCAGGACTGACATTGGATGCAGATTTGTTTTCATGTAATAATCATATTTTGAGGTGTGTGATTTGGCTGCGTCTAAACTCTTCCCACACTATGGAGAAGGTCGTGCCTGACTTCTTCTCATAGAACCAGTTCAGCCCAGACAAGCCCATGTCTGCTGTTTCTCGAGAACGAGCTCCTGACTGTCACACTTACTGCAATGAATATGAAATTGTTCTCGCGTCAGTCGTTGGGATACTTGCAGCTCAGTTGTAGAGATTGAGGGGATGGATTCCGACAGCACCTTTAGTGACGTTCTTATTATGGCTGTGTCTCACATCCAATTTATGTATCTCTGTCAGGTGTGTACACGGAGGACTATGATCCAGCCTTGGCCCGTTGTAACGGGACCGTGTGGAACCCTTTGGGAAGCGGCCTGTCCTACGAAGACTTTGATTTCCCCATCTTCTCTCTGAAAGATGACAATGACACCCAGGTCATACGGCAGGTAATCGGACGGGAGCTCCTCGAGGTTTGCAGCAGCAGCTGCTGTTTCTTTTTTTTAATTTTTTTTATTTTTATTTTTTTTTGTTTTTTTTTTTTCCCTTCTTTTTTTTTTTTTTCTTTTTTTTCTTACCTTGTCTGCATTCGTGCTCCACAGTGACGGACATAACGTCAGTCACTGCAGGAGTTCTATGCAATTTTTATTCTTATAGTGATTGTGACCGTCACCTGCCCTCTTGGCAGCCTAGCCTATTCCTATTTTATTGATTTTATTACCTGCTTACCACCGTAGAGGGCTGTGCACACCGCAGTGAACATACAACATGAACAAACAAAAAGTGACAAAAACACAGTGTTCTGAGAAGAAAGTGCAATGGATTTATTTGTGCCCCTTAATTCTACCCCTTCCATCCAATCATCACCAAGAGTTGTCCCAATAGACCAGGTTCACATTCGTCTCTAGAGGAAAGTATGGATCACCAAGTTCTCAGATCTGAGGAAAAAGAGAGAGAGCATAGTGAGAGCCACAAGCACTGACCCAGCAACCTCCACTAACTCAGAGATCTGTGTGCGGGGTTGACTCTCTAAACGAGTTTTAATAGGTGCTGGAGTGGTGGATCTGGCATGCGTGAAACCTCCACCTAAGAACGGGGCAGCCATCCCGGACCCAACAATGGCAACATAAGCCCCCAGATCACCCCAAGCAGCTACAGCAACCCAAGAACGACCACCATGGCCCCACCAGAACCACACGCAGAAGAACCAGTCCAGGGCCCGGGGGGCGACTTACACCGACACAGCCGACGAAACCTAGGCCAGCGCAGCGGCACGGGGCACAGCGGGCCGGCCTGGCGCCCCACCAGCACCCAACACCACGCCCCCCCCAACCACCCGCCCCCCTCCCAGCACCCTCCACCCATCCCACACACCCCCCACAGTCCCCCAGCCCCCCCCACAGTCCAGCCCCCCCCACCCCCCACCCCCCACCACCGCCCCCCGCCCCCGCCCCCCGCGCCCCCCCCGCCCCCTCCCCCCCACCGCACCCCCCCCCCCACCACCCAACCCACCGCCGAGCTCGGGCAACCCCCCAACCCAGCGAACCAGCGTCTGGGGAACGGGAGTAGACAGTGCAGGGGCTTCAGCCCTATCCGACCCTATACAGCCATTTGGGAGGAGAGTATTATTCCCTGGGATGGAGAGTAGGGAGCAGGAGGCCGGACCACCGTCCCACCCCAAGCCCAGCCCGCTAAGGCCCCACATGCCGCGCCAAGGCCAAAGATAAATAAATTGATTGTGAACCCCCCCCCATACCCTGTCTATATGGCTCCCCAGATCCCAGACTGGGGAACCCTCCCAACACCGTGAATGTGTGGACACCCAGGTGCTATATACACATGTATGTAGTGCGTTAAAATTTGGGGCAGGAGGGGCCAGACGGGGGATGCGGAGGAGGGCAACGGCGCACTCCTGCCCTGCGCCCTCCCCCTTATCTCCCCGCCTAGCACCCACGTAACCCCATGTGGTGCATTAAAATGGGGGGGGGGGGATTGCAGAGGGACGCTCGGTGAACGCCCCCCAGCACCAGGCCCCCCAGGTGCATGTCCCTATGTGTATATTTACAAATGTGTTGTGCTAAGGTGGTGAGTTAAGAGGCGCAGCACATGAGGCCCCAGCCAACCAGGCGGGGGGAGGAGGGAGCCCGACCATAGTCCCCAGCCTCACCCATCCCACCCACATGTGTCAGAGGGCCCAACCATGCACAGGGCCTGGATCGAGCGCCGCCCCCGACGCATCCCACCCATCCCCCATAATCAAGCCCCCAGGAAGGAGGGAGCCGCGAGGCCCCGGCGGGAAGCAGGATGCCGGAAGAGGAGATGCGGGGAGAGAGGGGAAGGGGGAGACCACGAGGGGAGAGGAAGGGAGGCGAAGGAGAGGGGAGAGGGGCGAGGGGGAGGCAGGACAGGAGACGAGACCAAGGAGAAGAGGGCGAGCAGGGGACGGGGAGGGTGGAGGAGAGAGGTCAGGGAGGAGGGAGGGGAGGTGAGGGGGCCATGGCCACGCCAGGTCACCAGCCGGACCCCGGCCGCTACTACCAGCAGAGGAGTGACAGACTGCGCCAGCTCAGTGCCATCCCGAACGCATAGGCCAGCACCCCCGCATGGCAGCCTAGCGGAACACCGGCGGCCGCCCGAGACGCATGCGCCACCCAGCAGAGACCCGAGGAGCCGGGTTGCACATATCAAGCCACGGGGACAGCCCCTGAAGAGTTAGCCCAGCATGCCAACAGTCCCGGAGATCAACCATCCTTGTGTGAAGAACATTGAGCTGGAGACTGGAGCTGAAACATAGAAAGTTAGAATGGCTGGGCGACGATGTATTTCTGAGGTCCACTCGGTCCTGGATACAGAAAACAGAAACAAGCAGCATTACCATTTACATCGTTGTGGTGGCTTTCGCTAGCAGGCAGAATCAGGTTGTAATATTTATATTTAATGATTTAATAAAAGGAGACCAGCTTTCTGTAAAATATTTAAAATGTTTTTTATTTATCTTTTTAGAAGCAGAGATTTTCTCCATTGATATGTGTTCTATGAGGAGATTCAACCAATGATTGATGTTTAAAGACTGTTTACTTTTCCAGTTAACGAGGATTGTTTTCTTGGCGATGGCGAGGGCTGCGAGTGTGGGGTGCGTATATTTCTTAGAAATAACGATTTCTGCCAAGTCACCGAGTAGACAAGAGATCGGAGATAAAGGGAACGTACAATCTAAGATGGACGACAGTCTATGTGATACTGCGACCCAGAAATCCTGGACGGGTGAGCACAACCATAGGGCATGGAAATAAGTGTCAGCAGTATTTTGGGAGCATTGAGAACAGATGTCAGATTCAGAGAAGCCCATTTTCTTCATCATATATTGAGTAATGTGTGTTCTATGAAGGATCTTATACTGGATGAGTTGAAGATTTCTGTGTTTTGTCATTTTAAATACATTTTCACAGATTTGTGTCCAAAAGTCATGATCTAGGGTTAGTGACAGATCCGTCTCCCATTTTGAGATGGGAAGAAGTAACGTATCTGTGCTTGAGAGGAGTTTATAAATCTTAGAAAGGGTCTTTTTAACTGTCGGGGAAATCTTTGTGACTTCCATAACAAATACAGGTGGCTGAGGCGGGCCCCGGAGCGTTGGAATTCTTTTCTTAATTGTATTCATTACCTGAAGATAGTAAAGGAAATTTCCGCTTCCGAGTTCATATTTTTGGAACAATTTTGTAGATGACATAAACGTATTGTCATGAAAGAGATGATGGAGTTGAGAGATTCCCTTCTGTTCCCACATACCTACATGGAAAGGTTGATTACTAGCCTGAAAGTCAGGGTTATTCCAGATTGGAGAGAACATGCAGGGTTCCAGTTTAGAATTTGTAACTTCTAACGCTTTCCACCAGGCGGACAAGGTGGAAGAAATCATCGGGTTTTTAAAACAGTTATGCCGTTTAATGGTTGTTGTGATAAAGGGGAGATCTGCGAGTCTAATATCCTTGCAGTCCTTCTGTTCCAATTCTAACCAGTAATTAGAGTCTCTATTCGGGTGCATCCATAGTACAAGATATTGTAGCTGGTTAGCCAAGTAATAATTCATAAAATTTGGGGCTTCCAGGCCTCCTTTAGATTTACTCCTCTGAAGGGTAGATAGACTAATTCTTGCTTTTTTATTTTTCCAGTAGAATTTGGTGATGGCTGAATCCAACGACTGGAGGCAGTTGGAAGTTGGTTTAAATGGAATCATTGAAAATAAATAATTTATTTGTGGTAAAATTTTCATTTTGATGGTGGCTATTCTTCCCAAAAGGGATATCGGGAGGTTATTCCAACGCTTCAGATCACTGCTGATTTTATCCAGAAGTGGGGTGAAGTTTAATCGGGTTAACTCAGACAGTTTAGGTGAAATATTAATGCCCAGGTACTTTAAATTGCCCGTAGGAAAGGAGTAGTTTGGGTCCTGGTCTGCAGGGTTCCATGACTTTTCTGTAATGGGAAGTAATGTTGATTTTGTCCAATTGATGGAATAGTCTGAAAGTTGTGAAAATTTAGCTATCAACTTGAATACTTCCTGCAGCGAATCCGAGGGTTCTTGTAAATAAAGCAGGATGTCATCAGCATATAAATTGATTTTGTGTTCTGACACCGCAGTGTTGATTCCCTTAATCCCGTTATTTTGCCGCACTGCTGCTGCTAGGGGTTCAATAAATATTGCAAATAATAAAGGAGAGAGTGGGCAGCCCTGCCTGGTACCTCTCTGCAAGGTGAAGCTCTGTGAGGTAATCCCGTTGGTGGTTACGGTCGCTTTGGGAGAGTTATATAATACTGACACCCAGTGAATAAATGACTCTCCAAACCCAAGCTTGTGTAGGACGGCAAAGAGGAAGGACCAGCTAACTTTATCAAAGGCTTTTTCTGCATCCAGCGATACAACCACTGCCTTTTTTCCAAGTCGCTGCGACATACTGATCAGATTTAGCAGTCTTCTAATATTGTTGGTGGAATGTCGACCTTTAATGAATCCTGTTTGGTCGCTGTGAATTACAGACGGGATCACTGTCTCCAGCCTGGATGCAAGTGCCTTTGCTATAATTTTGATGTCGGCGTTGATTAATGATAGAGGTCGGTAGCTTGAAGGGAGGGTAGGGTCTTTGTCCGGCTTCAGTAGAAGTTTAATTGCTGCTGTATTCATGTGGGGTCGTATATGACCATTGTTTTTCATTTCTGTCACTGATCTGAAGAATAACGGCGCTAACATGGTCCAGAAATGCTTCATAAATTCAGCCGGGAAGCCGTCCGGGCCTGGTGCTTTGCCGTTAGGCATACTATCTAGGGCGCTGTGGAGTTCATTTATAGACAGCGGAACTTCCAGAATGTTCTTATACTCTGTTGATAGTTGAGGCATATTCAGATTACTGAGAAATGCCTCAATATCCTCCGGGTTGGGTTTATTAGCTGCTGAATACAAGTTGTGGTAAAACGTGTAAAATATCTGATTGATTTCTTCTGGTGATTGCGTGCACTCACCATTTAACCCTTTAATTGCTGTTATGAGAGATCTTTCTCTGTTACGTTGGAGTTGATTCGCCAGAAACTTGCCTGATTTGTTATTATATTCAAAGTCGTTGTATCTCAATTGTTGTAATATGAACTCTGTTTTCTTTGATAATATATCATCTAGTTTTAGTTTTGTGTTTTGTAGTTCAGTCCACATTTGATTGCTTGAGTTCGCTGCGTAAGCATCGGTTAATAGTTTAATTTTCTCCTCTAATTCCTTTTCCATTTTCTGTTCCTGTTTTTTTTTGTAAGAGGCATATGATATAATTTTACCTCTGATTACAGCTTTCCCTGCTTCCCAGAGTAAAGACGGAGATGAGTTTGGAGAGTCATTCATTTCCAGATAGTCTGCCCACTCTCTTCTTATGACCCTATCAAATTCTGCATCTTTAAGCAAAGAGGTGTTAAAGCGCCACGTTGACGGGGGTTTAAAGGTCGCTGCGATTTGTAAGGTAAGCGTGACCGGAGCATGATCGCTGATAATTATTGGATTAATTTTAGTAGAAATATTCTCAATCACAGAATTATTTGTGAGAAAATAATCAATTCTTGAGAATGAACGGTGCACAGAAGAAAAGAACGTGTATTCCCTCTTCATTGGATTTTTTAATCTCCAGCCGTCGCCAAGGCCAAAATCATCCATATATTCCAGTAGTACTTTGGCTGATTGTGAACGCCTCATGTGTACTGTAGTACTGGAGCGATCTACTGATGGATTTAGAACTGTGTTGAAGTCTCCGCCGATGATGATAGTTGATTCTGCTGTTAGCTCGAGTAGCTGGGAGAACAATGTGTGGAAGAAGGCCGAATCATCACTATTAGGAGCGTACAGATTCACAATTGTGTATAATTTATTGAATACGGTTGCCTGAATAATAATGTATCGGCCCTCTGGATCCGTTACAGTGTTGTTTAACGTGAAGAGTAGTCTCTTGTGTATTAATATAGAGACTCCTCTTTGTCTGCTGTTATAGCAGGCAGAAAAAACTTGACTAAAATTTGTGTCTGTGAGTAATTTCTCTTCTGATTTTTGTAAATGGGTTTCTTGTAGGAGACAAATGTCTGCTTTTAATTTTGAGAGATGGTCTAAGATGTTGATTCTTTTTGCCTGAGAGCGAGCGCCACACACATTCCAAGATACCAAAATTAACTTAGACATACCGATGGTGAGCAGTCAGGTCTAAATGTGTGTATCTCTGTAAGCTGCTTACTATTCTCTGCATGTGATAAGTTAAAGTCAAGGTGTTGGATGGTTGGATAGCTGAGAGGGATATAAAGAGTCTTAAATGCGTGCACAGTAGAATCAAGAACACTGATACATAAACAAGTATAACAAACAAGTGATAGACATAGAGGGTGTGTGTGTGGGAAGAGGGGAGGGGTGAGTAAAAGGGAGGGGGAGACGTGAGGGGGGGGAGTGGATCTGAGGGGAGGGTTGGGACAAGAGGAATACATTAATTCCTAATAGCCCAGTGAGTTTTGGATCATTTGTTTCTCTATTTCACATATATATATATATACGGACATACACATATATAAATACATATACATACATACATAACCATCTACATATACACCAAAACATAGCTACACCTACACATATTGACGAGCATTATGTTAAAGCATAATCCTCATCCACATGAAAATGCCTCTAATTCTTAGCTGAATGGAATAATTACAGGTGTTTCTGACTCAGAATAGCCAGGGGGTGGTGGCAGGGTCTCGGTACAGCTGGTTGTCGATATATAGTTTATCCACAACCAGCGTAGCTCGTTTGCCCTTCTGCCTATTCTGCTTCATGATCGGATACAGTACCTTTCGCCGCTCGTTGATCTCTCTCGGGAACTGGTCATTCATCCCGAAAGAGGTTCCTTTAAGCTCCCGTCCTTTGCTCTTTAGCAGCACTTTATGTTTAAAGTGTTCAAATTTGGCGATAATAGGACGGGGCCTATCGCCTCTACGGGCTCCGAGGCGGTGGACGCGGTGAAAGGAGATTGTACTTACCGTCTCCGGGGGAATTTTCAGTGACGTCGTCATAAAGTTTTTAATTAAGGACTCTGGGTTGTCCGCGGCGCTCTCTGAGATGCCTGAGAATATTAAATTGTCTTGCATACTGCGCGACTGAATGTCCAGGACTGTCTCTTTGAGCGTCTTATTTTCTGTTTTAATCTTCTCCATTTCGACTGACACAGTCGCAACGGAGGAGCGTAGCTCGATGTTCTCGCGCTGAAGCTCAGCCATCATACCATACGCGAGCTCCAAGCTAGCCTTCAGGTCTTTAACGTCGGCGTGAAGCACGCCGAGGACGTCCAGTTTTTTATTAATGGAGTCCAGTACGCTAGTCGGAGCATCTCCGTTGCCGAGATCTTCCGTATCAGTAGCCGAGTCGGCCTTTCTTTTCTTGGAGGGATTATCGCCCGACGCGGATTCCTCCATGACGCAGCAGCTGGAATAATACTCGTCGATAAATACCTCGAGGTCCTCCACGCTGAGCGATAATCCAATCCGTCGATTAATAAAAGTAATCGAAAAGGGCGAATTATGCGATGGTGATGTCTAATATTATATTAGTTGCAGAAAGCCGTCATATATCCTATCCAAAAATCACACGGGAGGTCTCGCGCGATCACATCCGGTCCGACCTATACCTGGATGGGCAGCTGCTGTTTCTACGGATACGTTTGCTAGATTGAACTTTGCAGCCGCACCACAGCGGTTGTCTCATTGGTTCCTGTTGTCTCTGGGGAATATAAGTAAAATAGAATACTCCACGTGTGATGTGATCTGATCTGAGTTTGTCCCAGTCGTGGTCGAGATGAGGAATAGCACCATGTCGCTGTTTATCAGCACTTCGGATCGTTTTCCTGGCGTTTAGTAGACGCAGCATTGTGTGCGACACAAACACGGATCATTTCACACACTTCTGATATCGTGCAACCGTTTCTGGTTTGATCCTCCGAGCTTCAAAGTGATGTATTTTGTCCCAGATGTGTGGGTAGAATATTTCTGTACCCACATCTGCCATCATGTCCCAGAGCACCAGACCCGGCTGTACAAGTTCTAACCTGTTCTACGGTGAATTAAAATGCTTTGGTGTTCAAGCCCACACGAGTTTGAACGCTCGCATGCGTTTGTCGGTTTGCAGTGCTACTTGGACCATAACCGCGGCGTGAACGGCAGCGCGCCTCAGTACCCGCTCTGCGCCATGCAGCTGTACTCCCACATGTCCGCCGTCACCGACACGGCCACCTGCATGAGGAGAAACAGCATCAACTTCAGCCTCAACCCAGGTACAAGTACAACACGAGCAAAGCCTCGCGTTTTACGTTTCTATCCCGTGTTTTGTAAAGACGGGATAGAAAGTCTGTTTTTAATAAAAGGACAGAAGTCGAACTTCAAATTTATGGCCTTTGGTCTTTTTGTGTGTCTCCCTTTAGAGGTTGTTTGTGACCCACTGGGGGACTACAATGTTTGGGCCTCCACCAAGCCGCTCAACAACACGGCCAAGGGCCACAAGCTGGGGGAGCGTGTAGTCGTAGCAGCAGCCAGGGTGAGGCGCAGGAGAGCGAAAGCGATCCAAATCGGCCTTTGTTCCGAGTTCACTGCGTAACGTTTGTTTGTTGTCAGGCCGCTTTTCAACCAGATCCTGCAGTGATCGCTCTGAGCTTTGTGATGTCACAGCCGCAGCTTTGTGATGTCACAGTCGCAGCTTTGTGATGTCACAGCTTTTTCTGCCGCGCTGCTTCCGGCGGTCGAGAATGTTATCTGAATGAAAACTGATGAATGAGAGGAACTCTAAAGCTGTACAGGCAGCTGGCCACACTGAATACAAAGAGAAGGCATAAATCGAAGGCATAAATTGAGTTAAAAATAAATACATTTACAAACATATCGAGATATGCTAGAGTAGAGTCACATCTTCCTTTCCAGCTGTCGATGCGATGTTATTTGACATTTAGGTCTCTCTCTCTCTCTCTGCCCCCCCCCCCCCTTCAGTTGGACAGCCGGTCTTTCTTCTTTGACATTGCTCCAGGAGCAGAGAGCGGCGTCTCTGGGTTCATCACTCTACTGGCAGCCGCCCACGCACTGCGAAACGCAACCCAGGAGGCCCCGCCCAACCGCACCATCCTCTACACCTTCTTCCAGGGGGTCAGTAGCATCCGCGCTGCTGCGCCGGCCGGTCGCTGCGGTCGCCAGCGCTAGTCATGCTTCTCTCTGACTTTGTGACTCAAGGAGACGTTTGACTACATCGGCAGCTCGAGGATGGTGTACGACATGAACAACAGTCAGTTTGCTGTGGACCTGGACAACGTCCACTCAGTGCTGGAGATTGGACAGGTGAGCACGGCGACTCATTCAGGATGTGTTCGGCACTGCTCAATTCCAGGGGAACACTTTGAGGTTTTCCCGCTTCTTTTTTGTTTTTGTAACAAAGGAACGTTTTCTATTGAAGTCAAAATGATATCCTTGAATTTCAGCACAAATACCAGCGAGATTTATTATGTTTAATAAAATGTTGCTGTTGAATCTGCTCGCCACAGGTGGGACTTGGTTCCGCCTCCAAGCTGTGGCTTCACTCCGACCCCGTGTCTCGGAAGAACAGCAGCGTCAATGAGGAGGTCTGTGCACCGAAGGGGGGGGGGGGGGGTCGTTAAACTAACAGCCCCACTCCACGGGGGCATCAGGCTGATTTTCTGCGCCGCTTTGGATGTGGTCGGGCCACGTGGTAATTTTCTGGATCCATATAGCAGCAAAGGGGACGTAGGAACATGCGTATAAATGACACATGTTTACTACAACTAGAGGACAAGTACATGAACATCGTACTGTCGAAGGCCAGTGGCTGTATTCACCAGATAGAAACATCTCCTTCATTAAAGTGGAATTGAAGTGCTTTGAATGTTTGAATTCAAGAGACCTTGTTAGGTTATTTCTCCACTGCATTTAGTTCAGATGACAAAGATGTTGTTTTTGATGCCTTTTAATGTGCTTGAATACTCACTAAAACTAAATAAACCATTTTTAGATCTGCGGAAATACAATTTATGATATTTAACTCAAAACCCACTTTAATTGAAATGCTTTTTAAGAGAAGAGTAGAAGCAGAACAGCAATAATAATGGATCTCTCATTTCGCCCTCTCTCTGTGTGTGTGTGTGTGTGTGTGTGTGTGTAATGCATTTTAACCCTCCCGTTGTGTGTTTCAGGTGAGGAAGCTGATTGAAAACTTGCAGCTGGCTGCAGAGGATTTGAGCGTCTCGGTGGAGGAGCCTGGTTTCTCTCAGCCACTCCCGCCCTCATCTTTCCAGCGTTTCTTGCGAGCTCGGCCGATCCCTGGCGTGGTTCTTGAGGATCATCAGTCCGTGTTCACCAACAGGTGATTCAGGGTTTCTCAACTACTACTACTGTACTTTCTGCTTGTCCCCTGAGGGGTCGCCACAGCAAATCAACCTTCTCCACTTCACCCTGTCCTTTGCATCGTCCTCCCCAACACCAGCCACTCTCATGTCCTCCCTCACTACGTCCATGCATCTTCTCCTGGGTCGACCTCTAGTCCTGTTCCCTGGCAGTTCCATCCTCAGCATCCTTCTACCGATATAGTCCCCGTCTCTCCTCTGGACATGTCCAACCCATCAAAGTCTGTCCTCTCTGACCTTGTCTCCAAAATGTTTAACCTTCACTGTCCCCCCTGGGACCTTCTAATTTACACACATGTACTCTGTTTTACTCCTGCTCACCTTCATTCCTCTCTTTTCTAGAGCAGACCTCCAGTTCTCTAGATTCTCCTCGACCTGCTCCCTGCTCTCACTGCAGATCACATCTGCAAACGTTATAATCCAAGGAGCTTCCTGTCTCACCTCATGTGTTAGTCTATCCATCACTATGCAAACAAAAAGGGGCTCAGAGCTGGTCCCTGGTGCATCCCACCGCTGCACTAAACTCCCGTATCAGGGTTTCTCAACTGTGATTTCATTTTTTTTTTGTTTGTTTGAAACTTGACTTTTCTGTTCCGTCACAGGTTCTATGAGAGTATGTATGACAACGCAGAATACCTGAACGTGTCCTACCCTCCCAACATGACGCCAGAGGAGCAGATGGAGTTTACTACCGAGACTGCAAAAGTAACGATTGTTACCCAATCCAACATTCGCCGTTTTAGACTTGCTTTGAGACAGTTTTCCTTGACGTCATTGATTGTTGTTGGACAGATCATGTTTCAGCATGCGTGACGTTTCATTTGAATGTCATGCAGCACATGATGAAGTTGTTTTTCAGGCTCTGACTGAGGTGGCCACCATGGTGGCTCGGGCTCTGTACATCCAGGCAGGAGGAGCAGAGACGCAGCTGAACAGCATTAACGCAGACACTCAAACAGTAAGTGTCAATGAAGGGTTAACCTCATGTACCTGCTCACTATTTCTGTATATTGTTAGCCTAATAGCATAATTGCCTAAGTCTTGGGCAATGCCTGTTGATAATGGACAATTATGCTATGAGGCTAACAATATTTTTGGCCTCCCTGCTCCACCTTTTTTTGTAATGTCATTTTTTTACATTTGCTTCATTTAATTGAAATTGTGCATCTCAGCATTGGTTTCGCCCGTTGGCGATCAGAACTTAAACGATTAGCTCACAAGCAAAAAGGAATATTGAGAGTCTTCAAATGGGGATCCTTCCAAGAGACTCCGGACCAATAGCAACGGCGAGCACAAAGTTAAAGATGGTCTTTTTACCACTGGGAGGCCGTCTGTGATGCTGGATGTGTTTTTTTGTTGTTTTGATCTTGACTATGTTTTCATTCACTCAGGTGACCAAAATGCTCTACGGATTCCTTGTTCGGTCAAATAACTCCTGGTTCCAGCAGCTAGTCCCCTCAGACCTCGCAAGCCACCTCGGTAAAATGAAAGCTTCATTTCATTCTAATTTCATTCATTCATTCCTGATCAGAGAGCTGCGTGTGTGTGTGTGTGTGTGTGTGTGACCCGAGATGACCTTTAACTGTTTGTGCTGTCGTCTGTCTGTCAGCTAACAGGCCCACGAACTTCTACATCGGCGTGTCTCAGCAGTCCAGCGAACCGACGCTTCTGGTCCAGTATCTGCTGGCCAACCTGACCGGAAGCACCGTCAACATCACCCAGGAGAACTGCCAGAGCCAGAGGGAAGACGAGGAGGACAAAGAGAGCAAACACGTGAGCGTTCAATGGGTCAATTACACAAGACTTATGAAAAGCACTCATCTGTGGCCCCCACCTTAAACTGCAACATCGGCATGAGCCTGGTTCATGTTCCTCAGATATACAACTACATGTGGGTCCAAGGAGCGGCGCCTCCCAACAGTACACAGCGGGAGGGTTTCTGCGTCCGCTCCACAGTCCGTCTCTCTAAAGCGCTGTCCCCAGCCTTCGACCTGCAGGAGTACACCTCCAAAGATTACTCCACGTGGACAGAGTCCAGGTGGAAGGACATTAAAGGACGTATATTCCTGGTGGCCAGTCATGACCTGGAGGTACAAACCCCCCAACTCGTCACAGTCCATGTCCGATTTGTTAAGATCCATCGTTCTATTATCTTCTCCTCTAACAAACCTTGTTATTCCTGGACGTGGAGTCGATCTCAGCAACAAACCGGGTGAACTTCCCAACCATAAAAGTCTTCCCACTTTAACTAGGTCATCATCAAAAGGTTCTAGATTGTTCTTGGTATCTTTATACACCAACCATGAGAAGTAAAAGTGAATCGGAGTTGATGTGTATTTTTAACTGATTCTTGAATCCGTAAATACCATAAACGTCGGTCAATAATCAACCGAGATATTGAGGAACACATTTTGAAGCTCCATTGATCGCAATGTTGACGAAAATTTCAAATTGATCAAGAATCCAGGATCTCTTCTGGATTATCACCAAAACTAAATAATCTTCCTGGTAACATTCCCAACATTGTCTGAAAATTTAATCAAGATCCATCCGGAACGTTTTACTCCATCTTGCTAAAAGGTGGGGAAGACGGAACCTCCTTGGAGGTGGTAATAATCCCTCTCTGTTGTCATGACGCTCAGATCCAAATTACTTCCAGAACCGATTCTCAATTGAAAGCATTGATAACCCCCCCCCCCCCCCCCCCAGTAAATCTTTTTACATGCTTTGCACATTTACAGAAATGTTGATGTGCATTGTTCCTGTTAAATAAAAAAACGCTCCTACTAGCTGCTGTTCTCTAATAGACGGACATTAAGACCCCCCCCCCCCCCCCCCCTCTGATTCCTCCAGATGCTGACTCTGGGGGTCGGGGTCGCCGTGCTGCTGACCTCCCTGGCTCTGATATACATCATCAGCTCAAAGGCCGACATGCTGTTCAGCTCAGGTAGGGAGCCGACCAACGCCACCTACTGATCCAGACGGAGAGGACGCAAGCCGACCACCACCACCACCACCACTACTGCTAATACTACTACAACTACTACTTCTATCCCAACCGATCCGGACAGGCAGTTTTCTTTCCTTTCTACACCCGGACAGCGGCAGAAGGGTTTTGTTTTTCTTACAGACGACGCCTCCATGTAAATGGACTCACTCAGGTGAGGCGCTACACGAGGGCCGTCCCAGGCCCGGTGGATCTGGACTCACAGGGGTCACGAGAGACTCTGGTCCGGCACCAGCCGACCCGGCCCGTGGAAAAGATGTTGATATTTGTTTTATTTCAGCCATTTTTTAATGTAAAAAGAATGTTTTGTTTTCCGTGTCAGGGGATAGACACTAAACACGATCGTGTGTGTGTGTGTGTGTGTGAGAGAGAGATTCAGTGTCTGTGAAGAATGTTTGCGCTTTGTCTGATGGTATGTGCAATACTGCGTCTTTCCTGTCCTTGTAGGTAACTTATCGATTAGTTCTGATTATAAACCACTTTCTGAGCGAATGAACAAACGCTGACGTTTAAATTCGTGCTTTTGTGTGGAGAAGAATGTCGAGTCGCGGGTCCTGGGATGCTGCCGTTAGTTCTACTCAGTCCCAGTACATGTACAACTGCATATATGTATGTATTTGTACTTCAGGCCCACGTTGATTTCACATATCGTGGTGTTTGTGTGGAGGAGACGCCGAAGTCTTTCCTGGGGAGTCGAGACAAACGCTTCATGTACGTCAGCCAGACTCTGGCTGTGCACTATTGATCACTTCTATTGACACCTGAAGAGTGAGACGACACACGAGGCGGTTTTAGTTGTGTTTTTGCTGACGGGGGTTCGTTTTAATGGCTGGAATCAGCGGCCGAGTGTAAATGCCTTGATGAAGAAATAAACGCGGCTTCTTTTCCAGTTCGTCTTTCATTTTCAACAGATCATTGATGAGGTGAGGTTTGACCTCGGATTCATCCCCGGGGGGGGGGGGGGGGGGGGGGGTAGACCTGAAGGAGACTGTTGGGTGGGAATGGACCTCATTCAGTCGTGGTACAGCTGTGATAAAGGGGGGGGGGGGTCCCCAATCTGCTCTGGTCATGTAACAGAGTTGTTATGAAAATAAAGTCACTTTCTCAACCCACAAAGATGTTTAAAAGCGTCACAGAAGAGGGTTAAATAGAAAATAAAAATTTTGAATTCAAAATTCTGAAATCAGAAGAAACGTCAGGTTTGTGTTCGACAGTTCACTACTATAGTAGTAGAAGCAATACTAATTAAATAATACTACTACTATAGTAACGGAGTAACACTACTACTATAGTAGTATTACTTTAATTAGTATCAGAACGTTTGGAGATGACGGCGGCTGTTCTAGAATGTTTTGCGTAAAGGGTGCGTTCGTTTTATGGGCCGTTACGGGACGGAGCTGTCTGTGACTCTCCCGGGGGGGGGGGGGGGGGCGCTCCTTCCGGTGCGTGCTCGCTCTCACGGTGATAAAGACGCTGCGGGTGAACGCCGCACCGTTTCACGGGCCCGACCGGGGGTAATGGGGAGGGGCCAAAGCGCGGCGGAGGCGGGGCCAAGGATTCCACGGCTGAGTGGAAAGAAAGTGGGAAGCGAGAGAATACCTGGATGGGCAGCCCGGATTAAGTCCCGGTAAGTAGCATTTCTCTGCGGACCATTTGTTAACCCGCAGCCTGCGGTGACGTGCGTGGCGCGGCGGGAACGCACGCACGGACGGGCGGGCGCGGTGGTTGCGCCGGAGATCTCCGCGTTCGCCCGACAACAGTCGGAAGGACGCGATGGTCGCCTTTTCTCTTTCTTCCTTTTCTTTGAAACCGCGGGGAGGTTCCGGTCCCGCGTCGGCCCCGCGTCGGCCCTTTGTTGTTCCCGCGGCGGCCACGCAGCTCCGTGGGAGGACGAGCGTTGCTTTCTGGGTGTTTCTGCGGGACGGGGGTGATGCGCGTGGTCCGTGGGGGGGGGAACCGCGCGTCCGGGTTGATTGCAGGCCGGAGGTTGTTGCGTTTAGTCCTCGGTGAAACGCGCACGGGAATCTGAGTGCGCGGCGAGGAGACGAGGAGAGGAGACGAGGGAGCGACTCCTGGGTTCGATCCGTGGGGCCTGGGAGTCTCCCCCATTGTCCTCCCACGACACCCTCCTTTCCTCACAGCCGGGCCACGCCGGTTCCTCTCGGTAAGACCGCCGTTAACGACCCCCCCCCGCCGGTCCCTCCTACCGCATCCAGACGGGTTTGCCCTAAATCAAACTGCCCCGGTGCGATGGGGCTTCTAGGCCCTGAGCCTGTGTGTGTGTGTGGTGGGGGGGGGGTAAAGGGGAATACAAATGAATACAAATACTATCAGTGAAGTTTTTACTTCTTAAATGTTCATAAAACTTCATAAAATGGGAATAAATTAGAAACCCTCTTTAAAAACGGGCTGAAGGAGGAGCATCATTGGCATGAGGCTGATTATTGATTGTTCTGGTTCTAGGAATATAAATGTTTTTTTTATTGTCATTTACAGCATTTATCTCTTCGTCCGCACGGCGACTTTTGATTTAGTTTACTGACAAATAAGTAAATAATCCAGAAGAATCAACAATTAATTATAAAAGTAGAATACAAATCGGTTGTTCCTGTCTCATTTGAACAGACAGATTATTGATTAATCAGCTAATTATTTCAGTTCCAGTGTAAACGTGTATTCTGCTTAGCTTTGCTGACAGTGTCTGGACTGTTTTCAGTACCACTACTACTACTAGTACACATACATAAATGTGTTTTTAAGTTGTCGTTACCTCTGCAAAGATGGGGATTATGTAAACGGCAGCGTTGTTTTGTCTTTCTTTTAGCAAGATAACTCAAAAAGTTACAGACGGATCTTGATATGATTTTCAGGAAACGTTGGGAATGCTACCCGGAACAGACGAGTAAATTGTGACGACGATCCAGAAGAGATCCTGGATTCTGGATCACTTTGAAATCTTCGTGAACATTGCAGTCAACGGCGCTTCAAAATTTCTTCCTCAATATCTTGGTTGATTATTGACCGATGTTTATGGAATTTGACACAGTCATGTGGGGGGGGGGGGGGTCGTCTCTATCTTCCAACCGAATTTCATCTGGATCGGATCCGGAATGAGGTCAGGAATAAAAAAAATTAGCATTGAAAACCCCATTTCCGGATTCAAAAATCAATGCTTTTTTCATGGTTGGTGTATAAAGATAGCCAGAACAATCTAGAACCTGTTGGTGCTGATCCAGATTACCATGTGGACGGTGTAGATCCAGTTAGGAGGGGAACGAGCTGCTTGGTGGAGGTCTGCGCTCTGAGTGCTTTGACTAATTACATTCTATTCTGCGTCACGATGGTTCGGTATATTTGCTGGGGTGATTTACACTGATGCTGTTTCGCTGACCCTTTGAAGTGCTCCTCTTCCTGATTTCGTTCATCAATGCGTCCTTCCCGCCCCTGCCTAATGGACCCGAGTCCTCCGGTGTCGGAGTCACATCTATCTGATCTCGGCTTTGAGCCACATCCTGCCTCCTTAATACTTTGTTTGGATACGAGGCCAGCGAGAATGCAGCGACCCTTTTGAAACGGAGCGCACGGCCATCCTGATCCAGCCGTATCCGGTTGGATTCAGGCTCAGGCACACCTGCTCTGGACGCTAAAGCAGATGTTTTGTTTCGTGCTGGTCGGACTCGGCGCTGTGTGTGGTCCCAGTGCAGTCCCGTCGGTGCTCGAACGGACCGCTGATTGAAGGCAGTCGCTTCAGAGACGGGCCGGCCTGACGGCTGGCGCCTCGGAACCAGCCTCCTTCACGTTTCACCACCGCTTGACTTCTTTTTGCCTTTTGGAAACGTCAAGGCTGTTAGAAGACGCCTGCATCGGCCCTTTGGAGCGCGGCGTGACTCGAGCCGCTCTTTACGGCAGCATTCCTGCGTTGCTTTCATCAGACTTGCAGTAATTGGGGGTTTGAAGGAGCACGGACTGTCTTTGATAACTGCGTTTTGTTGGGGGGGGGGGGGGTTGTACTTCACAGCTGTTCAGAGCGCTTTGCATCATATACAGCTGGTCCTCACTTAACGACGACTCGGAGCTACGACGGGTTTTCCGAAATGTAAAAGTCTGTGTTTAGCGATGAAGAGTCGCCGTTACGACCGGCGTAATGCTCTGGCAGCGGAGCTACGAGTGAGAACGTACATAATGTGCCGTAGAAACGGCCTCTACGTGTGAAAATAGAAACAAAATGTCCATTCATCGATTCGTTTTCATGTCCGCAAAAACTAAAACATGTTTTCCTGTCAGATGAAAAGCAGTAAAAAAAAAAAAAAGAGCAGAGGATAGATAGTAGTGCTACAAAACTATACCAAAGTACTGCAGTTAGGTAAATCTACTTCATCGCTGTGTATTCTCAAATGTTACAATAAGATATAAAGTTTTAGTGCAAACGTTCCAAAGATTAGTTATCCGTCTCCGTGGTTACTAATAACCAGTTCTGGCCCTTTAAATGATCTGTGCACCTAGAAGATTCACTACCAGTATTAAGGTGTTGTCTGCTTGGCAGGTAGCTGAGCGTAGCTTCGTCTTTGCAGTCGGTTGATGGCATGAAACCGCTTCATACTCCCTTTGGTTCAGCATCAGAACAGTTTCATCTTATGCCACTCCCACACGGATCATGAACTGACCCGTTCTCGGCGTTAAATGCAGCCCAGAGAGATTAATTTAACGGTTTACGTCCGTTTTTCATAACCCGCCCCCCTGAAGAATGACGCCACTGTTTTCCGCAGGTGATGCTTTCACACCACGTGCTGTGACTCACTTTGTGTTCTGATGGATCTTTGTTCGTTCAAATGAAATGTTCCTGAAATAGGCCACAGGACTCCCGGGGATGAATAGGAAACCTGATCCATCGCCACACCTCTGGAGATCAAGTGTTGTGTCTTGTTTCCACCGAATGTCAGACAGAGCTGTGTAGATAAATTACGACTGAAGTAAACGTTTATCCAGGAGAATGGAAGAAAGGACGTGTAAATATTTTTTTGTTGTTGATGTTGAGGTTGTTTTTTCATGTTTGCACTGCTGTTATTTCTGTCTGTTTTGTTTTGATTTAGGACCCCCTTGAAAACGAGATGGTTTCATCTCAAGGGGTTTTATCCTTTCAAATAAATAAATAAATACCACGGCGCAGAAGGTAAAGGCAATAAACTCGTGCTTTTACTTTATGTAACAAATTAAGCTTCAGCTATTCGTGAGTGAACCGAGCAGACGGGTGCCCGACCCTCAGAGGATGACATCAGATGTTTGATGTCCTGTTTAGCGCCATTATCACTACAGCATCAAGGGAACTTTTTTTTTAATGCCCGTGGGTAGACATGTTTGCCTCTTTGCCTCCTCTGGGGAGGATTCTGTCTTCTCGGGCGCTGCATGCTGCAGCCAATGGAATAGACATTAGACATGTTTGTGTCGGTGAAGCGTTTGCAGTGCTTTGTACGATTGCTTTACCCTTGAGTATAAATCATCGTTTGCAGTGCCGTTGCTTTAAACTGTAGCCGGTGTTGCTGTAATTGTTATTTTCACGAGGACAGCGATTAGTTCAGATTGTTATTTTGACCGGCTTCTCAGTCTGGAAGGACAAGTTTCTGCCGAACCTTCAGTCATTAGATAAAATCAGTGTTTAGACTTGGTTTGTGTCTCTTGGAAAATCCTATGGCTGTGTTCCTCCTCTTGAATCTCCATGTGGAACGTCGCTTCATACCAGCTGAGGAAGACGGACCTTTATTTCTGTCTCTAGTTCTTGATCCTGTGATATTTAAGACGGATCCCCCTCTATCTCAAGAACTGTACTTTAGGGGCTCATTCCTTCACCATTACTGAAGTTAAAAGCTCCTAATGATTCACCAGGAAGTGGTGCCGGTCGTTTGGGTTTTATGGTTCAGGCTCGGCGTGTTGTTGAGGTTTTGCTCGTGTCTGCAGGGATTCGACGTCTTAAAGTCTGATTTATCCGCCGCGGTTGGGGATGAGTTCTGCCGTGGACAGCCCTTCTACTTGGATTTTATTATGGATTGGTGCAGCATGAAAACCATGTGAAGTTAAATCCGCCCTATAGGACAGCTAACGGCTGACGCCATTACCCTCAGAGGACCAATCGGAAGCAGCGAGCATCACTCTATCAATCAGCCAGCCTATGATGGCTGACGTCTGTCATGCCAACACTTTATTTTGGCAATTCCTCCACAGTGTGTGGGGAACAGACTGGCAGAGGGCGTTGTGAGGTCAGGTTTCCATGGTAACTGTCAACCTCCAACTCCTTCAGCTGAACGCCCTCTTTCATCGTCATGGCAGCGGTGAGGCCCCGTTTCCCCGGGGACGGGGGAGTGCGGTAGGGAATGTGAGACGGCAGGCGGGAGGGAGAGGGCAAACAAGTTTTGTGAAAACATGGTAATCCAATATGGCCGCCATTGTGTCCAAGCTGGCGGCGGCTGAAGCTGACTTCTTGGTGAGCTGATCGAGTCGTGTGATGATTAACCCGGAAGACACGAAGTCAGGTTAAAGTGTGGACACCCCACTATGGATAAGGATGGACTGTAAAGGATGTGATGCTGTGGTGGTGCAAGCTGCTTGAAATGCGATTATTATTTATTAGTATATTTCTAAAGTGTGCAAAAAGAAATTCAGCAAAGTTTTATTGCTGGAGTTTGGAGAGAACAAATGTGTTTATAAGAAGAACAGTCAGTTTTACAGTTTCGTCAGAATGTAATTTTAAAACAAACCATTGAAAAACATTTTGCTTGCCATGTGTTGAGTTTCTGCTTTTCTCTGTTTCATGTATTTATTTCTTTAAAAATATGCCGTTTGGTCGGATTGTAATTCATAATTTGTAGTTGCTTCTACATTCACAGTTTTGTTGTCTTTGAGAAAAGGATTGTTAAAGGACTAGAACGTGACTAATTAAAATGATTAATAGATCAACTAATGCAAAGACGATTAGGAGGATCAATAATGAATGGCATCACTAATAATCGTCAGTATGAGCTCAGTTTATCAGCAAATTAATATTAGGTTAAAAATGTGCTATTGTTATTTTAATGCAATGATTAGTCAGTTTTAGTCAGTTATTGTTTGATTTTCATTATTAATTTGATTTAAACTAAGTAAATGTTCAAACGTGTTGTGGTCACAGCTCCAGATATTCTGAGATATAGTTGTTTCCTTTTTTTACATGTTGTATTAAGTCCGCTCGCTATAGTATATATATTATATATATATGTATATTGACGCTGTCTCTCTGTCCGCCTCTTTCAGATCGTCTCAGCTCTCCCTCGTTGCAGCAGTCCCACCCACCATCCCCTCCTCTCCGTAGCCCCCCCCAGTCTCCCTCTCCCCTTCTCCTTCTCCCTTCTCGACGGCCTCCAAGATAGATTCCCTCAGGAGTAAAGTTGACCTCCTCAAGCTGCCCCTCACTCTCTCCACAAAGTCCATCTCCGAGCGCAAGAGCCAGGTGGGAGGAGTCGGCGAGCAGCGTGGTACGGGGGGAGGAGGAGGCGGGGCTCGCAAAGCCCGCCCACCGCCAACCCGAGACATGGACAACGAGTCGCAGTACTCGGGCTACTCTTACAAGTCGTCCAGAAGCTCCCGCAAGCACAGGTAGCTAATGAGGTAGCTAATGGTTAAGTTCCTGGCAACTTAACCCTTGTTACCCCTATGACTCTTCAAAATGACGGGTGTTTTTGTCCGAAGGGTCATGGATAGGTCAAACATGGATTTTCAGGCTGAAAGTTGAGATTTTGAAATTCCTCCAGAATGACGTCACCGCACCAAAAATCTACTCCGGTGAGGAGGATGACTGCCTGCGAGATTGTCTTTCATTTCTGAAATGGACAAAAATCTCCAGAGGTGTAACACAAGGGTTAAAGCGAGCGTGTCGACAAATCATCTCCTCGCTCTCCCACACTACGTTTCTTCACAGTTGCATAATAAATGGACATTTTCAGCTTCTATAACGACAATTCTATAAAGTTCTTACATTTCTTTCAGTTTGCGATGAAGAATCTCCAGATCAGATCTTGCGACATTTTACAGCAAATTTAGAGCGATTTTTGCAAGCTATGCTGAAACATGTTTGACGGGGGGGGGGGGGGGGGGGGGGGGGGGGGTTCTGTGGCACTGCGAGTACGATTTTCTTGTTTTTCCTGCAGGGAGCGGAGGGATCGGCATCGCTCTAAGAGCCGAGACGGCAGCAGCCGTGGAGACAAATCGGTTACGATCCAGACTCCAGGAGAGCCGCTGCTGGATGCCGAGTCGACCCGCGGAGACGACAGGGTCAGTTTGTCCAATTAAAACCTGACCCTCCCCTTGAGGCGTCTGGTATTTGGTATTTCACTCCAATTCTGTATTTCATTTTTTTTGTCAATTCTTTGTTTGGCTCCTCCGGGGGGGGGTCTCTCGCAAGGTCTTGAAAATTCTCACATTTCTCATCTTAATTTTTGGCCTTAAAAGCCTAAAAATACATTGAAAGAATTCTGAGCTCTAAAATATGTCTTAGGTCTTAAATTATCTTCCATTTAACGCAGCTTTGACTACACATTTAAATACATCTGTCATTAGAAATACATCATTGTACACGGAGTACACGAACTGTGTCCACTCAGTTCTCTGAATAAATTACTTCACTGGGACTCCAATCCTCTTTCATATCTGACAAACCTTTTTTTTTTTCCCATAATACGAGTTGGTCTTAAATTTAATTTGTACTAATCGTAACAAGTTCTTAAAAAGTCTTTGTCAAAGTCGTCTTTCTTACACAAGGAGAAGGCATTTAGGCTTTCGGGATTCGAAAGGGTGAAGCGGGTGTTCTCTAGATCGTTTCCGGATGGACTTCTTTGCTCCACGCTGCCACAAAAGTTCTTGGGAATCTATTCCATACCTTTATTTGATGTCATAGAAAGGTTTAGGAGCCATTAGTCTGTCACTTCCTGCTAAAAATCGAGCCAGCCGACCGACGTCCGTGGCTCGGGTTCAGTCGTTGGTGCTGCGTCGTAGGTCTTCTAGAGAGTGGAGATGAAGCCTAGAGATGAGTCTTTCCTTTCTACGACAGGATGACAACTGGGGCGAGACCACGACGGTCGTCACCGGTACCTCGGACCACAGCATCTCTAACGAAGACCTCACCCGCGTCACCAAAGATTTGGAGGACTCCACTCCGCTGGAGTGCAGGCGCTTCGTCGGCCCCGCTCTGGGAGGCTGTCTGAGCTTCTTCGCCCTGGTGACGCCCTTAGCCTTCCTCGTCCTCCCGCAGGTCCTGTGGCGAGACGCCCTGGACCCCTGCGGGACGCCCTGCGAGGGCCTCTACGTCTCCTTGGCCTTCAAGCTCCTGGTCCTGCTCATCTCGTCCTGGGCGCTGTTCCTCCGGCCTCCTCGCGCCACGCTGCCACGCTTCTTTGTCTTCCGCTGCCTGCTGATGGTGCTGGTCTTCCTGTTCGTGGCGTCGTACTGGTTGTTCTACGGCGTGCGGGTGCTGGAGCCCAGGGAGAAGGACTACAGAGGGATAGTGGAGTACGCTGCCTCGCTGGTGGACGCCCTGCTCTTCATACAGTACCTGGCTCTGGTGCTGCTGGAGGTCCGACACCTGCAGCCGGCCTTTTGCCTGAAAGTGGTGCGGAGCACCGATGGAGCCAGCAGGTTCTACAACGTGGGCCACCTCAGGTTAGATAACGGACAAGGATGAGGAAGCGTTGTCCATCGCATCCAATGCAGAGCATATTTGGATGCAGAATACGTTCCTCTATTCGTCCTTTTCTATGTGTTCTAGTGTCCAGCGGGCAGCTGTCTGGTTGTTGGACCGTTATTACAACGACTTCCCCGTCTACAACCCCGCCCTGCTCAACCTGCCCAAGTCCATCCTGTCCAAGAAGATGACCGGCTTCAAGGTGTACTCCCTGGACGGTACTACAGCCTCATCACGGCTCTGATGCCCGTTTCCTGATCTATACCTCCATCCTGATTTCATGTCAGAATTCAGAATTTGGCGATGCGTTCAGTGACACACGTTGATGTCTCATTGAAATCCATAAGTGGGTTTCAATGTTGACATTTTTTTATTTTTCCTGACCTCATTCTGGATCAGATCCAGAAGACATTTTGCATGCTAGTTCATATCGGACACCTTTATCACTGGGATTTGTGGTGAGTGAATTAAATGCGTATTTTACAAGATGTGATTTTCTTTTTTTGGACAAAGCCTCCACTATAAGTAAATGGGGAAAATCCAGATTTATTTTTGTATCCAGACAGGTATCCGGATCGCTCTCAAAATTTAATGTGATGCAAGTTAGTCCGAGACCCGTCGTCCATCCAGCAGTTTTTCCGTGATCCTGCTAACGTAAAAAAACCATAACCTCCTTTGTGGAGGTAAAAATACTCTTTCCTGCTGCATACTAGTTAATCCATCGTTCCTTATAACAAGAACGTCACATATATGCCTTAAATATGTGAACTCCTCCTTCTGTGTGTGCTGCCTTCTAGAAAACACCACTAACAACTCCACCGGCCAGTCCCGGGCCATGATAGCAGCCGCCGCCCGGAGGAGAGACAACTCCCACAACGACTTCTACTACGAGGAGGCCGAGATGGATCGCCGGGTCCGCAAACGCAAAGCACGGTCAGATGAAAAAGCCTCGTACAAATACCGCGTCATCGGCTGACAAATGGAATTCATGATTTCTGGAAAAAGCTGATCCACCAAGCATCAAGTCACCGTCGGGTCTTTAACGACAACGCTTTTTTGCCTTTCCTGTAGTTTGGTTGTAGCAGTCGAAGAGGCTTTCACACACATCAAGCGTCTCCATGAAGAGGAGGTCGCCGCATCCCCCAAACACCCCAGGGAGGTGATGGATCCCCGGGAGGCGGCTCAAGCCATCTTCGCCCCGATGGCCCGGGCCATGCAGAAGTACCTGAGAACCACTCGGCAGCAGGCTTTCCACAGCATGGAGAGCATCCTCACACACCTGCAGTTCTGCATCACACACAACATGACGCCGAAGGTAGAGCAACCCACAAGTCACTCGCCTTTCTGTTCAACTCTGTTGATGTGGGCGTTTCCAAAGATGCCGTTTTAAGACGGATTCATATATTATTTTAGAATTAAAAAGTTGGTTTTAATTGAAATTGAAATCAAATCAAAAGCACTTTGCTTTTTGACATTTCCCTAATAGCCGTCCAAAAACTACACGTTACCACTGCGCAGTTAAATCAAATCAATCACGTTTGAAATAAATATTCCGACGTTTGCATTGTACTGGTTCAGCTCACGATCTCTACGTGCATGTTCGCCTGCATTCACGATCATGGGCAGGCCAGTCAGGGAGCCAAACGCACGGTTTGATTGGTCATCTGAAACTCCGCCTCCATTAGTCGAGCTCTCGCTTCACCTGACTGTAATCAATCTATCCAGTGTTCCAAGAGATTCATGGTTTTACAATCCGCCGTTGATTCATTCTGACAATCGTGCTTGTTTATTACACAATGAAATGTTTTGGAACGAACATGAGACTGAGAAGTCGGTTAAGAGCAACACGATCTACTCGCTTGGACGTTGTGCTAAATGCAGGCTAACTGTACTTAATCGGTAACAAAGATGCACTGAGACACTTAGCAACATAACCCAAAGAGATCCTGCATTGTGGATCACTTTGAAATGTCGGTTAACATTGCAGTCAATGGAGATTAAAGATTTGTTCCTCAATATCTCAGTTGATTATTGATTTAAATTTTTGGAATTTGACACAGTCATGTAGGGCGGGGGCCGCTATCTAACCCCTGAATTTTATCCGGATTGGATACGGATTACTGATACTGACACAATTTTTCAAAACATAGGGGTGCGCCTTGCGATTAGCAGGATTACAGATAAACTGGATCTGAGGATGGGTCTTGGTCTAACATAGATCCTAATCCTATCTTGTAAAATATGCATTCAATTCACTCAAATCAATGTGGACGGTGTAGATCCAGTTAGGAGGGGAACGAGCTGCTTGGAGGAGGTCTGCGCTCTCTGAGTGCTTCTCTAGTTTTAAGAACGTAATTTCAGTTTCAAGAAATGAGCGAGAACCAAACATTTATTGTAATCAAAAATAAAGTTGATGTAACCGGATAGGATAAGATACAAAGAGAGTTCTTGACTTTTTAATAGCCTTTATTTAACCCGGTCTAAAAACCTCCCCCACCCAGCATTTTCATGATAATTAACCCCTCCCCTACCCGACCTCCTCCCTGGCAGGCTTTTCTGGAGCGTTACCTTTCTCCAGGCCCCACCGTGCAGTACCAGCAGCAGAGCGACAGGGGGCGCCAGTGGACGCTGGTCAGCGAGGAGCCGGTGACTTCGGCCCTGCGTCAGGGTCTGGTCTTCTCCCTGCGGCGCCCGGACTTCTCCCTGGTGGTCACGGTGACGCCGCTCCCCTTCCTGCGGCTCGGCGAGGAGTTCATCGACCCAAAGAGCCACAAGTTCGTGATGAGGCTGCAGTCAGAGACCTCGGTGTGAAAGCGCCTCCTGCTGGATCACTCTTGTGACGGGACGTATTGTGACCCCCGCTCATCCAGGCACCCCCCCCCCCCCCATCTGTGACAAATATCCAAGGAGAGGAGGCTCTCAGTCCCCCGTCCTGTTCTTTACAATATCAAACTGGACTCCGTTAATCGATGATCTGAACCTGGAATCTAACAGCTGCCTTTTTCTGTGTCGTTACGTCTCTAGAAAACGCTGTCACGACTTGTCGAGGGGACCTTTTATCTCGTCCCTCTTTTGCTGTAACCACTGGACTATTTTTCTGTGCTGACTCAGAGCATCAGAGACGCCTGTCGCTCCCTCGTGTCTTTAAGCAGAACACATGGAGCTCAGCGCTGACCGCTGCGCCGGCCTACCACTGCCTTCTGCTTCCTGTCAGTGTTGGTGCTTTGTTTGAGATGAGGGAAGCCGTTTTTATATTGAAGAGTGACTTTTTTTTTACTTACAGAATGTAGCATTATGTGCGTTGAGATTAACACGTGGCTTCTCTGTGGCCTTGAGGCCTAAATGTCTTTTTATGTTACTGTAAAGGAAATTGGAAGTACATTCCGTACTCCAGATTCTGTACGGTCATGATGTTCAAATATGCAGCTTTAGATTTATTGTGCACTGGCCTCTTTTTAAATATTCATTTCACACTTTTAGACTCCAGAAAGACGCCTTTGAAACCTGCTATTTGTACTGGAACATTTTATAAGGGTGGGGATGCAAAAGGCTGCTGATCTTATTGTCATCAAATCCCATAAAAAGACTATTTGAAGCAGCGGGCTAACACAAACGAGTGTTTATGGCATTAATAGATGTTTGAGGTACTAATTAAAATATTTGTCGTGGTAATGAAGGAGCAACAATGCGATTAGGTTTTCAATACAAAGACAATACTTGTTATTGTCATCAGCTAATTGTTTTATTTGTGGGATTTATTGATAATTTATCATCTGATGTAACATTTAAAGTCAGAACAGAACGCATCATCTTGTTCTGAGGCGTTGAAACGCACCTCCGGGCCTTCCTGTCCGTCTTTCAGGAGACGCATTTGTCACATCATGTGATATCGACATGCGGCGTTTGTCTAATATCAGTCCGGAACAGACACCGGTTGTAAAACTACAAGCTGACTTCTGTAGTTTTTATGCAACTTAGCAAAGATCCCAAACCTGACGTGTGATTGTAACGCCTGTCTGCAGCAGTAGCCAATCACCGCCTCGCCTTCTGGCGCGGGCTGAGCCGACCCCGAGTGACAAATCCACAGCCTTGGCCTAAACGTGGAGCAGCAGGTCCAGGGCGGGACTCGAACGTTAGGCCTGGAGCGCAGCGCTGCGTCCGCCCTCAGCGAACCCCAGACCCGACGTGTGCTGCGTTTCACCCGAGTGACCAGAACGCAGGTCTTTTTATAAAAACGCGTGCTCGAGTCACTTCAGGCTCCAAAACCTTTTTATACAACGGCTTGTTTTCGGTCATTTTGAAGGTGCCTAAGTTATGACGAAGCGATTTTCTGAATGTTTTCACCTCTGAGAAACAAATAACTTGTCAAAAAAATGGTAGATTTTCTTAGAATTTAGCTTTCTTTTGGTTACCATAGCTTGTATAGTGTTAGGCCTTTTATTTTATTTTTATTAAAACATTTATTCCTTACATGTCTTGTCTCTTATTTTGGCGTTTGGGAATCTGATGACCCATTTAAACATGCAGAACTATTGGCTCATCTGCTTTTGGAAGTCTGTGACTCAGATTATTCAATCTTTTTATATTTATGTTCTCAATCGCATCGAAACTGTGGAGCAGATAGTACCAGAGCGTTCTCAGAAGAACTTTAGTGGAACTTCTGTGCAGACGTGGTGGGCCTGTGGTTTCACCGCTTCAAAAAAATGTTTTTTGGACAAAGCCCCGAACTTCCTGTAGATGCTGCTCACTTCCGATTGTTTTTAAGAGCTATTTTCGGACGTCCCGGATGGACTCCTCATCCTTGATGGCATCGTCCTCGCCGTCTTCTGCCGCAGGCTAAGGGTGAGACAAACACACCCACGAAAGTTACGCAAATTCACAATGTTGATTATTGTAAACAATCAATGCTTTTTATGCAATTATTCTTCGTGCTTTGATTTAAATAGTCTTAAATGTTTTTCTTCTTTATAAAATATAGAATTTCATCATTTTGTAGATTAATACGTTTTACTTTGGTCGTTTTTGACAGCTGACTTTTTTACTTTCTCCACCTCTTTGCATATTTAAATGACATATTAGAATGATTCTTTTTAAAACCTAATTACACTCCATGATTAATGTCATTCATGAGACTTTTCTGGTTGATTCTAAACCAGACATGGGCAAACCGCGGGCCGTTGCGGGTTTTAAAGAATATAATATCAGCCGTCACTTTGCCACAAAGCATGCAAACTACGCCAGCAAGCAATCAATGCAAGAACGGGAGTTCTGCCGTCGCTTCTCTGATTTAAAAAAAATTGACGCATCACTTCAGCTGGTGTCCCGTCCCGTCACAAGACCCTGAAACCGACCCGCAGGAGCTGCAGCTGGAACTGATCGATCTTCAGTCCGACTCCGCCTCAAAGGATAAGTCCAAGTCTCTTAACCTGAATTACTTTTATGTCTCACTTAACGAAGCAACGTTTCCAAACGTCCGGAGGACGGCACAGAATATGCTGCTGTTTGGCTCGACCTACGTGTGTGAGCAGATGTTCAGCGTCATGATCAATAAATCCCGTTCTTCTAATGAAGTGCGCATTTATGCACAGCAGTGGAACAACAATGAGTGCAGCAGGAATGATTGAGATTTAGTATTTCGTGTTTTGATATGTTTTGAATGTTTTAAGTGATCATCTTTTTTCAATAAATGTTGATTTATTTAACTTTACACGTTCATGTGAAATTTATTAAAAACAGATGCAATCACCAGGTTTGACAGATCAGTGTCAGTGCTATTTTAATCTATTTACATTTCTCCTCACACTGTTGTGCCAAAATATGTGTAAATGCTGCATCTTGCATATTCATTGAGACAAACGTACTACCTGCATTAGGGCTATTTCGCACATTTGAAAGACGCAGTTCTTCGTACACACTGTTAGTAAATCGGGTTGTACATTTATCTGTGCGTTTACTGTGCTATGAGGTTTGCACACTACACGCAGCGGTTTAGTATATCTGGGCCAAACACTGATCCAAATGCTCCTGGCCCGGCCCCTCGGTCAAAATTTCAAACCCAATGTGGCCCGCACGTCAAAACGTTTGCCCACCCCTGTACTATTGTCTTTGATGGTGGCGGGGCGGGGGGGGGGGGGGGGGGGGGGGGTGCACATCAAAGGGTTACCTTTTGATGTGATATTCCACTTTGATGTGCTGTTGAAGTCATCTGGAGGAAACCTATATATACAAACACACTAA
Source organism: Brachionichthys hirsutus (assembly GCF_040956055.1). Classification (NCBI taxonomy): domain Eukaryota; kingdom Metazoa; phylum Chordata; class Actinopteri; order Lophiiformes; family Brachionichthyidae; genus Brachionichthys; species Brachionichthys hirsutus. The sequence continues at coordinate 2,318,554 of NC_090911.1, read as the reverse complement.
CACTCTCAGGTATCTTCCAAAGATCAATGACAATTACGAAGATGCAAGCATCACCGCAGAACTCCGAGGACAAGGCTCTGGCCCTCCATGCACAATCCACTTTACAGCTCGGTGAGCTTTTTACAGGATTCCTTGGGAATCTCACCAAGGAAGAGTGGGAAGGCCTTCAGTCAGGGACCGTTGATCCGAATACTGACGCACAGCTTGCGAATTTGTTCACGGATTTAGTTCAAGTCGTAACTGATGATGTGCGTCAAGCAGTTCTGGAAAAGGCTCCAGAACTGCTTGAAAAGATTCCCAGTTCTCCCCTGAAAGCAAAAACGTCAAGGACGGGCTTTACTGTTGCACACCAGCAAGTCCAGGAAGCGCTGGAAGACGTGATTCCACCGGTCCTTGCCTTTACAATGGGTGTTCCAGAGGTTGTTGAGGTCATGACACCGTATGAAATATCACGGCTTTTGTCCAACGAGGTGATGAAGAGCTTATGCTCTTCGTCACACAGCAGCCCCGTAAAAACTGCGAACACGCCGGAAGCAAGTGAGCCGCGTGTCTTCAAAAATCCCGGGAACAATTGGTTGAGGATACTGCTGCACTTCAAGGTGCTCCTCCAGAGATTTGCACCCAAGGTCCGCAAATTCCTCTGCAGGAAGAAAGCGAAGGAAGTGTCGGCAGTGAATGTGGGAGATTTTATTCCTCCAGACGACGTGCGGTGTTCCATTAAAAATGCCGCCGATGCCGTCGTCCAAGACATGGAGAGTACCGATTTTAAAAGGGAAAATGTCGTCTGTGAACCCACAGAAAGGAAAAAGGAATTTCTTCCAGAGCCACCAGAGGCCATCATGGAAGAGGAAGATCTCCCCACTGCAAGGGTCTGTGGTCAAGAAGAGAGGAGTGACGTCCAAACAGCAGCGTCGCCTGAAGACTTGGAGAAGCGCTGTCGCTGGATTGTCACAGTGCTCTTCTCAAGGATCTTCCAGGGGACGAACGTTGACATAACGGACATGATGGAAATGACCGAGCTGATGACGAGTCTGTTAGTCGCCAGGATGCAGGAGTCGAGCATCTCTCTGGAGATGGACCTGCAACAGGTCAAAAAGCTCGCCAAGGCTGTCCATAAGGAGCTCTGCAAACTGATGGACGACACATGGACAGTCTGCATGATCCTGATGGGGAAGAAAGTGCCAATTTACACGCTGGTCGTCGACATGCTGGTGACACGTCTGGAGAACACAAAGACACAGAAGAGCAACGCTTTTGTTCGGGTCTTCAGGTCTTTCTGTGGCCTCTTTCGGAGGTCAAAGAAATCCGAAGACCCATCCAAGTATTTTCGTTGAGACGATCAGGTCCGTTGTACCCCGGCCCCCCCACGCCTTTCAGGTCATAGGTGTTGCAGCACCTATCACCGCTGGCTGTGGGCTAGTGGCGGGGTGCACCCTGAACATGTCGCCACACAGACAACCATTCACGGCCCGGCATCATGTACCCCCGCCCCCCCCCACGCCTTTCAGGTCATAGGTGTTGCAGCACCTATCACCGCTGGCTATGGGCGAGAGGCGGGGTGCACCCTGAACATGTCGCCACACAGACAACCATTCACGGCCCGGCATCATGTACCCCCCGCCCCCCCCACGCCTTGCAGGTCATAGGTGTTGCAGCACCTATCACCGCTGGCTGTGGGCTAGTGGCGGGGGTGCACCCTGAACATGTCGCCACACAGACAACCATTCACGGCCCGGCATCGTGTACCCCCGCCCCCCACGCCTTGCAGGTCATAGATGCTGCAGCACCTATCACCGCTGGCTGTGGGCGAGTGGCGGGGTGCACCCTGAACATGTCGCCACACATACTGTATTGACAATTTAGAGCAATAAAATTCACAAACATAAATGAATTATTGAATAAAATTAGAAAATGTCTATCTTTGTCTTGTCTATTATATTGATGGTGTAAATATTTACATGAATCTTCAACAAGAAAAAAAAAGTCTTGTACTGTATCTTTATTCACTATTTGTAGTCCTGGAGTCCACTTCATTAACTATTTGTAGTCCTGGAGTCCACTTCATTCACTATTTGTAGTCCTGGAGTCCACTTCATTAACTATTTGTAGTCCTGGAGTCCACTTCAGTCTCCAGCGACTTTGTCTTTGTTAGAAATGACTAGCGTTGTGTAACATTTAACATGGGAGAGGGCGGGACTTCCCCTTCTACTTTGTCCAATCGATGAGCGCCCCTTTCAGCCACGCGACGTTGCTCCGAAAGTTCGTTTCGTGAATAAATCACAGTGGCAACGCAGACCTTTTTAGCGAATTATAAATGCAGGAGTTTGCTCCCAAAGGAACCGAGTCCTCTTGGTGCAGTGTGAAAGCACCCCTAAAGAGGCTCAGATGCATCCATCCATTCATCCATCCAACAACCATCCTTGGAGACGAGAAGTTCTGGTTGGAACCCAGACCATCAGAAGGTTCTAGCTCAGACATGGGCAAACCACGGCCCGTTATGCTTTTCAATACGGCCCGCCAAACTTGTCCAATTACCAAAAAATTCAAAATCATAACTTTCATTTTGTCCCTGCAATACCCGTGTTTCACCAGCAGATGGCGCACTGACAACCGTTGGCGTGTAGCGAATTATTCTTTGCATTCGTTTCTTTTTCCCCATTGCTCTCTGACCCGTCTGTAGAAATGAGCGGACCAAAGAAGAGCAAAGTAGACGGTGAGGGCCGAGTGTTTAATAAAGAGCGCACAACAAGATTTCTTTTCACCGAAATCCGATCTACGGCTGCATGTCTGATATGCCAAGAAGCCGTTGCGGGTTTTAAAGAATATAATATCAGCCGTCACTTTGCCACAAAGCATGCAAACTACGCCAGCAAGCAATCAATGCAAGAACGGGAGTTCTGCCGTCGCTTCTCTGATTTAAAGAAAATTGACGCATCACTTCAGCTGGTGTCCCGTCCCGTCACAAGACCCTGAAACCGCACCGCAGGAGCTGCAGTTGGAACTGATCGATCTTCAGTCCGACTCCGCCTCAAAGGATAAGTCCAAGTCTCTTAACCTGAATTACTTTTATGTCTCACTTAACGAAGCAACGTTTCCAAACGTCCGGAGGACGGCACAGAATATGCTGCTGTTTGGCTCGACCTACGTGTGTGAGCAGACGTTCAGCGTCATGATCAATAAATCCCGTTCTTCTAATGAAGTGCGCATTTATGCACAGCAGTGGAACAACAATGAGTGCAGCAGGAATGATTGAGATTTAGTATTTCGTGTTTTGATATGTTTTGAATGTTTTAAGTGATCATCTTTTTTCAATAAATGTTGATTTATTTAACTTTACACGTTCATGTGAAATTTATTAAAAACAGATGCAATCACCAGGTTTGACAGATCACAGTGTCATTGCTATTTTAATCTATTTACATTTCTCCTCACACTGTTGTGCCAAAATATGTGTAAATGTTGCATCTTGCATATTCATTGAGACAAACGTACTACCTGCATTAGGGCTATTTTGCACATTTGAAAGATGCAGTTCTTCGTACACACTGTTAGTAAATCGGGTTGTACATTTATCTGTGTGTTTACTGTGCTATGAGGTTTGCTGCACATTACACGCAGCGGTTTAGTATATCTGGGCCAAACACTCATCCAAAAGCTCCTGGCCCGGCCCCTCTGTCAAAATTTCAAACCCAATGTGGCCCGCACGTCAAAATGTTTGCCCACCCCTGTTCTAAACCGACAAGTTCATCCAACGAAACTCCTGAGCAACAAGCTGAGGCGAAATCCAACTTCTCTGTATTCGATGTCTTATTATTGTGTGACAGGTGCAGCAATGCAAAGGTTTTGCACCGTGTTGTCTTACCCACCCATCAGAGATGTTTCTATTTCTATTTGCTTGGGCTGACCAACAACCGACATTAATTACACACAGTCAAGATTTCCACCAGTGTGACTTCACGCAGTAAATGTGTCAGACGCCACTTCCTGGTGCAAAATGATGTGGAGTCGGTCGTAAAGCTCAGAGTGGATCAAAGACAACACTCACAATTAGAAACTCGTTTATTAAGAGATAATTACTGCGGCCCACAGAGGGAGCCATTTACACGGCGAGTCTTCTTCATTCTCATCCTTAAACCTGCATCTTGAAAGGCTGCACACAGGGTGCTGCACACGGGGGGGGGGGGGGGGGGGGGGGGGCTGCTACAGGTGACTGCACAGAGGGGGGGCTGCACAGAGGGGGGTCCACGGAACCTCTGTACAGGACTTAATAACCACGTCAGTGTTTCTATGCAACGTGCACAAAATGAACAATGTTTAGTTCAGGCTGCACGTAGAGCTGCTGCTTATTCTTTTCTTCACAGGTTGGACATTGATTTGATCTTTCGTTTCCGCTCTGATGAATTACTCATAAATAAATAAATAAAAAGAAATGTGCTCCCTTCATAAGTGTCGACAAAACTTATGAGTGTTTTTCATGTGTTAAGATCTGCCCTGCTAATAATTTATGTTGCTATCTTTGTGTATAAAATATCAGGATGTTGTATTTACTGCTTGTCACAGCTCGGGATGATATTTTCATCTTTGACTATTATAAAGTCAAAGATATTTATTTAATAGTGATCTCCAGCAGACAACCACGGTAGTCTTATAATTCAATCAGTCAAGGGATTGTTAAATCATTCCAATTACAACAACTTGATCATGGGAAATATTAGAAATACTTTCAACAAAATATAACAAATATTAGGATTTCCATTCTTTATTACTGCAAATTATCCATCTGTATTTAAATAATAATAAAAAATAACAATAGAAACACTCTCCATGTATTTTATTTCTAAAGGCAGAAGCCAGACTGTAAACACTGATTGTCAGGGTTGACCAGTCAGACAGGTGAACAGCATTCATTCATGTCTAAAAAATATAGATATTAATTTGCTGCAGAGAACAATCAGA